>NW_027362032.1:1145000-1745000 GCF_039654945.1 Dendrobates tinctorius | reverse complement strand
TGCTCCCAAGCATGACATCACACTCCCTAGGAAGAAGGTAATGCCACTGTGGCGACCGTACTCCTGGGGGCGACACAAGTGCACTGATGCCCAGCCACTGCTCGATGAATCTGCTGGTACATTGACCCAGACCACTACATTCCCCTCGCACGCTACACGGCCTGAATCTGACCCTGATGAAACTCAGGTTACCCTTCCCATATACAGTTCCATCTTACACGGTGACAAAGAGGAAGCTGAAGATGAAAGTGCAGGTTCGGCCCACCCGCCATCAGACACACCACCGTACTATCAGGGGCTCTGTGCCAGTGCCGTCGCCAACGAGTGGGCCCCCCCTGCTTGCTCAGGATCACAGCACTTGCAAAGTTGAAATACTGTGCAGTGAGATGGAAGATGGGGATGACGAGGAGTCCAGACAAGTACAGGGATTCCCTAGCGAGGAGACTTATTTGATTGTTTTCAATGTTGGGACAGCAATTTTTGGGGAGCACTATACTCTGGAGAATGATAGATGGGGCCCACCATACACTGGAACATTCCAAAGGTGGACATCAGACACTGGAGCAGCATTTACAGGGCCCATTATACACTAGAGCATTAGAAATGGGGCCCATTATGTTTGGAGCATTATTTGGGCCCATAAGACAGTGGAGCTTCATCCATGGGGACCAACATATACTGTAGCATTATGTGGAGCTCATCATATACTGTTTCAAACATTATATGGGACCAATGATTCTGTATGGAGAAATAGATGGGCCTCGTCATGAGATGTAAAAAGTGAAGTATTTTTCATTGTACTATATACCGCTATTTCTCTGCCGTATCGGAGCATGATGAGTTGTGGTATGTGTTAAAGGGGCGCTCTTTTGCCCAGGGCACATTAAAACCTGGAGCCAGCCCTCCCCCCCAACAGTTTGTAGCCAAATAACCCCCATTTTTCAGTGCATAACTTGTATTATGAAGTTAATTAAGGTTGACAAGCTTAAGTAAGAAGAATTGATGCTTTTGGCATTCAAATGGGCACTGTTGGTGTGTTTCCTGTACTCCTCTCACTGCCGACTTTTATTCCCCATTGACTTACATTGGGTTTCGTGTTTCGGGACGACCCCGACTTTTCCCTATCATCGGACGATCTTGCTCGACCCGACTTTTGGAAAAGTCGGGTTTCACGAAACGAAACGCGACCCTAAAAAACCAAGTGTCGCTCACCTCTATTTAGGATCCCTGTATTTAGTAATATTATAGTGAGAAGAATCCACTTAATTTGCGGTGTGTGTCTCCTGGAGCACAATCTGGGCACTATGTGGTGGGTAATAAAATGGAAAATGTGTAATTTTCACTCTCCAACATCCACTGCGTGTTAATTTGCAGAAAGTGGCTGTGGAGTCAAAATATTCACTCCTCCTAAGGATTATAACCCTCAGTGAATTAATTTATAAAATAGAATCACTTTATGGGGATTTCGATTGTTCTGGTTTTCTGTCATTTAGTTATGTTAGGTCTAGTGTTGAGCATTCCGATACTGCAAATATCGGGTATCGGCTGATATTCGCTTTATCGGAGTTCCGATATTTTTACACTATCGAATACCGGAATCGGAAGTTCCCATAATACATGAGCCAGTTGTGTTAGCCATGTTAACTAATGGCATGGCTGTGATTGACTGCTGAAATGATGTCATCATGATGCGCGGTTTGTGCGGGCCTGCCGGGGGTCTGTGCGGGCCTGCCGGGGGTTGTGTGTGTGTGCAGGCATCATCCGATGGGACTGCAAGTCCCATCGGGCTATGCCTGCTACAATGACAGTGATTGACACATTAGCCAATGATGAGACAGTAGTAGTCCCATCATCCGGCTAATGTGTTGAATGTAAAAAAAAAAAAAAAACTATACATACTACATACATACAACATGCATACATACTACATTCATACATACTATATATACTACATTCATACAACATACATACTTTCTACATATATACTACATTCATACAACATACATACATACTACATATATACACAACATTCATACAACATACATACTACATTCATACAACATACTACATATATACTACATTCATACATACTACATATATACACACAACATTCATACAACATACATACATACTACATTCATACAACATACATACTACATATATACTACATTCATACAACCATACATACTACATTCATACAACATACATACTACATAATACATACTTACTACATATATACTTCATTCATACAACATACAATACATACATATAGACATACAGTACATATAACATAGAGTACATACTCACCATCACTTGTCACTTTGATCCCCGAAGCCAGTGTCATCTGTAAAAAATATTAAAATAACAAACAACCAATATACTCTGTGATCCGCAGAAATCCACTAGTGTCCCACGACGATCTCCTGCAGTGCATCACTGAGAGGTTACTATAGTTCACTAGTCTCACTTTATGGCAAAAGCTGCGTGGGAACTTTCTCACACAGCAATGCCAAAAGTGAGACTAGGGACTATTTTTTTTACAGTGGCGGAGGAATGCCTACCTCCCGTCATTGTATTCCTGGAGCCCCTAGAGGGCAGTCGCATCAGCTGATGCTGCTGCTCTCCACGGGAGATCGTCGTGGGACACTCGTGGATTTCTGCGGACCAGGGAGTATATTGGTTGTTTGTTATTTTAATATTTTTTATAGATGACACTGGCTTCGGGGATCAAAGTGACAAGTGATGGTGAGTATGTACTCTGTTATACAGTTCACTGCGCACGGTAGACACAGGAACACTCAGGTCTTTGGAGATGGACTTGTAGCCTTGAGATTGCTCATGCTTCCTCACAATTTGGTTTCTCAAGTCCTCAGACAGTTCTTTGGTCTTCTTTCTTTTCTCCATGCTCAATGTACACACAAGGACACAGGACAGAGGTTGAGTCAACTTTAATCCATGTCAACTGGCTGCAAGTGTGATTTAGTTATTGCCAACACCTGTTAGGTGCCACAGGTAATTTACAGGTGCTGTTAATTACACAAATTAGAGAAGCATCACATGATTTTTCGAACAGTGCCAATACTTTTGTCCACCCTCTTTTTTATGTTTGGTGTGGAATTATATCCAATTTGGCTTTAGGACAATTCTTTTTGTGTTTTTTCATTTAAGACAAATTAAATGAAGATAATAATATCAAAGAATTTGTGTTTGCAATCATTTTCAGGAAGAAACTGAGTATTATCTGACAGAATTGCAGGGGTGTCAATACTTTTGGCCACAACTGTATGTACTGTATGTCTATGTGAATGTATTGTATGAATGTATTGTATGTAGTATGTATGTTGTATGTATGTAGCATGTTGTATGAATGTAGTATATATGTAGTATGTATGCTTTTTTTTTTTTTTTTTACATTCAACACATTAGCCGGATGATGGGACTACTACTGTCCCATCATTGGCTAATGTGTCAATCACTATCATTGTAGCAGGCATCACCCGATGGGACTTGTAGTCCCATCGGACGATGCCTGCACACACACACAACCGACAGGCCCACACACACAACCTACAGGCCCGCACAGACCCCCGGCCGGCCCGTACAGACCCCCGGCAGGCCTGCACAGACCCCCGGCAGGCCCGTACAGACCCCCTACAGGCCCACACAGACCCCCGGCAGGCCCGCACAGACCTCCGGCAGGCCCGCACAGACCCCGCCTGCACACACACACACGCACGCACAGCCTCCGCCCACACTCTTCCCCCCTCCCGAACTGGATGTGCAAGGAAAGAAAGGGTTTATTTTCATTCCGATATTTGTGCCCCATTGACTTGCATGGGTTTCCGGTATCTGAATCGGCAATACCCGATATTTTTGGGGTATCGGTACGATCCAATCCGATCCTATATTTCCCGATATCGGAAGGTATCGCTCAACACTAGTTAGGGCTTCTGCATATGGTGTGTCCAATCTCATCTGGGATCTGTTCCTGCTGTCCAGCTGGAGTAATCTGCTCCCTACTTCAGCCAATTGGAAAGTACCACACCTTACTAAAGCGCAAAGCACATGGCCGGAATCTGCCAGATACAGCGCTGTTCTCCTCTGGTTGAGTCCTCTGTGCTCAGCTTGCGGCTTGTGTATTTGTTTCCTGCTGTGACCGTGGCCCGTTTACTGACTACTCTTGTGTCTTCTGATTCTGTATTCTGTCCTTCTGGTTCTAACCCAGCTATCTGACTATTCTTCTTGCCATCTAACAGCACAGAATAGCAGGTAACACCATGGTCCAAGCCTAGGGGTCCCAGTGTAAGTCCAGATTCATGTAATGGTATTAAAGGGCGATGAGCAAGGCAATCCTTGGGATATGGAAAGCAGAGAAGATAGAGCCAAGCATGTTCATGGTGGACTTCTTTTGAGCTGCCAGGTGACCATGAACAGTGCTCCCAATACATTGTGTCTGCAAACTATTCCAGCTAGATCTTCATTCAAATAGCTAAATGGCGCTCCTTCCCTTCTGAACACTGCCATGTGCCCAGACAGTAGTGTACAATCGTATGTAGGGTATAGTGCGAAGCTGGAAAATAATTTGTAAGATCCAGTTGTTTTCTATTATCCTTTGTGAAGAATTTATCACCACATAAAGTGACACACGTCAGATATTAACCCCTTCACCCCCAAGGGTGGTTTGCACGTTCATGACCGGGCCAATTTTTACAATTCTGACCACTGTCCCTTTATGAGGTTATAACTCTGGAACGCTTCAACGGATCTAGGCGATTCTGAGATTGTTTTCTCGTGACATATTGTACTTCACTTTAGTGGTAAAAATTTTTCGCTATAACTTGCGTTTATTTATGAAAAAAACAGAAATATGGCAAAAATTTTGAAAATTTTGCAATTTTCAAACTTTGAATTTGTATGCCCTTAAAACAGAGAAATATGTGACACAAAATAGTTACTAAATAACATTTCCCACATGTCTACTTTACACCAGCACAATTTGGGAAACAACATTTTTTTTTGTTAGGAAGTTATAAGGGTTAAAATTTGACAAGCGATTTCTAATTTTTACAACAAAACTTACAAAACCATTTTTTTTAGGGACCACCTCACATTTGAAGTCACTTTGAGGGGTCTATATGGCAGAAAATACCCAAAAGTGACACCATTCTAAAAACTGCACCCCTGAAGCTACTCAAAACTACATTCAAGAAGATTATTAACCCTTCAGGTGCTTCACAGGAGCAGAAGCAACGTGGAAGGAAAAAATGAACATTTAACTTTTTAGTCACAAAAATAATATTTTAGCAACAATTTTTTTATTTTCCCAAGGGTAACAGGAGAAATTGGACCCCAAAAGTTGTTGTCAAATTTATCCTGAGTACGCTGATACCCAATATATGGGGGGGAACCACTGTTTGGGCACAGAAGGGCTCAGGGCTCAGAAGGGAAGGAGCCCCGTTTGACTTTTTCAACCTAAAATTGGCTGGAATTGAGATCGGACGCCATGTCGCGTTTGACGAGTGTCTGATGTGCCTAAACAGTGGAAACCCCCCACAAGTGACCCCATTTTGGAAACTAGACCCCCTAAGGAACTTATCTAGATGTGTGGTGACCACTTTGAACCCCCAAGGGCTTCACAGAAGTTTATAACACCCAGGCGTGAAAATAAAAAATCATATTTTTTCCACAAACATGATCATTTAGTCCCCAATATTTTGTTTTCCCAAGGGTAACAGGAGAAATTGGACCCCAAAAGTTGTTGTCAAATTTGTCCTGAGTACGCTGATACCCAATATATGGGGGGAACCACTGTTTGGGCACAAGGCAGGGCTCAGAAGGGAAGGAGCCCCGTTTGACTTTTTCAACCTAAAATTGGCTGGAATTGAGATCGGACGCCATGTCGCGTTTGACGAGTGTCTGATGTGCCTAAACAGTGGAAACCCCCCACAAGTGACCCCATTTTGGAAACTAGACCCCCTAAGGAACTTATCTAGATGTGTGGTGACCACTTTGAACCCCCAAGGGCTTCACAGAAGTTTATAACACCCGGGAGTGAAAATAAAAAATCATATTTTTTCCACAAACATGATCATTTAGTCCCCAATATTTTGTTTTCCCAAGGGTAACAGGAGAAATTGGACCCCAAAGGTTGTTGTCAAATTTGTCCTGAGTACGCTGATACCCAATATGTGGGGAGGAACCACTGTTTGGGCACATGGCAGGGCTCAGAAGGGAAGGAGCCCCGTTTGACTTTTTCAGTCTAAAATTGGCTGGAATTGAGATCGGACGCCATGTCGCGTTTGACGAGTGTCTGATGTGCCTAAACAGTGGAAACCCCCCACAAGTGACCCCATTTTGGAAACTAGACCCCCTAAGGAACTTATCTAGATGTGTGGTGACCACTTTGAACCCCCAAGGGCTTCACAGAAGTTTATAACACCCAGGCGTGAAAATAAAAAATCATATTTTTTCCACAAACATGATCATTTAGTCCCCAATATTTAGTTTTTCCAAGGGTAACAGGAGAAATTGGACCCCAAAGGTTGTTGTCAAATTTGTCCTGAGTACGCTGATACCCAATATGTGGGGGGGAACCACTGTTTAGGCACATGGCAGGGCTCAGAAGGGAAGGAGCCCCGTTTGACTTTTTCAACCTAGAATTGGCTGGAAGTGAGATCGGACGCCATGTCACGTTTGACGAGCGTCTGATGTGCCTAAACAGTGGAAACCCCCCACAAGTGACCCCATTTTGGAAACTAGACCCCCTAAGGAACTTATCTAGATGTGTGGTGACCACTTTGAACCCCCAAGGGCTTCACAGAAGTTTATAACACCCGGGAGTGAAAATAAAAAATCATATTTTTTCCACAAACATGATCATTTAGTCCCCAATATTTTGTTTTCCCAAGGGTAACAGCAGAAATTGGACCCCAAAGGTTCTTGTCAAATTTGTCCTGAGTACGCTGATACCCAATATGTGGGGATGAACCACTGTTTGGGCACATGGCAGGGCTCAGAAGGGAAGGAGCCCCGTTTGACTTTTTCAACCTAAAATTGGCTGGAATTGAGATCGGACGCCATGTCGCGTTTGACAAGCGTCTGATGTGCCTAAACAGTGGAAACCCCCCACAAGTGGCCCCCTTTTGGAAACTAGACCCCCTAAGGAACTTATCTAGATGTGTGGTGACCACTTTGAACCCCCAAGGGCTTCACAGAAGTTTATAACACCCGGGCGTGAAAATAAAAAATCATATTTTTTCCACAAACATGATCATTTAGTCCCCAATATTTTGTTTTCCCAAGGGTAACAGGAGAAATTGGACCCCAAAGGTTCTTGTCAAATTTGTCCTGAGTATGCTGATACCCAATATGTGGGGGGGAACCACTGTTTAGGCACATGGCAGGGCTCACAAGGGAAGGAGCCCCGTTTGACTTTTTCAACCTAAAATTGGCTGGAATTGAGATCGGACGCCATGTCACGTTTGACGAGCATCTGATGTGCCTAAACAGTGGAAACCCCCCACAAGTGACCCCATTTTGGAAACTAGACCACCTAAGGAACTTATCTAGATGTGTGGTGAGCACTTTGAACCCCCAAGGGCTTCACAGAAGTTTATAACACCCGGGCGTGAAAATAAAAAATCATATTTTTTCCACAAACATGATCATTTAGTCCCCAATATTTTGTTTTCCCAAGGGTAACAGGAGAAATTGGACCCCAAAGGTTGTTGTCAAATTTGTCCTGAGTACGCTGATACCCAATATGTGGGGGGGAACCACTGTTTAGGCACATGGCAGGGCTCAGAAGGGAAGGAGCCCCGTTTGACTTTTTCAACCTAAAATTGGCTGGAATTGAGATCGGACGCCATGTCACGTTTGACGAGCGTTTGATGTGCCTAAACAGTGGAAACCCCCCACAAGTGACCCCATTTTGGAAACTAGACCCCCTAAGGAACTTATCTAGATGTGTGGTGAGCACTTTGAACCCCCAAGGGCTTCACAGAAGTTTATAACACCCGGGCGTGAAAATATAAAATCCTGTTTTGTTCCCACATAAATGATCATTTAGTCCCCAATTTTTAAATTTTCCCAAGAGTAACAGGAGAAATTGGACCCCAAAAGTTGTTGTCCAATTTGTCCTGAGTACCCTGATACCCCACATGTGGGAGAAAACTACTGTTTGGGCACACGTCAGGGCTCGAAAGGGAAGTAATGACGTTTTGGAAAGCAGACTTTGATGGAATGGTCTGTGGGCGTCATGTTCCATTTGCAGAGCACTTGATGTTCCTAAACAGTAGAAACCCCCAATAAGTGACCCCATTTTGGAAATTAGACCCCCTAAGGAACTTATCTAGATGTGTGGTGAGCACTTTGAACCCCCAAGTGTTTCACTAAAGATTATAATGCCCAGGCGTGAAAATATAAAATCCTGTTTTGTTCCCACATAAATGATCATTTAGTCCCCAATTTTTAATTTTCCCAAGAGTAACAGGAGAAATTGGACCCCAAAAGTTGTTGTCCAATTTATCCTGAGTACCCTGATACCCCACATGTGGGAGAAAACTACTGTTTGGGCACACGTCAGGGCTCGAAAGGGAAGTAATGACGTTTTGGAAAGCAGACTTTGATGGAATGGTCTGCGGGCGTCATGTTCCATTTGCAGAGCCCTTGATGTTCCTAAACAGTAGAAACCCCCAATAAGTGACCCCATTTTGGAAACTAGACCCCCTAAGGAACTTATCTAGATGTGTGGTGAGCACTTTGAACCCCTAAGTGTTTCACTAAAGATTATAATGCCCAGGCGTGAAAATATAAAATCCTGTTTTGTTCCCACATAAATGATCATTTAGTCCCCAATTTTTAATTTTCCCAAGAGTAACAGGAGAATTTGGACCCCAAAAGTTGTTGTCCAATTTGTCCTGAGTACCCTGATACCCCACATGTGGGAGAAAACTACTGTTTGGGCACACGTCAGGGCTCGAAAGGGAAGTAATGACGTTTTGGAAAGCAGACTTTGATGGAATGGTCTGCGGGCGTCATGTTCCATTTGCAGAGCCCTTGATGTTCCTAAACAGTAGAAACCCCCCATAAGTGACCCCATTTTGGAAACTAGACCCCCTAAGGAACTTATCTAGATGTGTGGTGAGCACTTTGAACCCCCAAGTGTTTCACTAAAGATTATAATGCCCAGGCGTGAAAATATAAAATCCTGTTTTGTTCCCACATAAATGATCATTTAGTCCCCAATTTTTAATTTTCCCAAGAGTAACAGGAGAAATTGGACCCCAAAAGTCGTTGTCCAATTTGTCCTGGGTACTCTGGTACCCCACATGTGGGAAAAAACTGTTTAGGCACACGTTGGGGCTCGAAAGGGAAGTAGTGTTGTTTTGGAATGCAGACTTTGATGGTCTGCTGGCGTCATGTTCCATTTGCAGAGTCCCTGATGTGCCTAAACAGGAAAAAACCCCACATATGACATCATTTTGGATACTAGACCCCCAATGAACAAATCTAGATGTGCCCCCAACTAATCTAATGTAAATTAGTAGTGCATGGAGGTGTGGTACAATTTGAAGCAATCCTTCATGCACAGGCCAGGTTTTTCGGGGCAGGTGTCGCACTGGTAAGTGGTGTCCCTGCGTATTCCTTTTTTGTAACACACTCGACACCTTTTTTGCGGCTTACCTTTTCTTGGGGTTGGCGGGACCACCCCCGGAAAATGCTGACCTGGGACAATACGAGCACCTTCAGTTCCTGAAGTACTGGGGCCCGCTCCTTCCTGAGCGCCAAACATCATGGCCTTAACCACTACCTCCTGGAAATGAAGGTACGCCGTATCGCTGGGGCATGCACATTGTGACAGCAGGAATGCTTTGAGCATTGCCATTTGGACGATGTGCACGGCCAGCTTTTTGTACCACACCTTGGCCTTCCTCAATGCATTGTACGGTTGGAGGAGTTGATCGGAGAGATCAACTCCCCCCATTTTTTTGTTGTACCCCACTACACATGTCGGTTTGAGGACCTGTGTAGAGGTACCCCGTACAGTGCAGAGGGTACTGCCATCACCGTGTATGGTGGTCAAGAGATGGACATCTCTCTTGTCCTTGTACTTGACCACCAGCAGGTGGTCGCTACATTGGGCTCTGCTCTCACCTTTTCGGAGCATCTGCCCAAGTAGCGTCTTCAGGAGGCCTCTCTGATTTTTGCGGACAGTACCGCAGGCTGCGGTACGTCGCTCAGAGAGGGATTTGTAGAGTGGGATGCTGGTATAAAAGTTATCAGTGTAGAGGTGATAACCTTTATCCAGCAGTGGGTGCACCAAATCCCACACAATTTTCCCACTCACTCCCAGGAAAGGAGGACACTCAGGGGGTTCAATCCGGGTGTCCTTCCCTTCGTAAACTCTAAACTTGTGGGTGTACCCTGAGGTACTCTCACACAACTTATAGAGTTTGATTCCGTACCTGGCCCTCTTACTGGGCAGGTATTGACGGAATCGCAGCCTTCCCTTGAAGTGAACCAAGGACTCATCCACGCAGATGTCCCTTTGGGGCACGTACACTTCAGCAAACTTTTTGTTGAAGTGTTCGATGACCGGCCGAACTTTGAACAGACGGTCAAAGTTGGGGTCATCTTGTGCGGGACACGCTGCATTATCAGTATAATGCAGAAACTTGTGGATGGCCTCAAAACGCGTCCGGGCCATGACCATTCGGAACACTGGAGTGTTGTATAAAATATCAACACTCCAATATTGCCGAATTTCCGGTTTCTTCAGTATCCCCATATGGAGGACCAGGCCCCAAAACTGCGTCATTTCAACTGCGTCTACAGGAGACCAGTTTGAAAATGTTGAACGCGGGTTTTGCTCCAAAAATTGACGAGCGTACAAATTAGTTTGCTCCACCATGAGGTTAACAAAATCCTCAGAGAAAAAGACTTTGAAAAAGTCAATTTCTGTGAGGCCGGTGGTGTCAAACTTGATTCCTGATTCTGCCACAAAATCAGGAATCAGTGGCTCGTAATTTTCGGGGGGCGAGGTCCATACGGGGAGCACTGGGTCAGCTGCGGGCATGGTGGGCGCTGCCTCATCTTCTGTCCTGGAGCGTCTGCGTGGCGGTTCCGCAGGACCCGAGGAGGAAGATGAGGAGGGAGAAGAGGAAGAAGAAGAGGATGAAGAATCCGAAAAATAAAGAAAAGTCGGATCGTCATCCAAATCGCTATCAGTTTCGGAGGCAAGTAAAGCATATGCCTCCTCCACTGAATAGCGCTGTTGGGATGAATTTGATGACATTTTTGTGTAAATATGGTGCTTGGGTGTACACTTTATTGAAAACTGTATGTGTACGTGAGGGGGGGGGGAGTGATTGGTGTAAACTTTCTGTAAAGAAAAAGCTGTGGAAAAAAGTATAAAACAGCAGGCCCTAGCTGATAAGTGTCACTTATCAAAACTAGGCTGCTGGATGTGCGCACGGGGTGGCGCAAGGGGGGGTGGAAAAAAAAAAAAAGGAAAACGGCAAACTCTGATAAGTGAACTGTGTCACTTATCCAAGTTTCGCAGCTGCGGGATGTGTGTACGGAGGGGCTAAGGAAAAAAAAGCGAGCTCAAGTGTTGATCGGTGAACTGCGTCACCAATCAACGCTCGGCAGCTGCGCACGGAGGTGGCGCAAAAGTGGGGTGGAGGGGGGTAAAAATAGGGGGAAGGGGGATGGGGGGATTGGGGTGGAAGAAGAGAGATTGGGCAGGGATCAACAGTTAGGGTTGTAGTTAGGTGGCACAAAGGGGGGTGAAAAAAATGAAAAGCGGCAGGCACAAGCTTGGATAAGTGACGTGTGTCACTTATCCAACTTTTGCGGCTGCGGGATGTGTGTACGGAAGTGGCGCAAAAGGGGCTAAGGAAAAAAAAACGAGCTCAAGAGTTGATCGGTGAACCTCGTCACCAATCAACGCTCGGCAGCTGCGCACGGAGGTGGCGCAAAAGTGGGGTGGAGGGGGGTAAAAATAGGGGGAAGGGGGATGGGGGGATTGGGGTGGATGAAGATAGATTGGGCAGGGATCAACAGTTAGGGTTGTAGTTAGGTGGCACAAAGGGGGGTGAAAAAAATGAAAAACGGCAGGCACAAGCTTGGATAAGTGACGTGTGTCACTTATCCAACTTTTGCGGCTGCGGAATGTGTGAACGGAAGTGGCGCAAAGGGGGCTAAGGAAAAAAAAGCGAGCGCGAGTGTTGATCGGTGAACTGCGTCACCGATCAACGCTCGCCGGCTGCGCACGGAGGTGACGCAAAAGTGGGGTGGAGGGGGGTAAAAGGGGGGTAAGAGGGGGGGTGGAGGGGGGATGGGGGGATGAAGATAGATTGGGGGGGTGAAGATAGATTGGGCAGGGGATCAGGGATCAATTAACACTTACAATTGTAGTTTTCTTTCTTCTTCTTCTTCTTTCTTCTGCAGGGATTGTGATGCTACAAGCTGTGGCACCACAATACCCAGCACAGGAGCTCTTGCTGCGTCCGACTTCTCTGCAGGAATCCTCAGCTAGAGTGAGGACCCCTGCAGACAGGTCAGACAGGTCAGAGGCAGGTCAGGGGGCAGGTCACAGAGCGGTCACATCGCTGCTGTGACCTGTCATTGGTGGGATCGAATGATTACATCGATCCCACCAATCCCTGATCTGCCTGGTGACCATGGCAACTGCCTAGAATCGGAGCTCACAGCTCCGATTACTAGGCAGGTCATGCCCAGGTCACCAGCAGGGCACAGAGCGGTCACATGGTGACCGCAGCTGTGCCCTGTGGTTGGCGCGATCGCCGATCTAATCGATCGCGCCAGCCAACTCCTGCAGGCCCTACTGGGCCTGCATCAGGCTCCAGCATGATCGGTGCTAATATAGCACCGATCCTGGCCGGTACTGGCAGGGCACAGCGGCGATATAGCGCCGCTGTGCACTGCGATTGGCGCGATCGATCAGATCGGCGATCGCGCCAATCCGGGTGCTTTTTGCCGGTGCCTGGCGTTGCCAGGCACCGGCTCTAGGATCGAGTACATCGGTACTCGATCCCCGCCTAGGACATCATTGTTTCAGCCAAGCTGATTGGCTGAAACAATGAGAAACGCTGCGATTGGCTGTTCAGAATTGAACAGCCAATCACAGCGCTCTGGATGCCGGGGGGGCGGGATCGCAGCCCGGGATGCCGACGCCATCTTTTCTAAGGTGAGATGGCGTCGGAATTTTAATGCGATCACCGCGACTTTAGTCGCGGTATCGCATTAAAGGGCCCGACGTACTATCCCGTCCCCGGTCATACGGGCCCGGGTACCGTGGACGGGATAGTACGTCGGATGGCAGGAAGGGGTTAATAATGGGGCCTGATTAGGAACTACTGAAATGATCAAACTCCACAGTCTCCATCAGTACTAAATGAGTAACTAGTGGTGAAACCTCTCTGGTGTAATTAGAGTATGGGTCTCGGAGACTTCACAATCTATACTATCCTAAGCTCCAATATTTTCTGTCAGATGAGTTTCAAGAAGAAATATTAGGCATTTAAAGAGAACTGTGTATAAGGCCGGTTTCACACGTCCTGATATTTCCGGTACCGGAGATGTCCATGTGTGTAATACTTGTGGCACATGTGTGACAACCGTGTGCCGCCCTAGTGCAGCATCAGTACCACAAGGACGGCCGACAGGGAAGAAGCGCTACAGTAAGCGCTGTTCCCCGGCAGCGGGTGCTGAAGACGCTCACATCATTCTCCCCTGCTCTGCCGGCGGGGAGAATAATGATAGTTATATTAAAGTAAGAATGATGACTATTACTCCCATCAACCTACACCTGATGCTAAGAACAATGACAGCAGGAGCAGATGATGGGAGTATTCCTCACCCGCCGCCTGCGCTATAACTAAATAAAGGAATGAAAAAACGGCGTGCGTTCCCTTTTATTTTCTATAACCAGTCCGGAAAAACTCACAACTGGGGGCTGCAACCCTCATCTGTCAGCTTTGGCAAGGCTGGTTTTCAAGAATAGAGGGGTCCAAACAGTTTTTTTAATTAATTAAATAATTTAAAAAAACGGCGTGAGTTCCCCTCCATTTTTGACAACCAGCCTTGCTAAAGCTGACAACTGGGGGCTAGTATTCTCAGGCTTGTAAGGGGCCATAGATATTGACCCCCCAGCCTAAAAATAGCAGCCTGCAGCTGCCCAGAAAAGGAAAATCTATTAAATGCGCCTATTCTGGTGCTTTGCCCGGCTCTTCCCACTTGCCCTGTAGTGATGGCAAGTGGGCTTCATATTTGTGGGGTTGTATTGTCAGGTGACATCAAGCCCACGGCTTAGTAATGGAGAGTAAGACACCTATCCATTACTAATCCTATAGATATATGGTAAATAAATCACAGCCAGAATAAAGTCTTTTATTAGAGATAAAACAAAACACAGGGTAAGTAGGAAGAGCCGGGCAAAGTGTCGGAATTTCTGGGTTTTCTGGGCAGCTGCGGGCTGGTTATTGTTTAATCTGTATTTGTAGTTTTCAGTTAATGAGATTCTTGTGCTTCGGGGTGGGATTGTGGGAGTGGCTGTGGGTTGGGCTGTGGGCGGGGCCTTATGTGGTGTTCTGCGTACATATTCATCTGTATTGGCTTATGACACTGACCCTTCAGTGACCTGCCCCCTATTTTACATAAAAAATTACATCCAGAAAAATGTCACCGGCGATGGTGGCGCCTGCGCAGTACCATCTATAAGTAAGAGATAGATGCTACTGGCCAGGCGCCGCCAGTGTCATTTGTAATTTCTTTTTTCTAAGCCTCACAATAGCCACAATATTATAGGCATAATCACCAATAATATCAACACTATTATATGCATTATGTAATAATGTGGGCAGGTCAGTGAGGGGTCAGCGACCTGTCATAAGCCAATACAGATGCATATGTAAACAGACCATCATATAAAGCTCCGCCCACAGCCCCGCCCCAGAGCACGAGAATCTCATTAACTGAAGACTACAAATACAGATTAAACATAAACCACAAGACGGATTTCATCACCAGGTATCACTGTAATCAGTATAACGACGCTGACCTGACAGTGTCTGTAGGTTACTGTGCACAATCCGGCTGACAGGATCCCTTTAAATTTAGATCTTAGGCATTTGGAAGAGGCAATGGAGAGATTTTTTTCAAGACTATCAGGGAGTTACAGACTCACATTAGGCAGGAAGGCCGATCCCACCACAATCAAACTATCATACAGAATGAACAGGTTATAAAAAAAAGACACAGAATAAAAAAATATGTTACATCCCCAACAACGTATGTACAAGGGGAGAACACTAAACGAGTTGCACTCATTTATGGTGGACCATTGCAGCCACTATGAGTCCTGACCGGAGGAGTAGAGAAAGTATTAGCGCCCCCATTTCAGGAGAGATTGTGCAGTTATCTGAATTCCTTAGGATGGAAAACATATTGGAATTCATGACGTTTAGTAAATCTATGAAACCAGGGCTGGAGCCAACACATCTCCTGCAGGCGGGAATAAATGTATATTACAGCCATCAGCCACACACAGCTTAGAGATCTATCATGGCACAGGTGGAATGTTTGTCCTGGAGATTATCACAATCCTCCTTGAAATTACTGTATTTATTGGACCATAAGACGCACCTAGGTTTTAGAGAATGAAATTAGGAAAAAAAATTGAAGCAAAAAATGTGGTCAATTCTGTACTTAATATCCCCTATCCTGGTATATATGGTCCCCTCATACCCATTCTGATACACATGGCCCACTCATCTCTATCCTGGTATGCATGGCCTCATCCCAATCCTGGTATGCAGGGTCCCCATCTTGTCCTGGTATGCATGATCCCATCCCTATCCTGGTATGCAGAGCTCCCATCTTGTCCTGGTATGCATGGTCCCATCCCTATCCTTGTATGCAGGGTCCCCATCTCGTTCTAGTATGCATGGTCCCATCCCTATCCTTGTATGCAGGGTCCCCATCTCGTTCTAGTATGCATGGTCCCATCCCAATCCTGGTATGCAGGGTCCCCATCTTGTCCTAGTAGGCATGGCCCCATCTCATCCTGGTATGCAGGGCCCCATCTCATCCTAGTATGCATGGCACCTCATCGCTATCCTGGTATGCATGGCCCCATCATCCCTATCCTGGAAAGCATGGCCCCAACCTTATCCTGGTATGCATGGACCCCATCTCGTCCTGGTATTCAGTGACTTATTTCGTCCTGGTATGTAGGGCCCCATCCTTATAAGAAGCCCCCACCCCCATTCCTATCCTGGTGTGCATGGCCCATCACAAAACATTAAAAAAAAACCAAACCATTACGCTTACCTCTGGTGCCAGCATCTGCTATTTGCTTGTAAGCAGCGCTGAGAACAGTGAGCATTCATGAATATTCATTTCTCTTAAGTAGCGGCACACGTGACCGCCGGTAGCAGCAGGAAGCCGGTGGCTGACACTGCGCGCTACTGAAGAGCAATGAATACTCACTGCCCTTTGCGTGCACGTCCCTGCCATGCGCTGCTTACAAGCATATAGCAGTTGCTGGCACCGGAGCAGGACGCTGCGAGGGAGCGCGGGGTAAGTAAGTGTAATGATTTGTTTTTTAATGTTTTCTGATGGGACCATGCATACCAGGATGGGGACGGGGGTGGGGGCCAATTATAAGGATGGGGCCATGCATACCAGGACCGGGGTTAGGGGCTAATCATCTCAAGATACTATTATTAAAGAGAAATGAATATTCATTGCCCTCCAAGCCCATGGGCGTGTAATGCAGTGAATATTCATTTCTCTTTAGCAGCGGGAACAAGATTTAGCCGCAGTCACCGGCTCCAGCCTCCTGTGACCCGCTGCTCCGCTGATGCAGTTCCCTCACCTCCACACCAAAGCCAGAGCCGGTACATCCGGACTATAAGACGCAACCCCCATTTTCCTCCACATTTTTGAAGGATAAAAGTGTGTCTTATAGTCCGAAAAATACGGTAGTTTTAATACAAATTGGAAAGTCAGGATAAAGGGAAACTCTGCTGTTATTGTACAGAAATTCACACTTGGCCTCACTGCACATTTACTGTTGTGGATCATAAAAGAGATGTTTGGCCAGAAAGACTGGACCTGGTCTTGTAGGGACCATGAGACATTCAGCAGCACAGAAGGGAGAGAAGATTCATCCGATAAGATCTCAGGGATCTAGGAAGCCAACAGCATCATTACCCTCCGCTTTCTCTTACAGGCCCAGCATAAGATTTTTCTACAAGTGATTTTCTATCTTGTCAGCACATTCTACGTACGCTGTCATTTGGATTTAGTTACAGATCTGGGCAGGGAACAGTCAGCGTCTCCTAATCCCAGGGGGTAGGTGGATCTACCAGGTTGTAAGTTCTATAGAAAAGGGATTTCAATGTCCAAAATCAATGAACAGTTTTGGGTGGAGGAGAATGTTGTGGTACTAGAGGCAAAATGGTGATCATGGTAATACGGCCGGACTACACCACCGATAAAGCAACCACAGCCGGTGACTGAGAGGAATCTGTGACTTCTCTACATTCAGTGGTTACTACTCACCTGGGTAGTCATATGTGGGAATCTCCTCTTTACACCGCTCATCATCTCTTACATATGTCTCTGTAGTATTAATATGGGTCAGATCTTCACCCTGAAACAAATATTGTAAAAGTCACCGACAGATGGAGAAGTCCCATCTATGATCAGCTCTAATCCTGCCATCTCCACCGTTCTCATTACACAGGTATAAAACATATAACACTGGTGGATAAAACAAGACTGAGCACAAGACCTTCACAGCCGTCTACACATCATAGGGGAGATCTCCTGACACCTTCTCTCCATCTACCTGATGATCCTGAGGAGCACTGGGATCCTCTTGTTTACAGTCCTGTGGAAGAAGAGGACGGGGACATCTCTCTGGTGTTGTCCTCTTACTGGATAGATCTGGAGGAAACACATACAGGGACTGAATTCATTCTCTACATACAGATAATTATAGGCCGTGTGTATTTAGTCCTGTCTATTACCTGGAGATGTGAGGCGCTGGGGAACCTCCATTATGACGTTCTTGTACAGATCGCTGTGTCCTTCTAAATACTCCCACTCCTCCATGGAGAAATAGACAGCGACCTCCTGACACCTTATAGGAACCTGACACATACAATGATACCGTCATCCCCCGATCCCTTCATAGTGTTTCTGTATAATGTCCAGGCATTCCCAGCAGTGTCACCTCTCCAGTCAGCAGCTCAAACATCTTGTAGATGAGTTCTAGGATCTTCTGGTCATTGATATCCTCACGGATTAGGGGGTGAGGTGGAGGCCCCGTGATTGGGCTCAGGGGTCTTCCAGATCCCTCAGACACAGGGTCCTGACAGCGATCACTAGAGGTCTTCTTCACCACTGTGTAATCCTGGTTATGGAGAGACACATTAATAAATCTCACTACAGACATTTCCAGAGTCCTCACCTCTCCAGTTCTGTCCATATGTTATTCCCATAGATAAGAATGATAGAATGTGACGTCATCAGAATCTCTCACCTCTCCAGTGAGACGGAAGAGGATCTCTAGGGTGAGGTGTAACATTCTCTCCGCCATCTTGTCTCTGTCCATACCCATCCTTGATGGGTAAATCAAGAATATTTTCTTTTGTAGAAGATCTTCACTGAGAGGATCCGATATTGTAGAGACCTGAATGAGAAGAAGATGATGCGATGTAACACTGTGCTTGAGAGCGGGCCCACCTGGAGCTACTGTCAGGGCTGGCGTTTGTACTTCACATGTATCAGAGTGCAGGGAGTGAGTCATGTAACCACTCTTCTGCAGTTTGTGGAGGAGAGGGGGAAGGAAGGTTACCCACCCAATCCAGGATGAGCGCGCTCTCCTTCAAAGCTCCCTGCTGCAGAGAAGTCATCAGCCCCAAAAGCCTGGACGCAGCGGGGCTTGCTCTGCCTCTGACTGTGAGCTGAGCTCACTGTCTGCACTCTTCTGCTTCTGTCTGGAAGGAGCCTGACAGCCAAGGAGGCTAGGAGCAGCACTGAGGACCAGGGACACACTGGACACAGCATGAGGACTGATGAGTGTCTTGGCACATGTCATTTACTATTTGATATGTCTAATCTGTTGGTCGAATATATACATACAGATATATAAAGCAATGAAGGTTCTTAAAGGGGTTGTCCACTACTTTAAATTAACCCCCCAATGTATCCCCCTGGCGCCCCTAATGAATTTTGTAAATACCTCATGTTGCCTATACTGCCTGTGAGCGTCGCTATCGCTGGCCGCTCACAGGCAGCACATGACCCCTGGCTGCAGCCGGCTCTTGCTTCCGCTGACGTCCCGACAAGTGCTGGCAGCAGCCGGGGGTCCATCTTCCTCCTTCCGCGCTGGCTGCCAGGCTGTGGGAGCGATTATCACCCCGCTTCACACCCGGCATCCACCAAGCGCCCATTCATTGAGAAAGCGCGCAGTGGATGCTGGGTGTGACCCCGGGGGTAACCCCGCCCACAACCCAGCAGCCACTGCGGGGACCCAGCGCTGAGTCACGCCTCACTTGTGACATCAGCGCTGGGTTACGTGCTGCCTGTGAGCGGCCAGCGATAACGCCACTCACAGGCAGTATAGGCAACATGAGGTATTTACAAAATTCATTAGGGGCCTGGGGGGATACTTTGGGGGTTAATTTAATGTAGTGGACAACCCCTTTAAACTTTTATGTCTTGTTTATCCTGCAAGCTGGACAGAGACTAAGGGTATGTGCACACGTTGCTTATTCCATTGTGGATTTTTCTGCATGGATTCTGCAGAATCCGCAGGTAAGACGACCTGTGTTTTACCTGCAGGTTCCTGCGGATTTAGTGCGGATTTGCTCTGCGTTTTTACACCTGCAGATTCCTATAATGGAATAGGTAAAGGTTTTAAATACAAGAGTTAGGACTGTCCCACAAGGGTTGCCGTGACGTGGCGGGATGGCTTCTACATTATTTTGATCAAAATTATGTTAACTAAATACCCTTATTATTACTATTATTACTACCTTCATGCAATTTTTGCAATATATTTTTTTACTTTTTTATTCCAGGATATTTGTTTTGTGTTTTGCTTTTGGTTTTCTCTGTGTAAAGGTCATGTGTTCATATGCAATTACAATTTGCATGCACATTAATTTACTTTTTCTGCTCAGACCCAGTTTCTCATTTGTTTCATTGCGCATTCTGTGCATATAAGGGTGTGACCGCCCTGCTTCTGAGTTGGAAAATCCATCCTGTCTGGCCTACACTATTACTGGTGGTTCAGTCCCTCTGTCCTTGTTCACATTTACGTCACTTGACAAGTGGAAAGGTTTTAAATACAAGAGTTAGGACTGTCCCACAAGGGTTGCCGTGACGTGGCGGGATGGCTTCTACATTATTTTGATCAAAATTATGTTAACTAAATACCCTTATTATTACTATTATTACTACCTTCATGCAATTTTTGCAATATATTTTTTTACTTTTTTATTCCAGGATATTTGTTTTGTGTTTTGTTTTTGGTTTTCTCTATAATGGAATAGGTGTAAAACCGCTGCGGAATCCGCACAAAGAATTGACATGCTGTGGAAAATAAACCGCTGTGTTTCCGCGCTGAATTTTCAGCATCATGTGCACAGCGGTTTTTGTTGCTCACTATGGGCCTGATTCACCGTCTCTCCTGCCTTGATTGACATGGCTGACGTCTCCTGTGTCATCCACTGTCTGTCCAGCTCTCGCACCTGCACAGGAGGGAACAGGAGCTGCGCAGCGCAACAGACTGGATGACATAGGAGGCGTCAGCCACGTCAGTAAAGGCAGGAGGATGGCAATTGTGGGGTCAGAGGAGGTGCTAAGCAGGGACCATAGACACTCATCCGACTGGACGCTGCCGATTAGCTTACGAGAAGGAGAATGATTATTTTCTTAAGTTTGCAAGCGGCTGGAATCTTACAGGATGGCTTTTTAAATGTGGCTAAAAGATGGTGGCTACAGGTCTTACAGATTAACCCCTTCACCCCCAAGGGTGGTTTGCACGTTCATGACTGGGCCAATTTTTACAATTCTGACCACTGTCCCTTTATGAGGTCATAACTCTGGAACGCTTCCATGGATCCCGGTGATTCTGACATTGTTTTCTCGTGACATATTGTACTTCATGTTAGTGGTAAAATTTCATTCAAATAACTTGCGTTTATTTGTGAGAAAAATGGAAATTTGGCAAAAATTTTGAAAACTTCGCAATTTTCCAACTTTGAGTTTTTATGCCCTTAAATCACAGAGATACGGCACACAAAAAACTTGATAACTAATATTTCCCACATGTTTACTTTACATCAGCACAATTTTGGAACCAAAATTTTTTTTTTGTTAGGAAGTTATAAGGGTTAAAAGTTGACCAGTGATTTCTCATTTTTACAACACCATTTTATTTTTAGGACCACATCACATTTGAAGCCACTTTGAGGGGTCTATATGATAGAAAATACCCAAAAGTGACACCATTCTAAAAACTGCACCCCTTAAGGTGCTCAAAACCACATTCAAGAAGTTTATTAACCCTTTAAGTGCGTCACAGGAATTTTTTTGAATATTTAAAAAAAAATGAACATCTAACTTTTTTTCACAAAAAAAAACTTCAGGTTCAATTTTTTTTATTTTACCAAGGGTAACAGGAGAAATTGGACTGTAAAAGTTATTGTGCAATTTGTCCTGAGTGCGCTGAAACCTTATATGTGGGGGGGAACGACTGTTTCGGCGCATGGCAGAGCTCAGAATGGAAGGAGTGCCGTTTGACTTTTTCAATGCAAAATTGGCTGGAATTCAGATCGGACGCCATGTCACGTTTGGAGAGTCCCTGATGTACCTAAACAGTGGAAACCTCCTACAAGTGACCCCATTTTGGAAACTAGACCCCCAAGGAACTTATCTTGATATGCGGTGAGAACTTTGAACCCACAAGGGCTTTACAGAAGTTTATAACGTACAGCGGTGCAATTAAAAAATCATATTTTTTCCACAAAAATGATCTTTTCACCCCAATTTTTATTTTCCCAAGGGTAACAGGACCCTAAAATTTATTGTGCAATTTGTCCTGAGTACGCTGATACCCCACATGTGGGGGTAAACCACTATTTGGGCGCATGGCAGAGCTCGGAAGGGAAGCAGCGCCATTTGACGTTTTTGGCTGGAATTGAGATCGGACATTATGTCGCGATTGGAAAACCCCTGATGTACCAAAACAGTGGAAACCCCCCACAAATGAAACCATTTTGGAAACTAGACCCCCTAAGGAACTTATCTAGATGTGTGGTGAGAACTTTGAACCCCCAAGGGCTTCACAGAAGTTTATAACATACAGCCGTACAATTAAAAAATCATATTTTTTCCACAAAAATGATCTTTTCACCCTCAATTCTTATTTTTCCAAGGGTAACAGGACCCTAAAAGTTATTGTGCAATTTGTCCTGAGTACGCTGATACCCCACATGTGGGGGTAAACCACTATTTGGGCGCATGGCCGAGCTCGGAAGGGAAGCAGCGCCATTTGACGTTTTTGGCTGGAATTGAGATCGGACACCATGTCGCGATTGGAAAGCCCCTGATGTACCTAAACAGTGGAAATCCCCCACAAATGACACCATTTTGGAAACTAGACCCCCTAAGGAACTTATCTAGATGTGTGGTGAGAACTTTGAACCCCCAAGGGCTTCACAGAAGTTTATAACATAAAGCCGTACAATTAAAAAATCATATTTTTTCCACAAAAATGATCTTTTCACCTTCAATTCTTATTTTTCCAAGGGTAACAGGACCCTAAAAGTTATTGTGCAATTTGTCCTGAGTACGCTGATACCCCACATGTGGGGGGAAACCACTATTTGGGCGCATGGCAGAGCTCGAAAGGGAAGCAGCGCCATTTGATGTTTTTGGCTGGAATTGAGATCGGACACCATGTCGCGATTGGAAAACCCCTGATGTACCTAAACAGTGGAAACCCCCCACAAATGACACCATTTTGTAAACTAGACCCCCCAAGGAACTTATCTAGATGTGTGGTGAGCACTTTGAACTCCCCAGTGCTTCACAGAAGTTTATAACGCCCGGGCGTGAAAATAAAAAATTCGTATTTTTTCCACAAACATGATCTTTTAGTCACCATTTTTTTATTTTCCCAACGGTACCAGGAGAAATTGGACCCCAAAAGTTGTTGTCCTATTTGTCCTGAGTATGCTGATACCCCATATGTGGGAGAAAACTACTGTATGGACACACGTCGGGGCTCGGAAGGGAAGTAGTGACGTTTTGGAATGCAGACTTTGATGGAATGGTCTGCGGGTGTCATGTTGCCTTTGGAGAGCCCCTAATGTACCTAAACAGTGGAAACCCCCCACAAATGACCCCATTTTGAAAACTAGACCCCCTAAGGAACTTATCTAGATGTGAGGTGAGCACTTTGAACCCCCAAAGGCTTCACAGAAGTTTATAATGCCAGGGCATGAAAATAAAAAAATCGTATTTTTTCCACAAACATGATCAATTAGTCCCCAATTTTTTTATTTTCCCAAGGGTAACAGGAGAAATTGAACCCCAAAAGATGTTGTCCAATTTGTCCTGAGTACGCTGACACCCCATATGTGGGAGAAAACTACTGTATGGACACACGTCGGGGCTCGGAAGGGAAGTAGTGACGTTTTGGAATGCAGACTTTGATGGAATGGTCTGCGGGTGTCATGTTGCCTTTGGAGAGCCCCTAATGTACCTAAACAGTGGAAACCCCCACAAATGACCCCATTTTGGAAACGAGACCCCCTAAGGAACTTATCTAGATGTGAGGTGAGCACTTTGAACCCCCAAAGGCTTCACAGAAGTTTATAATGCCCGGGCATGAAAATAAAAAAAATCGTATTTTTTCCACAAGCATGATCAATTAGTCCCCAATTTTTTTTATTTTCCCAAGGGTAACAGGAGAAATTGGACCCCAAAAGTTGTTGTCCAATTTGTCATGAGTACGCTGACACCCCATATGTGGGAGAAAACTACTGTATGGACACACGTCGGGGCTCGGAAGGGAAGCAGTGACATTTTGGAATGCAGACTTTGATGGAATGGTCTGCGGGTGTCATGTGCGTTTGGAGAGCCCCTGATGTACCTAAACTATTGAAACTCCCCACAAGTGTCCCCATTTTGGACACTAGGCCCCCCACGGAACTTATCTAGATGTGTGGTGAGCACTTTGAACCCCCAAGTGCTTCACAGAAGTTTATAACGCTCGGACGTGAAAATAAAAAAATCATTTTTTTCCACAAAAATGATATTTTTGCCCCCAATTTTTTATTTTCCTAAGGGTAACAGGAGAAATTGGACCCCAAAAATTGATTTGCAATTTGACCTGAGTAGGCTGATACATGTGGGGGTAAAACACTGGGCGCATGGCAGAGCTTGGAAGGGAAGGAGCACCATTTGACTTTTTTAACTCAGAATTGGCTGGAATTGAGATCAGACGCCATGTTGCATTTGGAGAGCCCCTGATGTGCCCAAACAGTGGAAACCCCCAATTATAACTCCAACCCTAACCCCAACACACCCCTAACCCTAATCTGAGCCCTAACCCTAGCACTAACCCTAGCCCTAACCCTAACGGGAAAATGGAAATAAATACATTTTTTAATTTTATTTTTCCCTAACTAAGGGGGTGATAACGGGGGGTTTGATTTACTATTTATGGCGGTTTTTATGTTTGGCAGCTGTCACACGCTAAAAGACGCTTTTTATTGTAAAAATAGTTTTTGCATCACCACATATTGAGAGCTATAATTTTTCCGTATTTTGACCCACCGAGTCATGTGAGGTCTTATTTTTTGCGGGACGAGTTGACGTTTTTATTGGTACCATTTTCGGGCACGTGACATTTTTTGATCACTTTTTATTCCGATTTTTGGGACGCAGAATGAACAAAAACCAGCGTTTCATGAATTTCTTTTGGGGGGGTGCGTTTACACCGTTCCGCGTGCGATAAAATTGATAAAGCGTTTTTATTCTTCGTGTCAGTACGGTTACAGCGATACCTTATTTAGGTCGTTTTTTTTATGTTTTGTTGGTTTTATGCAATGAAAACTATTTTATATAAAAAATAATTATTTTTGCATCGCTTTATTCTGCGAGCTATAACTTTTTTTATTTTTTTGCTGATGATGCTGTTTGGCAGCTCGTTTTTTGCGGGACAAGATGTCGTTTTCAGCGGTACCATGGATATTTATATGCGTCTTTTTGATCGCGCGTTATTACACTTTTTGTTTGGCGGTATGATAACAAATCATTTTTTGCTTCGTTTTTTATTTTTATTTTTTAAGGGGTTCGCTAAAGGGGTTAACTAATGGGATAGTTTTATAGGGCGGGTCGTAACGGATGCGGCGATACCTAATATGTGTACTTTTATTGTTTTTTTTTTTTTATTTCTAAAAAATGGATTTATTTGGGGGAATATTTTTTTTTTTTTCTAATTTATTTGGCGATTTTTTTTAATTTATTTTAACATTTTTTTTAATTTTTTTTTTTTACTTTATTAAATAGTCCCAGGTGGGACATCACTGTCCTGTGACAGATCGCTGATCTGTCACATCACAGATCACTGTGACAGATCAGCAATCTGTCACAGGCACTGCAGAAGGCTTCCTCATGCCTGCGCTTTGCAGGCACTGAGGAAGCCAGCTTCCTGCAGGCCCCCGAAGGCCCCCGTCGCCATCTTTGATTCGGGGGCCTGCAGGAAAGGAGCCCCCCGCAGCAGCGCTGCACATTGCGCTGCCGTGGGGGGCTCAGGGAAGCACGGAGGGAGCCCCCTCCCTGCCGATGCTTCCCTTTAACCCCCGGTACACCGTGATCATGTTTGATCGCGGTGTGCAAGGGGTTAACATGTTGGGGGCGGTCCTTGACCGCCCCTGACACATTGTGCCGGGTGTCAGCTGCGATAATCAGCTGACACCCGGCCGCGATCAGCGCCGCTCACCACGTGGGCGCCGCTGATCTCGGTAGACGTACTATCCCGTCCATGGGCATAGGGGCCCGGGTCCCATGGATGGGATAGTACGTCTCATGTCAGAAAGGGGTTAAAGTTCGGCTCACGATCGCCGAAATTGCAATATTCAACAATTTAATCATCGATTAAATCACCAAATATAGCCGAACATACCCAGCACAAAAGCCGGTGTTTCCCAACCTGTGTGACATTGTGGTAAACACGGACTAAAACTACATTATCCTATAACACAGCAAGTGAAGAGCTAAGCGGCCTATACACCAAGCACTTAACCGACCCAATTTAGAAAATAGGCATAAATGGATTAAAGCTAAAGCAGAATTTGACCTTTAGCTGGACAGACTAGAAAGAATAAGGGGGAACCAAAAAACATCTGAATTTTTTAGATACGGTAATAAGGCTGGTTCATTATTGGCTCGCTTGGCAAAAAGCCGAACACCTATGAGATTTATAGGTAGATTGAATGATCACAAAGGTTCACCACAAACAGACCCAAAAATCATAAATGACATCTGGCATAAATACTATAACACATTGTATGAACAAGAACCAGTAGATGGAGAAGAGGGGAAGACATTCCTAGATAGACTATCCCTCCCAACAGTCTCAGAAGGTGAGAAAGATTCAACTCTACAATAAGAAAGGAAGAGATAGTGGACACTATTAACTCCCTGAAAAATAGCGAGGCACCCGGACCAGATGGGCTGCCAGGGGAGTTCTGCAAAATATTAGTAGAAGAGGTTTCTTCTCCACTGGTGGCCGTTTTTATCAAATCCTAAAAGAAAAGGTATACCTGCCAACAGGAAATAGGGCCAATATTAAAGTACACTACCGTGTGACTATTCTAGCTGCAAATGTCTGGTTTGTAATGCAATATCTTCATAGGTGTAAGGAGGCCCATTTCCAACAACCATCGCTACAGTGTTCTTATGGTACTTTGATAACTGTGTAAGAAGCTAATGGATGGTTAGATTACCATTGTGCAAGTATGTTAGCACAGCTGAAAACAGTTTGGCTGATTAGAGAAGCTATAAATCTGACCTTCCTTTGAGCTAGTTGAGAATCTGGAGCATTATATTTGTTGGTTCCATTAAACTCTCAAAATGGCCAGAAAAAAGGACTTTCGTGTGAAACTTGACAGTCTATTCTTGTTCTTAGAAATGAATTATTTGTGAGACATTGCCAGAAAACTGAAGAATTCCTACCACGGTGTGTACTACTCCCTTCAGAGGAGACGACAAACAGGCTCTAACCAGAGTAGAAAGTGAAGTAGGAGGCCCCACTGCACAACTGAGTAACAAGTACATTAGAGTCTGTAGTTTGAGAAATCGACGCCTCACAGGTCCTCAACTGGCAGCTTCATTAAATACACACAAAACACCAGTATCAACACCTACAGTGAAGAGGCGACTCCGGGATGCTGGCCTACAGGGCAAAGTGGAAAAGAAAAAGCCATATCTGAGACTGGCTAATAAAAGGAAAAGATTAATATGGGCAAAAGAACACAGACATTGGACAGAGGAAGATTGGAAAAAAGTGTTAAGGACAGACGAATCCAAGTTTGAGGTGTTTGGATCACACAGAAGAACATTTGTGAGACGCAGATTAACTGAAAAGATGATGAAAGAGTGCCTGACGCCATCTGTCAAGCATGGTGGAGGTAACGTGATGGTCAGGGGTTGCTTTGGTGATGGTAAAGTGTGAGATTTGTACAAGGTAAAAGGGATTTTGAATAAGGAAGGCTATCACTCCATTTTGCAACGCCATGCCATACTGTTATGGATGAGTCACCGAAGGAGGAAAAAACAAAAATAATAGCTAAGTCCAGAAAACCAGAGAAGTTGGAAGCTATCGGATTGCAGACCCCCTGAACCTATCCACAACAACTAGCAGTAGCCGTGGGGGGTTCCTACGGTGCCCTAGACCCCTCGATCACAGCCAGAGAACTAAATTAGCCTAAAGACAGAAAGGGGAAATCTAAACTGCCCCAGAGCAGCCCCCAAAGCAATAGGCAGCCCCCAACATATAATGACTGTGAAGCAAGATGAAAAACACTAACACAGATAGAAAGATAGGCTGAGCAAATGATGGGGCCCAAGCTAACTAAATAAGACAGGACAGAAAAGCTGCTGTCTGCAATCCGCAAAAACCCTATCCAAAAATGTACCAACAGACTGATAGGAGAAACAGGCCCTGAAGTCGCTAGGCTTCAAAAAGACTATATCAGCACTCAGGTAAATTCTTAAGACAGAGCCAAAGATCAACAGATCAGAGACAAAAATGGAATTCAGCTCACCCCTGGCCGGGGATGGCAGAACTCCCAAAAAACAAGGCAAACAAAACCAGAACTAAAGTGTACAAAAAGCAGAGCAAAACTTAGCTTTGAGAAGCAGAAATCAGACTGGTCTCCAAGAATGCAGCAGGAAGATCACCAGCAAGGCAGCAGGGCGTCGGCTGCCTTATATCCAGTCATCAGTTCCTGTGACCCAGTCATCATCTACCTGCTCAGCTGTTTGGTAATCAGCCTCACTACCTTCCTTCGCCAGAAGAGGGAGTTCATCAGACATCACTGGTGAAGGGAAAAATGAACTCACAACACCATACCCTGTGGACAGCGCTTGAATGGAGCCAATTTCATCCTACAACAGGACAATGACCCAAATTATGAAAGAACTATTTAGGGAAGAAGCTGGCAGCTGGTATTCTATCTGTAATGGAATGGCCAGGGCAGTCACCAGATCTCAACACCATTGAGCTGTTGTGGGAGCAGCTTGACCGTATGGCACGCAAAAAGTGCCCATCAAGACAAACCAACTTGTGGGAGAGGCTTCTGGAAGCATGGGGTGAAATTTCTCCAGATTACCTCAGCAAATTAACTGCTAGAATGCCAAAGGTTTGCAATGCTGGAATTGCAGCAAAGGGAGCATTCTCTGACAAAAGCAAAATTTGAAGGAGAAAATTATTATTTCAAATAAAAATCTTTTTTTCGAACCTTGTCAATGTCTGGACGAGATTTTAACCCCTTACAGACCGCTGACGGGATAGTACATCAGCGGTCAGTATCCTCTGCTTTGATGTGGGCTCCGGCGGTGAGCCCACTTCAAAACCTCGACATGTCAGCTGTTATAAACAGGTGACATGTGCCGGCAATAGGCGCGGGCGGAATCAAGATCTGCCCGCGCCTATTAACTAGTTAAATCCCACTGTCAAACACTGACAGCGGGCATTAAACTAGTATTTCCGGCGTCCAACCGGAAATGAGCGTATCACCAACCCCCGTCACGTGATCGGGGGGTCAGCGACGCGTTGCCATGACAATCAGAGGTCTCATAGAGAGACCTCTATGGTTGTTGCCGTCAGATTGCTATGAGTGCCACTCTGTTGTTGGCGCTCATAGCAATGCTGTATTACTGCTACATATGAGCGATCTGCTCATCTCCCATATGTAGCAGAGCCGATCAAGTATGGCATGCTTCTACTCTCCCGTGGAGACTATTGAAGCGTGCCAAAAATAAAAAAAACGTGTTTAAAAATTAAAGAAAATAAAAATCATAAAAATTCAAATCACCCCCCTTTCGCCCCAATCAAAATAAACAATAAAAAAAAATCAAACCTACAGATATTTGGTATCGCCGCATTCAGAATCGCCCGATCTATCAATAAAAAAAGGATTAACCCGACTGCTAAATGGCGTAGCGAGAAAAAAAATCAAAACGCCAGAATTACGGTTTTTTGGTCGCCGTGACATTGCATTAAAATGCAATAACGGGTGATCAAAAGAATGTATCTGCACAAATATGGTATCATTAAAAACATCAGCTCGGCACGCAAAAAATAAGCCCTCACCAAGCACAAGATCACGAAAAATGGAGACGCTACGGGGCTCGAAAAATTGTGCTTATTTTTTAGCAAATTTTGGAATTTTTTTCCACCACTTGGATAAAAGAGAACCTAGACATGTTTGGAGTCTATGAACTCGTAATGAGCTGGAGAATCATGATGGCAGGGCAGTTTTAGCATTTAGTGAACTTAGCAAAAAAGCCAAACAAAAAAGTGAGGGTTTGCACTTTTTTTGCAATTTTACCGCATTTAGAATTTTTTTCCCGGTTTTGAGTACAAGACATGATAAAACGAATGGTGTCGTTCAAAAGCACAACTCATCCTGCATACAGCCATACTGACGGAGAAATAAAAAAGTTATGGCTCTGGAAATAAGGGGAGCGAAAAATGAAAAAAGCTCCGTTCATTAAAGGGAGTCTGTCACCCCATTTTAGCCCTATCAGCTGCGGCCACCGCCATCAGGGGCTTATCTACAGCATTCTGTAATGCATTCTGTAATGCTGCAGATAAGCCCCTGATGTAACCTGAAAGATAAGAAAAACACGTGAGATTATACTCACCAGGGGGCGTTGCAGTCTGGTCCAGGGCCTCCCATCTTCATACGATGACGTCCTCCTCCTAACTTCTCCCTCGGCTCCCGCGCAGGCGTGCTTTATCGGTCCTGTAGAAGGCAGAGCAGAGTACTGCAGTGCGCAGGACCTCTGTGCCCTTCCCGGCCCCTCGCACTGCAGTACTTTACTCTGCCCTCTACAGGTCAGATCAGTACGCCTGCACAGGAGCCGAGGGAGAAGTTAGGAGGAGGACGTCATCGTATGAAGATGGGAGGCACCGTACGCCGGGGTGAGTATAATCTAACGTGTTTTCCTTATCTTTCGGGTTACATCGGGGCTTATCTACAGCATTACAGAATGCATTACAGAATGCTGCAGATAAGCCCCTGATGGCGGCGGCCCCAGCTTATAGTGCTAAAATGGGGTGACAGACTCCCTTTAAGTGGTTAAATTAATTTGGCAACTCAATAGATGAATAAAAGTCGGAGTTTTCATGGAAAACACAAAATTGTCTGGGTGACCCCAAACTTTGGAGCGGTCGTGTGTTACACAAGCGATTCCCCTGAGGGTTAATAATCCTCCCTGTCCCCTAGAGGTGAAGGGGGTAACATGGGGCCACTTGTGGGGTCTCTGCTGTTCTGGTGTCAGCGCTCTTCACACGTTACACGGCGTCCGCCGTCTATCCCAGTCACAATGGCGCCCCTTCCCTCCTGAGCCTGTGGGGTATCGGCACTCAGGAGACACGGCGCACTGTGCGGCCTCAGCGCTCCTGTCACCTTTAGGACAATGATACATTGGGGGGAAAGTCACATTTCTGTGAGGAAAACAGGAAAATTGTCATTTTTTCCTTCCACATTGCTGAAATTCCCGTCACACTGTCCGAATTCAGAGATTGTCCTGTCAGAAAGGAGAAGACAGGGAGCGAAAGGGTTAATAGGACTCACAGGAGGAACCGGCCCAGAAAGCAGAAGGTCCAGGAGTGTCCACCACATATATGGCTGCTCTGTGCACACAGGACCTGTAGTGACGTCATGCCCATGTGACCAGAAGGGGCGGTGCCTCCTCCTCCATAGAGCAGACGGGAGGAAGCTGTGGCCCCGCCCACACTGTCCAGCATTCACCATAGGAGAGCAGTGTGGAGAGCGCGCAGCAGAGGAGCGGAGCTTTCAGCGGGGAAGAGCGCGGAGGAGGGAGCAGCCGACACCCCGCAGAGGACAGAAAGAAGACGGTCTGTGGAGAGAGAGTGTGGGGGGGCAGAGGCTGGGCATGGGGTAACAGGCAGAGGCTGCCAATGTGGGGTGGGGAGAGGCGGAGCTGGCGCGTGGTGGACGGGAGCGGAGCCGGAGCTGGCACGTGGTGGACGGGAGCGGAGCCGGAGCTGGCGTGTGGTGGACGGGAGCAGAGCTGGCGCGTGGTGGACGGGAGCAGAGCCGGAGCTGGAGTGTGGTGGACGGGGCGGAGCTGGCGCATGGTGGACGGGGGCGGAGCTGGCGCGTGGTGGACGGGGCGGAGCCGGAGCTGGCGCGTGGTGGACGGGAGCAGAGCCGGAGCTGGAGTGTGGTGGACGGGGGCGGAGCTGGCGCGTGGTGGACGGGAGCAGAGCCGGAGCTGGCGCGTGGTGGACGGGAGCAGAGCCGGAGCTGGCGCGTGGTGGACGGGAGCAGAGCCGGAGCTGGCGCGTGGTGGACGGGAGCAGAGCCGGAGCTGGCGCGTGGTGGACGGGAGCAGAGCCGGAGCTGGCGCGTGGTGGACGGGAGCAGAGCCGGAGCTGGCGCGTGGTGGACGGGAGCAGAGCCGGAGCTGGCGCGTGGTGGACGGGAGCAGAGCCGGAGCTGGCGCGTGGTGGACGGGAGCAGAGCCGGAGCTGGCGCGTGGTGGACGGGAGCAGAGCCGGAGCTGGCGCGTGGTGGACGGGAGCAGAGCCGGAGCCGGCGCGTGGTGGACGGGAGCGGAGCCGGAGCTGGCGTGTGGTGGACGGAAGCGGAGGCGGAGCTGGCGCGTGGTGGACGGAAGCAGAGCCGGAGCTGGCGTGTGGTGGACGGGAGCAGAGCCGGAGCTGGCGCGTGGTGGACGGGGGCAGAGCTGGCGTGTGGTGGACGGGAGCAGAGCCGGAGCTGGCGCGTGGTGGACGGGGGCGGAGCTGGTGCGTGGTGGACGGGAGCAGAGCCGGAGCAGGCGCGTGGTGGATGGGAGCAGAGCCGGAGCTGGTGCGTGGTGGACGGGAGCAGAGCCGGAGCTGGCGGAGCTGGCGTGTGGTGGACTGGAGCGGAGCCGGAGCTGGCACGTGGTGGACGGGAGCGGAGCCGGAGCTGGCGTGTGGTGGACGGAAGCAGAGCTGGCGCGTGGTGGACGGGAGCAGAGCCGGAGCTGGAGTGTGGTGGACGGGGCGGAGCTGGCGCATGGTGGACGGGGCGGAGCTGGCGCGTGGTGGATGGGAGCAGAGCCGGAGCTGGCGCGTGGTGGACGGGAGCAGAGTCGGAGCTGGCGCGTGGTGGACGGGAGCAGAGCCGGAGCTGGCGCGTGGTGGATGGGAGCAGAGCCGGAGCCGGCGTGTGGTGGACGGGAGCGGAGCCGGAGCTGGCGTGTGGTGGATGGAAGCGGAGGCGGAGCTGGCGCGTGGTGGACGGGAGCGGAGGCGGAGCTGGTGTGTGGTGGACGGGAGCAGAGCCGGAGCTGGAGTGTGGTGGACGGGGCGGAGCTGGCGCATGGTGGACGGGGGCGGAGCTGGCGCGTGGTGGACGGGGCGGAGCCGGAGCTGTCGCGTGGTGGATGGGAGCAGAGCCGGAGCTGGAGTGTGATGGACGGGGCGGAGCTGGCGCGTGGTGGACGGGAGCAGAGCCGGAGCTGGCGCGTGGTGGACGGGAGCAGAGTCGGAGCTGGCGCGTGGTGGACGGGAGCAGAGCCGGAGCTGGCGCGTGGTGGACGGGAGCAGAGCCGGAGCCGGCGCGTGGTGGACGGGAGCAGAGCCGGAGCTGGCGTGTGGTGGATGGAAGCGGAGGCGGAGCTGGCGCGTGGTGGACGGGAGCGGAGGCGGAGCTGGCGCGTGGTGGACGGGAGCGGAGCCGGAGCTGGTGCGTGGTGGACGGGAGCAGAGCTGGCGCGTGGTGGACGGGAGCAGAGCTGGAGTGTGGTGGACGGGGCGGAGCTGGCGCGTGGTGGACGGGGGCGGAGCTGGCGTGTGGTGGATGGGGCGGAGCCAAAGCTGGCGCGTGGTGGACGGGAGCAGAGCCGGAGCTGGAGTGTGGTGGACGGGGGCGGAGCTAGCGCGTGGTGGACGGGAGCAGAGCCGGAGCTGGCGTGTGGTGGATGGAAGCGGAGGCGGAGCTGGCGCGTGGTGGACGGGAGCGGAGGCGGAGCTGGCGTGTGGTGGACGGGAGCAGAGCCGGAGCTGGCGTGTGGTGGACGGGAGCAGAGCCGGAGCTGGCGCGTGGTGGACGGGAGCGGAGCTGGCGCGTGGTGGACGGGAGCGGAGCCGGAGCTGGCGCGTGGTGGATGGGAGCAGAGCTGGCGCGTGGTGGACGGGATCAGAGCTGGAGTGTGGTGGACGGGGCGGAGCTGGCGCGTGGTGGACGGGGGCGGAGCTGGCGTGTGGTGGACGGGGGCGGAGCCAAAGCTGGCGCGTGGTGGACGGGAGCAGAGCCGGAGCTGGAGTGTGGTGGACGGGGGCGGAGCTGGCGCGTGGTGGACGGGAGCAGAGCCGGAGCTGGCGCGTGGTGGACGGGAGCAGAGCCGGAGCTGGAGTGTGGTGGACGGGGGCGGAGCTGGCACGTGGTGGACGGGAGCAGAGCCGGAGCTGGCGCGTGGTGGACGGGAGCAGAGCCGGAGCTGGCGCGTGGTGGACGGGAGCAGAGCCGGAGCTGGCGCGTGGTGGACGGGGACGGAGCTGGCGCGTGGTGGACCGGAGCAGAGCCGGAGCCGGCGCGTGGTGGACGGGAGCGGAGCCGGAGCCGGCGCGTGGTGGACGGGAGCGGAGCCGGAGCGTGGTGGACGGGAGCGGAGGCAGAGCCGGCGTGTGGTGGACGGGAGCGGAGGCGGAGCTGGCGTGTGGTGGACGGGAGCGGAGGCGGAGCTGGCGTGTGGTGGACGGGAGCGGAGGCGGAGCTGGCGCGTGGTGGACGGGAGCAGAGCTGGAGCTGGCGCGTGGTGGACGGAGGCGGAGCTGGCGTGTGGTGGACGGGAGCAGAGCCGGAGCTGGCGTGTGGTGTACGGGGGCGGAGCTGGCGCGTGGTGGACGGGAGCAGAGCTGGCGCGTGGTGGACGGGAGCAGAGCCGGAGCTGGCGCGTGGTGTACGGGGGCGGAGCTGGCGCATGGTGGACGGGAGCGGAGGCGGAGCTGGCGTGTGGTGGACGGGAGCAGAGCCGGAGCTGGCGCGTGGTGGACGGGGGTGGAGCTGGCGCATGGTGGACGGGAGCAGAGCCGGAGCCGGCGCATGGTGGACGGGAGCAGAGCCGGAGCCGGCGCGTGGTGGACGGGAGCATAGCTGTAGCCGGCGCGTGGTGGACGGGAGCAGAGCCGGCGCGTGGTGGATGGGAGCGGAGCTGGAGCCGGCGTGTGGTGGACGGGAGCGGAGGCGGAGCTGGCGTGTGGTGGACGGGAGCGGAGATGGCGCGTGGTAGGCGGAGCTGGCGCGTGGTGGACGGGGGTGGAGCTGGCGCATGGTGGACGGGAGCAGAGCCGGAGCCGGCGCGTGGTGGACGGGAGCATAGCTGGAGCCGGCGCGTGGTGGACGGGAGCAGAGCCGGAGCCGGCGCGTGGTGGATGGGAGCAGAGCCGGAGCCGGCGTGTGGTGGATGGGAGCGGAGGCGGAGCTGGCGTGTGGTGGACGGGAGCGGAGCTGGCGCGTGGTAGGCGGAGCTGGCGCATGGTGGCCGGGAGCGGAGGCGGAGCTGGCGCGTGGTGGATTGGAGCAGAGCTGGAGCTGGCGCGTGGTGGACGGGGGCGGAGCTGGCGTGTGGTGGACGGGAGCAGAGCCGGAGCTGGCGCGTGGTGGACGGGAGCAGAGCCGGAGCTGGCGCGTGGTGGACGGGAGCAGAGCCGGAGCTGGCGCGTGGTGGACGGGAGCGGAGGCGGAGCCGGCGTGTGGTGGACGGGAGCGGAGGCGGAGCCGGCGTGTGGTGGACGGGAACGGAGGCGGAGCTGGCGTGTGGTGGACGGGAGCGGAGGCGGAGCTGGCATGTGGTGGACGGGAGCGGAGGCGGAGCCGGCGTGTGGTGGACGGGGGCGGAGCTGGAGCTGGCGTGTGGTGGATGGGAGCGGAGGCGGAGTCGGCGTGTGGTGGACGAGGGCGGAGCTGGAGCTGGCGTGTGGTGGACGGGAGATAAAACATAACCTTTAGTTAGATAGTAGAATAAATACAATTTTGTGTCCCCCAGAGTGAATGAATATAAATGTTTGGGTGAAGTCACAAATAAAGGGGCGTGAGGAGCACAGCCCGATCAGGAGGAATGATTCCCACTTGAAATGGCTGAACTGCAATCAGCAAGTCCCAGAATCTCACCTTGTGGATCTGGGAGAATCCCACAGAACCCCGCAAATAACGACTGACAGATTCTGGCTGCATATAACAGGAATGACTGGAATCTGGATGACAGTTATAGAGTTACCACCCGAAATATGCCAGAGCAATAAGGAAGGAAAGGCACAAGCTCAGCAATTCATGAAGCCGGTGCGGGAGGAAAAGGAGATCCTGGGTCCAGGATGATCCATACAGGAAAAGGGGAAGAAAATGCCCTACAAGACCCCAAAGGGCTAACAGTAGTCTATCCCCAAGACTCCCCCCCGACCGTCCACAGCTCCCCCTGTGCTAAACAAGCCCTGCATTCCCCCATGGAAGGGCCCAACGCGTTTCTTCCAAGCTGAGTCATCAGGGGACTTCTGCTTGTGATAGGAGGTGAGGTGCCATAGTGCTGAGCTAGAGAGGAATGGATCCCTCCACTCCTTGTCTGAAGCTGTGAGGAACGGCAGGACAAAAAGGGTTAACTTTACATAGATGAGGAGAAATTAATTACCACTTCCCATTAGGAATTCCCACAGGTGTTAACACTGAACATATGGTGTGCATGCCATTATGTCTCCAATCACTAGGACGTCTTACAGACGCGTGTTACCCCAGAGAAAGGCAGGGGGAGAACATACCATGGTACTTCTGGTGGTTGAAACGCACGCCAGTGTGCTATAAAGGCGCGTGAGCCGCAAGGAAAAAATCCACCACACTCAAATGAAGGCGGGCTACTAATTGTGTCCAATGAGGTAGAGGCGTGCGCTCCACAACCTAGTGTTTCCGGTACGTGGAACACACGCCAAAATAACTTCCGGTTTCTTGAACCGCATAGAAGTAGAATATGAAACCAAGTTGGCTTGATGGCGCACGGTCCACAGCCTTGTATCTCCGGCAAGTGGAACGCACGCCAATGCCACATCCGGCAAGTGGAACGCGCGCCAATGCCACATCCGGCAAGTGGAACGCACGCCAACGCCACATCCGGCAAGTGGAACGCGCGCCAAGAATTGTTGGAGCCAATTTTCTGTAGAAACATTTTAATATCGGCTTTTTCTGGAGTTTTTCTTGTAATATAGGAAAGCCTAAGGCCAGAAATAAACCCCATAAATCACTGTACATGGAGACTTTGGGATCAGATCATTTCTGTCCGTTGTGATTGTGGAACCTAAAAATCTTTTCTAAAAGCCTCAAACTTCTGTGTGTGACTCAGAGCTGAGATCTAACGTGAGAGAAGATTCCAGTATGGGGAAGACGGGAAACCTTCATATAGACGGCCGGTGGGGATGGAGTCAGTGACCGACTCTGGCCAAATCTGTTTCTAGAGCCGCAGTAGAAGATGAAGATGTTGTCCTCATCATGAAGGAGTTATTTCTCATGTCGCGTGTAATGAATATCTCCTGCAGTATTGCTAATGCCGATTCCAGTGTCGGTAATGAGACGAGAATTAGCGTTATGGAAGATGAGTCTATGAGGAACGTGTTCAACTGCCGACTCCGAGGAGGAAACTGCTTGTTGTCTGTGGCCTAAATATATAGGTTTTATTAGTAGATGTCAGGGAAGAAAACTAAACCCTGTAAGATAATAAATCTCCTCATATGTTTCCCTTATTATCTCCAGTAATTGTATTATTACACAGGATTCTTATGGTGTTACATCGGATCATCTTCTTCTCATTCAGGTCTCTACAATATCGGATCCTCTCAGTGAAGATCTTCTACAAAAGAGAATTTTCCTGATTTACCCACCAAGGATGGATATGGACAGAGACAAGATGGCGGAGAGGATACTACACCTCACCCTAGAGATCCTCTTCCGTCTCACTGGAGAGGTGAGAGATGCTGATGACGTCACATTACATCATTCTTATCTATGGGAATAACAGATGGACAGAACTGGAGAGGTGAGGACTCTGGAAATGTCTGGAGTGAGATTTATTAATGTGTCTCTCCATAACCAGGATTACACAGTGGTGAAGAAAACCTCTAGTGATCGCTGTCAGGACCCTGTGTCTGAGGGATGTGAAAGACCCCTGAGCCCAATCACGGGGCCTCCACCTCTCCCCCTGATCCAATGTGGACATCAATGACCAGAAGATCCTAGAACTCACCTACAAGATGATGGAGCTGCTGACTGGAGAGGTGACACTGCTGGGAATGCAGGGACATTATACAGTAACACTATGAAGGGATCGGGGGATGACGGTATCATTGTATGTGTCAGGTTCCTATAAGGTGTCAGGATGTCGCTGTCTATTTCTCCATGGAGGAGTGGGAGTATTTAGCAGGACACAGAGATCTGTACAAGGACGTCATAATGGAGGTTCCCCAGCCCCTCACATCTCCAGGTAATAGACAGGACTAAATACACACGGCCTATAATTATCTGTATGTAGAGAATGAATTCAGTCCCTGTATGTGTTTCCTCCAGATCTATCTAGTAAGAGGACAACACCAGAGAGATGTCCCCATCCTCTTCTTCCACAGGACTGTAACCAAGAAGATCCCAGTGCTCCTCAGGATCATCAGGTAGATGGAGAGAAGGTGTCAGGAGATCTCCCCTATGATGTGTAGACGGCTGTGAAGGTCTTATGCTCAGTCTTGTTTTATCCACCAGTATTATATGTTTTATACTTGTGTGATGAGAACGGTGGAGATGGCAGGATTAGAGCTGATCATAGATGGGACTTCTCCATCTGTCGGTGACTTTTACAATATTTGTTTCAGGGTGAAGATCTGACCCATATTAATACTACAGAGACATATGTGAGGGGTGATGAATGGTGAGTAGTAACCACTGAATCCAGAGAAGTCACAGATTCCTCTCAGTCACTGGCTTTGGCTGCTTCATCGGTGGTGTAGTCCGGCCGTATTACCATGATCACCATTTTGCCTCTAGACCACAACATTCTCCTCCACCCAAAACTGTTCAAATGACTTTGGGCATTGAAAGCCCTTTTCTATAGAACTTACAACCAATTACATTGTTTTTGATCCTAAGGAATTCAGATTACTGCACAATCTCTCCTGAAATGGGGAGCAAAACTATCTCTAATCTTCTGCTCAGGATTCATAGTAGCTCCAATGAGCCACCATAAATGAATGCAACTCTGGTTTACTGTTGTGTAATCTGTATTTGTAGTTTTCAGTTAATGAGATTCTCATGCTCTGGGCGGGGCTTTATGTGGTGCTCTGATTACATTTTTTTTTATTATTTATATAGCACCATTGATTCCATGGTGCTGTACATGAGAGGGGGTTACATACAAATTGCAGATGTCACAGTAAACAAGCTAACAATCACAGATTGATAGAGGGGAGAGAGCACCCTGCCCTTTAGGGCTTACATGCTACAGGATGGTGGGTAAGGAGACAGTAGGTTGGTGGGTCGTAGCAGTTCCGGTGTTGGTTGAGGTGATATCCCCGGTAGTGGTGAGAGAGAAGGAGGTAGCGGGGTCATTGCAGGCTGTAGGCTTTCTTGAAGAGGTGGGTTTTCAGGTTCCGTCTGAAGGATCCAAATGTGGTTGATATTTGGACTTGTTGGGGCAAAGAATTCTAGAGAATTGGGGCAGTTCGGGAGAAGTCTTGGAGGCAGTTGGGTGAGGAGCGAATAATTGTGGAGGTGAGGAGGTCTTGGGAGGACCAGAGATTACGTGAGGGAAGGTATCGGGAGATTAGTTCAGAGGCATATGGGGGAGACAGGTTATAGATGGCCTTGTAGGTCAGTATTAGTAATTTGAACTGGATACGCTGAGGGAGTGGGAGCCAGTGAAGAGATTTGCAGAGGGGAGAAGTGGAGGAGTAGCGAGGAGAGAGATTAATTAGTCGGGCAGCAGAGTTAAGGATGGACTGGAGAGGTGCGAGGGTGTTAGCAGGGAGACCACAGAAAAGAATTCTGCCGTAGTCGAGGCGGGAGATGAGGTCATGCACAAGTATTTTAGTAGGTTGAGGAAAGGACGGGTTCTTGAAATATTTTTGAGCTGGAGGCAAGAGGAGGTAGAAAGAGCTTGGATGTGAGGTTTGAAGCACAGGGCAGAGTCAAAGGTTACTCCGAGGCAGCAGACTTCTGTTACTGGGGAAAGCGTGATGTCATTAATCGTGATAGGTCAGGTAAGGAAGATCTGTGAGATGGAGGAAAGAAGACTTCAGATTTGTCCACATTGAGCTTGAGGAAGCGAGAGGAGATGGAGGAGGATATGGCTGATAGACACTCCGGGATTCTGTACAGCAGAGAGGTGACATCTGGGCCAAAATGTTGTACCCAAAATGTACCCACTCAGAGAGTTAGATCTGAGTGTCATCGGCATAAAGGTGGTACTGGAATCTGTGGGACTTTGAGTTGCCCCAGGCCAAGTGTATAGATTAAGAAGAGTAGGGGTCCTAGAACAGAGGCTTGGGGGACTCCAACAGAGAGAGAGGGTGGGATGAGGAAGGTAGTGTGGGAGTGGGAGACGCTGAATGTGCGGTTGGAAAGGTATGAGGAGATCCAGGATAGGGCGATGTCTTTGATGCCAAAGGAGGAGAGGATATGTAGTAGGAGGCAGTGGTCAACTGTGTCGAATGCAGAAGACAGGTCTAGAAGCAGGAGTAGAGAGTATTGTCCATTTAATTTTGCTGTAATTAGGTTGTTAGTAATTTTGGTCAGGGCTGTCTCAGTGGAGTGATGGGGGCATAAATAAAGATTGTAGATTGTCAAAGAGCAAGTTAGATGATAGATGGGAAGAAAGTTCAGCGTGGACGTGCTGCTCCTGGAGTTTGGAAGCAAATGGGAGCAGTGATATTGGACGATAGCTGGACATTGCGGTTGGGTCGAGGGTTGGCTTTTAAAGGATAGGCGTGATTGTGGCATGTTTGAAAGCAGAAGGGAAGGTACCAGACGTTAGTGATAGGTTGAAGAGGTGGGTTAGGGATGAGATAAGTGTGGTGTTGAAGTTGGGGAGGGGATGGGATGTGGTCGAGTGCACAGGTTGTGAGGTGCGATTTGGAGAAGAGACAATTAAGCTCCCCTTCAGCGATGTTGGAGAGGGAGGTTATGGGGTTTGGGCAGTGGTCTGGTATACAAAGGGGTTGTGTTGGTTGAATGATGAAGACTTGGCTTGTTTGGTAGATCTTATTTTTGAAGTGTGTGCCAAATTCCTCGGCAGAGATAAGGGAGGTTGGAGGGGACAGTGGTGTGACCTTTGACCGCACACGGCTATCACATGTGCAGGGGGGCTTATCTTAGTTATCCCACTGCTGTCAACAATGTGATGAAAGCAGCAAGCTTGTCTTGCCCCAACAATTTACCGCAGGGGTTTATTGTAGATATCCCACTGCTGCCACAATATGTCACGAACTGCCGAGATTTATGTATATCCCACTTTCCAGTTCCACTTTGGAGCTCGCAGGCGCCCCCCCTTACCTTCAGGTCAGTCAGAAAACTGCACCTAGGAAGTTGCCGGACGGGCTACTTGTTGTGCAATGGCTATTAGGTCCACTTGCAGTGAGGGAATTATAAATGCTTTGGCCGCAGCTACACAATCTGCCTATAAAACCCGCTCAGTCACTACCAGCTCTACCCACCTAGCCAAAACACACCGCTGCCACCAACTTCTGATTCTCTATATTAATATTTAAAATTAATACAGGGGTTCCGAAGCCAACCCAAATAGTAGCGTAATTAGCTTATAGGCACGTGAATTCGTCACAGAACAAGGAGACGGAACTAATAAATTTTATATTTACTCCAAAAAGTAGGCACTGTTTACAGAGATATAAAAAGATCTTACAATGGGAGACAATTAAAATATGTACATGCCTATAATATTGTGGCTATTGTTGGGCTTATAAAAAAAATTACATCCAGCAAAATGTCACCGGCGATGGCGGCGCCTGCACAGTAGCATCTATATCAAATATATATATATATATATATATATATATATATATATATATATATATCAGCACAATTTTGGAAACAAATTTTTTTTCCTTAGGAAGTTATAAGGGTTAAAAGCTAAACAGCGATTTCTCATTTTTACAACAAAATTTACAAAACCATTTTTTTTAGGGACCACCTCACCTTTGAAGTGAGTTTGGGGGGGTCAGTATGACAGGAAATACCCAAAAGTGACACCATTGTAAAAACTGCACCCCTAAAGGTACTCAAAATCACATTCAAGAAGTTTCTTAACCCTTCAGGTGCTTCACAGGAATGATTGGAATGTGTAAGGAAAAAATAAACATTTACTTTTCTTTCACAAAAATTTTCATGTAGACCTAATTTTTTTTTTACTTTTGCAAGGGTAACAGGAGAAAATGGATGATACGTTTTGTTTTGAAATTTCTCCTGAGCATGCTGATACCCCATATTTGGGGGAAATCTACTGTGTGTGCGCACGGCAGAGCTCAGAAGGGAAAGCGCACCATTTGACTTTTTGAATGTAAACTTTGCTGGAATAATTAGCGGTTGCCATGTCGCGTTTGGAGAGTCTGAATTCAGCTTACTGGGAGGGATCAGCAAAGGTGCATGAGTGGTCACAGACGTTCGGTGGTCAAGGCTGGTGCGGCGGCAGCGCTCTGTGCTGGTGCGGCGGCAATGCTCTGTGCTGGGGCGGCAGTGCTCTGTGCTGCGAGGGGCCTCCGCCACCATTTTGTCAAAGCCGGAGTCCCCACAGCTCCATTGCTGCGATGCGCCGCAGCATTTGTAAGTATATTCCGACTCTAAAAAATTTTTGGGAAAAAGTGCGTCTTATAGTCCGAAAAATATGGTACATTTTTACCGCTAAAATGTTGTTTTAAGCCCAGATTTTACATTGGAAAATAGGTAGATAAGTATATGGTCAACATAGGTAAAACTATGGGTGTACATAGATGTGTTGTGAACTCTCTTAATCTTACTTTTGAGGCAGGGCTCCCTCTGGTGGATACTGCTGGTAGTGGAGCTGGTCAATTTGATGTTAATCCAACAGCTGCAGAGGATGATTGGAGAAGTGGGGGTAGAGACTGGGAGTACATAAGCGAGCAGACTTCTCTCAGTGGCTGCCGGGGATACTCCTGTCTGTGCATAGTGAGGATATCTGTCTCCTGCCTGATCCTGCATTTTCCAGCTAAGTGTCATTTGCTAAATCCTTTGCATCTGATTTTGCCTTGCTGTCAGGAGTCAGCTGGCTCCCCCTGGGGCTTCTGGCTCCTGCCCTGTATTTTTGTATCTTGTGTTTGTTTGCTCAGTCACCTGCTGTATTAGCCTGTTGCTAGCCTCCATTTCACACCTGAGTGCTGATTTAGTGGGGGCGAGGTTGTGCTAACCTCAGTATTTTTGTGCTTCAGTCATGTTGGAATTTGTAGGGTTTTTGCGTGATTGCAGACAGTGCCTTTTCTGTCCTATCCTATCTAGTCAGTGTGGGCCCCATCATTTGATCAGTCTATTTTCTGTCTGTGTCTCATCTTGTCTCCCCGACAATATATGTTTGGGGGCTGTCTATTCCTTTGGGGATCTGCTCTGGGGCAGTTTAGATTTCACCTTTCTGTCTTTAGGCTTAGTTAGTCCTCCGGCTGTGACGAGGCGTCTAGGGCATCGTAGGAACGCTCCACGGCTACTGCTAGTTGTGTTGTTAAGATCAGGGGTCTGCAATCCGCTGAGTGACCAACCTTTCTGGTGTTCTGGTGGCATAGCCTTTTGCGCTTTCCTCCTCGGTGACCCATTCATAACATAGATAAATTCGAGGAAGGGTGTCATTTCCAATTCCCAGAGGGGTGTCATTTCCAAAATGGGGTCACTTCAGGGGGGATTCTGCTGTTGTTTCCCTTTGGAGAGCCTCTAAGTGCCAGAACACCAGAATTTCCCCTGAAGTGATCCTTTTTGGAAATGACACCCCTCTGGGAATTCATCTATGGATATAGTGACCATTTTCACTACATGGATGATTTCCAGAAACTCTTAGAAGAAGTTTCAGAGCAAAAATTGCAAAAATGTCATTGTAGTGCCCAATATATTGTGCCCAATTTGTGTCTCTGGAGACCTACCCCCGGAAAATGTTAAAAGGAACCTGTCACCCCTCTCAGGCATTTTTAAGTAAAAGAGCCACCTCCTGTATTTTGTCAAGCAGTGCATGGAAGTCCATAAATTAGTTCCATAAGAATTGATATATCAGCGGTCACTTGTTTGACCTTTTAGATGTGCAGCAGCTGACTACTAATCATACATGCCTGATCTCTCCTGCAATAGGTGAGTGGATTTCTTTTATATTTATTATTAACCCAGATAAGACCCTATTTGTGCTTTTTTGTTCCTATAGTGTACTATATTGAAAGCTGTCATGGAGGCATAAGGCTGGCAATGATGGGCATTGTGGGTAATAGCAAGTATCATGCCTCATTCGTCTCTTGGAACATACACAACATCTTCTCTGGGTGTTCTTTCTTGTTTCAGTTACTGAGATGAGTGCAATAAAATGTCGCTCAGTGAGTCTTCTGACATCAGATTCTAAAGGATTGGCAGGGACAACATTTTCAAAAACAAGGTTTTCAGTGATCTTTTCCTGGTAATCAAAACCATTTTTCCAGATGTCCCCAGATAAGTAGGGCATCCTGGTGGGTTTAGTTGGCTGTCTTTCCCCTCATAAATGTGAAATGCTGATGTGTATCCGGTTGAACTCTCGCACATTTTATAGAGCTTTATTCCGAACCTTGCCCTCTTAGAAGGAATAAATTGCTTGAGGTGCAGTCTTCCTTTGAATTTTACAAGGGACTCATCAATGGAAATGTTTTCTGTTGGGGTGTAGAGCTATAAGAACTTTTCTGTCAAGTATTCGATGATGGGTCTGATTTTGAATAGTCTGTCATGTTCTGGGACATCTCTGGGCAGGCATTGACTATTGACGTTAAAATGCCAAAATCTCATGAGCATTTCATAACGGGTCCTAGGAAGAATGGCAGAAAACATAGGGGTGGCTTGAACAGGGCGGTTGGACAAATAGGACTGAATGATCGTTTTTTAACAAGCCCCATAGCGAATGTAAGTCCTAAAAATGTTTTAATTTCTAGGATATTAGTTGGTACCATAAATTTGACCTAGCATAATAGGATCGTGGATTCTGGCTGATGAATTTGGACGCATATAAATTTGTAGGACAATATGCTCTTGCAAGCTATCTGTCATAAACAAATTAAAAAAATTAATTGGTCCAAAATTTTCCACCTCCACATTTATACCAGGAGTGGCATTAAAATTAGGGATGAATGGAGTAGCCGAATCCGAAGCCTCCCTTCTGAGAAATGCTACATCAAGAGGCAAAGCCCCTTGGACATTGGTGTGCGCCAATTCGCGAGCACTAGGGACAACGCTAGTACTGGGCATTGTTCCCTGAGTTGGTGACATTTCTCCAGAAGCGCTATTTGTCCTTCTTGTTGTACTGGTCCTTGTGTGTGAGGATGGACCAGAATCACTGCTCATTTCTGAGCTATCACTGTGGCTGCTAATAAAGCCCTCGCCATCCTCATCGCCATCTGACACTGCACTTTCTTCACTGTCAGAACATAAAAGTGCATAAGCCTCCTCTGCACTATAAAACTGACGGGCCATTTTATTCGTTTTTATTTTTTTTCCCGTAAGTAGAAAACTACGACGTGACTGATGTGACCTAATTATTGGGGAGACAATTCAGAAAAGCCTAATTCTTTAGCCTACCTGTTATGAACAGGTCACCGAGGAGGATGGCAGGAATAGGCTAGGCCACCAGAAAACCAGAAAGGTTGGTCACTTAGCGGATTGCAGATCCCTAGTCCTAACAACACAACTAACAGCAGCCGTGGAGCGTACCTATGATACCCTTGATGCCTTGGCACAGCCGGAGAGCTAGCAAAGCCTAAAGCAAGAAAGGTGAAATCTAAACTGCCCTGGAGTAGACCCCAAAGGAATAGATAGCCCCCAAACATATATCGTCGGTGAGACAAGATAAAACACAAACGCAGGCAGAAAATAGACTGAGCAAATAATGGGGCCCAAGCTGGCTAGATAGGATACGAAAGGAAAGACACTGTCTGCAATCACGCAAAAAACCCTGAAAAATCCAACATGTCTGATGTACAAAAAAACACTGAGGTCTCACGACCTCGCCCCCACTATATCAGCTTTCTGATATGAACTGGAAGCAAAGCAAAAGAGACTAATATAACAGGGGATTGAACAAACTGACACAAGCTGTAACATATGGAGCGGTGGTCTCTTACAGCCCCCAGCAGGGAGCAAGCTGAACCCTCACAACAAGCAGAAAGAGACAAAACCAGATCAGATGCAAAGGATTAGCACATGAACAACTTAGCTGAACATTGCAGGATCAGGGCAGGAGACATCAGACCTCAGAATGCACAGGAAAGCAATCATCACCCGGGATTGAAGGAAGTCTGCTGACTTAAATACTCTAATCAGTAACCCCAGATCTCCAATCGTCATCATCATCAGGTGGCAGACCTCTGTCAATCCGGCCAGCTCCACTACCTCCAGTAACCACCAGAGGGAGCCCTGACCCAGAAGTAAGAGAATTCACAATACCTACCCCTAACTTTAGAATAAACCCTAACTTTAGCCCAACAGTAACCCTAACTTTAACCCTAACTATCCTATAAAGAGAGCACGGCACTCAGGAATAGTTTGGTTGTTGGTGCTCAAGTCGGATATCCAACCCATCAATCAAAAATGACAAAAATCTTGGCACTCAATATGTGAAATATTCAGACACTTTTATTTTGTGCATCCAGACAGAAAGGTTTAAACGTTTTCAGTCTTACACACAGGGCAGCCAGACCACGGACCAGGGCTTCACCAGTGCAATTCAATTCTAGAGGTTGTATAACCACTGCTATCAGTGCTGTCTTCACTCCTTATTTTAGTGACCCTAGAGGTCCTTTTTCTGAAGCCCTACGCTGTACAGCTGCCTGTTCTAATTTTGGACGGCTCAGTCCACATACGCTTTCCAGACGCCAGCCATTTAACATTTCCACTGGCCATCCAGGCGCTCTACTTTGTCCTTCTTTTGGCTACCATTGGAAGGATTTATTTATTTCAGTAAACGAGATTTTTCTGATGAAGGTCCTATGCTGGACTGAAAACGTTTAAACCTTTCTGTCTGGATGCACAAAATAAAAGTGTCTGAATATTTCACATATTGAGTGCCAAGATTTTTGTCATTTTTAACCCTAACTATAGCACTAACCCTAACCTGCCTTAGTTGTTTTTTTACTTTATAGCACAATCGCTGACTGACACAGCTGGTGCCAGCAGCACTTGTAACACTGTTTCTCCTCTAATCTCTCACTGACAGGAGATCTGAGGAGAAACAGTGTTTTTATGATGCAGATTGCCCGGGAAAGTTCGCTGCTACAACAAACTTTCCTAGTGATTTGTCTCGTTGCCTGGTGTGATGCTGACATCATAAGGACCTGAACCAACCAGGTCTCAATGAGGTCGAGGGTCACAGGATACGTTGTGCGCTGGAATCCCCTCGTTATAAGGTACATGGGGGCCTGATGAGCACAAAACCGCCGACCGTAGAAAAGTCAGTGCTGCACAAAGCCCTGCTAGCGCCGACATTTATGTACTATTGGTGGTCACAAAGCGGTTAAGTTAAAGGCACCATAATTTCTGTCCAGGCCTAATTCATGAGTTTTATTTTTTTTAAAGTACTGTGGAAGCATGGTTGAAAAGCAATATCTGACTTTCATTTGCTTCAAGTTATTTCTGTGACCATTGTGGGTTTATCTGTCAGTAAACGAGGGGTTCCAACAATTTTGACCACGTGTGTAGGAGGAGTGAATATTTTGACTCCACAGCCTCTTTCTGGAAATTAACACGCAGTGGATGTTGGAGAGTGAAAATTACACATTTGCCATTTTCTTACCCAGCACATAGTGCCCAGATTGTGCTCCAGGAGACACACACCAAAAATTAAGTGGGTTCTTCTCACTATAATATTACTGAATACAGGGATCCTAAATGTTGTTGGCGCACACTGCAAGACTCCGAAGTGAGAGCGGATTTTGCTGGATTGGTTTATAGAAACCTTGTTGCTTTTCAACAGCCTTTGGGCCACTAATAGTGTGGGAACCTCTGTTTTTCCACTGACAGATGATGGACCTGAGTGGGGACTTGTTTTTGTGAGATGAGAATTGGTATTATTTTCGCCTACATAACATTGATTGGTTTCTTTTTATTTGATATTTGGGAGGCAGAATGAACAAACAGTTGAACACCGCACACTACTGGTTCATCCAACAAGGTTTTCTATTAGACTGTGAACTGTCATTGTCTTGGTAAATAATTAAAGTTTTTACATAGCTTGCCATTTTTATGGACAGTTTAAGTAGAAATGTTCAAAAATATAAAACTCAAGGATATTTTATTAATAAGTAATAATTGTTTTTATCTTAGCAGATGACTGTACCAGGAGATCAGAGGGACAGCTGACATATTCAACTTTTAAATCGGATGATCTTGAGATCCTACAAGCTACAACTGAAGTGATTGCTATTACTCCAGATATATCATCATCCATTCACAGCAAAGATCTGTCATCTGATCCTATGAAACAGGTCCCATCTTCTGATTCATTACTGACTAAGGAAAATCAAAGTAAAAAAAGAGGCAATAAAAAACAAACTGCTCCTAAAGCAAAGAAGTCATTTTCCTGTTCAGAATGTGCGAAATGTTTTGCACATAAATCACTGCTTGTTACTCACCATAGAACTCACACAGGAGAGAAGCCTTTTTCCTGTTCAGAATGTGGGAAATGTTTTAACCAGAAAGGGAATCTTGATGATCACCAAAGAACCCACACAGGAGAGAAGCCTTTTTCATGTACAGAATGTGGGAAACGTTTTAACCGGAAATCAGATTTGGTTAATCACCATAGAACTCACACAGGGGAGAAGCCTTTTTCCTGCTCAGAATGTGGGAAATGTTTTAACCATAAAGGGAATCTTGTTAAACACCAAAGAATTCACACAGGCGAAAAGCCTTTTTCATGTTCAGAATGTGGGAAATGTTTTGCACGTAAATCACATTTTGTTAGCCACCAGAGAGCTCACACAGGAGAGAAGCCATATTCATGTTCAGAATGTGGGAAATGTTCTAAACGGAAAGCTCTTCTTGTTAGACATCGGAGCAGTCACACAGAGTAGAAGCCTTTTTCATTTTCTTAATGTGGGAAATATTTTACTTGGAAATCAACTGTTAATAAATATCAGAGACGTCACATAGGGGAGAAGCCTTTTTTATGTTCATAGCAGGGTGTTATGAATGAGTCACCGTAGGAGGCAAAAACAGAAATACTAGCTAAGTCCAGAAAACCAGAGAAGTTGGCAGCTATCGGATTGCAGACCCCTGAACCTATCAACAACAACTAGCAGTAGCTGTGGGGGGTTCCTACGGTGCCCTAGACCCCTCGATCACAGCCGGAGAACTAAATAACCTAAAGACAGAAAGGGAAATCTAAACTGCCCCAGAGCAGACCCCAAAGCAATAGGCAGCCCCCAACATATAATGACGGTGAAGCAAGATGAAAAAACACTCACACAGATAGAAAGATAGGCTGAGCAAATGATGGGGCCCAAGCTAACTAAATAGGACAGGATAGAAAAGCTGCTGTCTGCAATCCACCAAAACCCTATCAAAACAAGAGCCAACAGACTGATAGGGAAAAAAGCCCTGAAGACGCTAGGCTTCAAAAGACTATATCAGTACTCAGGTATTTTCTGAAGACAGAGCAAAAAGGAATTCAGCTCACCCCAGCAGGGAATGGCAGAATTCCAGAAAAACAAGGCAAAACAAAACCAAAACACAAATGCAAAAAGCAGAGCAGAAAACTTAACTTTTGAGGAGCAGGAATCAGACTGGTCTCCTAGAATCCCTCTGAGAAATCACTAGCAAGGCAGAAGGACGTCGGCTGCCTTATATCCAGTCAGCCATTCCAGTCACCATCATCCTGCTCAGGTGCTTGGTAATCAGCCTCACTACCTTCCTTCACAGAAGAGGGAGTTCATCAGACCTCAATGGTGAAGAGGAAAATTAACTCACAACAGCAGGGCTGTTGAGTCGGTAAGCCAAACCTGCGACTCCGACTCCTCAATTTCCCTTACACCGACTCCAACTCCCACATATATTGCTTATATTTAAGTGAAAAATGTATTGTTGTACAATGTGAACAACAGACATTTAATCATTTCTATGATCCAATAATCAAGATATGTAGATAGAACATAATATCTATTTATTGGAATACAACTTTATAACACAAAAAACTAATAAATTGTAAATATGTAATACACTGTATACATGTATACGGTACAGACCAAAGTTTGGACACACCTCCTCATTCAAAGAGTTTTCTTTATTTTCATGACTATGAAAATTGTAGATTCATTCTGAAGGCATCAAAACAATGAATTAACACATGTGGAATTATATAATTAAAGTGTGAAACAACAGAAAATATGTCATATTCTAGATTCTTCAAAGTAGACACTTTTTGCTTTGATTATTGCTTTGCACACTCTTGGCATTCTCTTGATGAGCTTCAAGTGGTAGTCACCAGAAATGGTCTTCCAACAGTCTTGAAGGAGTTCCCAGAGATGCTTATCACTTGTTGGCCCTTTGGCCTTCACTCTGTGGTCCAGCTCACCCCAAACCATCTCGATTGGGTTCAGGTCTGGTGACTGTGGAGGCCAGGTCATCTGGCGTAGCACCCCATCACTCTCCTTCTTGGTCAAATAGCCCTTACACAGCCTGGAGGTGCGTTTGAGGCCATTGTCCTGTTGAAAAATAAATGATGGTCCAACTAAACACAAACCGGATGGTATAGCATGCCGCTGCAAGATGCTGTGGTAGCCATGCTGGTTCAGTATGCCTTCAATTTTGAATAAATCCCCAACAGTGTCACCAGCAAAGCACCCCCACACCATCACACCTCCTCCATGCTTCACGGTAGGAACCAGGCATGTAGAGTCCATCCGTTCACCTTTTCTGCGTCGTACAAAGACACGGTGGTTGGAACCAAAGATCTCAAATTTGGACTCATCAGACCAAAGCACAGATTTCCACTGGTCTAATGTCCATTCCTTGTGTTCTTAGCCCAAACAAGTCTCTTCTGCTTGTTGCCTGTCCTTAGCAGTGGTTTCCTAGCAGCTATTTTACCATGAAGGCCTGCTGCACAAAGTCTCCTCTTAACAGTTGTAGAGATGTGTCTGCTGCTAGAACTCTGTGTGGCATTGACCTGGTCTCTAATCTGAGCTGCTGTTAACCTGCGATTTCTGAGGCTGGTGACTCGGATGAACTTATCCTCCGCAGCAGAGGTGACTCTTGGTCTTCCTTTCCTGGGGCGGTCCTCATGTGAGCCAGTTTCTTTGTAGCGCTTGATGGTTTTTGCCAATGCACTTGGGGACACTTTCAAAGTTTTCCCAATTTTTCAGACTGACTAACCTTCATTTCTTAAAGGAATGATGGCCACTCGTTTTTCTTTACTGCTTTTTTCTTGCCATAATACAAATTCTAACAGTCTATTCAGTAGGACTATCAGCTGTGTATCCACCAGACTTCTGCACAACTGATGGTCCCAACCCCATTTATAAGGCAAGAAATCCCACTTATTAAACCTGACAGGCCACACCTGTGAAGTGAAAACCATTTCCGGTGACTACCTCTTGAAGCTCATCAAGAGTGTGCAAAGCAGTAATCAAAGCAAAAGGTGGCTACTTTGAAGAACCTAGAATATAAGACATATTTTCAGTTGTTTTATAAAAGGGGGGTTAAGAGAAGAAATAATACTCGCATGCATCTGTATTGGCTTATGACAGGTCGCTGATCCCTCACTGACCTGCCCCCATTATTACATAATGCATATAATAGCATTGATATTATTGGTGATAATTTATTGGTGATAATGCCTATAATATTGTGGTCATTGTGAGGCTTAGAAAAAAAATTACATCCAGCACAATGTCACCGGCGATGGCGGCGCCTGCACAGTAGTATCTATATCAACTATATATATATCAGCACAATTTTGGAAACAAAATTTTTTTCCTTAGGAAGTTATAAGGGTTAAAAACTAAAGATAGGGTGCGCAGATCGCAAGCATCCAAGTGCGATAGTAGGCGGTGATGACCGGATGGGGCGGGCAGGGAGTCGGCAGGGGGCGGGGCTTAGCGGCGCCGTGCGCTGCGTCGAATAAACTCTAGTGTGAAACTAGCCTTAGCCTGTTGCTAGCCGCCATTTCACACCTGAGTGCTGATTTAGTGGGGGCGAGGTTGTGCTAACCTCAGTATTTTTGTGCTTCAGTCGTGTTGGAATTTTTAGGGTTTTTGCGTGATTGCAGACAGTGCCTTTTCTGTCCTGTCCTATCTAGTCAGTGTGGGCCCCATCATTTGATCAGTCTATTTTCTGTCTGTGTCTCATCTTGTCTCCCCGACAATATATGTTTGGGGGCTGTCTATTCCTTTGGGGATCTGCTCTGGGGCAGTTTAGATTTCACCTTTCTGTCTTTAGGCTTAGTTAGTCCTCCGGCTGTGACGAAGCGTCTAGGGCATCGTAGGAACGCTCCACGGCTACTGCTAGTTGTGTTAAGATCAGGGGTCTGCAATCCGCTGAGTGACCAACCTCTCTGGTGTTCTGGTGGCATAGCCTTTTGCGCTTTCCTCCTCGGTGACCCATTCATAACATAGATGAATTCGAAGAAGGGTGTCATTTCCAATTCCCACAGGGGAGTCATTTCCAAAATGGGGTCACTTCAGGGGGGATTCTGCTGTTGTTGCACTTTGGAGAGCCGCTAAGTTCCAGAACACCAGAATTTCCCCTGAAGTGACCCTTTTTGGAAATGACACCCCTCTGGGAATTCATCTATGGATATAGTGACCATTTTCACTACATGATTTCCAGAAACTCATAGAAGTTTCAGAGCAAAAATTGCAAAAATGTCATTGTAGTGCCCAATATATTGTGCCCAATTTGTGTCTCTGGAGACCTACCCCGGAAATTGTTAAAAGGAACCTGTCACCCCCTTCAGGCGTTTTTAAGTAAAAGAGCCACCTCCTGTATTTTGTCAAGCAGTGCATGGAAGTCCATAAATTAGTTCCATAAGAATTGATATATCAGCGGTCACTTGTTTGACCTTTGGACGTGCAGCAGCTGACTACTAATCGTACGTGCCTGATCTCTCCTGCAATAGGTGAGTGGATTTCTTTTATATTTATTATTAACCCAGATAAGACCCTATTTGTGCTTTTTTGTTCCTATAGTGTACTATTTTGAAAGCTGTCATGGAGGCATAAGGCTGGCAATGATGGGCATTGTGGGTAATAATAGCGGGTATCATGCCTCATTCCTCTCTTGGAACATACACGACATCTTCTCTGGGGGTTCTTTCTTGTTTCAGTTACTGAGATGAGTGCAATAAAATGTCGCTCAGTGAGTCTTCTGACATCAGATTCTAAAGGATTGGCGGGGACAACATTTTCAAAAACAAGATTTTCAGTGATCTTTTCCTGGTAATCAAAACCATTTTTCCAGATGTCCCCAGATAAGTAGGGCATCCTGGTGGGTTTAGTTGGCTATCTTTCCCCTCATAAATGTGAAAAGCTGATGTGTATCCGGTTGAACTCTCGCACATTTTATAGAGCTTTATTCCGAACCTTGCCCTCTTAGAAGGAATAAATTGCTTGAGGTGCAGTCTTCCTTTGAATTTTACAAGGGACTCATCAATGGAAATGTTTTCTGTTGGGGTGTAGAGCTATAAGAACTTTTCTGTCAAGTCTTCGATGATGGGTCTGATTTTGAATAGTCTGTCATGTTCTGGGACATCTCTGGGCAGGCATTGACTATTGACGTTAAAATGCCAAAATCTCATGAGCATTTCATAACGGGTCCTAGGAAGAATGGCAGAAAACATAGGGGTGGCTTGAACAGGGCGGTTGGACAAATAGGACTGAATGATCGTTTTTTAACAAGCCACATAGCGAATATAAGTCCTAAAAATGCTTTCATTTCTAGGACATTAGTTGGTTCCATAAATTTGACCTAGCATAATAGGATCGTGGATTCTGGCTGATGAATTTGGACGCATATAAATTTGTAGGACAATATGCTCTTGCAAGCTATCTGTCATAAACAAATTCAAAAAATTAATTGGTCCAAAATTTTCCACCTCCACATTTATACCAGGAGTGGCATTAAAATTAGGGATGAATGGAGTAGCCGAATCCGAAGCCTCCCTTCTGAGAAATGCTACATCAAGAGGCAAAGCCCCTTGGACATTGGTGTGCGCCAATTCGCGAGCACTAGGGACAACGCTAGTACTGAGCATTGTTCCCTGAGTTGGAGACATTTCTCCAGAAGCGCTATTTGTCCTTCTTGTTGTACTGGTCCTTGTGTGTGAGGATGGACCAGAATCACTGCTCATTTCTGAGCTATCACTGTGGCTGCTAATAAAGCCCTCGCCATCCTCATCGCCATCTGACACTGCACTTTCTTCACTGTCAGAACATAAAAGTGCATAAGCCTCCTCTGCACTATAATACTGGCGGGCCATTTTATTCGTTTTTATTTTTTTTCCGTAAATAGAAAACTACGACGTGACTGACGTGACCTAATTATTGGGGAGACAATTGAGAAAAGCCTAATTCTTTAGCCTACCTGTTATAAACAGGTCACCGAGGAGGATGGCAGGAATAGGCTAGGCCACCAGAAAACCAGAAAGGTTGGTCACTTAGCGGATTGCAGACCGCTAGTCCTAACAACACAACTAACAGCAGCCGTGGAGCGTACCTACAATACCCTTGATGCCTTGGCACAGCCGGAGAGCTAGCTAAGCCTAAAGCAAGAAACGTGAAATCTAAACTGCTCTGGAGTAGACCCCAAAGGAATAGATAGCCCCCAAACATATATTGTCGGTGAGACAAGATGAAACACAAACACAGGCAGAAAATAGACTGAGCAAATGATGGGGCCCAAGCTGACTAGATAGGATAGGAAAGGAAAGACACTGCAATCACGCAAAACCCTGAAAAATCCAACATGTCTGATGTACAAAAAAACACTGAGGTCTCACGACCTCGCCCCCACTATATCAGCATTCTGGTATGAACTGGAAGCAAAGCAAAAGAGACTAATATAACAGGGGACTGAACAAACTGACACAAGCTGTAACATATGGAGCGGTGGTCTCTTACAGCCCCCAGCAGGGAGCAAGCTGAACCCTCACAACAAGCAGAAAGAGACAAAACCAGATCAGATGCAAAGGATTAGCATATGAACAACTTAGCTGAACATTGTAGGATCAGGGCAGGAGACGTCAGACCTCAGAATGCACAGGAAAGCAATCATCACCAGGGATTGAAGGAAGTCTGCTGACTTAAATACTCCAATCAGTAACCCCAGATCTCCAATCGTCATCATCATCAGGTGGCAGACCTCTGTCAATCCGGCCAGCTCCACTACCTCCAGTAACCACCAGAGGGAGCCCTGACCCAGAAGTAAGAGAATTCACAACACCTACCCCTAACTTTAGAATAAACCCTAACTTTAGCCCAACAGTAACCCTAACTTTAACCCTAACTATAGCACTAACCCTAACCTGCCTTAGTTGTTTTTTTACTTTATAGCACAATCGCTGACTGACACAGCTGGTGCCAGCAGCACTTGTAACACTGTTTCTCCTCTAATCTCTCACTGACAGGAGATCTGAGGAGAAACAGTGTTTTTATGATGCAGATTGCCCGGGAAAGTTCGCTGCTACAACAAACTTTCCTAGTGATTTGTCTCGTTGCCTGGTGTGATGCTGACGTCATAAGGACCTGAACCAACCAGGTCTCAATGAGGTCGAGGGTCACAGGATACGTTGTGCGCTGGAATCCCCTCGTTATAAGGTACATGGGGGCCTGATGAGCACAAAACCGCCGACCGTAGATAAACGTCAGTGCTGCACAAAGCCCTGCTAGCGCCGACATTTATGTACTATTGGTGGTCACAAAGCGGTTAAGTTAACCCCTTCACTACCAAGGGTGGTTTGCACGTTAACTCCCGGGCCAATTTTTACAATTCTGACCACTGTCCTTTTATGAGGTCATAACTCTGGAACGCTTTCATGGATCCCGGTGATTCTGACATTGTTTTCTCGTGACATATTGTACTTCATGGTAGTGGTAAAATTGCATTCAAATAACTTGCATTTATTTGTGAAAAAAACGGAAATTTGGCGAAAATTTTGAAAATTTCGCAATTTTCCAACTTTGAATTTTTATGCCCTTAAATCACAGCGATACGGCACACAAAAAACTTAATACATAACATTTCCCACATGTTTACTTTACATCAGCACAATTTTGGAACCCAAATTTTTTTTTGTTAGGAAGTTATAAGGGTTAAAAATTGACCAGCGATTTCTCATTTTTGCAACACCATTTTATTTTTAGGGACCACTTCACATTTGAAGCCACTTTGAGGGGTCTATATGATAGAAAATACCCAAAAGTGACACCATTCTAAAAACTGCACCCCTTAAGGTGCTTAAAACCACATTCAAGAAGTTTATTAACTCTTTAGGTGCGTCACAGGAATTTTTTGAATATTAAAAAAAAAATGAACATTTAACTTTTTTTCACAAAAAAAATACTTCAGGTTCAATTTTCTTTATTTTACCAAGGGTAACAGGAGAAATTGGACTGCAAAAGTTATTGTGCAATTTGTCCTGAGTACGCTGATACCTGATATGTGGGGGGGAACCACTGTTTCGGCGCATGGCAGACCTCAGTAGGGAAGGAGCGCTGTTTGACTTTTTCAATGCAAAATTGGCTGGAATTCAGATCGGACGCCATGTCGCGTTTGGAGAGCCCCTGATGTACCTAAACAGTGGAAACCCCCCAAGTGACCCCATTTTGGAAACTAGACCCCCCAAGGAACTTATCTAGATATGTGGTGAGAACTTTGAACCCACAAGGGCTTCACAGAAGTTTATAACGTACAGCGGTACAATTAAAAAATCATATTTTTTCCACAAAAATGATCTTTTCACCCCCAATTTTTATTTTTCCAAGGGTAACAGGACCCTAAAAGTTATTGTGCAATTTGTCCTGAGTACGCTGATACCCCATATGTGGGTGTAAATGACTATTTGGGCGCATAGCAGAGCTCGGAAGGGAAGCAGCGCCATTTGACGTTTTTGGCTAGAATTGAGATCGGACGCCATGTTGCGATTGGAAAACCCCTGATGTACCAAAACAGTGGCAACCCCCCACAAATGACACCATTTTGGAATCTAGACCCCCCAAGGAACTTATCTAGATGTGTGGTGAGAACTTTGAACCCCCAAGGGCTTCACAGAAGTTTATAACGTACAGCAGTACAATTAAAAAATCATATTTTTTCCACAAAAATGATCTTTTCACCCTCAATTCTTATTTTTCCAAAAGTAACAGGACCCTAAAAGATATTGTGCAATTTATCCTGAGTACGCTGATACCCCACATGTGGGTATAAACCACTATTTGGGCGCATGGCAGAGCTCGGAAGGGAAGCAGCGCCATTTGACGTTTTTGGCTGGAATTGAGATCAGACACCATGTCGCGTTAGGAAAGCCCCTGATGTACCAAAACAGTAGAAACCCCCCACAAATGACACCATTTTGGAAACTAGACCCCCCAAGGAACTTATCTAGATGTGTGGTGAGCACTTTGAACCCCCCAGTGCTTCACTGAAGTTTATAACGTCCGGGCGTGAAAATAAAAAAATCGTATTTTTTCCACAAACATGATCTTTTAGTCCCCATTTTTTTATTTTCCCAAGGGTAACAGGAGAAATTGGACCCCAAAAGTTGTTGTCCAATTTGTCCTGAGTACGCTGATACCTCATATGTGGGAGAAAACTACTGTATGGGCACACGTCGGGGCTCGGAAGGGAAGTAGTGACATTTTGGAATGCAGACTTTGATGGATTGGTCTGCGGGTGTCATGTGCGTTTGGAGAGCCCCTGATGTACCTAAACAGTGGAAACCCCCCACAAGTGACCCCATTTTGGAAACTAGACCCCCTAATGAACTTATCTAGATGTGTGGTGAGCACTTTGAACCCCCCAGTGCTTCACAGAAGTTTATAACGACCGGGCGTGAAAATAAAAATATCGTATTTTTTCAACAAACATCATCTTTTAGTCCCCATTTTTTTTATTTTCCCAAGGGTAACAGGAGAAATTGGACCCCAAAAGTTGTTGTCCAATTTGTCCTGAGTACGCTGATACCTCATATGTGGGAGAAAACTACTGTATGGGCACACGTCGGGGCTCGGAAGGGAAGTAGTGACGTTTTGGAATGCAGACTTTGATGGATTGGTATGCGGGTGTCATGTGCGTTTGGAGAGCCCCTGATGTACCTAAACTATTGAAACTCCCCACAAGTGACCCCATTTTGGAAACTAGACCCCCCACGGAGCTTATCTAGATGTGTGGAGAGCACTTTGAACCCCCAAGTGCTTCACAGAAGTTTATAACGCCTGGGCGTGAAAATAAAAAAAACTTTTTTCCGCAAAATTATATTTTTGCCCCCAATTTTTTATTTTCCTAAGGGTAACAGGAGAAATTGGACCCCAAAAGTTGTTTTGTAATTTGTCCTGAGTAGGCTGATACCCTACATGTGGGGGTAAAACACTGTTTGTGCACATGGCAGAGCTTGGAAGGGAAGGAGCACCATTTGACTTTTTCAACGTAGAATTGGCTGGAATTGAGATCAGACGCCATGTTGCCTTTGGAGAGCACCTGATGTGCCCAAACAGTGGAAACCCCCAATTATAACTCCAACCCTAACCTCAACACACCCCTAACCCTAATCTGAGCCCTAGCCCTAACCCTAGCCCTAACCCTAACCCTAGCCCTAACCCTAGCCCTACCCTAACCCTAGCGGGAAAATGGAAATAAATACATTTTCTTTTAGTTTTATTATTTTTCCCTAACTAAGGGGGTGATAACGGGGGGTTTGATTTACGATTTATGGCGGTTTTTATGTTTGGCGGCTGTCGCACGCTAAAAGACGCTTTTTATTGTAAAAATAGTTTTTGCATCACCACATATTGTGAGCTATAATTTTTCCGTATTTTGACCTACCGAGTCATGTGAGGTCTTATTTTTTGCGGGACAAGTTGACGTTTTTATTGGTACCATTTTCGGGCACGTGACATTTTTTGATCGCTTTTTAATCCGATTTTTGGGGCGCAGAATGAACAAAAACCAGCGTTTCATGAATTTCTTTTGGGGGGGTGCGTTTACACCGTTCCGCGTGCGGTAAAATTGATAACGCATTTTTATTCTCCGGGTCGGTACGGTTACAGCGATACCTCATTTAGGTCTTTTTTTATGTTTTGTCGGTTTTTTGCAATGAAAACTATTTTATATAAAAAATAATTATTTTTGTATCGCTTTATTCTGCGAGCTATAACTTTTTTATTTTTTTGTGGATGATGCTGTATGGTGGCTCGTTTTTTGCGGGACAAGATGACGTTTTCAGCGGTACCATGCATATTTATATCTGCCTTTTTGATCGCGCGTTATTGCACTTTTTGTTCAGTGGTATGATAATAAATCATTATTTTTTGCTTCGTTTTTTATTTTTATTTTTTAAGGGGTTCGCTAAAGGGGTTAACTAATGGGACAGTTTTATAGGGCAGGTCATTACGGACGCGGCGATACCAAATATGTGTACTTTTATTGTTTTTGTTTTTTTTTATTTTGAAAAAATGGATTTATTGGGGAATATTTTTTTTTTTTTTACTAATTTATTTAGCGATTTTTTTTTAATTATTTTTAACACTTTTTTTTTACTTTATTACCTTGTCCCAGGTGGGACATCACTGTCCTGTGACAGATCGCTGATCTGTCACATCACAGATCACTGTGACAGATCAGCGATCTGACACAGGCACTGCTGAAGGCTTCCTCATGCCTGCGCTTTGCAGGCACTGAGGAAGCCAGCTTCCTCAGGCCCCTGAAGGCCCCCGTCGCCATCTTGGATTCGGGGGCCTGGAGGAAAGGAGCCCCCCGCAGCAGCGCTGCACATTCCGCTGCCGTGGGGGGCTCAGGGAAGCACGGAGGGAGCCCCCTCTCTGCCGATGCTTCCCTTTAACCCCCGGTACACCGCGATCGCGTTTGATCGCGGTGTGCAAGGGGTTAACGTGTCGGGGGCGGTCCGTGACCGCCCCTGACACATTGTGCCGGGTGTCAGCTATGATAATTAGCTGATACTCGGCCACGATCAGCGGCGCTCACCACGTGGGCGCCGCTGATCGCGATGACGTAATATTCCGTCCATGGTAATTAGGTCCATGGTCACATGGACGGAATATTACGTCAATTGTAGGTAAGGGGTTAAAGGCACCATAATTTCTGTCCAGGCCTAATTCATGAGTTTTATTTTTTTAAAAGTACTGTGGAAGCATGGTTGAAAAGCAATATCTGACTTTCATTTGCTTCAAGTTATTTCTGTGACCATTGTGGGTTTATCTGTCAGTAAACGAGGGGTTCCAACAATTTTGACCACGTGTGTAGGAGGAGTGAATATTTTGACTCCACAGCCTCTTTCCGGAAATTAACACGCAGTGGATGTTGGAGAGTGAAAATTACACATTTGCCATTTTCTTACCCAGCACATAGTGCCCAGATTGTGCTCCAGGAGAGACACACCGCAAATTAAGTGGGTTCTTCTTCCTATAATATTGCAAAATACAGAGATCCTAAATGTTGTTTGCGCACACTGCAAGACTCCGACATGAGAGCGGATTTTGCTGGATTGGTTTATAGAAACTCTGTTGCTTTTCAACAGCCTTTGAGCCACTAATAGTGTGGGAACCTCTGTTTTTCCACTGACAGATGATGGACCTGAGTGAGGACTTGTTTTTTGTGAGATGAGAATTGGTATTATTTTCGCCTACATAACATTGATTGTTCATTCTGCCTCCCAAATATCAAATATAAAGAAACCAAACAGTTGAACACCACACACTACTCGTTTATCCTTCAAGGTTTTATGTTAGACTGTGAACTGTCATTGTCTTGGTAAATAATTATAGTTTTTTTTTACATAGCTTGCCATTTTTATAGACAGTTTAAATAGAAATGTTCAAAAATATAAAACTCAAGGATATTTTATTAAAAAAATAATTGTTTTTATCTAAGCAGATGACTGTACCAGGAAAGCAGAGGGACAGCTGACATCTTCAGATTTTAAATCTGATGATCTTGAGATCTTACAAGATACAACTAAAGTGAATGCCATTACTCCAGATATATCATCATCCATTCACAGCAAAGATCTGTCATATAAGCCTATGAAACAGGTCCCATCTCCTGATTCATTACTGACTACTAAGGAAAATCAAAGTAAAAAAAGATTCATTAAAAAACAAACTGCTCCTAAAGCAAAGAAGCCTTTTTCCTGTTCAGAATGTGGGAAACGTTTTAACCGGAAATCAGATTTGGTTAATCACCATAGAACTCACACAGGGGAGAAGCCTTTTTCCTGCTCAGAATGTGAGAAATGTTTCAACCATAAAGGGAATCTTGTTAAACACCAAAGAACTCACACAGGGGAGAAGCCTTTTTCTTGTTCAGAATGTGGAAAATGTTTTGCATGTAAATCACATTTTGTTAGCCACCAGAGAGCTCACACAGGAGGGAAGCCATATTCATGTTCAGAATGTGGGAAATGTTCTAAACGGAAAGCTCTTCTTGTTAGACATCAGAGCAGTCACACAGAGGAGAAGCCTTTTTCATTTTCTTAATATGGGAAATATTTTACTTGGAAATCAACTGTTAATAAATATCAGAGACATCACATAGGGGAGAAGCCTTTTTTATGTTCATAGTGTTGAAATAGTTTTAACGGAAATTGGATCTTCTTAAATGGGTTGTCTCTTGTCATTCCTCATGTTTGCTGACAAAACTAAACTTTATTAATTCCAAATCTAAAATTGTACCCATAATTCACCCCCTGCAGGTTAGTCAGTAACATAGTAACATAGCTATTAAGGTTGAAGGAAGACTTTAAGTCCATTTAGTTCAACCCATATCCTAACCTAGCATGTGTGTGTGTGGGGATCAAGCAGAGAGTAGAGTGTGTGTGGGGGGTCAGGCAGAGAGTAGAGTGCGTGTGGGGATCAAGCAGAGAGTAGAGTGTGTGTGGGGGCTAGGCAGGAAGTGTCTGAGGTCTGGTTTTTAATTTTTTCCTAATTTTTTTTCCTGACTTTTTGGAGCTGAAACTAAAGTTTTAATTTTTTTTGTTCAATTTTTTCTTCAAAAACTCCTTGAGATACTCATCTTAAAGAAGTGGTGAAATCTTGCTCTTATTCTTCATGGCAGATTTCCATAAATTGGTAATACTGGAAGGGCATCTGTGTATGATTTGGGAGAAAGTTTAAAAAAAATAAAGAGACATGTAAAATAAAACAGCTTGATCTCTGCTTGTTGGTGTGAACAGCTCAGATGCAGCCCTATGGTAACAGACTAGAAACAAATCTGTGTAGTCAGAGTCTTCAGGCCACATTGGTTGAGAAATTACATCTTCCAGAAATCTTTAGATGCGTGGGCTGAGCAGTTCATTACATACTTGTAGATTGTGAGCCCTCGCGGGCAGGGTCCTCTCTCCTCCTGTACCAGTTATGACTTGTATTGTTTAAGATTATTGTACTTTTATTATGTATACCCCTCCTTACATGTAAAGCGCCATGGAATAAATGGCGCTATAACAATAAATAATAATAATAATAATAATAATAGTGGAATGTGTTGATAACAATAAAACATAATGATCAATGTAAATTACAGTATCCCACGGAGAGCTGGATTTGGAATGATGCTCAAAATCAAGGAGAAAAATCTAATTACAGGCTGGTCCAACTTCAGTGGAAAGTCCTCTAGAAAAAGAAATGATGCTCAGGAATGTGTGTGGCCTCCATCTGCCTGTATGACCTCCCTACAATGCCTGGGCATTCTCCTGATGAGGCGAATGTTCTCCTCAGGGATCTCATCCCTGACCAGGATTAATGTATCAGTTAACTCCTGGACAGTCTGTGGTGCAACGTGGTGGATGGAACGAGATACAAAGTCACAGATATGCTTGATTGGATTCAGGTCTGGGGAATGGGCACGTCAGTCAATAGCATCAGTGCCTTCATCATGCAGGAACTGATGACATTTCAGCCACATGAGGCCTAGCATTGTCATGCAGCAGAAGGAACTCCGGACCCACTGCACGGGCCCATGATCTCACAATGGGTCTGAGGGTCTCATCCCGGTACTTAATGGCAGTCAGAGTACCTCTGGCTAGCACATAAAGGGATGTGTGGCCCTCCAAAATAATGCCTTCCCATATCATTACTGACCCACTGCCAAACCGGTCATGCTGGAGGATGTTGCAGGCAGCAGAACTTTCTCCACAGTGTCTCCAGACTCACGTCTGTAACATGCTCAGGGTGAACCTGCTGTCATTCATGAAGAGCACAAGGCACCAATGTTGAATCTGCCAATCTTGGTGTTCTCTGGCAAATGCCAATCACCGTGCACAGTGTTGGGCTGTAAGCACAACACCCACTTGTGGACATTGGGCCCTCAAACCATCTTTATGGAGTCTGTTTCTGACAGTCTGAGCTAATTATGCAAATTGTCTCATCAGTGAGGAAGAGGACTAGAACTCTAGTGCCACCTATTGGAAGTAGCAATCCTAAAAGTCAATGTCGACCCTTTAACGAGCCTTGTTACATGACTTAGGATAAAAGCCAAGCCAGACAGTCTGAGCAGACACATGGATGTTAGTGGACTGCTGGAGGTCGTTTTGCAGGTCTCTGGCACTGCTCCTCATATTCCTCCTTGCACAAAGGAGGAGGTAGCAGTCCTGCTGCTGGATTGTGGCCCTCCTATGGCCCCCTCCATGTCTCCTGGTGTACTGGCCTGCTTCCTGGTATCTGCTCCATGCTCTGGACACTGCTGACAAACACAGCTACCGTTCTCGGCACAGCTCGCACTGATGTGCCATCCTGGAAGAGCTGCACTACCTGAGCAACTTCTATGGGTTGTAGATACTGCCTCATGCTACTGTACACGCTCTAGAGATGACAGCAATGACAAAACGCAAAAGTGACCAAAACAACAGCCAAGAAGGATGAGATCAGAGAAATGGTCTGTTGTCACCCCCTGCAGAATCCTCCTTTATAGGGTTGTCATGCTAATTGCCGATCATTTCTACCTGTTGTTTGTTCCATTTGCACAACAGCAGGAGGAACTGATTCACAATCAGTGTTGTATCATCACTGGACAGGTTATCTTACAGAAGTGATTGACTTTGAGTTACATCGTGTTGTATAAGTGTTCCCTTTATTTTTTTTGCGCAATATATTATAATATCTACTTAATAAACAGTGCCCTCATCGATATTCTACATCATAACGTATCCTTTCAATATCACATTCATTTGTTTGTCATAAATTACATTTATGTATATTCTGATTAGTGATGAGCGAACGTGCTTGCTATTCCTCGTTACTCGCCTGAGTATCACTGTACTCGGCGAGCACAGTGCATATCCGGGACTACTCGGCGGGAAATGCTCCACCCAGCATTTTTGGCGGTCTTTAGAGACCCAATCACCATGCAGGGATTGTCTGCCAGGCACTGTAATGCCGCAGCCATCTTTGTTGTGGTCGTGCAGTTATTGGCTGGCCACACAGCATCATCAAGGGTATAAGAGACCGGACACCACCCTGATCGGTGCATTCAACTCTGGATTGAGATAGTGTAGGGAGAGCTGCTGCAGAGATAGGGTCAGATTTGGGGAGTTATTAGTCAGTGTGGGGTCTACCATCCTAAATACTCACATCCAGCTAAACCAACAGTCCTTCTAAGGACTAATTCCGGAGTATATAGGTTGCAGTGTTATGTGGACAGGGGAGTGTACGTCGCTCTATACATATTAGTGCAAGGCCGGCAAGCACTCTATGTGTGTATATACATATCATATGCATACAAATTGTGGCAATTCTGGCCAATATTCCACTGTATTTGCTGTCAGATACCCTAGTCCTCTACACTATTTTGGGGTAAAAATACAGGCCACATATTGAACAGTGTGATATCTCGGTAAAAATACTTCTGTTTCAAGTCATTATGGCTGCTTCATGACTGTCTTAAATACTCCAACTACTACCACCATCATCTTTTGCCTAGAGGCATTCATTGCGCAGATAGAAAGTCTGAGGAGCAGAGGGTTAACGCTTGGGCGGTGTTGTACTCTGTCTCTGAATTTAAAGGCAAAATCTTCTAGATTAAATCATGACTGAAAGAGCCAGAGCAAGATCACGCGGAAGAGCAGGACTCGCAACTACTGAAGGCTGCTGTTCCTGGGCCGCAATCTGAAAATCCATTACCTACTAATACTGAACTGGTTGGATGATGACGTAAAAAAGGAGCCCCTGCACTTTCTGTAACGGAGATTTTGACATTTCGGCTGCATTTCAAGAGGTGTCAATTGGAGAGCGTGGTGGTCATAGATGTGACTTCTACACCACCACATGAGCTGCTGCCTCTCCACCAGCTGAGGCACCGCACCCTCGACCTTCTGTCTCATCCCCATTATCCTGTAGAATGTTAGTCCACAAGGACAAGGTCCTCTACTCTCTGTACCAGTCTGTCATTGTAAATTTGTTTACTGTAAACGATATCTATTACTTTGTATGTAACCTCTTCTCATGTACAGAACCATGGAATTAATGGCGCTATATAAATAAATAATTATAATAATACTATATGGGTGTTTCCACTAGACAAACCATCCAACATGTTATTGAATCAAAATCGTTTTTCTGACAACTCTGTTCAGCTGTGCACAAACTGTCAAATTGGTAGCTAGATCCCAGTGGGTCTTGGCACAGTGTCATGTTGACTACAGTCCACAGATGTTATCTAGATCACTAATCTCACCTCTACTTTACCAGCACAATGAATTAATAGGAAAAGCACGTGGTATTGATGGTGCTGTTGTTTTCTTGCCAAAGAAACTCAATAAGATCAATGAGGTGGTTAGCCGCACACGGAATGGAGAAATAGTAAAGATGACAATTCGTTTCACATTTGAGTTAAAACACACTTCACCAACTTGCTTTCACTTTTACATTAGATTCCGAAGCCTTTAAGAAAAAGATGAATATATTGTGAAGCAAATAGGTATGAATAATTATTATCACCCAAATGATGTTACATATGTCAGAACATACCCAGCCTATCAGTGGGGAAATGATTTACCACCGAAATTTTGAAGTATGAGACTAGTGTCATCTTGTGGATTGATATGAGCCACAAAGTCCTTCAAAGTGAAAGTGTTCTGGATGTAATATACAATTTTCTCTTGAAAATTGGAAGAACATGCCTTCTATGATTTTTGCATTAAAGAACTGATTGGCCAGATATGTACGCAGTCAGGATGACCGTGCTGCGGGTACCTGTGCTGTGCCGGGTTCGGAACTGTCAAGGCTGCGTTTCCCGAGGGAAGTAATAGGGGAATGGACAGGCTCCATTACCCAGGAAGAGGGGGCATGTATAGACAGGGAACGTGGTCGGAAGCTGAGGGAAAAAAAACACAAAGCAGGAGTGAGTCCCCAGCTGTGAGCGTGTGAGCAGCAAGGGGGGTAGTGCACAATGCACTCGAAGTGCCGACGCTGCAGCGAACTGCAGCAGACAGACCCTGTGACCTAGAGGCAGGGGGCCAGCTTAAGAGAAAGGGCACGACAGCAGAGATTTTTGGTGTGGACAAGCAGCGCAGAGGAGGCTGAGCGGCGTGCTCTGTCCTTAGAGCACAGGCACCGCAAAGGACTTCCCGTCAGCTCCTGCCAATACAGTTGTGGCCAAAAGTATTGACACCCCTGCAATTCTGTCAGATAATACTCGGTTTCTTCCTGAAAATGATTGCAATCACAAATTCTTTGGTATTATCTTCATTTAATTTGTCCTAAATGAAAAAACACAAAAGAGAATGAAGCAAAAAGGAAAACATTGATCATTTCACACAAAACTCCAAAAATGGGCCAGACAAAAGTATTGGCACCCTCAGCCTAATACTTGGTTAGACAACCTTTAGCGAAAATAACTGCGACCAACCGCTTCCAGTAATCATCAATGAGTTTCTTACAATGCTCTGCTGGAATTTTAGACCATTCTTCTTTGGCAAACTGCTCCAGGTCCCTGATATTTGAAGGGTGCCTTCTCCAAACTGCCATTTTTAGATCTCTCCACAGGTGTTCCATGGGATTCAGGTCTGGACTCATTGCTGGCCACCTTAGAAGTCTCCAGTGCTTTCTCAAACCATTTTCTAGTGCTTTTTGAAGTGTGTTTTGGGTCATTGTCCTGCTGGAAGACCCATGACCTCTGAGGGAGACCCAGCTTTCTCACACTGGGCCCTACATTATGCTGCAAAATTTGTTGGTAGTCTTCAGACTTCATAATGCCATGCACACGGTCAAGCAGTACAGTGCCAGAGGCAGCAAAGCAACCCCAAAACATCAGAGAACCTTCGCCATGTTTGACTGTAGGGACCGTGTTCTTTTCTTTGAATGCCTCTTTTTTCTCCTGTAAACTCTATGTTGATGCCTTTGCCCAAAAAGCTCTACTTTTGTCTCATCTGACCAGAGAACATTCTTCCAAAACGTTTTAGGCTTTTTCAGGTAAGTTTTGGCAAACTCGTCTCGGGGTAAGAAGTGGGGTCTTCCTGGGTCTCCTACCATACAGTCCCTTTTCATTCAGACGCCGATGGATAGTACGGGTTGACACTGTTGTACCCTCGGACTGCAGGGCAGCTTGAACTTGTTTGGATGTTAGTCGAGGTTCTTTATCCAACATCCGCACAATCTTGGGTTGAAATCTCTTGTCTATTTTTCTTTTCCGTCCACATCTAGGGAGGTTAGCCACAGTGCCATGGGCTTTAAACTTCTTGATGACACTGCGCACGGTAGACACAGGAACATTCAGGTCTTTAGAGATGGACTTGTAGCCTTGAGATTGCTCATGCTTCCTCACAATTTGGTTTCTCAAGTCCTCAGACAGTTCTTTGGTCTTCTTTCTTTTCTCCATGCTCAATGTGGTACACACAAGGACACAGGACAGAGGTTGAGCCAACTTTAATCCATGTCAACTGGCTGCAAGTGTGATTTAGTTATTGCCAACACCTGTTAGGTGCCACAGGTAAGTTACAGGTGCTGTTAATTACACAAATTAGAGAAGCATCACATGATTTTTCGAACAGTGCCAATACTTTTGTCCACCCTCTTTTTTATGTTTGGTGTGGAATTATATCCAATTTGGCTTTAGGACAATTCTTTTTGTGTTTTTTCATTTAAGACAAATTAAATGAAGATAATAATAACAAAGAATTTGTGTTTGCAATCATTTTCAGGAAGAAACTGAGTATTTGACAGAATTGCAGGGGTGTCAATACTTTTGGCCACAACTGTAAAAGTGGTACTGCCATTTAGCGAGGTGCCGTGTGCCCAGTGACCGCCAGAGAGCGAGTCACCGTGCACTCCTTGACCATGAGTACAGCACACATGCGCAGTAGAGAGAGCCAGTTCATGCCACATGTTCAGTGTGTCTGTCTTCTAAAGCTAAGTTTTGCTCTGTTATTGTTCTATGAGATTTTGTCTGATTTGCTTAGTTTTGTGTTCAGGCAGCCCCGACTGGGGCTTTGCTGAATTTCCATTTTTGTCCCTGATCGGTTAAATCTCTTTTGCTCTGTCTTCAGAATATATCGGAGTGCTGATATAGGGATTTTGAAGTCTAGTGACTTCAGGGCCGTTTTTCCTATCAGACGTGTTGGGACATTTTTTGGTAGGGTTTTTGTGGATTGCAGCCAGCATCTTTTCTGTCCTTTCCTATGTAGTTAGTTGGGCCCCATCGTTTGCTCTGCCTTTCTTTCTGTCTGTGTTTGTGTTTTCACCGACAATACATGTTGGGGGATGTCTATTGCTTTGGGGTCTGCTCTGGGGCAGTTTAGATTTCCCCTTTCTTTCTTTAGGCTTATTTAGTTCTTCGGCTGTGAAGAGGCGTCTAGGACCACCGTAGGAACGCTCCACGGCTACTGTTAGTTGTGAATAGGATCAGGGGTCTGCAATCCGCTAGCTACCAACCTCTCCGGTTTTCTGGACATAGCTTGCATTTTTGTTTTTTCCTCCGGTGACTCATTCATAACACATAAGTATCCATACAACCTCGGAGACCGGGCCCCGGCCTTGCGCTGAGAACCTATAGGCAGGGTTCCTCTTCCAACCCACAACTCCTCTCTGTTCTCTACTCCTTCGTTCCGTACTGTTCTTTCTCTCTCTAATGGAAGCTTAGGTTGCAGTTCTACATCTTTCTCCTTGTTCCTTTCCCATGCCAGCTGTCTCAGATCACTAAGGCAGCTGCAGCACTCCTTCTTCCTTCCCTCTTGGACCCATCCTCAGACTCTCCTGACTGACTGTCCTTCTTCTTTTGCCTGACCTCCCGCCAGACTGACCTGTAATCCTACACTTTCCCACTCTTTTATGTATCTCAACTCCACCCACCTCCCAGCACATCTCGTGTTATAAAGCCAGGAACCACGAAAGGTGCTCTGCTACCCTCTAAGCATGAAGCCGCAATGTGGTCCTGCTGAACTATCCTGTGTGTGGGATGCAGATGTTGGAGTGAGGAAAGGAGTTCCCAACTTACCTAGGCGGTGGGGCACTACACCTTAGGAGAAGGTGCAGTACCTCTGTGGCAACAGCCTCAGGGGCGCCACACTTGCGTTCCATGGACTGGGGTGTGGACAACTGAACGCTGCGGTGGGACAAGGATGTGGACGTGCTTGTTAATGGTGCTAGTTGAGTTTTTGTGCAACTACAGATGCAGTGAAATTTAGAATTAGCCTGCACACTGTGAGAATTAAAGTGAGGGGCTGGGGTAATGGACCATATAGGCCCTAGACCAGGATAAGGCCGGGGACACACATGCAAGAAACTCATGATTCTCGTGCGAGTCTCTCGCATGAACACCGGGCACTGCCGCCGACACTCGGACCAGAGTGTGCAGTATGTATTTCTATGCAGCCGCAAGCTCTGGTCCGAATGCCAGCGGCAGTGCCGGGTGTTCATGCATAAATAGAAAAGATTTATTGGGGTTTTCACAAGGGAGCGATAATTTACAATGTGAGGAAGCAACTACAGTTGTTGATGTTTTCACCCCGCCGGGGTCTTAATCATAATGTTGCTCCATCATAATTAATTATTATTTTTATCATTCTATTTTATGTTTTGATTATTTTTTGTTTTTTTTGTATATAGCATTGCAATTTACCCCTTGGGGCTGTGGTACTACCTTATATACACCGACCCGTGTATAAGCCGACCCCCCTAATTTTGTCACAAAAAAACTTATTGACTCGCGTATAAGCCGAGGGTGCACAGTGAGTGGCCCCAGATAATGCTGCACAGTGAGTGGCCCTAGTTATGCTGCACAGTGAGTGGCCCCAGATAATGCTGCACAGTGAGTGGCCCCAGATAATGCTGCACAGTGACTGGCCCCAATTATGCTGCACAGTGACTGGCCCCAATTATGCTGCACAGTGAGTGGCCCCAGATAATGCTACACAGTGAGTGGCCCCAGATAATGCTGCACAGTGAGTGGCCCCAGATAATGCTGCACAGTGAGTGGCCCCAGATAATGCTACACAGTGAGCGGTCCCAGATAATGCTGCACAGTGTGTGGCCCCAGATAATGCTGCACAGTGAGTGGCCCCAGATAATGCTGCACAGTGAGTGGCCCCAGTTATGCTGCATAGTGAGTGGCCCCAGATAATGCTGCACAGTGAGTGGCCCCAGATAATGCTGCACAGTGAGTGGCCCCAGATAATGATACACAGTGAGTGGCCCCAGATAATGCTGCACAGTGAGTGGACCCAGATAATGCTGCACAGTGAGTGGACCCATATAATGCTGCACAGTGAGTGGCCCCAGATAATGAGGACAGCGAGTGGCCCCAGATATTGCTACACAGTGAGTGGCCACAGATAATGCTGCACAGTGAGTGGCCCCAGATAATGCTGCACAGTGAGTGGCCCCAGATAATGCTGCACAGTGAGTGGCCCCAGATAATGCTGAACAGTGAGTGGCCCCAGATAATGCTACACAGTGAGTGGCCCCAGATAATGCTGCACAATGAGTGGCCCCAGTTATGCTGCACAGTGAGTGACCACAGATAATGCTGCACAGTGAGTGGCCCCAGTTATCTGCACAGTGAGTGGCCCCAGTTATGCTGCACAGTGAGTGGCCCCAGTTATCTGCACAGTGAGTGGCCCCAGTTATGCTGCACAGTGAGTGGCCCCAGATAATGCTGCACAGTGAGTGGCCCCAGATAATGCTGTACAGTGACTGGCCCCAGATAATGCTGTACAGTGACTGGCCCCAGATAATGCTGCACAGTGACTGGCCCCAGATAATGCTGCACAGTGACTGGCCCCAGAAAATGCTGCACAGTGAGTGGCCCCAGATAATGCTGCACAGTGGGTGGCCCCAGATAATGCTGCACAGTGAGTGGCCACAGTTATGTTGCACAGTGAGTGGCCCCAGCTTTGCTGCACAGTGAGTGGCCCCAGTTATCTGCACAGTTAGTGGCCCCAACATGTTGCTGCTGCCGCTGCCTCCGATACAAGAAAAAAAAACTGTATAGTCAGTCACCTACATAGTTACTACAGCCTGAGCCAAGTACTGCTGACTATCCAACAAGTTTGGGCATGTCAACTGAATGCAGGGAAAAAGAAACTAAACCAAAACTGAAACCAAGCTAGAAGTGTGGAATTAAAGGGGCAGTATGAACAAAATGTGGAGGCTATTAATAGTTTATACAATTAAGACATGCTGCTTTTAAACACCTACCTATTGCCATATAGTAAAACAAAAAAGATTTTTACTTACTTTGGGGTCCCCCCCTCACCCTGGCGTTAGATCGTTGCCCCTACTTTCGTCCGTGTAACTATGGGCGCACATGCACACTGCTCTCACTTCTCATTTTAATCGTGATTTATATTCAAAAAAAACCTTTTGATTTAAATCAGTGATTTAAATCATGATTAAAATCATGATTTAAATCGATCCGATTTAAATAGAAAAAAATCTTTTGATTTAAATCGTGATTTAAATCATGATTTAAATCGGCGTGATTTAAATCAATCCACCCTGAGCAGCACCCTTGTTCGTTGGGTGAATTGACCTTTTAAGGGAGCCCGACGTACTCACTAAATTGTCCCTATCCCTAAGTTTTTTTGGATGCAGATTGCTCTCACACGAGTGTTTTTTTGATTTGGAAAAGAAAGAAATGAGGATGGAGAATCAAAACTTTAAGGCTAAAAAATATACTCACACATATATACACCAACTGTATAGACACACATATAAATATTTATGGTGTATACATTAGGCTATAAGACCTGGAGACTGTTATTACACATGCTGCCACTAGGTTTATTTTCTTTTCTTTAAAAAAAAACAAAAAAAAAAACTGTCGCTGTCAGGAGTGGGATTCGAACCCACGCCTCCACGTGGTGACTGCAGACGCTGAACACGCTCCCTGGTGCACAACAGCTTGCACCTCCAGGGACCAGTACTGCTGCTGTCAAGGAGTGGGATTTGAACCCACGCCTCCACATGTGGTGACTGCAGACGCTTAACACGCTCCCTGGTGCACAACAGCTTGCACCTCCAGGGACCAGTACTGCTGCTGTCAGGAGTGGGATTCGAACCCACGCCTCCACGGGAGACTGCAACCTGAACACAGTGCCTTAGACCACTAGGCCATCCTGACTGCTGACATTGACATGCTCCCTGGTGACACAAGAGTTTGCACCACCAGGGACTTCAGTACAGATCTGCTGTCCAAATCAGACATTGGGGCCCCTGGTGGGACTTCTGGCAAAGCCAGAGGGGACATTGGGATGTCATTTGAAAGCTAATTACCAGACTGAGGTGAGGGAGCAGTTCTTGGGGCTGTGTGGTGCTCTGTTGGGCATTTGTGCACCCTCAAGCCTGCACCACAAGGACCACTTTTATCCATGGACAGCCAGGCTCTGACCCCCTGAATTCAAATTCCATTTGGAGCAGGGGGACAAGTGATGTTGCTGTATGTAGGTGGCCTCCTGGATGATGTTCCTGCCAAGCTTGATTTGCCTGACCCCTTCTGCAGAGTAGTTAAGGGGATTGAGAACCCCCAAGACTGCCCCAGACTGAAAATGTCTTTTCAAATCTGCTGTCCAAATCAGACATTGGGGCCTCTGGTAAAGCCAGAGGGGACATTGGGATGTCATTTGAAAGCTAATTACCAGCTTCTTTTTCATTACTTTAGTTCTGCAGACAGATGGTAAACGCCATTGTCTGTAAAGACCCCGTTACACACTGCGATATCGCTAGCAATATTTTTGAACCCCTCTCCATAATCTTTGAAAATTCTTGGAGAACAGGAGAAGTGCCAGAAGACTGGAGAAGAGCAAATGTTGTTCCTATCTTCAAAAAGGGGAAGAAGGTGGACCCAGGCAACTATAGGCCGGTGAGTCTGACTTCTATACCAGGAAAGATCTTTGAACAAATTATTAAACAACATGTATGTCAATACCTGGATAAGAATGAAGTGATTAAACAGAGTCAGCATGGGTTTCTAACTAATAAGTCATGTCAGACTAACTTAATTTCCTTCTATGACGGTATCACTGATTGGGTGGATCAAGGAAATGCTGTAGATATAGTATATCTTGACTTCAGCAAAGCATTTGACAAAGTCTCTCATACAATCCTTATTGAAAAAATGACTAAGTATGGAATGGACAAGGCAACTGTTAGGTGGATTCATAACTGGCTTAGTGATCGGACCCAAAGAGTGGTCGTAAATGGCTGCACATCCAGTTGGAAGAATGTCTCAAGTGGGGTACCACAGGGCTCTGTCCTGGGCCCTGTATTGTTCAACATCTTTATCAACGATTTAGATGAAGGAATTGAGGGTAAACTGATTAAATTTGCTGATGACACAAAGCTAGGAGGGATAGCTAATACTAGAGAAGAGAGAGAGAGGATTCAAAAAGATTTAAATAAACTGGAGAAGTGGGCAGCAACTAACAGAATGGTTTTTAACAGGGAGAAATGCAAAGTACTACATCTGGGCAATAAAAATGAAAAAAGCATATATAGAATGGGAGGAATAGGGCTAAGTGACAGCACATGTGAAAAAGACTTGGGTATACTAATAGATCACAGACTGAATATGAGTCAACAGTGTGATGCAGCAGCAAAAAAGGCAAATGCAATTCTAGGATGTATTAACAGAAGCATACAGTCTAGATCACGTGAAGTCATTATTTCCCTCTACTCCTCTTTGGTCAGACCTCATCTGGAATATTGTGTCCAGTTTTGGGCACCACATTTTAAAAAAGACATCAACAAACTGGAGCAAGTTCAGAAAAGAGCGACCAGAATGGTGACCGGTCTGCAAACCCTGTCTTATGAGGAAAGGTTGCAGGATTTGGGAATGTTTAGTTTGCAAAAGAGAAGACTGAGAGGAGACTTAATAGCTGTCTACAAATATCTAAAGGGCTGTCACATTGTAGAAGGATCAACTTTATTCTCATTTGCACAAGGAAAGACTAGAAGCAATGGGATGAAACTGAATGGGAAGAGACACAGATTAGATATTAGAAAAAACTTTTTGACAGTTAGTGATCAATGAGTGGAACAGGCTGCCACGAGAAGTGGTGAGTTCTCCTTCAATGGAAGTCTTCAAACAGAGGCTGGACATACATCTGACTGGGATGATTTAGCGAATCCTGCTTTGAGCAGGGGGTTGGACCAGATGGCCCAGGAGGTCCCTTCCAACTCTACGATTCTATGATTCTATATTGCTGTAAAGTCACCGATTTTGTGACGTTGCAGCGATATTGCTAGCGATATCCCTGCATGTGATACTTACCTCCGACCGGCTCCCCCGCTGGTTATCACTGATCGCGCGAGAAGCTCCTGGTCCATTCCTCGTCGGCCACTTCCTGCTGGGCTTCCTGTGGCGCCCAGGGCGGGAGGACGCAGGATCGCCGCGTCTGACAGGTAAGTAGCGATCCCCGTCCCCAGCAATGTCGCTGGTGAGATCTGCCTGTGTAGCAGCTCACTAGCGACCACCTAGCGATGCACCAGCGATCCTGACCGCGTCATATCGCTAGTCGGGATCGCTGGTGCATCGCTAGGTGTAACGGTACCCTAAGTGTTACAATGAGTCACTTCTAACTGGCTAGATAGAAAAGTTGCAGACTCTGTAATCTCAGGATAAATTACCGTATTTTTCGGACTATAAGATGCAACGGACCATAAGAACACCCCAATTTTCAGTAGGAAAATAGGGGGAAAAAAAATAATGTGTCAAATGGGGGTCCGTCTTACAGTCCGAATTCAGCTTACCTGGGAAGGGATCTGGCACAGGTGAAGTAGTCACAGGGGTCATTCAGTGGTCCAGGCTCGTGCGGTGGCGGCTCTGTGCTAGGGCAGGTTGGTTGTGCTGGGGCAGCTGCGCTGGGGGAGAGGCAGCTGCGCTGAGGCAGGGGCAGCAGCAGCGCTGAGGCAGGGGCAGCGGCAGCGCTGAGGCAGGGGCAGCGGCAGCGCTGAGGCAGGGGCAGCGGCAGCGCTGAGGCAGGGGCAGCGGCAGCGCTGAGGCAGGGGCAGCAGCAGCGCTGAGGCAGGGGCAGCAGCAGCGCTGAGGCAGGGGCAGCAGCAGCGCTGAGGCAGGGGCAGCAGCAGCGCTGAGGCAGGGGCAGCTGTGCTGGGGCAGGGGCAGCTGTGCTGGTGGCAGCGGGCGGCGCTCTGCGGTGCGGTGGTGGCAGCGGGCTGTGCTCCGGTACAGGGACGGCGGCTCCGCCGCGATTTCTTCGCAGCCCGGAGGCCCCCCGCACTTCCCTTGCTGGCCGCCGCCATGTTGCAGTGGCCTCCGGGAGCATGGACGCCGGAAAGAATCTGCCGCAGACCTCAAAATTTGAAATCTCATTTTCAAAAGTGAGAGCCGGCTAATGGTGCCAAAAATGAGAGCAATAGCTTTAACAACCGGTTCCACCGAACCGGGGAGAACCCGCTGAATCCCACCCCTGGCTGCGCCCCGAGGGCTCATAGTGCTGCGCTGTGTGGAGTGGGATTCGAACCCACGCCTCCACGTGGTGACTGCAGACGCTGAACACGCTCCCTGGTGCACAACAGCTTGCACCTCCAGGGACCAGTACTGCTGCTGTCAGGAGTGGGATTCGAACCCACGCCTCTACGGGAGACTGCCCCGAGGGCTCATAGTGCTGCGCTGTGTGGTGCGGGGTGGGCAGGGTCAGCGCTGCGCCCCCAGGGCTCATAGTGCTCCGCTGTGTGGTGCGGGGTGGGTGGGGTCAGCGCTGCGCCCCCAGGGCTTATAGCGCTGCGCTGTGTGGTGCGGCGTGGGCGGGGTCAGCGCTGCACCCCCAGGGCTCATAGTGCTCCGCTGTGTGGTGCGGGGTCATCTCCCATCTCCTCCCTGGCTCTGTGCTGCTGTGTAAGATCGCTTAGTGGTGGGGGAGGGGCGGCAGTGACTGGCCGGTGGGCAGGGTCACTGTGCTATGGGAACCAAGATCCGGCCTGCATAGAAGGTGGAAGAGGGAGGAGTCGTGTGACACGCCGAGCTGCCTGTGACTCATCCCCTGGCTCGGGGGGCGGAGTCAGCGCCGTGCAGCACACAAACAGTCTCTCCCTGGCTTGCAGTACAGTGAGGCTGGGGGATGGGCGGCCGGGCTCTGTGTCACGTGGCTCCGAGCCCACCCCCTGCTTTCTCGGTCTAACTGCAGCAACAATGACGTCACCTGAGCGCCAGATTTGAACCTTGGAGCTGCCGGCCGGTAACTGTATGCCTGTATGGGGTCAGCTGTGGGGGGAGGCAGGGGGTCCCTGCAGAGTGTATGGGGTCAGCTGTGGGGGGCACTGCGGGTAGATAGGGGGTCCCTGCAGAGTGTATGGGGTCAGCTGTGGGGGGCACTGCGGGTAGACAGGGGGTCCCTGCAGAGTGTATGGGGTCAGCTGTGGGGGGCACTACGGGGGAGACAGGGGGTCCCTGCAGAGTGTATGGGGTCAGCTGTGGGGGGCACTGCGTGGGAGACAGGGGGTCCCTGCAGAGTGTTTGGGGTCAGCTGTGGGGGGCACTGCGTGGGAGACAGGTGGTCCCTGCAGGGGGAGGTGAGGACAGTGTATGGGCACAGCTGTGGTGGGCATGGCGGGGTACAGGCGTTCCCTGTGGGGTAGGGGAGGGTTAGGGGGGCTGTGTTGTCACTCTGCTGTGAACACTAATTATGAATGCAATATTTCCCTTATTAATTATTGTTTTTTTATTTCTCTGTCTCACAGTAGGTAACACTTGGGGCAGTCGCCCGCTCTCTGTGTGTCTGCTGGCAATATACGCTCGTAGAAAAAGGGGTTAATGTACCAGTACAATTCATAGGACTTAATTTTTATTCTATGTCAAAATTCAATAATTTCCTTTTCCCTTTTTTTTCCAATAGGTAACAAGGCATCGTGGACACTAAACTGGCTCAAGAACTGGCGGGACAAGGACACCAAGTTTGCCTAATGGACGACATCGCTATGGAGGAACACAGCTCTCCGGCCACCATCATCATGTGGAGCAGCTAAGCCTCTTCATCCTCGGTTTGGGTAAGTGACAATCCATGTATGTATGGTCTAAGGAGCGGTCATGGCACATGTACATACATGTATGTGTAAACATGTATATACAGTCAGCTGTCATGGCACTCGGGAAGTCACACCAGGGGGCTGTGTGGCCCTGTAGGCCTCTACACCACCACACAGCCTCCCGCAACCCGCTCTACAGCACCACACAGCCTCCCGCAGCCCCGTCTACACCACCACACTTCCTCCTCCAGCCTCTGTCTCCCCCCTCCAGTCCCTGACGCCCCCCCCTCCAGCCTCCTTCCTAATTTAGAGCTTTTGGGTTTTTTTATCAGCATAAATTGTCATTTAAGAAACGATTGTCCATTCAAGAAGAGATTTGTGTTGGCAGATTATCCTAGGAAAGCGTGTTAGATGATAATAATCGTGCTGCCCATCTCACCCGACAAGCAAGCAGCACCAGGGTGGATAAAAATCTTGAATTTTTTAAAAAAATCAGATTTTTTTGATTTAAATCAGATTTTTTTGATTTAAATCATTTGATTGCAGTTTTCATAATGTGATTTCAAACGGCAAACAAGTCCTTGGATATCCTTTTGACAGTATTTGCACTTTGCTCTTGCACCTTTCTTTCCAAGATCTGCTGCTGGCATCTCAACAAAATGAACCCAAATAGGGTCTCTCTTACGACCTGCTGCCATGGCTCACACAGATCACTTATGAAGTTTGATTGTTACTACAGCCTGAGCCAAGCACTGCTGATGTTACTACAGCCTGAGCCAAGTACTGCTGACTATCCAACAAGTTTGGGCATGTCAACTGAATGCAGGGAAAAAGAAACTAAACCAAAACTGAAACCAAGCTAGAAGTGTGGAATTAAAGGGGCAGTATGAACAAAATGTGGAGGCTATTAATAGTTTATACAATTAAGACATGCTGCTTTTAAACACCTACCTATTGCCATATAGTAAAACAAAAAAGATTTTTACTTACTTTGGGGTCCCCCCCTCACCCTGGCGTTAGATCGTTGCCCCTACTTTCGTCCGTGTAACTATGGGCGCACATGCACACTGCTCTCACTTCTCATTTTAATCGTGATTTATATTAAAAAAAAAACCTTTTGATTTAAATCAGTGATTTAAATCATGATTAAAATCATGATTTAAATCGATCCGATTTAAATAGAAAAAAATCTTTTGATTTAAATCGTGATTTAAATCATGATTTAAATCGGCGTGATTTAAATCAATCCACCCTGAGCAGCACCCTTGTTCGTTGGGTGAATTGACCTTTTAAGGGAGCCCGACGTACTCACTAAATTGTCCCTATCCCTAAGTTTTTTTGGATGCAGATTGCTCTCACACGAGTGTTTTTTTGATTTGGAAAAGAAAGAAATGAGGATGGAGAATCAAAACTTTAAGGCTAAAAAATATACTCACACATATATACACCAACTGTATAGACACACATATAAATATTTATGGTGTATACATTAGGCTATAAGACCTGGAGACTGTTATTACACATGCTGCCACTAGGTTTCTTTTCTTTAAAAAAAAACAAAAAAAAAAACTGTCGCTGTCAGGAGTGGGATTCGAACCCACGCCTCCACGTGGTGACTGCAGACGCTGAACACGCTCCCTGGTGCACAACAGCTTGCACCTCCAGGGACCAGTACTGCTGCTGTCAAGGAGTGGGATTTGAACCCACGCCTCCACATGTGGTGACTGCAGACGCTGAACACGCTCCCTGGTGCGCAACAGCTTGCACCTCCAGGGACCAGTACTGCTGCTGTCAGGAGTGGGATTCGAACCCACGCCTCCACGGGAGACTGTTATTACACATGCTGCCACTAGGTTTATTTTCTTTTCTTTAAAAAAAAACAAAAAAAAAAAACTGTCGCTGTCAGGAGTGGGATTCGAACCCACGCCTCCACGTGGTGACTGCAGACGCTGAACACGCTCCCTGGTGCACAACAGCTTGCACCTCCAGGGACCAGTACTGCTGCTGTCAAGGAGTGGGATTTGAACCCACGCCTCCACATGTGGTGACTGCAGACGCTTAACACGCTCCCTGGTGCACAACAGCTTGCACCTCCAGGGACCAGTACTGCTGCTGTCAGGAGTGGGATTCGAACCCACGCCTCCACGGGAGACTGCAACCTGAACACAGTGCCTTAGACCACTAGGCCATCCTGACTGCTGACATTGACATGCTCCCTGGTGACACAAGAGTTTGCACCACCAGGGACTTCAGTACAGATCTGCTGTCCAAATCAGACATTGGGGCCCCTGGTGGGACTTCTGGCAAAGCCAGAGGGGACATTGGGATGTCATTTGAAAGCTAATTACCAGACTGAGGTGAGGGAGCAGTTCTTGGGGCTGTGTGGTGCTCTGTTGGGCATTTGTGCACCCTCAAGCCTGCACCACAAGGACCACTTTTATCCATGGACAGCCAGGCTCTGACCCCCTGAATTCAAATTCCATTTGGAGCAGGGGGACAAGTGATGTTGCTGTATGTAGGTGGCCTCCTGGATGATGTTCCTGCCAAGCTTGATTTGCCTGACCCCTTCTGCAGAGTAGTTAAGGGGATTGAGAACCCCCAAGACTGCCCCAGACTGAAAATGTCTTTTCAAATCTGCTGTCCAAATCAGACATTGGGGCCTCTGGTAAAGCCAGAGGGGACATTGGGATGTCATTTGAAAGCTAATTACCAGCTTCTTTTTCATTACTTTAGTTCTGCAGACAGATGGTAAACGCCATTGTCTGTAAAGACCCCGTTACACACTGCGATATCGCTAGCAATATTTTTGAACCCCTCTCCATAATCTTTGAAAATTCTTGGAGAACAGGAGAAGTGCCAGAAGACTGGAGAAGAGCAAATGTTGTTCCTATCTTCAAAAAGGGGAAGAAGGTGGACCCAGGCAACTATAGGCCGGTGAGTCTGACTTCTATACCAGGAAAGATCTTTGAACAAATTATTAAACAACATGTATGTCAATACCTGGATAAGAATGAAGTGATTAAACAGAGTCAGCATGGGTTTCTAACTAATAAGTCATGTCAGACTAACTTAATTTCCTTCTATGACAGTATCACTGATTGGGTGGATCAAGGAAATGCTGTAGATATAGTATATCTTGACTTCAGCAAAGCATTTGACAAAGTCTCTCATACAATCCTTATTGAAAAAATGACTAAGTATGGAATGGACAAGGCAACTGTTAGGTGGATTCATAACTGGCTTAGTGATCGGACCCAAAGAGTGGTCGTAAATGGCTGCACATCCAGTTGGAAGAATGTCTCAAGTGGGGTACCACAGGGCTCTGTCCTGGGCCCTGTATTGTTCAACATCTTTATCAACGATTTAGATGAAGGAATTGAGGGTAAACTGATTAAATTTGCTGATGACACAAAGCTAGGAGGGATAGCTAATACTAGAGAAGAGAGAGAGGATTCAAAAAGATTTAAATAAACTGGAGAAGTGGGCAGCAACTAACAGAATGGTTTTTAACAGGGAGAAATGCAAAGTACTACATCTGGGCAATAAAAATGAAAAAAGTATATATAGAATGGGAGGAATAGGGCTAAGTGACAGCACATGTGAAAAAGACTTGGGTATACTAATAGATCACAGACTGAATATGAGTCAACAGTGTGATGCAGCAGCAAAAAAGGCAAATGCAATTCTAGGATGTATTAACAGAAGCATACAGTCTAGATCACGTGAAGTCATTATTTCCCTCTACTCCTCTTTGGTCAGACCTCATCTGGAATATTGTGTCCAGTTTTGGGCACCACATTTTAAAAAAGACATCAACAAACTGGAGCAAGTTCAGAAAAGAGCGACCAGAATGGTGACCGGTCTGCAAACCCTGTCTTATGAGGAAAGGTTGCAGGATTTGGGAATGTTTAGTTTGCAAAAGAGAAGACTGAGAGGAGACTTAATAGCTGTCTACAAATATCTAAAGGGCTGTCACATTGTAGAAGGATCAACTTTATTCTCATTTGCACAAGGAAAGACTAGAAGCAATGGGATGAAACTGAATGGGAAGAGACACAGATTAGATATTAGAAAAAACTTTTTGACAGTTAGAGTGATCAATGAGTGGAACAGGCTGCCACGAGAAGTGGTGAGTTCTCCTTCAATGGAAGTCTTCAAACAGAGGCTGGACAGACATCTGACTGGGATGATTTAGCGAATCCTGCTTTGAGCAGGGGGTTGGACCAGATGGCCCAGGAGGTCCCTTCCAACTCTACGATTCTATGATTCTATATTGCTGTAAAGTCACCGATTTTGTGACGTTGCAGCGATATTGCTAGCGATATCCCTGCATGTGATACTTACCTCCGACCGGCTCCCCCGCTGGTTATCACTGATCGCGCGAGAAGCTCCTGGTCCATTCCTCGTCGGCCACTTCCTGCTGGGCTTCCTGTGGCGCCCAGGGCGGGAGGACGCAGGATCGCCGCGTCTGACAGGTAAGTAGCGATCCCCGTCCCCAGCAATGTCGCTGGTGAGATCTGCCTGTGTAGCAGCTCACTAGCGACCACCTAGCGATGCACCAGCGATCCTGACCGCGTCATATCGCTAGTCGGGATCGCTGGTGCATCGCTAGGTGTAACGGTACCCTAAGTGTTACAATGAGTCACTTCTAACTGGCTAGATAGAAAAGTTGCAGACTCTGTAATCTCAGGATAAATTACCGTATTTTTCGGACTATAAGATGCAACGGACCATAAGAACACCCCAATTTTCAGTAGGAAAATAGGGGGAAAAAAAATAATGTGTCAAATGGGGGTCCGTCTTACAGTCCGAATTCAGCTTACCTGGGAAGGGATCTGGCACAGGTGAAGTAGTCACAGGGGTCATTCAGTGGTCCAGGCTCGTGCGGTGGCGGCTCTGTGCTAGGGCAGGTTGGTTGTGCTGGGGCAGCTGCGCTGGGGGAGAGGCAGCTGCGCTGAGGCAGGGGCAGCAGCAGCGCTGAGGCAGGGGCAGCAGCAGCGCTGAGGCAGGGGCAGCAGCAGCGCTGAGGCAGGGGCAGCAGCAGCGCTGAGGCAGGGGCAGCAGCAGCGCTGAGGCAGGGGCAGCAGCAGCGCTGAGGCAGGGGCAGCAGCAGCGCTGAGGCAGGGGCAGCAGCAGCGCTGAGGCAGGGGCAGCTGTGCTGGGGCAGGGGCAGCTGTGCTGGTGGCAGCGGGAGGCGCTCTGCGGTGCGGTGGTGGCAGCGGGCTGTGCTCCGGTACAGGGACGGAGGCTCCGCCACGATTTCTTCGCAGCCCGGAGGCCCCCCGCACTTCCCTTGCTGGCCGCCGCCATGTTGCAGTGGCCTCCGGGAGCATGGACGCCGGAAAGAATCTGCCGCAGACCTCAAAATTTGAAATCTCATTTTCAAAAGTGAGAGCCGGCTAATGGTGCCAAAAATGAGAGCAATAGCTTTAACAACCGGTTCCACCGAACCGGGGAGAACCCGCTGAATCCCACCCCTGGCTGCGCCCCGAGGGCTCATAGTGCTGCGCTGTGTGGAGTGGGATTCGAACCCACGCCTCCACGTGGTGACTGCAGACGCTGAACACGCTCCCTGGTGCACAACAGCTTGCACCTCCAGGGACCAGTACTGCTGCTGTCAGGAGTGGGATTCGAACCCACGCCTCTACGGGAGACTGCCCCGAGGGCTCATAGTGCTGCGCTGTGTGGTGCGGGGTGGGCAGGGTCAGCGCTGCGCCCCCAGGGCTCATAGTGCTCCGCTGTGTGGTGCGGGGTGGGTGGGGTCAGCGCTGCGCCCCCAGGGCTTATAGCGCTGCGCTGTGTGGTGCGGCGTGGGCGGGGTCAGCGCTGCACCCCCAGGGCTCATAGTGCTCCGCTGTGTGGTGCGGGGTCATCTCCCATCTCCTCCCTGGCTCTGTGCTGCTGTGTAAGATCGCTTAGTGGTGGGGGAGGGGCGGCAGTGACTGGCCGGTGGGCAGGGTCACTGTGCTATGGGAACCAAGATCCGGCCTGCATAGAAGGTGGAAGAGGGAGGAGTCGTGTGACACGCCGAGCTGCCTGTGACTCATCCCCTGGCTCGGGGGGCGGAGTCAGCGCCGTGCAGCACACAAACAGTCTCTCCCTGGCTTGCAGTACAGTGAGGCTGGGGGATGGGCGGCCGGGCTCTGTGTCACGTGGCTCCGAGCCCACCCCCTGCTTTCTCGGTCTAACTGCAGCAACAATGACGTCACCTGAGCGCCAGATTTGAACCTTGGAGCTGCCGGCCGGTAACTGTATGCCTGTATGGGGTCAGCTGTGGGGGGAGGCAGGGGGTCCCTGCAGAGTGTATGGGGTCAGCTGTGGGGGGCACTGCGGGTAGACAGGGGGTCCCTGCAGAGTGTATGGGGTCAGCTGTGGGGGGCACTGCGGGTAGACAGGGGGTCCCTGCAGAGTGTATGGGGTCAGCTGTGGGGGGCACTGCGGGTAGACAGGGGGTCCCTGCAGAGTGTATGGGGTCAGCTGTGGGGGGCACTGCGTGGGAGACAGGGGGTCCCTGCAGAGTGTTTGGGGTCAGCTGTGGGGGGCACTGCGTGGGAGACAGGTGGTCCCTGCAGGGGGAGGTGAGGACAGTGTATGGGCACAGCTGTGGGGGGCATGGCGGGGTACAGGCGTTCCCTGTGGGGTAGGGGAGGGTTAGGGGGGCTGTGTTGTCACTCTGCTGTGAACACTAATTATGAATGCAATATTTCCCTTATTAATTATTGTTTTTTTATTTCTCTGTCTCTCAGTAGGTAACACTTGGGGCAGTCGCCCGCTCTCTGTGTGTCTGCTGGCAATATACGCTCGTAGAAAAAGGGGTTAATGTACCAGTACAATTCATAGGACTTAATTTTTATTCTATGTCAAAATTCAATAATTTCCTTTTCCCTTTTTTTTCCAATAGGTAACAAGGCATCGTGGACACTAAACTGGCTCAAGAACTGGCGGGACAAGGACACCAAGTTTGCCTAATGGACGACATCGCTATGGAGGAACACAGCTCTCCGGCCACCATCATCATGTGGAGCAGCTAAGCCTCTTCATCCTCGGTTTGGGTAAGTGACAATCCATGTATGTATGGTCTAAGGAGCGGTCATGGCACATGTACATACATGTATGTGTAAACATGTATATACAGTCAGCTGTCATGGCACTCGGGAAGTCACACCAGGGGGCTGTGTGGCCCTGTAGGCCTCTACACCACCACACAGCCTCCCGCAACCCGCTCTACAGCACCACACAGCCTCCCGCAGCCCCGTCTACACCACCACACTTCCTCCTCCAGCCTCTGTCTCCCCCCTCCAGTCCCTGACGCCCCCCCCTCCAGCCTCCTTCCTAATTTAGAGCTTTTGGTTTTTTTTATCAGCATAAATTGTCATTTAAGAAACGATTGTCCATTCAAGAAGAGATTTGTGTTGGCAGATTATCCTAGGAAAGCGTGTTAGATGATAATAATCGTGCTGCCCATCTCACCCGACGAGCAAGCAGCACCAGGGTGGATAAAAATCTTGAATTTTTAAAAAAAAATCAAAAAAATCAGATTTTTTTGATTTAAATCATTTGATTGCAGTTTTCATAATGTGATTTCAAACGGCAAACAAGTCCTTGGATATCCTTTTGACAGTATTTGCACTTTGCTCTTGCACCTTTCTTTCCAAGATCTGCTGCTGGCATCTCAACAAAATGAACCCAAATAGGGTCTCTCTTACGACCTGCTGCCATGGCTCACACAGATCACTTATGAAGTTTGATTGTTACTACAGCCTGAGCCAAGCACTGCTGATGTTACTACAGCCTGAGCCAAGTACTGCTGACTATCCAACAAGTTTGGGCATGTCAACTGAATGCAGGGAAAAAGAAACTAAACCAAAACTGAAACCAAGCTAGAAGTGTGGAATTAAAGGGGCAGTATGAACAAAATGTGGAGGCTATTAATAGTTTATACAATTAAGACATGCTGCTTTTAAACACCTACCTATTGCCATATAGTAAAACAAAAAAGATTTTTACTTACTTTGGGGTCCCCCCCTCACCCTGGCGTTAGATCGTTGCCCCTACTTTCGTCCGTGTAACTATGGGCGCACATGCACACTGCTCTCACTTCTCATTTTAATCGTGATTTATATTAAAAAAAAACCTTTTGATTTAAATCAGTGATTTAAATCATGATTAAAATCATGATTTAAATCGATCCGATTTAAATAGAAAAAAATCTTTTGATTTAAATCGTGATTTAAATCATGATTTAAATCGGCGTGATTTAAATCAATCCACCCTGAGCAGCACCCTTGTTCGTTGGGTGAATTGACCTTTTAAGGGAGCCCGACGTACTCACTAAATTGTCCCTATCCCTAAGTTTTTTTGGATGCAGATTGCTCTCACACGAGTGTTTTTTTGATTTGGAAAAGAAAGAAATGAGGATGGAGAATCAAAACTTTAAGGCTAAAAAATATACTCACACATATATACACCAACTGTATAGACACACATATAAATATTTATGGTGTATACATTAGGCTATAAGACCTGGAGACTGTTATTACACATGCTGCCACTAGGTTTCTTTTCTTTAAAAAAAAACAAAAAAAAAAACTGTCGCTGTCAGGAGTGGGATTCGAACCCACGCCTCCACGTGGTGACTGCAGACGCTGAACACGCTCCCTGGTGCACAACAGCTTGCACCTCCAGGGACCAGTACTGCTGCTGTCAAGGAGTGGGATTTGAACCCACGCCTCCACATGTGGTGACTGCAGACGCTGAACACGCTCCCTGGTGCGCAACAGCTTGCACCTCCAGGGACCAGTACTGCTGCTGTCAGGAGTGGGATTCGAACCCACGCCTCCACGGGAGACTGTTATTACACATGCTGCCACTAGGTTTATTTTCTTTTCTTTAAAAAAAAACAAAAAAAAAAAACTGTCGCTGTCAGGAGTGGGATTCGAACCCACGCCTCCACGTGGTGACTGCAGACGCTGAACACGCTCCCTGGTGCACAACAGCTTGCACCTCCAGGGACCAGTACTGCTGCTGTCAAGGAGTGGGATTTGAACCCACGCCTCCACATGTGGTGACTGCAGACGCTTAACACGCTCCCTGGTGCACAACAGCTTGCACCTCCAGGGACCAGTACTGCTGCTGTCAGGAGTGGGATTCGAACCCACGCCTCCACGGGAGACTGCAACCTGAACACAGTGCCTTAGACCACTAGGCCATCCTGACTGCTGACATTGACATGCTCCCTGGTGACACAAGAGTTTGCACCACCAGGGACTTCAGTACAGATCTGCTGTCCAAATCAGACATTGGGGCCCCTGGTGGGACTTCTGGCAAAGCCAGAGGGGACATTGGGATGTCATTTGAAAGCTAATTACCAGACTGAGGTGAGGGAGCAGTTCTTGGGGCTGTGTGGTGCTCTGTTGGGCATTTGTGCACCCTCAAGCCTGCACCACAAGGACCACTTTTATCCATGGACAGCCAGGCTCTGACCCCCTGAATTCAAATTCCATTTGGAGCAGGGGGACAAGTGATGTTGCTGTATGTAGGTGGCCTCCTGGATGATGTTCCTGCCAAGCTTGATTTGCCTGACCCCTTCTGCAGAGTAGTTAAGGGGATTGAGAACCCCCAAGACTGCCCCAGACTGAAAATGTCTTTTCAAATCTGCTGTCCAAATCAGACATTGGGGCCTCTGGTAAAGCCAGAGGGGACATTGGGATGTCATTTGAAAGCTAATTACCAGCTTCTTTTTCATTACTTTAGTTCTGCAGACAGATGGTAAACGCCATTGTCTGTAAAGACCCCGTTACACACTGCGATATCGCTAGCAATATTTTTGAACCCCTCTCCATAATCTTTGAAAATTCTTGGAGAACAGGAGAAGTGCCAGAAGACTGGAGAAGAGCAAATGTTGTTCCTATCTTCAAAAAGGGGAAGAAGGTGGACCCAGGCAACTATAGGCCGGTGAGTCTGACTTCTATACCAGGAAAGATCTTTGAACAAATTATTAAACAACATGTATGTCAATACCTGGATAAGAATGAAGTGATTAAACAGAGTCAGCATGGGTTTCTAACTAATAAGTCATGTCAGACTAACTTAATTTCCTTCTATGACAGTATCACTGATTGGGTGGATCAAGGAAATGCTGTAGATATAGTATATCTTGACTTCAGCAAAGCATTTGACAAAGTCTCTCATACAATCCTTATTGAAAAAATGACTAAGTATGGAATGGACAAGGCAACTGTTAGGTGGATTCATAACTGGCTTAGTGATCGGACCCAAAGAGTGGTCGTAAATGGCTGCACATCCAGTTGGAAGAATGTCTCAAGTGGGGTACCACAGGGCTCTGTCCTGGGCCCTGTATTGTTCAACATCTTTATCAACGATTTAGATGAAGGAATTGAGGGTAAACTGATTAAATTTGCTGATGACACAAAGCTAGGAGGGATAGCTAATACTAGAGAAGAGAGAGAGAGGATTCAAAAAGATTTAAATAAACTGGAGAAGTGGGCAGCAACTAACAGAATGGTTTTTAACAGGGAGAAATGCAAAGTACTACATCTGGGCAATAAAAATGAAAAAAGTATATATAGAATGGGAGGAATAGGGCTAAGTGACAGCACATGTGAAAAAGACTTGGGTATACTAATAGATCACAGACTGAATATGAGTCAACAGTGTGATGCAGCAGCAAAAAAGGCAAATGCAATTCTAGGATGTATTAACAGAAGCATACAGTCTAGATCACGTGAAGTCATTATTTCCCTCTACTCCTCTTTGGTCAGACCTCATCTGGAATATTGTGTCCAGTTTTGGGCACCACATTTTAAAAAAGACATCAACAAACTGGAGCAAGTTCAGAAAAGAGCGACCAGAATGGTGACCGGTCTGCAAACCCTGTCTTATGAGGAAAGGTTGCAGGATTTGGGAATGTTTAGTTTGCAAAAGAGAAGACTGAGAGGAGACTTAATAGCTGTCTACAAATATCTAAAGGGCTGTCACATTGTAGAAGGATCAACTTTATTCTCATTTGCACAAGGAAAGACTAGAAGCAATGGGATGAAACTGAATGGGAAGAGACACAGATTAGATATTAGAAAAAACTTTTTGACAGTTAGAGTGATCAATGAGTGGAACAGGCTGCCACGAGAAGTGGTGAGTTCTCCTTCAATGGAAGTCTTCAAACAGAGGCTGGACAGACATCTGACTGGGATGATTTAGCGAATCCTGCTTTGAGCAGGGGGTTGGACCAGATGGCCCAGGAGGTCCCTTCCAACTCTACGATTCTATGATTCTATATTGCTGTAAAGTCACCGATTTTGTGACGTTGCAGCGATATTGCTAGCGATATCCCTGCATGTGATACTTACCTCCGACCGGCTCCCCCGCTGGTTATCACTGATCGCGCGAGAAGCTCCTGGTCCATTCCTCGTCGGCCACTTCCTGCTGGGCTTCCTGTGGCGCCCAGGGCGGGAGGACGCAGGATCGCCGCGTCTGACAGGTAAGTAGCGATCCCCGTCCCCAGCAATGTCGCTGGTGAGATCTGCCTGTGTAGCAGCTCACTAGCGACCACCTAGCGATGCACCAGCGATCCTGACCGCGTCATATCGCTAGTCGGGATCGCTGGTGCATCGCTAGGTGTAACGGTACCCTAAGTGTTACAATGAGTCACTTCTAACTGGCTAGATAGAAAAGTTGCAGACTCTGTAATCTCAGGATAAATTACCGTATTTTTCGGACTATAAGATGCAACGGACCATAAGAACACCCCAATTTTCAGTAGGAAAATAGGGGGAAAAAAAATAATGTGTCAAATGGGGGTCCGTCTTACAGTCCGAATTCAGCTTACCTGGGAAGGGATCTGGCACAGGTGAAGTAGTCACAGGGGTCATTCAGTGGTCCAGGCTCGTGCGGTGGCGGCTCTGTGCTAGGGCAGGTTGGTTGTGCTGGGGCAGCTGCGCTGGGGGAGAGGCAGCTGCGCTGAGGCAGGGGCAGCAGCAGCGCTGAGGCAGGGGCAGCAGCAGCGCTGAGGCAGGGGCAGCAGCAGCGCTGAGGCAGGGGCAGCAGCAGCGCTGAGGCAGGGGCAGCAGCAGCGCTGAGGCAGGGGCAGCAGCAGCGCTGAGGCAGGGGCAGCAGCAGCGCTGAGGCAGGGGCAGCAGCAGCGCTGAGGCAGGGGCAGCAGCAGCGCTGAGGCAGGGGCAGCTGTGCTGGGGCAGGGGCAGCTGTGCTGGTGGCAGCGGGCGGCGCTCTGCGGTGCGGTGGTGGCAGCGGGCTGTGCTCCGGTACAGGGACGGCGGCTCCGCCGCGATTTCTTCGCAGCCCGGAGGCCCCCCGCACTTCCCTTGCTGGCCGCCGCCATGTTGCAGTGGCCTCCGGGAGCATGGACGCCGGAAAGAATCTGCCGCAGACCTCAAAATTTGAAATCTCATTTTCAAAAGTGAGAGCCGGCTAATGGTGCCAAAAATGAGAGCAATAGCTTTAACAACCGGTTCCACCGAACCGGGGAGAACCCGCTGAATCCCACCCCTGGCTGCGCCCCGAGGGCTCATAGTGCTGCGCTGTGTGGAGTGGGATTCGAACCCACGCCTCCACGTGGTGACTGCAGACGCTGAACACGCTCCCTGGTGCACAACAGCTTGCACCTCCAGGGACCAGTACTGCTGCTGTCAGGAGTGGGATTCGAACCCACGCCTCTACGGGAGACTGCCCCGAGGGCTCATAGTGCTGCGCTGTGTGGTGCGGGGTGGGCAGGGTCAGCGCTGCGCCCCCAGGGCTCATAGTGCTCCGCTGTGTGGTGCGGGGTGGGTGGGGTCAGCGCTGCGCCCCCAGGGCTTATAGCGCTGCGCTGTGTGGTGCGGCGTGGGCGGGGTCAGCGCTGCACCCCCAGGGCTCATAGTGCTCCGCTGTGTGGTGCGGGGTCATCTCCCATCTCCTCCCTGGCTCTGTGCTGCTGTGTAAGATCGCTTAGTGGTGGGGGAGGGGCGGCAGTGACTGGCCGGTGGGCAGGGTCACTGTGCTATGGGAACCAAGATCCGGCCTGCATAGAAGGTGGAAGAGGGAGGAGTCGTGTGACACGCCGAGCTGCCTGTGACTCATCCCCTGGCTCGGGGGGCGGAGTCAGCGCCGTGCAGCACACAAACAGTCTCTCCCTGGCTTGCAGTACAGTGAGGCTGGGGGATGGGCGGCCGGGCTCTGTGTCACGTGGCTCCGAGCCCACCCCCTGCTTTCTCGGTCTAACTGCAGCAACAATGACGTCACCTGAGCGCCAGATTTGAACCTTGGAGCTGCCGGCCGGTAACTGTATGCCTGTATGGGGTCAGCTGTGGGGGGAGGCAGGGGGTCCCTGCAGAGTGTATGGGGTCAGCTGTGGGGGGCACTGCGGGTAGACAGGGGGTCCCTGCAGAGTGTATGGGGTCAGCTGTGGGGGGCACTGCGTGGGAGACAGGGGGTCCCTGCAGAGTGTTTGGGGTCAGCTGTGGGGGGCACTGCGTGGGAGACAGGTGGTCCCTGCAGGGGGAGGTGAGGACAGTGTATGGGCACAGCTGTGGGGGGCATGGCGGGGTACAGGCGTTCCCTGTGGGGTAGGGGAGGGTTAGGGGGGCTGTGTTGTCACTCTGCTGTGAACACTAATTATGAATGCAATATTTCCCTTATTAATTATTGTTTTTTTATTTCTCTGTCTCTCAGTAGGTAACACTTGGGGCAGTCGCTCGCTCTCTGTGTGTCTGCTGGCAATATACGCTCGTAGAAAAAGGGGTTAATGTACCAGTACAATTCATAGGACTTAATTTTTATTCTATGTCAAAATTCAATAATTTCCTTTTCCCTTTTTTTTCCAATAGGTAACAAGGCATCGTGGACACTAAACTGGCTCAAGAACTGGCGGGACAAGGACACCAAGTTTGCCTAATGGACGACATCGCTATGGAGGAACACAGCTCTCCGGCCACCATCATCATGTGGAGCAGCTAAGCCTCTTCATCCTCGGTTTGGGTAAGTGACAATCCATGTATGTATGGTCTAAGGAGCGGTCATGGCACATGTACATACATGTATGTGTAAACATGTATATACAGTCAGCTGTCATGGCACTCGGGAAGTCACACCAGGGGGCTGTGTGGCCCTGTAGGCCTCTACACCACCACACAGCCTCCCGCAACCCGCTCTACAGCACCACACAGCCTCCCGCAGCCCCGTCTACACCACCACACTTCCTCCTCCAGCCTCTGTCTCCCCCCTCCAGTCCCTGACGCCCCCCCCTCCAGCCTCCTTCCTAATTTAGAGCTTTTGGTTTTTTTTATCAGCATAAATTGTCATTTAAGAAACGATTGTCCATTCAAGAAGAGATTTGTGTTGGCAGATTATCCTAGGAAAGCGTGTTAGATGATAATAATCGTGCTGCCCATCTCACCCGACGAGCAAGCAGCACCAGGGTGGATAAAAATCTTGAATTTTTTAAAAAAAATCAAAAAAATCAGATTTTTTTGATTTAAATCATTTGATTGCAGTTTTCATAATGTGATTTCAAACGGCAAACAAGTCCTTGGATATCCTTTTGACAGTATTTGCACTTTGCTCTTGCACCTTTCTTTCCAAGATCTGCTGCTGGCATCTCAACAAAATGAACCCAAATAGGGTCTCTCTTACGACCTGCTGCCATGGCTCACACAGATCACTTATGAAGTTTGATTGTTACTACAGCCTGAGCCAAGCACTGCTGATGTTACTACAGCCTGAGCCAAGTACTGCTGACTATCCAACAAGTTTGGGCATGTCAACTGAATGCAGGGAAAAAGAAACTAAACCAAAACTGAAACCAAGCTAGAAGTGTGGAATTAAAGGGGCAGTATGAACAAAATGTGGAGGCTATTAATAGTTTATACAATTAAGACATGCTGCTTTTAAACACCTACCTATTGCCATATAGTAAAACAAAAAAGATTTTTACTTACTTTGGGGTCCCCCCCTCACCCTGGCGTTAGATCGTTGCCCCTACTTTCGTCCGTGTAACTATGGGCGCACATGCACACTGCTCTCACTTCTCATTTTAATCGTGATTTATATTAAAAAAAAACCTTTTGATTTAAATCAGTGATTTAAATCATGATTAAAATCATGATTTAAATCGATCCGATTTAAATAGAAAAAAATCTTTTGATTTAAATCGTGATTTAAATCATGATTTAAATCGGCGTGATTTAAATCAATCCACCCTGAGCAGCACCCTTGTTCGTTGGGTGAATTGACCTTTTAAGGGAGCCCGACGTACTCACTAAATTGTCCCTATCCCTAAGTTTTTTTGGATGCAGATTGCTCTCACACGAGTGTTTTTTTGATTTGGAAAAGAAAGAAATGAGGATGGAGAATCAAAACTTTAAGGCTAAAAAATATACTCACACATATATACACCAACTGTATAGACACACATATAAATATTTATGGTGTATACATTAGGCTATAAGACCTGGAGACTGTTATTACACATGCTGCCACTAGGTTTCTTTTCTTTAAAAAAAAACAAAAAAAAAAACTGTCGCTGTCAGGAGTGGGATTCGAACCCACGCCTCCACGTGGTGACTGCAGACGCTGAACACGCTCCCTGGTGCACAACAGCTTGCACCTCCAGGGACCAGTACTGCTGCTGTCAAGGAGTGGGATTTGAACCCACGCCTCCACATGTGGTGACTGCAGACGCTGAACACGCTCCCTGGTGCGCAACAGCTTGCACCTCCAGGGACCAGTACTGCTGCTGTCAGGAGTGGGATTCGAACCCACGCCTCCACGGGAGACTGTTATTACACATGCTGCCACTAGGTTTATTTTCTTTTCTTTAAAAAAAAACAAAAAAAAAAAACTGTCGCTGTCAGGAGTGGGATTCGAACCCACGCCTCCACGTGGTGACTGCAGACGCTGAACACGCTCCCTGGTGCACAACAGCTTGCACCTCCAGGGACCAGTACTGCTGCTGTCAAGGAGTGGGATTTGAACCCACGCCTCCACATGTGGTGACTGCAGACGCTTAACACGCTCCCTGGTGCACAACAGCTTGCACCTCCAGGGACCAGTACTGCTGCTGTCAGGAGTGGGATTCGAACCCACGCCTCCACGGGAGACTGCAACCTGAACACAGTGCCTTAGACCACTAGGCCATCCTGACTGCTGACATTGACATGCTCCCTGGTGACACAAGAGTTTGCACCACCAGGGACTTCAGTACAGATCTGCTGTCCAAATCAGACATTGGGGCCCCTGGTGGGACTTCTGGCAAAGCCAGAGGGGACATTGGGATGTCATTTGAAAGCTAATTACCAGACTGAGGTGAGGGAGCAGTTCTTGGGGCTGTGTGGTGCTCTGTTGGGCATTTGTGCACCCTCAAGCCTGCACCACAAGGACCACTTTTATCCATGGACAGCCAGGCTCTGACCCCCTGAATTCAAATTCCATTTGGAGCAGGGGGACAAGTGATGTTGCTGTATGTAGGTGGCCTCCTGGATGATGTTCCTGCCAAGCTTGATTTGCCTGACCCCTTCTGCAGAGTAGTTAAGGGGATTGAGAACCCCCAAGACTGCCCCAGACTGAAAATGTCTTTTCAAATCTGCTGTCCAAATCAGACATTGGGGCCTCTGGTAAAGCCAGAGGGGACATTGGGATGTCATTTGAAAGCTAATTACCAGCTTCTTTTTCATTACTTTAGTTCTGCAGACAGATGGTAAACGCCATTGTCTGTAAAGACCCCGTTACACACTGCGATATCGCTAGCAATATTTTTGAACCCCTCTCCATAATCTTTGAAAATTCTTGGAGAACAGGAGAAGTGCCAGAAGACTGGAGAAGAGCAAATGTTGTTCCTATCTTCAAAAAGGGGAAGAAGGTGGACCCAGGCAACTATAGGCCGGTGAGTCTGACTTCTATACCAGGAAAGATCTTTGAACAAATTATTAAACAACATGTATGTCAATACCTGGATAAGAATGAAGTGATTAAACAGAGTCAGCATGGGTTTCTAACTAATAAGTCATGTCAGACTAACTTAATTTCCTTCTATGACAGTATCACTGATTGGGTGGATCAAGGAAATGCTGTAGATATAGTATATCTTGACTTCAGCAAAGCATTTGACAAAGTCTCTCATACAATCCTTATTGAAAAAATGACTAAGTATGGAATGGACAAGGCAACTGTTAGGTGGATTCATAACTGGCTTAGTGATCGGACCCAAAGAGTGGTCGTAAATGGCTGCACATCCAGTTGGAAGAATGTCTCAAGTGGGGTACCACAGGGCTCTGTCCTGGGCCCTGTATTGTTCAACATCTTTATCAACGATTTAGATGAAGGAATTGAGGGTAAACTGATTAAATTTGCTGATGACACAAAGCTAGGAGGGATAGCTAATACTAGAGAAGAGAGAGAGAGGATTCAAAAAGATTTAAATAAACTGGAGAAGTGGGCAGCAACTAACAGAATGGTTTTTAACAGGGAGAAATGCAAAGTACTACATCTGGGCAATAAAAATGAAAAAAGTATATATAGAATGGGAGGAATAGGGCTAAGTGACAGCACATGTGAAAAAGACTTGGGTATACTAATAGATCACAGACTGAATATGAGTCAACAGTGTGATGCAGCAGCAAAAAAGGCAAATGCAATTCTAGGATGTATTAACAGAAGCATACAGTCTAGATCACGTGAAGTCATTATTTCCCTCTACTCCTCTTTGGTCAGACCTCATCTGGAATATTGTGTCCAGTTTTGGGCACCACATTTTAAAAAAGACATCAACAAACTGGAGCAAGTTCAGAAAAGAGCGACCAGAATGGTGACCGGTCTGCAAACCCTGTCTTATGAGGAAAGGTTGCAGGATTTGGGAATGTTTAGTTTGCAAAAGAGAAGACTGAGAGGAGACTTAATAGCTGTCTACAAATATCTAAAGGGCTGTCACATTGTAGAAGGATCAACTTTATTCTCATTTGCACAAGGAAAGACTAGAAGCAATGGGATGAAACTGAATGGGAAGAGACACAGATTAGATATTAGAAAAAACTTTTTGACAGTTAGAGTGATCAATGAGTGGAACAGGCTGCCACGAGAAGTGGTGAGTTCTCCTTCAATGGAAGTCTTCAAACAGAGGCTGGACAGACATCTGACTGGGATGATTTAGCGAATCCTGCTTTGAGCAGGGGGTTGGACCAGATGGCCCAGGAGGTCCCTTCCAACTCTACGATTCTATGATTCTATATTGCTGTAAAGTCACCGATTTTGTGACGTTGCAGCGATATTGCTAGCGATATCCCTGCATGTGATACTTACCTCCGACCGGCTCCCCCGCTGGTTATCACTGATCGCGCGAGAAGCTCCTGGTCCATTCCTCGTCGGCCACTTCCTGCTGGGCTTCCTGTGGCGCCCAGGGCGGGAGGACGCAGGATCGCCGCGTCTGACAGGTAAGTAGCGATCCCCGTCCCCAGCAATGTCGCTGGTGAGATCTGCCTGTGTAGCAGCTCACTAGCGACCACCTAGCGATGCACCAGCGATCCTGACCGCGTCATATCGCTAGTCGGGATCGCTGGTGCATCGCTAGGTGTAACGGTACCCTAAGTGTTACAATGAGTCACTTCTAACTGGCTAGATAGAAAAGTTGCAGACTCTGTAATCTCAGGATAAATTACCGTATTTTTCGGACTATAAGATGCAACGGACCATAAGAACACCCCAATTTTCAGTAGGAAAATAGGGGGAAAAAAAATAATGTGTCAAATGGGGGTCCGTCTTACAGTCCGAATTCAGCTTACCTGGGAAGGGATCTGGCACAGGTGAAGTAGTCACAGGGGTCATTCAGTGGTCCAGGCTCGTGCGGTGGCGGCTCTGTGCTAGGGCAGGTTGGTTGTGCTGGGGCAGCTGCGCTGGGGGAGAGGCAGCTGCGCTGAGGCAGGGGCAGCAGCAGCGCTGAGGCAGGGGCAGCAGCAGCGCTGAGGCAGGGGCAGCAGCAGCGCTGAGGCAGGGGCAGCAGCAGCGCTGAGGCAGGGGCAGCAGCAGCGCTGAGGCAGGGGCAGCAGCAGCGCTGAGGCAGGGGCAGCAGCAGCGCTGAGGCAGGGGCAGCTGTGCTGGGGCAGGGGCAGCTGTGCTGGTGGCAGCGGGCGGCGCTCTGCGGTGCGGTGGTGGCAGCGGGCTGTGCTCCGGTACAGGGACGGCGGCTCCGCCGCGATTTCTTCGCAGCCCGGAGGCCCCCCGCACTTCCCTTGCTGGCCGCCGCCATGTTGCAGTGGCCTCCGGGAGCATGGACGCCGGAAAGAATCTGCCGCAGACCTCAAAATTTGAAATCTCATTTTCAAAAGTGAGAGCCGGCTAATGGTGCCAAAAATGAGAGCAATAGCTTTAACAACCGGTTCCACCGAACCGGGGAGAACCCGCTGAATCCCACCCCTGGCTGCGCCCCGAGGGCTCATAGTGCTGCGCTGTGTGGAGTGGGATTCGAACCCACGCCTCCACGTGGTGACTGCAGACGCTGAACACGCTCCCTGGTGCACAACAGCTTGCACCTCCAGGGACCAGTACTGCTGCTGTCAGGAGTGGGATTCGAACCCACGCCTCTACGGGAGACTGCCCCGAGGGCTCATAGTGCTGCGCTGTGTGGTGCGGGGTGGGCAGGGTCAGCGCTGCGCCCCCAGGGCTCATAGTGCTCCGCTGTGTGGTGCGGGGTGGGTGGGGTCAGCGCTGCGCCCCCAGGGCTTATAGCGCTGCGCTGTGTGGTGCGGCGTGGGCGGGGTCAGCGCTGCACCCCCAGGGCTCATAGTGCTCCGCTGTGTGGTGCGGGGTCATCTCCCATCTCCTCCCTGGCTCTGTGCTGCTGTGTAAGATCGCTTAGTGGTGGGGGAGGGGCGGCAGTGACTGGCCGGTGGGCAGGGTCACTGTGCTATGCGAACCAAGATCCGGCCTGCATAGAAGGTGGAAGAGGGAGGAGTCGTGTGACACGCCGAGCTGCCTGTGACTCATCCCCTGGCTCGGGGGGCGGAGTCAGCGCCGTGCAGCACACAAACAGTCTCTCCCTGGCTTGCAGTACAGTGAGGCTGGGGGATGGGCGGCCGGGCTCTGTGTCACGTGGCTCCGAGCCCACCCCCTGCTTTCTCGGTCTAACTGCAGCAACAATGACGTCACCTGAGCGCCAGATTTGAACCTTGGAGCTGCCGGCCGGTAACTGTATGCCTGTATGGGGTCAGCTGTGGGGGGAGGCAGGGGGTCCCTGCAGAGTGTATGGGGTCAGCTGTGGGGGGCACTGCGGGTAGACAGGGGGTCCCTGCAGAGTGTATGGGGTCAGCTGTGGGGGGCACTGCGTGGGAGACAGGGGGTCCCTGCAGAGTGTTTGGGGTCAGCTGTGGGGGGCACTGCGTGGGAGACAGGTGGTCCCTGCAGGGGGAGGTGAGGACAGTGTATGGGCACAGCTGTGGGGGGCATGGCGGGGTACAGGCGTTCCCTGTGGGGTAGGGGAGGGTTAGGGGGGCTGTGTTGTCACTCTGCTGTGAACACTAATTATGAATGCAATATTTCCCTTATTAATTATTGTTTTTTTATTTCTCTGTCTCTCAGTAGGTAACACTTGGGGCAGTCGCCCGCTCTCTGTGTGTCTGCTGGCAATATACGCTCGTAGAAAAAGGGGTTAATGTACCAGTACAATTCATAGGACTTAATTTTTATTCTATGTCAAAATTCAATAATTTCCTTTTCCCTTTTTTTTCCAATAGGTAACAAGGCATCGTGGACACTAAACTGGCTCAAGAACTGGCGGGACAAGGACACCAAGTTTGCCTAATGGACGACATCGCTATGGAGGAACACAGCTCTCCGGCCACCATCATCATGTGGAGCAGCTAAGCCTCTTCATCCTCGGTTTGGGTAAGTGACAATCCATGTATGTATGGTCTAAGGAGCGGTCATGGCACATGTACATACATGTATGTGTAAACATGTATATACAGTCAGCTGTCATGGCACTCGGGAAGTCACACCAGGGGGCTGTGTGGCCCTGTAGGCCTCTACACCACCACACAGCCTCCCGCAACCCGCTCTACAGCACCACACAGCCTCCCGCAGCCCCGTCTACACCACCACACTTCCTCCTCCAGCCTCTGTCTCCCCCCTCCAGTCCCTGACGCCCCCCCCTCCAGCCTCCTTCCTAATTTAGAGCTTTTGGTTTTTTTTATCAGCATAAATTGTCATTTAAGAAACGATTGTCCATTCAAGAAGAGATTTGTGTTGGCAGATTATCCTAGGAAAGCGTGTTAGATGATAATAATCGTGCTGCCCATCTCACCCGACGAGCAAGCAGCACCAGGGTGGATAAAAATCTTGAATTTTTTAAAAAAAATCAAAAAAATCAGATTTTTTTGATTTAAATCATTTGATTGCAGTTTTCATAATGTGATTTCAAACGGCAAACAAGTCCTTGGATATCCTTTTGACAGTATTTGCACTTTGCTCTTGCACCTTTCTTTCCAAGATCTGCTGCTGGCATCTCAACAAAATGAACCCAAATAGGGTCTCTCTTACGACCTGCTGCCATGGCTCACACAGATCACTTATGAAGTTTGATTGTTACTACAGCCTGAGCCAAGCACTGCTGATGTTACTACAGCCTGAGCCAAGTACTGCTGACTATCCAACAAGTTTGGGCATGTCAACTGAATGCAGGGAAAAAGAAACTAAACCAAAACTGAAACCAAGCTAGAAGTGTGGAATTAAAGGGGCAGTATGAACAAAATGTGGAGGCTATTAATAGTTTATACAATTAAGACATGCTGCTTTTAAACACCTACCTATTGCCATATAGTAAAACAAAAAAGATTTTTACTTACTTTGGGGTCCCCCCCTCACCCTGGCGTTAGATCGTTGCCCCTACTTTCGTCCGTGTAACTATGGGCGCACATGCACACTGCTCTCACTTCTCATTTTAATCGTGATTTATATTAAAAAAAAACCTTTTGATTTAAATCAGTGATTTAAATCATGATTAAAATCATGATTTAAATCGATCCGATTTAAATAGAAAAAAATCTTTTGATTTAAATCGTGATTTAAATCATGATTTAAATCGGCGTGATTTAAATCAATCCACCCTGAGCAGCACCCTTGTTCGTTGGGTGAATTGACCTTTTAAGGGAGCCCGACGTACTCACTAAATTGTCCCTATCCCTAAGTTTTTTTGGATGCAGATTGCTCTCACACGAGTGTTTTTTTGATTTGGAAAAGAAAGAAATGAGGATGGAGAATCAAAACTTTAAGGCTAAAAAATATACTCACACATATATACACCAACTGTATAGACACACATATAAATATTTATGGTGTATACATTAGGCTATAAGACCTGGAGACTGTTATTACACATGCTGCCACTAGGTTTCTTTAAAAAAAAACAAAAAAAAAAACTGTCGCTGTCAGGAGTGGGATTCGAACCCACGCCTCCACGTGGTGACTGCAGACGCTGAACACGCTCCCTGGTGCACAACAGCTTGCACCTCCAGGGACCAGTACTGCTGCTGTCAAGGAGTGGGATTTGAACCCACGCCTCCACATGTGGTGACTGCAGACGCTGAACACGCTCCCTGGTGCGCAACAGCTTGCACCTCCAGGGACCAGTACTGCTGCTGTCAGGAGTGGGATTCGAACCCACGCCTCCACGGGAGACTGTTATTACACATGCTGCCACTAGGTTTATTTTCTTTTCTTTAAAAAAAAACAAAAAAAAAAAACTGTCGCTGTCAGGAGTGGGATTCGAACCCACGCCTCCACGTGGTGACTGCAGACGCTGAACACGCTCCCTGGTGCACAACAGCTTGCACCTCCAGGGACCAGTACTGCTGCTGTCAAGGAGTGGGATTTGAACCCACGCCTCCACATGTGGTGACTGCAGACGCTTAACACGCTCCCTGGTGCACAACAGCTTGCACCTCCAGGGACCAGTACTGCTGCTGTCAGGAGTGGGATTCGAACCCACGCCTCCACGGGAGACTGCAACCTGAACACAGTGCCTTAGACCACTAGGCCATCCTGACTGCTGACATTGACATGCTCCCTGGTGACACAAGAGTTTGCACCACCAGGGACTTCAGTACAGATCTGCTGTCCAAATCAGACATTGGGGCCCCTGGTGGGACTTCTGGCAAAGCCAGAGGGGACATTGGGATGTCATTTGAAAGCTAATTACCAGACTGAGGTGAGGGAGCAGTTCTTGGGGCTGTGTGGTGCTCTGTTGGGCATTTGTGCACCCTCAAGCCTGCACCACAAGGACCACTTTTATCCATGGACAGCCAGGCTCTGACCCCCTGAATTCAAATTCCATTTGGAGCAGGGGGACAAGTGATGTTGCTGTATGTAGGTGGCCTCCTGGATGATGTTCCTGCCAAGCTTGATTTGCCTGACCCCTTCTGCAGAGTAGTTAAGGGGATTGAGAACCCCCAAGACTGCCCCAGACTGAAAATGTCTTTTCAAATCTGCTGTCCAAATCAGACATTGGGGCCTCTGGTAAAGCCAGAGGGGACATTGGGATGTCATTTGAAAGCTAATTACCAGCTTCTTTTTCATTACTTTAGTTCTGCAGACAGATGGTAAACGCCATTGTCTGTAAAGACCCCGTTACACACTGCGATATCGCTAGCAATATTTTTGAACCCCTCTCCATAATCTTTGAAAATTCTTGGAGAACAGGAGAAGTGCCAGAAGACTGGAGAAGAGCAAATGTTGTTCCTATCTTCAAAAAGGGGAAGAAGGTGGACCCAGGCAACTATAGGCCGGTGAGTCTGACTTCTATACCAGGAAAGATCTTTGAACAAATTATTAAACAACATGTATGTCAATACCTGGATAAGAATGAAGTGATTAAACAGAGTCAGCATGGGTTTCTAACTAATAAGTCATGTCAGACTAACTTAATTTCCTTCTATGACAGTATCACTGATTGGGTGGATCAAGGAAATGCTGTAGATATAGTATATCTTGACTTCAGCAAAGCATTTGACAAAGTCTCTCATACAATCCTTATTGAAAAAATGACTAAGTATGGAATGGACAAGGCAACTGTTAGGTGGATTCATAACTGGCTTAGTGATCGGACCCAAAGAGTGGTCGTAAATGGCTGCACATCCAGTTGGAAGAATGTCTCAAGTGGGGTACCACAGGGCTCTGTCCTGGGCCCTGTATTGTTCAACATCTTTATCAACGATTTAGATGAAGGAATTGAGGGTAAACTGATTAAATTTGCTGATGACACAAAGCTAGGAGGGATAGCTAATACTAGAGAAGAGAGAGAGAGGATTCAAAAAGATTTAAATAAACTGGAGAAGTGGGCAGCAACTAACAGAATGGTTTTTAACAGGGAGAAATGCAAAGTACTACATCTGGGCAATAAAAATGAAAAAAGTATATATAGAATGGGAGGAATAGGGCTAAGTGACAGCACATGTGAAAAAGACTTGGGTATACTAATAGATCACAGACTGAATATGAGTCAACAGTGTGATGCAGCAGCAAAAAAGGCAAATGCAATTCTAGGATGTATTAACAGAAGCATACAGTCTAGATCACGTGAAGTCATTATTTCCCTCTACTCCTCTTTGGTCAGACCTCATCTGGAATATTGTGTCCAGTTTTGGGCACCACATTTTAAAAAAGACATCAACAAACTGGAGCAAGTTCAGAAAAGAGCGACCAGAATGGTGACCGGTCTGCAAACCCTGTCTTATGAGGAAAGGTTGCAGGATTTGGGAATGTTTAGTTTGCAAAAGAGAAGACTGAGAGGAGACTTAATAGCTGTCTACAAATATCTAAAGGGCTGTCACATTGTAGAAGGATCAACTTTATTCTCATTTGCACAAGGAAAGACTAGAAGCAATGGGATGAAACTGAATGGGAAGAGACACAGATTAGATATTAGAAAAAACTTTTTGACAGTTAGAGTGATCAATGAGTGGAACAGGCTGCCACGAGAAGTGGTGAGTTCTCCTTCAATGGAAGTCTTCAAACAGAGGCTGGACAGACATCTGACTGGGATGATTTAGCGAATCCTGCTTTGAGCAGGGGGTTGGACCAGATGGCCCAGGAGGTCCCTTCCAACTCTACGATTCTATGATTCTATATTGCTGTAAAGTCACCGATTTTGTGACGTTGCAGCGATATTGCTAGCGATATCCCTGCATGTGATACTTACCTCCGACCGGCTCCCCCGCTGGTTATCACTGATCGCGCGAGAAGCTCCTGGTCCATTCCTCGTCGGCCACTTCCTGCTGGGCTTCCTGTGGCGCCCAGGGCGGGAGGACGCAGGATCGCCGCGTCTGACAGGTAAGTAGCGATCCCCGTCCCCAGCAATGTCGCTGGTGAGATCTGCCTGTGTAGCAGCTCACTAGCGACCACCTAGCGATGCACCAGCGATCCTGACCGCGTCATATCGCTAGTCGGGATCGCTGGTGCATCGCTAGGTGTAACGGTACCCTAAGTGTTACAATGAGTCACTTCTAACTGGCTAGATAGAAAAGTTGCAGACTCTGTAATCTCAGGATAAATTACCGTATTTTTCGGACTATAAGATGCAACGGACCATAAGAACACCCCAATTTTCAGTAGGAAAATAGGGGGAAAAAAAATAATGTGTCAAATGGGGGTCCGTCTTACAGTCCGAATTCAGCTTACCTGGGAAGGGATCTGGCACAGGTGAAGTAGTCACAGGGGTCATTCAGTGGTCCAGGCTCGTGCGGTGGCGGCTCTGTGCTAGGGCAGGTTGGTTGTGCTGGGGCAGCTGCGCTGGGGGAGAGGCAGCTGCGCTGAGGCAGGGGCAGCAGCAGCGCTGAGGCAGGGGCAGCAGCAGCGCTGAGGCAGGGGCAGCAGCAGCGCTGAGGCAGGGGCAGCAGCAGCGCTGAGGCAGGGGCAGCAGCAGCGCTGAGGCAGGGGCAGCAGCAGCGCTGAGGCAGGGGCAGCAGCAGCGCTGAGGCAGGGGCAGCTGTGCTGGGGCAGGGGCAGCTGTGCTGGTGGCAGCGGGCGGCGCTCTGCGGTGCGGTGGTGGCAGCGGGCTGTGCTCCGGTACAGGGACGGCGGCTCCGCCGCGATTTCTTCGCAGCCCGGAGGCCCCCCGCACTTCCCTTGCTGGCCGCCGCCATGTTGCAGTGGCCTCCGGGAGCATGGACGCCGGAAAGAATCTGCCGCAGACCTCAAAATTTGAAATCTCATTTTCAAAAGTGAGAGCCGGCTAATGGTGCCAAAAATGAGAGCAATAGCTTTAACAACCGGTTCCACCGAACCGGGGAGAACCCGCTGAATCCCACCCCTGGCTGCGCCCCGAGGGCTCATAGTGCTGCGCTGTGTGGAGTGGGATTCGAACCCACGCCTCCACGTGGTGACTGCAGACGCTGAACACGCTCCCTGGTGCACAACAGCTTGCACCTCCAGGGACCAGTACTGCTGCTGTCAGGAGTGGGATTCGAACCCACGCCTCTACGGGAGACTGCCCCGAGGGCTCATAGTGCTGCGCTGTGTGGTGCGGGGTGGGCAGGGTCAGCGCTGCGCCCCCAGGGCTCATAGTGCTCCGCTGTGTGGTGCGGGGTGGGTGGGGTCAGCGCTGCGCCCCCAGGGCTTATAGCGCTGCGCTGTGTGGTGCGGCGTGGGCGGGGTCAGCGCTGCACCCCCAGGGCTCATAGTGCTCCGCTGTGTGGTGCGGGGTCATCTCCCATCTCCTCCCTGGCTCTGTGCTGCTGTGTAAGATCGCTTAGTGGTGGGGGAGGGGCGGCAGTGACTGGCCGGTGGGCAGGGTCACTGTGCTATGGGAACCAAGATCCGGCCTGCATAGAAGGTGGAAGAGGGAGGAGTCGTGTGACACGCCGAGCTGCCTGTGACTCATCCCCTGGCTCGGGGGGCGGAGTCAGCGCCGTGCAGCACACAAACAGTCTCTCCCTGGCTTGCAGTACAGTGAGGCTGGGGGATGGGCGGCCGGGCTCTGTGTCACGTGGCTCCGAGCCCACCCCCTGCTTTCTCGGTCTAACTGCAGCAACAATGACGTCACCTGAGCGCCAGATTTGAACCTTGGAGCTGCCGGCCGGTAACTGTATGCCTGTATGGGGTCAGCTGTGGGGGGAGGCAGGGGGTCCCTGCAGAGTGTATGGGGTCAGCTGTGGGGGGCACTGCGGGTAGACAGGGGGTCCCTGCAGAGTGTATGGGGTCAGCTGTGGGGGGCACTGCGTGGGAGACAGGGGGTCCCTGCAGAGTGTTTGGGGTCAGCTGTGGGGGGCACTGCGTGGGAGACAGGTGGTCCCTGCAGGGGGAGGTGAGGACAGTGTATGGGCACAGCTGTGGGGGGCATGGCGGGGTACAGGCGTTCCCTGTGGGGTAGGGGAGGGTTAGGGGGGCTGTGTTGTCACTCTGCTGTGAACACTAATTATGAATGCAATATTTCCCTTATTAATTATTGTTTTTTTATTTCTCTGTCTCTCAGTAGGTAACACTTGGGGCAGTCGCCCGCTCTCTGTGTGTCTGCTGGCAATATACGCTCGTAGAAAAAGGGGTTAATGTACCAGTACAATTCATAGGACTTAATTTTTATTCTATGTCAAAATTCAATAATTTCCTTTTCCCTTTTTTTTCCAATAGGTAACAAGGCATCGTGGACACTAAACTGGCTCAAGAACTGGCGGGACAAGGACACCAAGTTTGCCTAATGGACGACATCGCTATGGAGGAACACAGCTCTCCGGCCACCATCATCATGTGGAGCAGCTAAGCCTCTTCATCCTCGGTTTGGGTAAGTGACAATCCATGTATGTATGGTCTAAGGAGCGGTCATGGCACATGTACATACATGTATGTGTAAACATGTATATACAGTCAGCTGTCATGGCACTCGGGAAGTCACACCAGGGGGCTGTGTGGCCCTGTAGGCCTCTACACCACCACACAGCCTCCCGCAACCCGCTCTACAGCACCACACAGCCTCCCGCAGCCCCGTCTACACCACCACACTTCCTCCTCCAGCCTCTGTCTCCCCCCTCCAGTCCCTGACGCCCCCCCCTCCAGCCTCCTTCCTAATTTAGAGCTTTTGGTTTTTTTTATCAGCATAAATTGTCATTTAAGAAACGATTGTCCATTCAAGAAGAGATTTGTGTTGGCAGATTATCCTAGGAAAGCGTGTTAGATGATAATAATCGTGCTGCCCATCTCACCCGACGAGCAAGCAGCACCAGGGTGGATAAAAATCTTGAATTTTTTAAAAAAAATAAAAAAAATCAGATTTTTTTGATTTAAATCATTTGATTGCAGTTTTCATAATGTGATTTCAAACGGCAAACAAGTCCTTGGATATCCTTTTGACAGTATTTGCACTTTGCTCTTGCACCTTTCTTTCCAAGATCTGCTGCTGGCATCTCAACAAAATGAACCCAAATAGGGTCTCTCTTACGACCTGCTGCCATGGCTCACACAGATCACTTATGAAGTTTGATTGTTACTACAGCCTGAGCCAAGCACTGCTGATGTTACTACAGCCTGAGCCAAGTACTGCTGACTATCCAACAAGTTTGGGCATGTCAACTGAATGCAGGGAAAAAGAAACTAAACCAAAACTGAAACCAAGCTAGAAGTGTGGAATTAAAGGGGCAGTATGAACAAAATGTGGAGGCTATTAATAGTTTATACAATTAAGACATGCTGCTTTTAAACACCTACCTATTGCCATATAGTAAAACAAAAAAGATTTTTACTTACTTTGGGGTCCCCCCCTCACCCTGGCGTTAGATCGTTGCCCCTACTTTCGTCCGTGTAACTATGGGCGCACATGCACACTGCTCTCACTTCTCATTTTAATCGTGATTTATATTAAAAAAAAACCTTTTGATTTAAATCAGTGATTTAAATCATGATTAAAATCATGATTTAAATCGATCCGATTTAAATAGAAAAAAATCTTTTGATTTAAATCGTGATTTAAATCATGATTTAAATCGGCGTGATTTAAATCAATCCACCCTGAGCAGCACCCTTGTTCGTTGGGTGAATTGACCTTTTAAGGGAGCCCGACGTACTCACTAAATTGTCCCTATCCCTAAGTTTTTTTGGATGCAGATTGCTCTCACACGAGTGTTTTTTTGATTTGGAAAAGAAAGAAATGAGGATGGAGAATCAAAACTTTAAGGCTAAAAAATATACTCACACATATATACACCAACTGTATAGACACACATATAAATATTTATGGTGTATACATTAGGCTATAAGACCTGGAGACTGTTATTACACATGCTGCCACTAGGTTTCTTTTCTTTAAAAAAAAACAAAAAAAAAAACTGTCGCTGTCAGGAGTGGGATTCGAACCCACGCCTCCACGTGGTGACTGCAGACGCTGAACACGCTCCCTGGTGCACAACAGCTTGCACCTCCAGGGACCAGTACTGCTGCTGTCAAGGAGTGGGATTTGAACCCACGCCTCCACATGTGGTGACTGCAGACGCTGAACACGCTCCCTGGTGCGCAACAGCTTGCACCTCCAGGGACCAGTACTGCTGCTGTCAGGAGTGGGATTCGAACCCACGCCTCCACGGGAGACTGTTATTACACATGCTGCCACTAGGTTTATTTTCTTTTCTTTAAAAAAAAACAAAAAAAAAAAACTGTCGCTGTCAGGAGTGGGATTCGAACCCACGCCTCCACGTGGTGACTGCAGACGCTGAACACGCTCCCTGGTGCACAACAGCTTGCACCTCCAGGGACCAGTACTGCTGCTGTCAAGGAGTGGGATTTGAACCCACGCCTCCACATGTGGTGACTGCAGACGCTTAACACGCTCCCTGGTGCACAACAGCTTGCACCTCCAGGGACCAGTACTGCTGCTGTCAGGAGTGGGATTCGAACCCACGCCTCCACGGGAGACTGCAACCTGAACACAGTGCCTTAGACCACTAGGCCATCCTGACTGCTGACATTGACATGCTCCCTGGTGACACAAGAGTTTGCACCACCAGGGACTTCAGTACAGATCTGCTGTCCAAATCAGACATTGGGGCCCCTGGTGGGACTTCTGGCAAAGCCAGAGGGGACATTGGGATGTCATTTGAAAGCTAATTACCAGACTGAGGTGAGGGAGCAGTTCTTGGGGCTGTGTGGTGCTCTGTTGGGCATTTGTGCACCCTCAAGCCTGCACCACAAGGACCACTTTTATCCATGGACAGCCAGGCTCTGACCCCCTGAATTCAAATTCCATTTGGAGCAGGGGGACAAGTGATGTTGCTGTATGTAGGTGGCCTCCTGGATGATGTTCCTGCCAAGCTTGATTTGCCTGACCCCTTCTGCAGAGTAGTTAAGGGGATTGAGAACCCCCAAGACTGCCCCAGACTGAAAATGTCTTTTCAAATCTGCTGTCCAAATCAGACATTGGGGCCTCTGGTAAAGCCAGAGGGGACATTGGGATGTCATTTGAAAGCTAATTACCAGCTTCTTTTTCATTACTTTAGTTCTGCAGACAGATGGTAAACGCCATTGTCTGTAAAGACCCCGTTACACACTGCGATATCGCTAGCAATATTTTTGAACCCCTCTCCATAATCTTTGAAAATTCTTGGAGAACAGGAGAAGTGCCAGAAGACTGGAGAAGAGCAAATGTTGTTCCTATCTTCAAAAAGGGGAAGAAGGTGGACCCAGGCAACTATAGGCCGGTGAGTCTGACTTCTATACCAGGAAAGATCTTTGAACAAATTATTAAACAACATGTATGTCAATACCTGGATAAGAATGAAGTGATTAAACAGAGTCAGCATGGGTTTCTAACTAATAAGTCATGTCAGACTAACTTAATTTCCTTCTATGACAGTATCACTGATTGGGTGGATCAAGGAAATGCTGTAGATATAGTATATCTTGACTTCAGCAAAGCATTTGACAAAGTCTCTCATACAATCCTTATTGAAAAAATGACTAAGTATGGAATGGACAAGGCAACTGTTAGGTGGATTCATAACTGGCTTAGTGATCGGACCCAAAGAGTGGTCGTAAATGGCTGCACATCCAGTTGGAAGAATGTCTCAAGTGGGGTACCACAGGGCTCTGTCCTGGGCCCTGTATTGTTCAACATCTTTATCAACGATTTAGATGAAGGAATTGAGGGTAAACTGATTAAATTTGCTGATGACACAAAGCTAGGAGGGATAGCTAATACTAGAGAAGAGAGAGAGAGGATTCAAAAAGATTTAAATAAACTGGAGAAGTGGGCAGCAACTAACAGAATGGTTTTTAACAGGGAGAAATGCAAAGTACTACATCTGGGCAATAAAAATGAAAAAAGTATATATAGAATGGGAGGAATAGGGCTAAGTGACAGCACATGTGAAAAAGACTTGGGTATACTAATAGATCACAGACTGAATATGAGTCAACAGTGTGATGCAGCAGCAAAAAAGGCAAATGCAATTCTAGGATGTATTAACAGAAGCATACAGTCTAGATCACGTGAAGTCATTATTTCCCTCTACTCCTCTTTGGTCAGACCTCATCTGGAATATTGTGTCCAGTTTTGGGCACCACATTTTAAAAAAGACATCAACAAACTGGAGCAAGTTCAGAAAAGAGCGACCAGAATGGTGACCGGTCTGCAAACCCTGTCTTATGAGGAAAGGTTGCAGGATTTGGGAATGTTTAGTTTGCAAAAGAGAAGACTGAGAGGAGACTTAATAGCTGTCTACAAATATCTAAAGGGCTGTCACATTGTAGAAGGATCAACTTTATTCTCATTTGCACAAGGAAAGACTAGAAGCAATGGGATGAAACTGAATGGGAAGAGACACAGATTAGATATTAGAAAAAACTTTTTGACAGTTAGAGTGATCAATGAGTGGAACAGGCTGCCACGAGAAGTGGTGAGTTCTCCTTCAATGGAAGTCTTCAAACAGAGGCTGGACAGACATCTGACTGGGATGATTTAGCGAATCCTGCTTTGAGCAGGGGGTTGGACCAGATGGCCCAGGAGGTCCCTTCCAACTCTACGATTCTATGATTCTATATTGCTGTAAAGTCACCGATTTTGTGACGTTGCAGCGATATTGCTAGCGATATCCCTGCATGTGATACTTACCTCCGACCGGCTCCCCCGCTGGTTATCACTGATCGCGCGAGAAGCTCCTGGTCCATTCCTCGTCGGCCACTTCCTGCTGGGCTTCCTGTGGCGCCCAGGGCGGGAGGACGCAGGATCGCCGCGTCTGACAGGTAAGTAGCGATCCCCGTCCCCAGCAATGTCGCTGGTGAGATCTGCCTGTGTAGCAGCTCACTAGCGACCACCTAGCGATGCACCAGCGATCCTGACCGCGTCATATCGCTAGTCGGGATCGCTGGTGCATCGCTAGGTGTAACGGTACCCTAAGTGTTACAATGAGTCACTTCTAACTGGCTAGATAGAAAAGTTGCAGACTCTGTAATCTCAGGATAAATTACCGTATTTTTCGGACTATAAGATGCAACGGACCATAAGAACACCCCAATTTTCAGTAGGAAAATAGGGGGAAAAAAAATAATGTGTCAAATGGGGGTCCGTCTTACAGTCCGAATTCAGCTTACCTGGGAAGGGATCTGGCACAGGTGAAGTAGTCACAGGGGTCATTCAGTGGTCCAGGCTCGTGCGGTGGCGGCTCTGTGCTAGGGCAGGTTGGTTGTGCTGGGGCAGCTGCGCTGGGGGAGAGGCAGCTGCGCTGAGGCAGGGGCAGCAGCAGCGCTGAGGCAGGGGCAGCAGCAGCGCTGAGGCAGGGGCAGCAGCAGCGCTGAGGCAGGGGCAGCAGCAGCGCTGAGGCAGGGGCAGCAGCAGCGCTGAGGCAGGGGCAGCAGCAGCGCTGAGGCAGGGGCAGCAGCAGCGCTGAGGCAGGGGCAGCAGCAGCCATGAGGCAGGGGCAGCAGCAGCGCTGAGGCAGGGGCAGCTGTGCTGGGGCAGGGGCAGCTGTGCTGGTGGCAGCGGGCGGCGCTCTGCGGTGCGGTGGTGGCAGCGGGCTGTGCTCCGGTACAGGGACGGCGGCTCCGCCGCGATTTCTTCGCAGCCCGGAGGCCCCCCGCACTTCCCTTGCTGGCCGCCGCCATGTTGCAGTGGCCTCCGGGAGCATGGACGCCGGAAAGAATCTGCCGCAGACCTCAAAATTTGAAATCTCATTTTCAAAAGTGAGAGCCGGCTAATGGTGCCAAAAATGAGAGCAATAGCTTTAACAACCGGTTCCACCGAACCGGGGAGAACCCGCTGAATCCCACCCCTGGCTGCGCCCCGAGGGCTCATAGTGCTGCGCTGTGTGGAGTGGGATTCGAACCCACGCCTCCACGTGGTGACTGCAGACGCTGAACACACTCCCTGGTGCACAACAGCTTGCACCTCCAGGGACCAGTACTGCTGCTGTCAGGAGTGGGATTCGAACCCACGCCTCTACGGGAGACTGCCCCGAGGGCTCATAGTGCTGCGCTGTGTGGTGCGGGGTGGGCAGGGTCAGCGCTGCGCCCCCAGGGCTCATAGTGCTCCGCTGTGTGGTGCGGGGTGGGTGGGGTCAGCGCTGCGCCCCCAGGGCTTATAGCGCTGCGCTGTGTGGTGCGGCGTGGGCGGGGTCAGCGCTGCACCCCCAGGGCTCATAGTGCTCCGCTGTGTGGTGCGGGGTCATCTCCCATCTCCTCCCTGGCTCTGTGCTGCTGTGTAAGATCGCTTAGTGGTGGGGGAGGGGCGGCAGTGACTGGCCGGTGGGCAGGGTCACTGTGCTATGGGAACCAAGATCCGGCCTGCATAGAAGGTGGAAGAGGGAGGAGTCGTGTGACACGCCGAGCTGCCTGTGACTCATCCCCTGGCTCGGGGGGCGGAGTCAGCGCCGTGCAGCACACAAACAGTCTCTCCCTGGCTTGCAGTACAGTGAGGCTGGGGGATGGGCGGCCGGGCTCTGTGTCACGTGGCTCCGAGCCCACCCCCTGCTTTCTCGGTCTAACTGCAGCAACAATGACGTCACCTGAGCGCCAGATTTGAACCTTGGAGCTGCCGGCCGGTAACTGTATGCCTGTATGGGGTCAGCTGTGGGGGGAGGCAGGGGGTCCCTGCAGAGTGTATGGGGTCAGCTGTGGGGGGCACTGCGGGTAGACAGGGGGTCCCTGCAGAGTGTATGGGGTCAGCTGTGGGGGGCACTGCGGGTAGACAGGGGGTCCCTGCAGAGTGTATGGGGTCAGCTGTGGGGGGCACTGCGTGGGAGACAGGGGGTCCCTGCAGAGTGTTTGGGGTCAGCTGTGGGGGGCACTGCGTGGGAGACAGGTGGTCCCTGCAGGGGGAGGTGAGGACAGTGTATGGGCACAGCTGTGGGGGGCATGGCGGGGTACAGGCGTTCCCTGTGGGGTAGGGGAGGGTTAGGGGGGCTGTGTTGTCACTCTGCTGTGAACACTAATTATGAATGCAATATTTCCCTTATTAATTATTGTTTTTTTATTTCTCTGTCTCTCAGTAGGTAACACTTGGGGCAGTCGCCCGCTCTCTGTGTGTCTGCTGGCAATATACGCTCGTAGAAAAAGGGGTTAATGTACCAGTACAATTCATAGGACTTAATTTTTATTCTATGTCAAAATTCAATAATTTCCTTTTCCCTTTTTTTTCCAATAGGTAACAAGGCATCGTGGACACTAAACTGGCTCAAGAACTGGCGGGACAAGGACACCAAGTTTGCCTAATGGACGACATCGCTATGGAGGAACACAGCTCTCCGGCCACCATCATCATGTGGAGCAGCTAAGCCTCTTCATCCTCGGTTTGGGTAAGTGACAATCCATGTATGTATGGTCTAAGGAGCGGTCATGGCACATGTACATACATGTATGTGTAAACATGTATATACAGTCAGCTGTCATGGCACTCGGGAAGTCACACCAGGGGGCTGTGTGGCCCTGTAGGCCTCTACACCACCACACAGCCTCCCGCAACCCGCTCTACAGCACCACACAGCCTCCCGCAGCCCCGTCTACACCACCACACTTCCTCCTCCAGCCTCTGTCTCCCCCCTCCAGTCCCTGACGCCCCCCCCTCCAGCCTCCTTCCTAATTTAGAGCTTTTGGTTTTTTTTATCAGCATAAATTGTCATTTAAGAAACGATTGTCCATTCAAGAAGAGATTTGTGTTGGCAGATTATCCTAGGAAAGCGTGTTAGATGATAATAATCGTGCTGCCCATCTCACCCGACGAGCAAGCAGCACCAGGGTGGATAAAAATCTTGAATTTTTTAAAAAAAATCAAAAAAATCAGATTTTTTTGATTTAAATCATTTGATTGCAGTTTTCATAATGTGATTTCAAACGGCAAACAAGTCCTTGGATATCCTTTTGACAGTATTTGCACTTTGCTCTTGCACCTTTCTTTCCAAGATCTGCTGCTGGCATCTCAACAAAATGAACCCAAATAGGGTCTCTCTTACGACCTGCTGCCATGGCTCACACAGATCACTTATGAAGTTTGATTGTTACTACAGCCTGAGCCAAGCACTGCTGATGTTACTACAGCCTGAGCCAAGTACTGCTGACTATCCAACAAGTTTGGGCATGTCAACTGAATGCAGGGAAAAAGAAACTAAACCAAATCTGAAACCAAGCTAGAAGTGTGGAATTAAAGGGGCAGTATGAACAAAATGTGGAGGCTATTAATAGTTTATACAATTAAGACATGCTGCTTTTAAACACCTACCTATTGCCATATAGTAAAACAAAAAAGATTTTTACTTACTTTGGGGTCCCCCCCTCACCCTGGCGTTAGATCGTTGCCCCTACTTTCGTCCGTGTAACTATGGGCGCACATGCACACTGCTCTCACTTCTCATTTTAATCGTGATTTATATTAAAAAAAAACCTTTTGATTTAAATCAGTGATTTAAATCATGATTAAAATCATGATTTAAATCGATCCGATTTAAATAGAAAAAAATCTTTTGATTTAAATCGTGATTTAAATCATGATTTAAATCGGCGTGATTTAAATCAATCCACCCTGAGCAGCACCCTTGTTCGTTGGGTGAATTGACCTTTTAAGGGAGCCCGACGTACTCACTAAATTGTCCCTATCCCTAAGTTTTTTTGGATGCAGATTGCTCTCACACGAGTGTTTTTTTGATTTGGAAAAGAAAGAAATGAGGATGGAGAATCAAAACTTTAAGGCTAAAAAATATACTCACACATATATACACCAACTGTATAGACACACATATAAATATTTATGGTGTATACATTAGGCTATAAGACCTGGAGACTGTTATTACACATGCTGCCACTAGGTTTCTTTTCTTTAAAAAAAAACAAAAAAAAAAACTGTCGCTGTCAGGAGTGGGATTCGAACCCACGCCTCCACGTGGTGACTGCAGACGCTGAACACGCTCCCTGGTGCACAACAGCTTGCACCTCCAGGGACCAGTACTGCTGCTGTCAAGGAGTGGGATTTGAACCCACGCCTCCACATGTGGTGACTGCAGACGCTGAACACGCTCCCTGGTGCGCAACAGCTTGCACCTCCAGGGACCAGTACTGCTGCTGTCAGGAGTGGGATTCGAACCCACGCCTCCACGGGAGACTGTTATTACACATGCTGCCACTAGGTTTATTTTCTTTTCTTTAAAAAAAAACAAAAAAAAAAAACTGTCGCTGTCAGGAGTGGGATTCGAACCCACGCCTCCACGTGGTGACTGCAGACGCTGAACACGCTCCCTGGTGCACAACAGCTTGCACCTCCAGGGACCAGTACTGCTGCTGTCAAGGAGTGGGATTTGAACCCACGCCTCCACATGTGGTGACTGCAGACGCTTAACACGCTCCCTGGTGCACAACAGCTTGCACCTCCAGGGACCAGTACTGCTGCTGTCAGGAGTGGGATTCGAACCCACGCCTCCACGGGAGACTGCAACCTGAACACAGTGCCTTAGACCACTAGGCCATCCTGACTGCTGACATTGACATGCTCCCTGGTGACACAAGAGTTTGCACCACCAGGGACTTCAGTACAGATCTGCTGTCCAAATCAGACATTGGGGCCCCTGGTGGGACTTCTGGCAAAGCCAGAGGGGACATTGGGATGTCATTTGAAAGCTAATTACCAGACTGAGGTGAGGGAGCAGTTCTTGGGGCTGTGTGGTGCTCTGTTGGGCATTTGTGCACCCTCAAGCCTGCACCACAAGGACCACTTTTATCCATGGACAGCCAGGCTCTGACCCCCTGAATTCAAATTCCATTTGGAGCAGGGGGACAAGTGATGTTGCTGTATGTAGGTGGCCTCCTGGATGATGTTCCTGCCAAGCTTGATTTGCCTGACCCCTTCTGCAGAGTAGTTAAGGGGATTGAGAACCCCCAAGACTGCCCCAGACTGAAAATGTCTTTTCAAATCTGCTGTCCAAATCAGACATTGGGGCCTCTGGTAAAGCCAGAGGGGACATTGGGATGTCATTTGAAAGCTAATTACCAGCTTCTTTTTCATTACTGTAGTTCTGCAGACAGATGGTAAACGCCATTGTCTGTAAAGACCCCGTTACACACTGCGATATCGCTAGCAATATTTTTGAACCCCTCTCCATAATCTTTGAAAATTCTTGGAGAACAGGAGAAGTGCCAGAAGACTGGAGAAGAGCAAATGTTGTTCCTATCTTCAAAAAGGGGAAGAAGGTGGACCCAGGCAACTATAGGCCGGTGAGTCTGACTTCTATACCAGGAAAGATCTTTGAACAAATTATTAAACAACATGTATGTCAATACCTGGATAAGAATGAAGTGATTAAACAGAGTCAGCATGGGTTTCTAACTAATAAGTCATGTCAGACTAACTTAATTTCCTTCTATGACAGTATCACTGATTGGGTGGATCAAGGAAATGCTGTAGATATAGTATATCTTGACTTCAGCAAAGCATTTGACAAAGTCTCTCATACAATCCTTATTGAAAAAATGACTAAGTATGGAATGGACAAGGCAACTGTTAGGTGGATTCATAACTGGCTTAGTGATCGGACCCAAAGAGTGGTCGTAAATGGCTGCACATCCAGTTGGAAGAATGTCTCAAGTGGGGTACCACAGGGCTCTGTCCTGGGCCCTGTATTGTTCAACATCTTTATCAACGATTTAGATGAAGGAATTGAGGGTAAACTGATTAAATTTGCTGATGACACAAAGCTAGGAGGGATAGCTAATACTAGAGAAGAGAGAGAGAGGATTCAAAAAGATTTAAATAAACTGGAGAAGTGGGCAGCAACTAACAGAATGGTTTTTAACAGGGAGAAATGCAAAGTACTACATCTGGGCAATAAAAATGAAAAAAGCATATATAGAATGGGAGGAATAGGGCTAAGTGACAGCACATGTGAAAAAGACTTGGGTATACTAATAGATCACAGACTGAATATGAGTCAACAGTGTGATGCAGCAGCAAAAAAGGCAAATGCAATTCTAGGATGTATTAACAGAAGCATACAGTCTAGATCACGTGAAGTCATTATTTCCCTCTACTCCTCTTTGGTCAGACCTCATCTGGAATATTGTGTCCAGTTTTGGGCACCACATTTTAAAAAAGACATCAACAAACTGGAGCAAGTTCAGAAAAGAGCGACCAGAATGGTGACCGGTCTGCAAACCCTGTCTTATGAGGAAAGGTTGCAGGATTTGGGAATGTTTAGTTTGCAAAAGAGAAGACTGAGAGGAGACTTAATAGCTGTCTACAAATATCTAAAGGGCTGTCACATTGTAGAAGGATCAACTTTATTCTCATTTGCACAAGGAAAGACTAGAAGCAATGGGATGAAACTGAATGGGAAGAGACACAGATTAGATATTAGAAAAAACTTTTTGACAGTTAGAGTGATCAATGAGTGGAACAGGCTGCCACGAGAAGTGGTGAGTTCTCCTTCAATGGAAGTCTTCAAACAGAGGCTGGACAGACATCTGACTGGGATGATTTAGCGAATCCTGCTTTGAGCAGGGGGTTGGACCAGATGGCCCAGGAGGTCCCTTCCAACTCTACGATTCTATGATTCTATATTGCTGTAAAGTCACCGATTTTGTGACGTTGCAGCGATATTGCTAGCGATATCCCTGCATGTGATACTTACCTCCGACCGGCTCCCCCGCTGGTTATCACTGATCGCGCGAGAAGCTCCTGGTCCATTCCTCGTCAGCCACTTCCTGCTGGGCTTCCTGTGGCGCCCAGGGCGGGAGGACGCAGGATCGCCGCGTCTGACAGGTAAGTAGCGATCCCCGTCCCCAGCAATGTCGCTGGTGAGATCTGCCTGTGTAGCAGCTCACTAGCGACCACCTAGCGATGCACCAGCGATCCTGACCGCGTCATATCGCTAGTCGGGATCGCTGGTGCATCGCTAGGTGTAACGGTACCCCAAGTGTTACAATGAGTCACTTCTAACTGGCTAGATAGAAAAGTTGCAGACTCTGTAATCTCAGGATAAATTACCGTATTTTTCGGACTATAAGATGCAACGGACCATAAGAACACCCCAATTTTCAGTAGGAAAATAGGGGGAAAAAAAAATAATGTGTCAAATGGGGGTCCGTCTTACAGTCCGAATTCAGCTTACCTGGGAAGGGATCTGGCACAGGTGAAGTAGTCACAGGGGTCATTCAGTGGTCCAGGCTCGTGCGGTGGCGGCTCTGTGCTAGGGCAGGTTGGTTGTGCTGGGGCAGCTGCGCTGGGGGAGAGGCAGCTGCGCTGAGGCAGGGGCAGCAGCAGCGCTGGGGCAGGGGCAGCAGCAGCGCTGAGGCAGGGGCAGCAGCAGCGCTGAGGCAGGGGCAGCAGCAGCGCTGAGGCAGGGGCAGGGGCAGCTGCGCTGAGGCAGGGGCAGGGGCAGCTGCGCTGAGGCAGGGGCAGGGGCAGCTGCGCTGAGGCAGGGGCAGGGGCAGCTGCGCTGAGGCAGGGGCAGGGGCAGCTGCGCTGAGGCAGGGGCAGCTGCGCTGAGGCAGGGGCAGCTGCGCTGAGGCAGAGGCAGGGGCAGCTGCGCTGAGGCAGGGGCAGGGGCAGCTGCGCTGAGGCAGGGGCAGGGGCAGCTGCGCTGAGGCAGGGGCAGGGGCAGCTGCGCTGAGGCAGGGGCAGGGGCAGCTGCGCTGAGGCAGGGGCAGGGGCAGCTGCGCTGAGGCAGGGGCAGGGGCAGCTGCACTGAGGCAGGGGCAGCTGCGCTGAGGCAGCTGCGCTGAGGCAGGGGCAGCTGCGCTGAGGCAGGGGCAGCTGCGCTGAGGCAGGGGCAGCTGCGCTGAGGCAGGGGCAGCTGCGCTGAGGCAGGGGCAGCTGCGCTGAGACAGGGGCAGCTGCGCTGAGGCAGGGGCAGGGGCAGGGGCAGCTGCGCTGAGGCAGGGGCAGGGGCAGCAGCAGCGCTGAGGCAGGGGCAGGGGCAGCAGCAGCGCTGAGGCAGGGGCAGGGGCAGCAGCAGCGCTGAGGCAGGGGCAGGGGCAGCAGCAGCGCTGAGGCAGGGGCAGGGGCAGCAGCAGCGCTGAGGCAGGGGCAGGGGCAGCAGCAGCGCTGAGGCAGGGGCAGGGGCAGCAGCAGCGCTGAGGCAGGGGCAGGGGCAGCAGCAGCGCTGAGGCAGGGGCAGCAGCAGCGCTGAGGCAGGGGCAGCAGCAGCGCTGAGGCAGGGGCAGCAGCAGCGCTGAGGCAGGGGCAGCAGCAGCGCTGAGGCAGGGGCAGCAGCAGCGCTGAGGCAGGGGCAGCTGCGCTGAGGCAGGGGCAGGGGCAGCTGCGCTGAGGCAGGGGCAGGGGAAGCTGCGCTGAGGCAGGGGCAGCTGCGCTGAGGCAGGGGCAGGGGCAGCTGCGCTGGGGCAGGGGCAGCTGTGCTGGGGCAGGGGCAGCTGTGCTGGGGTAGGGGCAGCTGTGCTGGGGCAGGGGCAGCTGTGCTGGGGCAGGTGGGCTCTGTGGTGGTGGCAGCGGGCGGCGCTCTGCGGTGCGGTGGTGGCAGCGGGCTGTGCTCCGGTACAGGGACGGCGGCTCCGCCGCGATTTCTTCGCAGCCCGGAGGCCCCCGCACTTCCCTTGCTGGCCGCCGCCATGTTGCAGTGGCCTCCGGGAGCATGGACGCCGGAAAGAATCTGCCGCAGACCTCAAAATTTGAAATCTTTTTCAAAAGTGAGAGCCGGCTAATGGTGCCAAAAATGAGAGCAATAGCTTTAACAACCGGTTCCACCGAACCGGGGAGAACCCGCTGAATCCCACCCCTGGCTGCGCCCTGAGGGCTCATAGTGCTGCGCTGTGTGGAGTGGGATTCGAACCCACGCCTCCACGTGGTGACTGCAGACGCTGAACACGCTCCCTGGTGCACAACAGCTTGCACCTCCAGGGACCAGTACTGCTGCTGTCAGGAGTGGGATTCGAACCCACGCCTCTACGGGAGACTGCCCCGAGGGCTCATAGTGCTGCGCTGTGTGGTGCGGGGTGGGCAGGGTCAGCGCTGCGCCCCCAGGGCTCATAGTGCTCCGCTGTGTGGTGCGGGGTGGGTGGGGTCAGCGCTGCGCCCCCAGGGCTTATAGCGCTGCGCTGTGTGGTGCGGCGTGGGCGGGGTCAGCGCTGCACCCCCAGGGCTCATAGTGCTCCGCTGTGTGGTGCGGGGTCATCTCCCATCTCCTCCCTGGCTCTGTGCTGCTGTGTAAGATCGCTTAGTGGTGGGGGAGGGGAGGCAGTGACTGGCCGGTGGGCAGGGTCACTGTGCTATGGGAACCAAGATCCGGCCTGCATAGAAGGTGGAAGAGGGAGGAGTCGTGTGACTCGCCGAGCTGCCTGTGACTCATCCCCTGGCTCGGGGGGCGGAGCCAGCGCCGTGCAGCACACAAACAGTCTCTCCCTGGCTTGCAGTACAGTGAGGCTGGGGGATGGGCGGCCGGGCTCTGTGTCACGTGGCTCCGAGCCCACCCCCTGCTTTCTCGGTCTAACTGCAGCAACAATGACGTCACCTGAGCGCCAGATTTGAACCTTGGAGCTGCAGGCCGGTAACTGTATGCCTGTATGGGGTCAGCTGTGGGGGGAGGCAGGGGGTCCCTGCAGAGTGTATGGGGTCAGCTGTGGGGGGCACTGCGGGTAGACAGGGGGTCCCTGCAGAGTGTATGGGGTCAGCTGTGGGGGGCACTACGGGGGAGACAGGGGGTCCCTGCAGAGTGTATGGGGTCAGCTGTGGGGGGCACTGCGTGGGAGACGGGGTCCCTGCAGAGTGTTTGGGGTCAGCTGTGGGGGGCACTGCGTGGGAGACAGGTGGTCCCTGCAGGGGGAGGTGAGGACAGTGTATGGGCACAGCTGTGGGGGGCATGGCGGGGTACAGGCGTTCCCTGTGGGGTAGGGGAGGGTTAGGGGGGCTGTGTTGTCACTCTGCTGTGAACACTAATTATGAATGCAATATTTCCCTTATTAATTATTGTTTTTTTATTTCTCTGTCTCTCAGTAGGTAACACTTGGGGCAGTCGCCCGCTCTCTGTGTGTCTGCTGGCAATATACGCTCGTAGAAAAAGGGGTTAATGTACCAGTACAATTCATAGGACTTAATTTTTATTCTATGTCAAAATTCAATAATTTCCTTTTCCCTTTTTTTTTCCAATAGGTAACAAGGCATCGTGGACACTAAACTGGCTCAAGAACTGGCGGGACAAGGACACCAAGTTTGCCTAATGGACGACATCGCTATGGAGGAACACAGCTCTCCGGCCACCATCATCATGTGGAGCAGCTAAGCCTCTTCATCCTCGGTTTGGGTAAGTGACAATCCATGTATGTATGGTCTAAGGAGCGGTCATGGCACATGTACATACATGTATGTGTAAACATGTATATACAGTCAGCTGTCATGGCACTCGGGAAGTCACACCAGGGGGCTGTGTGGCCCTGTAGGCCTCTACACCACCACACAGCCTCCCGCAACCCGCTCTACAGCACCACACAGCCTCCCGCAGCCCCGTCTACACCACCACACTTCCTCCTCCAGCCTCTGTCTCCCCCCTCCAGTCCCTGACGCCCCCCCCTCCAGCCTCCTTCCTAATTTAGAGCTTTTGGTTTTTTTTATCAGCATAAATTGTCATTTAAGAAACGATTGTCCATTCAAGAAGAGATTTGTGTTGGCAGATTATCCTAGGAAAGCGTGTTAGATGATAATAATCGTGCTGCCCATCTCACCCGACGAGCAAGCAGCACCAGGGTGGATAAAAATCTTGAATTTTTTAAAAAAATCAGATTTTTTTGATTTAAATCAGATTTTTTTTATTTAAATCATTTGATTGCAGTTTTCATAATGTGATTTCAAACGGCAAACAAGTCCTTGGATATCCTTTTGACAGTATTTGCACTTTGCTCTTGCACCTTTCTTTCCAAGATCTGCTGCTGGCATCTCAACAAAATGAACCCAAATAGGGTCTCTCTTACGACCTGCTGCCATGGCTCACACAGATCACTTATGAAGTTTGATTGTTACTACAGCCTGAGCCAAGCACTGCTGATGTTACTACAGCCTGAGCCAAGTACTGCTGACTATCCAACAAGTTTGGGCATGTCAACTGAATGCAGGGAAAAAGAAACTAAACCAAAACTGAAACCAAGCTAGAAGTGTGGAATTAAAGGGGCAGTATGAACAAAATGTGGAGGCTATTAATAGTTTATACAATTAAGACATGCTGCTTTTAAACACCTACCTATTGCCATATAGTAAAACAAAAAAGATTTTTACTTACTTTGGGGTCCCCCCCTCACCCTGGCGTTAGATCGTTGCCCCTACTTTCGTCCGTGTAACTATGGGCGCACATGCACACTGCTCTCACTTCTCATTTTAATCGTGATTTATATTAAAAAAAAACCTTTTGATTTAAATCAGTGATTAAAATCATGATTTAAATCGATCCGATTTAAATAGAAAAAAATCTTTTGATTTAAATCGTGATTTAAATCGGCGTGATTTAAATCAATCCACCCTGAGCAGCACCCTTGTTCGTTGGGTGAATTGACCTTTTAAGGGAGCCCGACGTACTCACTAAATTGTCCCTATCCCTAAGTTTTTTTGGATGCAGATTGCTCTCACACGAGTGTTTTTTTGATTTGGAAAAGAAAAGAAATGAGGATGGAGAATCAAAACTTTAAGGCTAAAAAATATACTCACACATATATACACCAACTGTATAGACACACATATAAATATTTATGGTGTATACATTAGGCTATAAGACCTGGAGACTGTTATTACACATGCTGCCACTAGGTTTATTTTCTTTTCTTAAAAAAAAAACAACTGTCGCTGTCAGGAGTGGGATTCGAACCCACGCCTCCACGTGGTGACTGCAGACGCTGAACACGCTCCCTGGTGCACAACAGCTTGCACCTCCAGGGACCAGTACTGCTGCTGTCAAGGAGTGGGATTTGAACCCACGCCTCCACATGTGGTGACTGCAGACGCTTAACACGCTCCCTGGTGCACAACAGCTTGCACCTCCAGGGACCAGTACTGCTGCTGTCAGGAGTGGGATTCGAACCCACGCCTCCACGGGAGACTGCAACCTGAACACAGTGCCTTAGACCACTAGGCCATCCTGACTGCTGACATTGACATGCTCCCTGGTGACACAAGAGTTTGCACCACCAGGGACTTCAGTACAGATCTGCTGTCCAAATCAGACATTGGGGCCCCTGGTGGGACTTCTGGCAAAGCCAGAGGGGACATTGGGATGTCATTTGAAAGCTAATTACCAGACTGAGGTGAGGGAGCAGTTCTTGGGGCTGTGTGGTGCTCTGTTGGGCATTTGTGCACCCTCAAGCCTGCACCACAAGGACCACTTTTATCCATGGACAGCCAGGCTCTGACCCCCTGAATTCAAATTCCATTTGGAGCAGGGGGACAAGTGATGTTGCTGTATGTAGGTGGCCTCCTGGATGATGTTCCTGCCAAGCTTGATTTGCCTGACCCCTTCTGCAGAGTAGTTAAGGGGATTGAGAACCCCCAAGACTGCCCCAGACTGAAAATGTCTTTTCAAATCTGCTGTCCAAATCAGACATTGGGGCCTCTGGTAAAGCCAGAGGGGACATTGGGATGTCATTTGAAAGCTAATTACCAGCTTCTTTTTCATTACTTTAGTTCTGCAGACAGATGGTAAACGCCATTGTCTGTAAAGACCCCGTTACACACTGCGATATCGCTAGCAATATTTTTGAACCCCTCTCCATAATCTTTGAAAATTCTTGGAGAACAGGAGAAGTGCCAGAAGACTGGAGAAGAGCAAATGTTGTTCCTATCTTCAAAAAGGGGAAGAAGGTGGACCCAGGCAACTATAGGCCGGTGAGTCTGACTTCTATACCAGGAAAGATCTTTGAACAAATTATTAAACAACATGTATGTCAATACCTGGATAAGAATGAAGTGATTAAACAGAGTCAGCATGGGTTTCTAACTAATAAGTCATGTCAGACTAACTTAATTTCCTTCTATGACAGTATCACTGATTGGGTGGATCAAGGAAATGCTGTAGATATAGTATATCTTGACTTCAGCAAAGCATTTGACAAAGTCTCTCATACAATCCTTATTGAAAAAATGACTAAGTATGGAATGGACAAGGCAACTGTTAGGTGGATTCTTAACTGGCTTAGTGATCGGACCCAAAGAGTGGTCGTAAATGGCTGCACATCCAGTTGGAAGAATGTCTCAAGTGGGGTACCACAGGGCTCTGTCCTGGGCCCTGTATTGTTCAACATCTTTATCAACGATTTAGATGAAGGAATTGAGGGTAAACTGATTAAATTTGCTGATGACACAAAGCTAGGAGGGATAGCTAATACTAGAGAAGAGAGAGAGAGGATTCAAAAAGATTTAAATAAACTGGAGAAGTGGGCAGCAACTAACAGAATGGTTTTTAACAGGGAGAAATGCAAAGTACTACATCTGGGCAATAAAAATGAAAAAAGTATATATAGAATGGGAGGAATAGGGCTAAGTGACAGCACATGTGAAAAAGACTTGGGTATACTAATAGATCACAGACTGAATATGAGTCAACAGTGTGATGCAGCAGCAAAAAAGGCAAATGCAATTCTAGGATGTATTAACAGAAGCATACAGTCTAGATCACGTGAAGTCATTATTTCCCTCTACTCCTCTTTGGTCAGACCTCATCTGGAATATTGTGTCCAGTTTTGGGCACCACATTTTAAAAAAGACATCAACAAACTGGAGCAAGTTCAGAAAAGAGCGACCAGAATGGTGACCGGTCTGCAAACCCTGTCTTATGAGGAAAGGTTGCAGGATTTGGGAATGTTTAGTTTGCAAAAGAGAAGACTGAGAGGAGACTTAATAGCTGTCTACAAATATCTAAAGGGCTGTCACATTGTAGAAGGATCAACTTTATTCTCATTTGCACAAGGAAAGACTAGAAGCAATGGGATGAAACTGAATGGGAAGAGACACAGATTAGATATTAGAAAAAACTTTTTGACAGTTAGAGTGATCAATGAGTGGAACAGGCTGCCACGAGAAGTGGTGAGTTCTCCTTCAATGGAAGTCTTCAAACAGAGGCTGGACAGACATCTGACTGGGATGATTTAGCGAATCCTGCTTTGAGCAGGGGGTTGGACCAGATGGCCCAGGAGGTCCCTTCCAACTCTACGATTCTATGATTCTATATTGCTGTAAAGTCACCGATTTTGTGACGTTGCAGCGATATTGCTAGCGATATCCCTGCATGTGATACTTACCTCCGACCGGCTCCCCCGCTGGTTATCACTGATCGCGCGAGAAGCTCCTGGTCCATTCCTCGTCGGCCACTTCCTGCTGGGCTTCCTGTGGCGCCCAGGGCGGGAGGACGCAGGATCGCCGCGTCTGACAGGTAAGTAGCGATCCCCGTCCCCAGCAATGTCGCTGGTGAGATCTGCCTGTGTAGCAGCTCACTAGCGACCACCTAGCGATGCACCAGCGATCCTGACCGCGTCATATCGCTAGTCGGGATCGCTGGTGCATCGCTAGGTGTAACGGTACCCTAAGTGTTACAATGAGTCACTTCTAACTGGCTAGATAGAAAAGTTGCAGACTCTGTAATCTCAGGATAAATTACCGTATTTTTCGGACTATAAGATGCAACGGACCATAAGAACACCCCAATTTTCAGTAGGAAAATAGGGGGAAAAAAAATAATGTGTCAAATGGGGGTCCGTCTTACAGTCCGAATTCAGCTTACCTGGGAAGGGATCTGGCACAGGTGAAGTAGTCACAGGGGTCATTCAGTGGTCCAGGCTCGTGCGGTGGCGGCTCTGTGCTAGGGCAGGTTGGTTGTGCTGGGGCAGCTGCGCTGGGGGAGAGGCAGCTGCGCTGAGGCAGGGGCAGCAGCAGCGCTGAGGCAGGGGCAGCAGCAGCGCTGAGGCAGGGGCAGCAGCAGCGCTGAGGCAGGGGCAGCAGCAGCGCTGAGGCAGGGGCAGCAGCAGCGCTGAGGCAGGGGCAGCAGCAGCGCTGAGGCAGGGGCAGCAGCAGCGCTGAGGCAGGGGCAGCAGCAGCGCTGAGGCAGGGGCAGCTGTGCTGGGGCAGGGGCAGCTGTGCTGGTGGCAGCGGGCGGCGCTCTGCGGTGCGGTGGTGGCAGCGGGCTGTGCTCCGGTACAGGGACGGCGGCTCCGCCACGATTTCTTCGCAGCCCGGAGGCCCCCCGCACTTCCCTTGCTGGCCGCCGCCATGTTGCAGTGGCCTCCGGGAGCATGGACGCCGGAAAGAATCTGCCGCAGACCTCAAAATTTGAAATCTCATTTTCAAAAGTGAGAGCCGGCTAATGGTGCCAAAAATGAGAGCAATAGCTTTAACAACCGGTTCCACCGAACCGGGGAGAACCCGCTGAATCCCACCCCTGGCTGCGCCCCGAGGGCTCATAGTGCTGCGCTGTGTGGAGTGGGATTCGAACCCACGCCTCCACGTGGTGACTGCAGACGCTGAACACGCTCCCTGGTGCACAACAGCTTGCACCTCCAGGGACCAGTACTGCTGCTGTCAGGAGTGGGATTCGAACCCACGCCTCTACGGGAGACTGCCCCGAGGGCTCATAGTGCTGCGCTGTGTGGTGCGGGGTGGGCAGGGTCAGCGCTGCGCCCCCAGGGCTCATAGTGCTCCGCTGTGTGGTGCGGGGTGGGTGGGGTCAGCGCTGCGCCCCCAGGGCTTATAGCGCTGCGCTGTGTGGTGCGGCGTGGGCGGGGTCAGCGCTGCACCCCCAGGGCTCATAGTGCTCCGCTGTGTGGTGCGGGGTCATCTCCCATCTCCTCCCTGGCTCTGTGCTGCTGTGTAAGATCGCTTAGTGGTGGGGGAGGGGCGGCAGTGACTGGCCGGTGGGCAGGGTCACTGTGCTATGGGAACCAAGATCCGGCCTGCATAGAAGGTGGAAGAGGGAGGAGTCGTGTGACACGCCGAGCTGCCTGTGACTCATCCCCTGGCTCGGGGGGCGGAGTCAGCGCCGTGCAGCACACAAACAGTCTCTCCCTGGCTTGCAGTACAGTGAGGCTGGGGGATGGGCGGCCGGGCTCTGTGTCACGTGGCTCCGAGCCCACCCCCTGCTTTCTCGGTCTAACTGCAGCAACAATGACGTCACCTGAGCGCCAGATTTGAACCTTGGAGCTGCCGGCCGGTAACTGTATGCCTGTATGGGGTCAGCTGTGGGGGGAGGCAGGGGGTCCCTGCAGAGTGTATGGGGTCAGCTGTGGGGGGCACTGCGGGTAGACAGGGGGTCCCTGCAGAGTGTATGGGGTCAGCTGTGGGGGGCACTGCGGGTAGACAGGGGGTCCCTGCAGAGTGTATGGGGTCAGCTGTGGGGGGCACTGCGTGGGAGACAGGGGGTCCCTGCAGAGTGTTTGGGGTCAGCTGTGGGGGGCACTGCGTGGGAGACAGGTGGTCCCTGCAGGGGGAGGTGAGGACAGTGTATGGGCACAGCTGTGGGGGGCATGGCGGGGTACAGGCGTTCCCTGTGGGGTAGGGGAGGGTTAGGGGGGCTGTGTTGTCACTCTGCTGTGAACACTAATTATGAATGCAATATTTCCCTTATTAATTATTGTTTTTTTATTTCTCTGTCTCTCAGTAGGTAACACTTGGGGCAGTCGCCCGCTCTCTGTGTGTCTGCTGGCAATATACGCTCGTAGAAAAAGGGGTTAATGTACCAGTACAATTCATAGGACTTAATTTTTATTCTATGTCAAAATTCAATAATTTCCTTTTCCCTTTTTTTTCCAATAGGTAACAAGGCATCGTGGACACTAAACTGGCTCAAGAACTGGCGGGACAAGGACACCAAGTTTGCCTAATGGACGACATCGCTATGGAGGAACACAGCTCTCCGGCCACCATCATCATGTGGAGCAGCTAAGCCTCTTCATCCTCGGTTTGGGTAAGTGACAATCCATGTATGTATGGTCTAAGGAGCGGTCATGGCACATGTACATACATGTATGTGTAAACATGTATATACAGTCAGCTGTCATGGCACTCGGGAAGTCACACCAGGGGGCTGTGTGGCCCTGTAGGCCTCTACACCACCACACAGCCTCCCGCAACCCGCTCTACAGCACCACACAGCCTCCCGTAGCCCCGTCTACACCACCACACTTCCTCCTCCAGCCTCTGTCTCCCCCCTCCAGTCCCTGACGCCCCCCCCTCCAGCCTCCTTCCTAATTTAGAGCTTTTGGTTTTTTTTATCAGCATAAATTGTCATTTAAGAAACGATTGTCCATTCAAGAAGAGATTTGTGTTGGCAGATTATCCTAGGAAAGCGTGTTAGATGATAATAATCGTGCTGCCCATCTCACCCGACGAGCAAGCAGCACCAGGGTGGATAAAAATCTTGAATTTTTTAAAAAAAATAAAAAAAATCAGATTTTTTTGATTTAAATCATTTGATTGCAGTTTTCATAATGTGATTTCAAACGGCAAACAAGTCCTTGGATATCCTTTTGACAGTATTTGCACTTTGCTCTTGCACCTTTCTTTCCAAGATCTGCTGCTGGCATCTCAACAAAATGAACCCAAATAGGGTCTCTCTTACGACCTGCTGCCATGGCTCACACAGATCACTTATGAAGTTTGATTGTTACTACAGCCTGAGCCAAGCACTGCTGATGTTACTACAGCCTGAGCCAAGTACTGCTGACTATCCAACAAGTTTGGGCATGTCAACTGAATGCAGGGAAAAAGAAACTAAACCAAAACTGAAACCAAGCTAGAAGTGTGGAATTAAAGGGGCAGTATGAACAAAATGTGGAGGCTATTAATAGTTTATACAATTAAGACATGCTGCTTTTAAACACCTACCTATTGCCATATAGTAAAACAAAAAAGATTTTTACTTACTTTGGGGTCCCCCCCTCACCCTGGCGTTAGATCGTTGCCCCTACTTTCGTCCGTGTAACTATGGGCGCACATGCACACTGCTCTCACTTCTCATTTTAATCGTGATTTATATTAAAAAAAAACCTTTTGATTTAAATCAGTGATTAAAATCATGATTTAAATCGATCCGATTTAAATAGAAAAAAATCTTTTGATTTAAATCGTGATTTAAATCGGCGTGATTTAAATCAATCCACCCTGAGCAGCACCCTTGTTCGTTGGGTGAATTGACCTTTTAAGGGAGCCCGACGTACTCACTAAATTGTCCCTATCCCTAAGTTTTTTTGGATGCAGATTGCTCTCACACGAGTGTTTTTTTGATTTGGAAAAGAAAAGAAATGAGGATGGAGAATCAAAACTTTAAGGCTAAAAAATATACTCACACATATATACACCAACTGTATAGACACACATATAAATATTTATGGTGTATACATTAGGCTATAAGACCTGGAGACTGTTATTACACATGCTGCCACTAGGTTTATTTTCTTTTCTTAAAAAAAAAACAACTGTCGCTGTCAGGAGTGGGATTCGAACCCACGCCTCCACGTGGTGACTGCAGACGCTGAACACGCTCCCTGGTGCACAACAGCTTGCACCTCCAGGGACCAGTACTGCTGCTGTCAAGGAGTGGGATTTGAACCCACGCCTCCACATGTGGTGACTGCAGACGCTTAACACGCTCCCTGGTGCACAACAGCTTGCACCTCCAGGGACCAGTACTGCTGCTGTCAGGAGTGGGATTCGAACCCACGCCTCCACGGGAGACTGCAACCTGAACACAGTGCCTTAGACCACTAGGCCATCCTGACTGCTGACATTGACATGCTCCCTGGTGACACAAGAGTTTGCACCACCAGGGACTTCAGTACAGATCTGCTGTCCAAATCAGACATTGGGGCCCCTGGTGGGACTTCTGGCAAAGCCAGAGGGGACATTGGGATGTCATTTGAAAGCTAATTACCAGACTGAGGTGAGGGAGCAGTTCTTGGGGCTGTGTGGTGCTCTGTTGGGCATTTGTGCACCCTCAAGCCTGCACCACAAGGACCACTTTTATCCATGGACAGCCAGACTCTGACCCCCTGAATTCAAATTCCATTTGAATTCAAATACAACACAAAAAACACAAAAAGTTGTGCATACAACTTATACCACAATGAACAGATGACTAATAAAACAATCCACCAGGAGTTAACAGTGGACATGTGGAGCTTTCATGTAGCCTCACTGTGCCCAGTAACATTGGCTGGTCACCCTACATGAGAAAAAATTGTAATATTCCAATATTCAAAACTCTGTCCCTGTCTAATTTCTTTGTAACAAGACATCAGATGATCGTAGATAAAGGCATTTTATTCAACTTTTCACAAAGTTAACAGAGAGGCTGTAAAAACATCAAGAGACATTTTTTGGCTTAAAAAAAAAAAAAAAAATTTAAACTGATGAATCAGCTGGTAAGTTTTTTTGGATGTACAGTGGTCAGATGGATTTGAGAAGGACGTTCTCTCGGCAGACGGGTGCCTGTTATACCCTATAGAATATATTCAGTGTACACGTCCTGGTGTGAAAAGAACCTAATATATATATATTTTTTTTTTTACTCCAAAAACAGAAAAAAAAACAGAGTGAAGGCCATCAGTTTCCACCAGACACAAACAAACCTAAGTTTGCTTCGGCCAGAAATCACTCGAAATAAAAGGGTTTCCAGGACCTTCAGGCCCCTGAAGCTTAAAACTAGTGAAGAGACTGGGGGGGGTGAAAACTAAATTATATATATATATACACACACCACCTGCCCAGACTGGACTGATGACGACCCGACCAGAACCCATGTGAGGCCTAGTCGGCCCCGGTAACTGAAAAGGCCACTACTGTTATGCTTTTAATCCTTTCCCAGTCATATAAAAGAATTTTAAAAAAAATGGCCGGAGAGTTGTTATATGGCGCAAGTTCCCACCCAAAAAAAGTTTCTAACACATTCAGTTACAAATGTGTAATTTTCCTACATCTGAGGGGGAAAAGGCCACCATGGAGGTGTGTGTAAGAAGGTATGGCCGCTCCCAGGGTCCTCCATCACACACAGAGGCCTAGAGACATCACCGGCCTCACACGGCCCGAACTACGCGCACAGACTGAAGAAGAAGGGGTTCCGCCATTACCTGAGGAGATTGTGCGCCTCCATGCTGCGGTTCTGGAGCACACCACGGCCACACGGAGCGGGGTGGACGGCATTATGGTATCAGGCCGCCGAGATCTCCCCCTCACGAAAACCTCCTGACTCGGCGGAGACACGGTGAGGAGGACCGCAGCCGCTGCTACAGATGGCGGCACTTCCGCCTGTGCTCCGCCACCACAGGAACTAAAATGGCGGCCGGGCGGGGAAGTGACGTGTGGTGAGGAGACGTGGGAGGCCGGACTGAGTCATGGAGGAGGCGACGGTGGTGTCGTAATGTTTGCTGTGGAGAGCGCAGCAGAGGAGCGGAGCTGTCAGCGGGGAAGAGCGCGGCACAACACAAAGCCCGGAGGAGGGAGCGGCGACACCCCGCAGAGGACAGAAGGGAGACGGTGTGTGGGGGGAGAGAGTGGGGGGAGCAGAGGCTGAGCATGGGGGGAGGAGCAGAGGCTGAGCATGGGGGGGGAGCAGAGGCTGAGCATGGGGGGGGAGCAGAGGCTGAGCATGGGGGGGGGAGCAGAGGCTGAGCATGGGGGGGGAGCAGAGGCTGAGCATGGGGGGGAGCAGAGGCTGAGCATGGGGGGGGAGCAGAGGCTGAGCATGGGGGGGGAGCAGAGGCTGAGCATGGGGGGGGAGCAGAGGCTGAGCATGGGGGGGGGGAGCAGAGGCTGAGCATGGGGGGGGGAGCAGAGGCTGAGCATGGGGGGGAGCAGAGGCTGAGCATGGGGGGGGGGGGGAGCAGAGGCTGAGCATGGGGGGGGGGGGGAGCAGAGGCTGAGCATGGGGGGGGGGGGAGCAGAGGCTGAGCATGGGGGGGGGGAGCAGAGGCTGAGCATGGGGGGGGAGCAGAGGCTGGGCATGGGGGGGGAGCAGAGGCTGAGCATGGGGGGGGGAGCAGAGGCTGGGCATGGGGGGGGAGCAGAGGCTGAGCATGGGGGGGAGCAGAGGCTGAGCATGGGGGGGGGGAGCAGAGGCTGAGCATGGGGGGGGGGGAGCAGAGGCTGAGCATGGGGGGGGGGAGCAGAGGCTGAGCATGGGGGGGAGCAGAGGCTGGGCATGGGGGGGGAGCAGAGGCTGAGCATGGGGGGGAGCAGAGGCTGAGCATGGGGGGGGGGGAGCAGAGGCTGGGCATGGGAGGGGAGCAGAGGCTGAGCATGGGGGGGGAGCAGAGGCTGAGCATGGGGGGGGAGCAGAGGCTGAGCATGGGGGGGGGAGCAGAGGCTGAGCATGGGGGGGGAGCAGAGGCTGAGCATGGGAGGGGGAGCAGAGGCTGAGCATGGGGGGGGGAGCAGAGGCTGAGCATGGGGGGGGAGCAGAGGCTGAGCATGGGGGGGGAGCAGAGGCTGAGCATGGGGGGGAGCAGAGGCTGAGCATGGGGGGGGAGCAGAGGCTGAGCATGGGGGGGAGCAGAGGCTGAGCATGGGGGGGGAGCAGAGGCTGAGCATGGGGGGGGAGCAGAGGCTGAGCATGGGGGGGGAGCAGAGGCTGAGCATGGGGGGGGAGCAGAGGCTGAGCATGGGGGGGGAGCAGAGGCTGAGCATGGGGGGGGAGCAGAGGCTGAGCATGGGGTGGGAGCAGAGGCTGAGCATGGGGTGGGAGCAGAGGCTGAGCATGGGGGGGGAGCAGAGGCTGAGCATGGGGGGGGAGCAGAGGCTGAGCATGGGGAGGGGGGAGCAGAGGCTGAGCATGGGGAGGGGGGAGCAGAGGCTGAGCATGGGGGGGGAGCAGAGGCTGAGCATGGGGGGGGAGCAGAGGATGGTGCTTGGGGGGCGGAGCCGGAGCTGGAGTGTGGTGGACGGGAGATAAAACACAACCTTAGTATGTAGGGCTGTGGAGTCGGAGCTCATTTTGGTGGAGTCGGAGTTGGTATAAAATGGACCGATTCCGACTCCTAAAATATATAATAAATTGGGTACAGTAGTTCAATGCAGAATGTGCTGAATATTTTTTCATAGGAATTTGGGAAAGTTATGAAATGTCCTATAAATGGCTGTTCTATTCCTGATCTAAGGCTACATTCACACACAGCGTTTTTGCTGCGTTTTTTGAGGATACGTTTTTCAGTTGCAAAAGCAGATCAGCTTTTTAAAAACTGCATCACCTGAAAGGTTTTTGAGCTCATAGATAATGTTTTCAATATCAGAGCAGATTTCTAATCTGCTTTTATTTATATATCTGTCTATCCATATCATATCTGTACCAAAAAGAATGAAAGCCGGATAGCACACAGACTAACACTCCTTTTTTTTAGCACCAGTCAGGTCCACCTCATAGCTGCCCAAAAGGACGCCCAGGACAGGCATTGCTCGTCTTCAGTAACATCAACTGATAGTTGGAATAAATATACTGCATTCACCACCACATCTTCTTAAGGTGCAGGCTTTATTTTCAAGTGTAGGGGTGTGCAGTATGAGGTTCTGCCCCCCCCAGGTTTGATCCTGGCTACGCCCATGATGTGGATGTAGCCTGAGGATCTAGGCTTTGTCTTAGCCGAGATAAGTCATAGTATGTGTGTGTGTGTATATATATATATATATATATATATATATATATATATATATATATACACACACACACACACACACTACAGACCAAAGGTTTGGAAACACCTCAATCAAAGCGTATTCTTTATTTTCATGACTATGGTTTAATAAGTGAGATTTCTTGCCTTATAAATGGGGTTGGGACCATCAGTTGTGCATAAGTCTGGTGGATACACAGCTGATAGTCCTACTGAATAGACTATTAGAATTTGTATTATGGTAAGAAAAAAGCAGCTGAGTAAAGAAAAACGAGTGGCCATTATTACTTTAAGAAATGAAGGTCAGTCAGTCCGAAAAATTGGGAAAACTTTGAAAGTGTCCCCACGTGCAGTGGCAAAAACCATCAAGCGCTACAAAGAAACTGGCTCACATGAGGACCGCTCCAGGAAAGGAAGACCAAGAGTCACCTCTGCTGCGGAGGATAAGTTCATCCGAGTCACCAGCCTCAGAAATCGCAGGTTAACAGCAGCTCAGATCAGAGACCAGGTCAATGCCACACAGAGTTCTAGCAGCAGACACATCTCTACAACAACTGCTAAGAGGAGACTTTGTGCAGCAGGCCTTCATGGTAAAATAGCTGCTAGGAAACCACTGCTAAGGACAGGCAACAAGCAGAAGAGACTTGTTTGGGCTAAAGAACTCAAGGAATGGACATTAGACCAGTGGAAATCTGTGCTTTGGTCTGATGAGTCCAAATTTGAGATCTTTGGTTCCAACCACCTTGTCTTTGTGCGACGCAGAAAAGGTGAACGGATGGACTCTACATACCTGGTTCCCACCGTGAAGCATGGATGAGGAGGTGTGATGGTGTGGGGGTGCTTTACTGGTGACACTGTTGGGGATTTATTCAAAATTGAAGGCATACTGAACCAGCATGGCCACCACAGCATCTTGCAGCGGCATGCTATTCCATCCGGTTTGTGTTTAGCTGGACCATCATTTATTTTTCAACAGGACAATGACCTCAAACACACCTCCAGGCTGTGTAAGGGCTATTTGACCAAGAAGGAGAGTGATGGGGTGCTACGCCAGATGACCTGGCCTCCACAGTCACCAGACCTGAACCCAATCGAGATGGTTTGGGGTGAGCTGGACCGCAGAGTGAAGGCCAAAGGGCCAACAAGTGCTAAGCATCTCTGGGAACTCCTTCAAGACTGTTGGAAGTCCATTTCCAGTGACTACCTCTTGAAGCTCATCAATAGAATGCCAAGAGTGTGCAAAGCAGTAATCAAAGCAAAAGGTGGCTACTTTGAAGAACCTAGAATATAAGACACATTTTCAGTTGTTTCACACTTTTTTGTTAATTATATAATTCCACATGTGTTAATTCATAGCTTTGATGCCTTCAGAGTGAATCTACAATTTTCATAGTCATGAAAATAAAGCAAACTCTTTGAATGAGAAGGTGTGTCCAAACTTTGGTCTGTACAGCCATGGCTAAAAATTTTGAGAATGACACAAATAATAATTTTTACAAAGTCTACTGCTTCATTTTTTCTAATGGCAATTTGCATATACTCCAGAATGTTATAAAGAGTGATCAGCTTAACAGCAATTACTTGCAAAGTCAATATTTGCCTAGAAAATTAACTTTATCCCCCAAAATACATTTCAACATCATTGCAGCCCTGCCTTAAAAGGACCAGCTAACATCGTTTCAGTGATTGCTCCATTAACACAGGTGTGGGTGTTGATGAGGACAGGGCTGGAGATCAATCTGTCATGATTAAGTAAGAATGACACCACTGGACACTTTAAAAGGAGGCTGGTGCTTGGCATCATTGTTTCTCTTCTGTTAACCATGGTTATCTCTAAAGAAACACGTGCAGTCATCATTGCACTGCACAAAAATGGCCTAACAGGGAAGAGTATCGCAGCTAGAAAGAATGCACCTCAGTCAACAATCTATCGCATCATCAAGAACTTCAAGGAGAGAGGTTCCCTTGTTGCCAAAAAGGCTCCAGGGCGCCCAAGAAAGACCAGCAAGCGCCAGGACCGTCTCTTAAAAGTGCTTCAGCTGTGGGATCGGACTACCAGCAGTGCAGAGCTTGCTCAGGAATGGCAGCAGGCAGGTGTGAGTGCTTCTGCACACGCTGTGAGGCGGAGACTCTTGGAGCAAGGCCTGGTCTCAAGGAGGACAGCAAAGAAGCCACTTCTCTCCAGAAAAAACATCATGGACAGACTGATATTCTGCAAGAGGTACAGGGAGTGGACTGCTGAGGACTGGGGTAAAGTCATTTTCTCTGATGAATCCCCTTTTCGATTGTTTGGGACATCTGGAAAACGGCTTATTCGGAGAAGACCAGGTGAGCGCTACCACCAGTCTTGTCTCATGCCAACTGTCAAGCATCCTGAAACCAGGGCCGCCATCAGGGCATGACAGGCCTTACATGTGTATGGGGCCCGGTGATTAGGGGGGCCCGACCATGCTGGCAGCCCGATCCGCGCTGGGGCCCCCCTACATTTTATACAGGCTTCTGCAGCTATATTTTAAATTCAGACTCAGCGCCTGCCGGGCCCCTCGGGCAGGCCCCCCCCCCCCCCCGCACCATGGTCCAGCCAGCGCCGAAATCCCCCCCTGCACAACGGTCCAGCCACAGCTCCGCCCTCACCTGACGTCACACACTGCTCTGCTCCTCCACTTCCTCATTCAGTCAGTGTGCCACGTGGGACTGGGAGAGGGAGGGAGCCTCGCCGCTGGAGCACAGCCAGATAACAAGGTAAGAATTTTTTTTTTTTTTTTTTTTTTTTGAGAGCGGCTATCCAGGGAGCCTGGGGCAGAATGCTGGACACTGGGGGCAGAATGCTGGACGCTGGGGGCAGAATGCTGGACGCTGGGGACAGAATGCTGGACGCTGGTGGCAGAATGCTGGATATGAGGGCAGACTGTGAGACGGGGCAGAATGCTGGACGCTGGGGCAGAATTCTGGACATGGGGCAGAAGAATGCTGGACGCTGGGGCAGAATTCTGGACATGGGGCAGAAGAATGCTGGACGCTGGGGCAGAATTCTGGACATGGGGCAGAATGCTCGAAGCTGGGGCAGAATGCTGGAGACTGAGGCAGAATGCTGGACATGGGGGCAGGCTGTGAGCTGGGGCAGAATGTTGGATACAGATACTGCACAGTACCACTCATCCTGTATATATATACACTGCACAGTACCACTCCTGTATATGTATATACTGCACAGTACCACTCCTCCTGTATATATACACTGCACAGTACCACTCCTGTATATGTATATACTGCACAGTACCACTCCTGTATATGTATATACTGCACAGTACCACTCCTGTATATACACTGCACAGTACCCCTCCTCCTGTATATATACACTGCACAGTACCCCTCCTCCTGTATATATACACTGCACAGTATCACTCCTCCTGTATATATACACTGCACAGTATCACTCCTCCTGTATATATACACTGCACAGTACCCCTCCTATATATACACTGCACAGTACCCCTCCTCCTGCATATATGCACTGCACAGTACTACTCCTGTCCTGTATATATACACCGCACAGTACCACTCCTGTTCTGCATATATGCATTGCACAGTACCACTCCTGTCCTGTATATATACACTGCACAGTACCACTCCTGTCTATATACACTGCACAGTCCCACTCCTGTATATATACACTGCACAGTACCACTCCTGTATATGTATATACACAGCACCACTCCTGTCTATATACACTGCACAGTCCCACTCCTGTATATATACACTGCACAGTACCACTCCTGTCCTGCATATACACACTGCACAGTAACACTCCTGTACATATACACTGCACAGTACCACTCCTGTATATACACTGCACAGTACCACTCCTGTCCTGTATATATACACTGCACAGCACCACTCCTCCTGTCCTGTATATATGCACTGCACAGTACCACTCCTGTCCTGTATATATGCACTGCACAGCACCACTCCTGTCCTGTATATATACACTGCACAGCACCACTCCTCCTGTCCTGTATATATACACTGCACAGTACCACTCCTATATATACACTGCACAGTAACCCTCCTCCTGCATATATGCACTGCACAGTACCACTCCTGTCCTGTATATATACACTGCACAGTACCACTCCTCCTTTCCTGTATATATACACTGCACAGTACCACTCCTCCTGTCCTGTATATATACCCTGCACAGCACCACTCCTGTCCTGTATATATACACTGCACAGTACCACTCCTGCATATATGCACTGCACAGTACCACTCCTGTCCTGTATATATACACTGCACAGTACCACTCCTGTCCTGAATATATCCACTGCACAGTACCACTCCTGTCCTGTATATATACACACTGCACAGTACCACTCCTGTCTATATACACTGCACAGTTCCACTCCTGTATATATACAATGCACAGTACCACTCCTGTCCTGCATATACACACTGCACAGTACCACTCCTCCTGTATATATACACTGCACAGTACCACTCCTGTATATAGAAAGTACCAAACAAAGAAGCAGTCAAAAAATCCATAAAACTATGATATTTATTAAAGATAATTTAAAACATTAATAGATATGGACACACAGTGTTTGGACAGGGAAAAGGAACAGCATATAAATGAACACAATGGTCATGAAGGGCCAACGAAGCTGCAAACACCCCGCCAGGATAGTAAAATGCAGAGCTAGATGGTATAGCTAATAAGAGTTAAGGGGTTATATAAAGTATAATAAGACAAATCATACAGCAAGTGCTACAATCCTTCATAAGAAGTATACCCTGACAAAGTGCAAATGCGCACATGCAAAATTGATGTATAATACACGTCATACTAATGACCTAATAAACTGCATTACTATACCTGAAGTACGGGGGGAAGCAGCAAGGTCGGTCCTATCCCCGACGCGCGTTTCGGAGCTAGAAAAACAACTTCCTCAGGGAAGCACCACTCCTCCTGTCCTGTATATATACACTGCACAGTACCACTCCTCCTGTCCTGTATATATGCACTGCACAGTACCACTCCTCCTGTATATATAAACTGCACAGTACCACTCCTGTCCTGCATATACACACAGCACAGTACCACTCCTCCTGTATATATACACTGCACAGTACCACTCCTGTCCTGTATATATGCACTGCACAGTACCACTCCTGTATATATACACTGCACAGTACCACTCCTGTCCTGCATATACACACAGCACAGTACCACTCCTCCTGTATATATACACTGCACAGTACCACTCCTCCTGTCCTGTATATATGCACTGCACAGTACCACTCCTCCTGTATATATACACTGCACAGTACCACTCCTGTCTATACACACTGCGCAGTCCCACTCCTGTATATATACACTGCACAGTACCACTCTTCCTGTATATATACACTGCACAGCACCACTCCTCCTATATACACTGCACAGTACCCCTCCTCCTGTATATATACACTGCACAGTACCACTCGTGTCTTGTATATATACACTGCACAGCACCACTCCTCCTGTCCTGCATATATGCACTGCACAGTACCACTCATGCCATGTATATATATACACTGCACAGTACCACTCCTGTCCTGCATATACACACTGCACAGTACCACTCCTGCATATATACATTGCACAGCACCACTCCTGTATATACACTGCACAGTACCACTCCTGTCCAGTATATATACACTGCACAGTACCACTCCTGTCCTGTATATATACACTGCACAGCACCACTCCTCCTGTCCTGCATATATGCACTGCACACTACCACTCATGTCCTGTCTATATACACTGCACAGTACCACTCTTGTCTATATACACTGCACAGTCCCACTCCTGTATATATACACTGCACAGTACCACTCCTGTCCTGCATATATACACTGCACAGCACCACTCCTCCTGTGATGTATATATACACTGCACAGCACCACTCCTGTCCTGTATATATACACTGCACAGTACCACTCCTCCTGTATATATACACTGCACAGTACCACTCCTCCTGTATATATACACTGCACAGTACCACTCCTGTATATATACACTGCACAGTACCACTCCTGTCCTGTATATATGCACTGCACAGTACCACTCCTGTCCTGTATATATACACTGCACAGTACCACTCCTGTCCTGCATATATGCATTGCAAAGTACCACTCCTGTCCTGTGTATATACACACTGCACAGTACCACTCCTGTCTATATACACTGCACAGTTCCACTCCTGTATATATACACTGCACAGTACCACTCCTGTCCTGCATATACACACTGCACAGTACCACTCCTCCTGTATTTATACACTGCACAGTACCACTCCTGTATATACACTGCACAGTACCACTCCTGTCCTGTATATATACACTCCACAGCACCACTCCTCCTGTCCTGTATATATACACTGCACAGCACCACTCCTCCTGTCCTGTATATATACACTGCACAGCACCACTCCTCCTGTCCTGTATATATACACTGCACAGCACCACTCCTCCTGTCCTGTATATATACACTGCACAGCACCACTCCTGTCCTGTATATACACACTGCACAGTACCACTCCTGTCCTGCATATACACACAGCACAGTACCACTTTTCCTGTATATATACACTGCACAGTACCACTCCTGTCCTGTATATATACACTCCACAGCACCACTCCTCCTGTCCTGTATATATACACTGCACAGTACCACTCCTCCTGTCCTGTATATATGCACTGCACAGTACCACTCCTCCTGTCTATACACACTGCACAGTACCACTCCTGTATATATACACTGCACAGTACCACTCCTCCTGTATATATACACTGCACAGCACCACTCCTCCTGTATATACACTGCACAGTACCCCTCCTGTATATATACACTGCACAGTACCACTCGTGTCCTGTATATATACACTGCACAGCACCACTCCTCCTGTCCTGCATATATGCACTGCACTATCCACTCATGCCCTGTATATATACACTGCACAGTACCACTCCTGTCTATATACACTGCAGTCCCACTCCTGTATATATACACTGCACAGTCCCACTCCTGTCCTGCATATACACACTGCACAGTACCACTCCTGCATATATACATTGCACAGCACCACTCCTGTATATAAACTGCACAGTACCACTCCTGTCCTGTATATATACACTGCACAGTACCACTCCTGTCCTGTATATATACACTGCACAGCACCACTCCTCCTGTCCTGCATATATGCACTGCACAGTACCACTCCTGTCTATATACACTGCACAGTCCCACTCCTGTATATATACACTGCACAGTCCCACTCCTGTCCTGCATATACACACTGCACAGTACCACTCCTGCATATATACATTGCACAGCACCACTCCTGTATATACACTGCACAGTACCACTCCTGTCCTGTATATATACACTGCACAGTACCACTCCTGTCCTGTATATATACACTGCACAGCACCACTCCTCCTGTCCTGCATATATGCACTGCACAGTACCACTCATGTCCTGTCTATATACACTGCACAGTACCACTCCTGTCTATATACACTGCACAGTCCCACTCCTGTATATATACACTGCACAGTACCACTCCTGTCCTGCATATATACACTGCACAGCACCACTCCTCCTGTGATGTATATATACACTGCACAGCACCACTCCTGTCCTGTATATATACACTCCACAGTACCACTCCTCCTGTATATATATACTGCACAGTACCACTCCTCCTGTATATATACACTGCACAGTACCACTCCTCCTGTCCTGTATATATGCACTGCACAGTACCACTCCTCCTGTATATATACACTGCACAGTACCACTCCTCCTGTCCTGTATATATACACTGCACAGCACCACTCCTCCTGGCCTGTAAATATGTACTGCACAGTACCACTCCTGTCCTGCATATATACACTGCACAGCACCACTCCTGTGATGTGTATATATACACTGCACAGCATCACTCCTGTCCTGTATATATACACTCCACAGTACCACTCCTCCTGTATATATACACTGCACAGTACCACTCCTCCTGTATATATACACTGCACAGTACCACTCCTCCTGTATATATACACTGCACAGTACCACTCCTGTCCTGTATATATGCACTGCACAGTACCACTCCTGTATATATACACTGCACAGTACCACTCCTCCTGTCCTGTATATATACACTGCACAGCACCACTCCTCCTGGCCTGTAAATATGCACTGCACAGTACCACTCCTGTCCTGTATATTTACACTGCACAGCACCACTCCTGTCCTGTATATATACACTGCACAGTACCACTCCTGTCCTGCATATACACACTGCACAGTACCACTCCTCCTGTCCTGTATATATATGCACTGCACAGTACCACTCCTCCTGTATATATACACTGCACAGTACCACTCCTGTATATACACTGCACAGTACCACTCCTGTCCTGTATATATACACTCCACAGCACCACTCCTTCTGTCCTGTATACATACACTGCACAGCACCACTCCTTCTGTCCTGTATATATACACTGCACAGTACCACTCCTGTCCTGTATATATACACTGCACAGCACTACTCCTCCTGTCCTGTATATACACACTGCACAGCACTAATCCTCCTGTCCTGTATATATACACTGCACAGCACCACTCCTGTCCTGTATATACACACTGCACAGTACCACTCCTGTCCTGCATATACATACAGCACAGTACCACTCCTCCTGTATATATACACTGCACAGTACCACTCCTCCTGTCCTGTATATATGCACTGCACAGTACCACTCCTCCTGTATATATACACTGCACAGTACCACTCCTGTCTTTACACACTGCACAGTCCCACTCCTGTATATATACACTGCACAGTACCACTCCTGTCCTGTATATATACACTGCACAGTACCACTCCTCCTGTATATATACACTGCACAGCACCACTCCTATATATACACTGCACAGTACCCCTCCTCCTGTATACACTGCACAGTACCACTCATGTCCTGTATATATACACTGCACAGCACCACTCCTCCTGTGATGTATATATACACTGCACAGCACCACTCCTGTCCTGTATATATACACTCCACAGTACCACTCCTCCTGTATATATACACTCCACAGTACCACTCCTCCTGTATATATACACTGCACAGTACCACTCCTCCTGTATATATACACTGCACAGTACCACTCCTCCTGTCCTGTATATGCACTGCACAGTACCACTCCTCCTGTATATATACACTGCACAGTACCACTCCTCCTGTCCTGTATATATGCACTGCACAGTACCACTCCTCCTGTATATATACACTGCACATTACCACTCCTCCTGTCCTGTATATATACACTGCACAGCACCACTCCTCCTGGCCTGTATATATGCACTGCACAGCACCACTCCTGTCCTGTATATATACACTGCACAGTACCACTCCTGTCCTGCATATACACACTGCACAGTACCACTCCTCCTGCCCTGTATATATATGCACTGCACAGTACCACTCCTCCTGTATATATACACTGCACAGTACCACTCCTCCTGTATATATACACTGCACAGTACCACTCCTGTATATATACACTGCACATTACCGCTCCTCCTGTATATATACACTGCACAGTACCACTCCTGTATATATACATTGCACAGTACCACTACTCCTGTCCTGTATATATACTCTGCACAGTACCACTCCTCCTGTCCTGTATATATACGCTGCACAGTACCACTCCAGTCCTGTATATATTCACTGCACAGTACCACTCCTCCTGTATATACACACTGCACAGTACCACTCCTCCTGTATATATATACACTGCACAGTACCACTCCTCCTGTATATATACACTGCACAGTACCACTCCTCCTGTCCTGTATATATACACTGCACAGTACCGCTCCTCCTGTATATATACACTGCACAGTACCACTCCTCCTGTATATATATACTCTGCACAGTACCACTCCTGTATATATACATTGCACAGTACCACTACTCCTGTCCTGTATATATACGCTGCACAGTACCACTCCTCCTGTCCTGTATATATACACTGCACAGTACCACTCCAGTCCTGTATATATTCACTGCACAGTACCACTCCTGTATATACACACTGCACAGTACCACTCCTCCTGTATATATATATATACTCTGCACAGTACCACTCCTGTATATATACATTGCACAGTACCACTACTCCTGTCCTGTATATATACGCTGCACAGTACCACTCCTCCTGTCCTGTATATATACACTGCACAGTACCACTCCAGTCCTGTATATATACTCTGCACAGTACCACTCCTCCTGTGTATATACACTGCACAGTACCACTCCTGTATATGTATATACTGCACAGTACCACTCCTCCTGTATATATACACTGCACAGTACCACTCCTGTATATATACACTGCACAGTACCACTCCTCCTGTATATATATACTGCGCAGTACCACTCCTTCTGTCCTGTATATATACACTGCACAGTACCACTCCTCCTGTATATACACACTGCACAGTACCACTCCTCCTGTATATATATATATATATACACTTCACAGTACCACTCCTCCTGTCCTGTATATATACACTGCACAGTACCACTCCAGTCCTGTATATATTCACTGCACAGTACCACTCCTCCTGTATATATACACACTGCACAGTACCACTCCTCCTGTATATATACACACTGCACAGTACAACTCCTCCTGTCCTGTATATATACACTGCACAGTACCACTCCTGTATATGTATATACCGCACAGTACCACTCCTCCTTTATATATACTCTGCACAGTACCACTCCTCCTGTGTATATACACTGCACAGTACCACTCCTGTATATGTATATACTGCACAGTACCACTCCTCCTGTATATATACACACTGCAGAGTACCACTCCTGTATATGTATGTACTGCACAGTACCACTCCTCCTGTATATATACACTGCACAGTGCCACTCCTATATATGTATATACTGCACAGTACCACTCATCCTGTATATATACACTGCACAGTACCACTCCTATATATGTATATACTGCACAGTACCACTCATCCTGTATATATATATATATACACTGCACAGTACCACTCCTGTATATGTATATACTGCACAGTACCACTCCTGTATATATACACTGCACAGTACCACTCCTGTATATGTATATACTGCACAGTACCACTCCTCCTGTATATATACACTGCACAGTACCACTCCTGTATATGTATATACTGCACAGTACCACTCCTCCTGTATATATATACACTGCACAGTACCACTCCTGTATATGTATATACTACACAGTACCTCTCCTCCTGTATGACTGTGTTGACATAGGGCTAAACAACCCCTTGGCGCATTTCCTCAGCCCCACTTAACCATACAAATCAAAACTCAGAGACCAAGTGATGGGTGAAGGTCAGTCACAGCTTTATTAAATGTTTTCTTACCAACCATTTGAAAAGGCACTTAGCTTTCTTAAAAACGCGCTCGCTGCCTAATGCCCTACTCCATATTCGCAGGCAAGTCAGCCAGCAAGCCGTAACTTATGTGCCATTACTTCTCCACCGCCACGGAGGATCCTGTTTCTCAAACAGGACTCCGACCCCCACCCATCAGTAGCAATGCCTGCTCTATGCCATCTTGGAGACCGGATAAGATATCGAGCCCGATATTGTTCAAGTGCACCCCGTCAGGTCTCAATAAAGCAGCATTATCCCCTTCCAGTTGTCTGTGTCTAACAACCAAACCTCTCACGCACCATCTTAGAAATACAGGCGTGTATGGTCCTCCTAGTGCGCTCAACGGCAATACCATCCCTAGCTCCTTGCCACACCGCCCTCGGGACAATCTCAGACCAGACTAGCACCAATTCCTGAAAAAAAAACCATGGAAACGTTCCATATCAGCCCGCATCATTGTGAGAAGCTCTGCCACCTGTACGATCATAGATCATTCCCCCCGCGTGCAGAATCCAAAATTATAGGACCCCTGGCTCCTCTTGCAATCGATACCACTTCCGGTAGAACTTGCGGCCATTGCAAGCCCCTGATGCCTCTCCACATGAAGGCCACGTCACGGAAACCTAGATGCCTCCCCCCAGGGCGGCACTCAGCTCGCTGTGCTGCTCAAAATATGTAGGAGTGTCCTAGTAACCAGACAGTCGGTCTAACGGCATCATAGGCTTGCCACGTAGACGAAGTCACCGACGAACGAACCAGCGACATCAAATGCTCGCGACCATCTCCTACAGATGCACCCGGGTCCGCTGATGGAGGAGGGACTCCATCCCCAGCATATTTATCGGGCAACGGGAGGCGGGTAACTGTCGGCGCAAGGGTGGACATGGACATACGCCCTACCGCGTCCGTAAGTGCCTGGACGGCAGCATCTGTGGCCTGCGCAGCTGCGAGAGACCTCTCAAGGGTAGCAAGACGAGCCTCGAGCTGACGCACAAGCTGTAACAGCTGCTTCTGATCTGCCATCTCTAGCCAGACCCTGGCGCTAGTATTATGTTACGGCGGCGGTACACGCTTAAAAAAATATAAATAAACGTGTTCGCCGCCCGGGGTCCATCGTGCGCCAGGTGATATAACCGCTGCTAGAGAGGCAGAGCACTATGGCGGTAATGTGCACGGGGTTAACTGCACTCTAAGTGCACAGAAGAGAGCTCTGTTATGCTCACAGAGCTGCAGGGAAAAGAATAAAGTGACACGCTACGTCTGTTCGGGGACACAGAATAACAGCGAAACTGTCACGGTAAAAATAGTCACAGAAGTAGCCTTAGGCAGCAGGACTACTCCCTCTAGACCTACCGTGAAATCAGACAGGAGGCGTCGCAACTGCACAGTACCACTCCTGTCCTGTATATATACACTGCACAGTACCACTCCTGTCCTGCATATATGCACTGCACAGCACCACTCCTGTTCTGCATATATGCACTGCACAGTACCACTCCTGACGTAGTATGCAACCATCCGCCCCAAGTCAGTCCCCAATAAAACATCAGTGGGCAGGTTTTCAGACACTCCCACCTCCCTCAACCCGCTCCCAGCACCCCAATCGAGATAAACTCGTGCCACTGGCAAAGGACAACGGGTGCCTCCAATCCCGGTGACAGTCAGGGTTTTCCCCTCAACAAACTCTTCAGGGGCCGCCAGTCCAGGACGGATGAGGGTTCGTTCAGCCCCGGTGTCCTTGAGGCCTGTAGCAAGACGGGCCCCCACCTGAACAAGTTGAACGTTGTCGTCAGCCCTCCCAACCACACCTCCCACCAAAAGAACAGAGGCGTTGGGCCCGGGGGCCTTGGCTGGGGGGTTCTTCGGCCTGTTCGGACAGGCGTAAAAGAAGTGACCAGGCCTCTGGCAGTGGTGACACAGGCGACTGTCAGTAGCCGGCCTGTTGTTGGCAACAGGGACAGGGCCTCCGGAGGGACGGCTAGCTGGGGCATTGGGGTTGGTTGCTGGCTTACCCCCTTTCCAGCTGGTGGCGACTGGCCTCCGCGTCTCGGGCTTCCGGTTGGCCTCGTGGTTGTCGGCGATCTGCGCCGCTTTGTCCGCGTTCGTTGGTTCGCGGTCCAGGATGAACTGTCGGACCTCAGCTGGGCAGAGATGCAGGAACTGGTCTTTGATCATCAGGTCCCGTAGCTGCTCAAAGGTTTCAACGGACAGTCCATGGATCCACTGGTCAAAGTGGGTCCTGAGTCCTTGCACCACATCACTGTAGCTATCATGTGGGCCACGTTGGAGGTGTCGGAACTTCTTTCGGTATACCTCAGGTGTCAGCCGATATTTGGCGATCAGCGCCTCTTTTATGGCGCGATAGTCATCATCATGCGCTTGCGGAAGAGAAGCAAACGCCTCCAGAGCTTTGCCTTTTAGCCCTGGGGTCAAGTACCTGGCCCATTGGTCTTCGGGCAGTCGGTACTGTCTGCAGGCTTTCTCAAAGGCTCGCAGAAACGTGTCCAAGTCCCCGTCCTTTTCCATCACGGGAAAATGCTCTGTCCGGGGTTTAGGAGTCTGGACGCTGCTGGGCTCACTGGTTCGGGCTGTGGGGGCATTCCACCCCCGCTGGAGCATCTCCAGCTCATGGGCCCTCTGAGCTTCTGCATGGCGCTCAGCTCTCTCAGCCTGGGATTGACGCTCACGTTCGGCTCTCTCAGCCTGGGCTTGATGCTCGGCCTGGGCCTCCTGCCGATATTGCCGGATCAGTGTCAGACGACCCTCACTGTCTTCGGCAGGGAGTTCGTCCAAGGCCATTTGCAGATAGGGGTCCACCCCGTTATGGTTGAATGTGGGGCCAGCGCTCATGAGTGGAGCCTCTGCTGCAGCCCCATTGTTACTTGAGCCCGCTTCTGCGTTCGCTGGGCTCTGGTCGTTTTCCCGTTGCACCAGAGCCGCGATCATTTGGGCTTTGTTTTTTGTTCGTGGTGTCGATCCGCCACACCCCGCAGAGGGCAATAAGAGATGCCTTGTTATGCTGCTTATACCACTCTGCTCCCATCGTAGCCATGGTTGCCAAATAAAAGACAGAAAAGAAAAACGGAGAAAAAGGGAGGGAATACTTGCAAGTACACACTAATGTCTCAGGACTAGTAACCACTGAGTCTGTTCTCCAAAACCTATGATGCAGGATTCCCGCAGGAACCGTGCAGGTCTTTAGTGAGAGGAATGATTGCTCAAACCAAATCACTAATGCTCTAGGATTATCCCACCGCTCTGCCACCAATATGTGACGAACAGCCCACCGCCGTTCATCCACTTACGGGCGACACTAACGGGGGTCCCGCTGCCACCAAAACGCGACGGACAGCGGACCCTGTGTCACCACTGTCACAATCCCACCACTGACACCGGTGTATCAGCGGACGGAGGGGCGTGACACAATGCCGGCACACGGCTATCACAGGCGCAGTGGGGCTTATCTTAGTTATCCCAACACTGGCACCATGTGACCAAAAATATCCAGCAAGCTAATCTCGCTCTACAATTTGCCGCAGGGGGAGTTTAATTTGGATGCCCCACCACTGCTATCAATCTTCCAAGTACTGCGGGGATTTATGTATATCCCACTTTCTCAGTTCCACTTTTGAACTTGCAGCTCTCCGGCGCCCCCCTTACCCTCAGGTCAGTCAGGGAACTGCACCTAGGATAATTGGTCGCCGGACGGGCTGCCTGTTGTGAACCGGCAATTAGGCTTCTGCAGTAAGGGAATTATGAATGCTGGTGCCGCAGACCCTTATTCAGCTCTATAAGACCCTTCTAGACTGCCAGCAAGCCGCAATAGCCGTGCACAACGCGCTGCCACCAGTCACGGTTACTTAATTCACAGTGTTAAATTAAGAGGGTCCGTGGCAAACCCCTTGAATTAGTAGCCATTATCTATCAAAGGCGTATAGTTCGAGTCTTAGAGCATAGAGACAGATCTAAATAATTATTTCATTTATTTTCCGAAAGAGGACAGTGATTACAGATAAAAGTTGCTATAAAATTGAGACATAAAATATGTACAGTACAGGTATAAAATAAAAGTGGAGAAAACAAAGAGATTATACTCACGGTTCCATATTGTTGTTAGGCAGACCATGCGGCTAAGGTGGGTGGAGGCGGAGCTGCACTTCTCCGCTCATCTGGGTCTTTCTAGCACGACGACTTGAGCTGTTCTGCTCTGGTTTTGTCCAGGAAATGCTTTAAAGACTTGCTATGTGACATCACGGAGAAATGCATGCTGGGTTAATCCCACCTCTCTCTTTTGGATGTAGAATTACACTAGAAAACTTATACTAATCATAACTCCGTGGGGGCAGCCCGCACAGACACATATAGGGCATCATTGGTTGTGATTTGTTGAGTACAATAATTCAAGACCAAATATGCAGTAGTTCTGATACACCGTTTAGCTGGAACACATATCTCAGGTTCTGAAAGGATTACGCTTCGCCAGAACCACGGTAGCGACGCTGTGACCGTCCGGATTACAAAAATGTGATTTTCATATCTCTAGGGTATTTGGTTCTTATGGTATAGTCTCTCATAGTTTTATTCGTTTCAAACAAAGAAGTTTTTCCCGCTCTGAAGAGGAGAGAAGGAAACAAATGGTTGTAACAGCAGGGGGGTCTCCTATTACTAGTGCGAACACAGGCTGTAGAGGAGGGGGGGTGGCACTGCTCTGTGTGTGTGTGAAGGGAGGAGGAATGAAGCTGCAGAGCTAGCAGCCTGGATTGTCATATCTGCCGGATCTTTCTGGAAAGTTACAACAGAAAACATCATATTTTGTGGACAAAACCCCATACCTCACAGACATTGTACATCACATGCCTTATCTGTTTTTCCATTGACAGATGATGGACCTGAGTGGGGACTTGTTTTTTGTGAGATGAAAATTGGTATTATTTTCGCCTACATATCATTGATTGATTTCTTTTTATTTGATATTTGGGAGGCAGAATGAACAAACAGTTGAACACCACACACTACTGGCTCATCCAACAAGGTTTTCTATTAGACTGTGAACTGTCATTGTCTTGGTAAATAAAGTTTTTTACATAGCTTGCCATTTTTATGTACAGTTTAAGTAGAAATGATCAAAAATATAAAACTCAAGGATATTTTATTTAAAAAAAATGTTGTTTTTTTTATCTTAGATGACTGTACCAGGAGATCAGAGGGACAGCTGACATCTTCAATTTTTAAATTTGATGATCTTAAGATCCTACAAGATACAACTGAAGTGATTTCTATTACTCCAGATATACCATCATCCATTCACAGCAAAGATCTGTCATCTGATCCTATGAAACAGGTCCCATCTTCTGATTCATTACTGACTACTAAGGAAAATCAAAGTCACAAAAGAGGCATTACAAAACAAACTGCTCCTAAAGCAAAGAAGTCATTCTCATGTTCAGAATGTGGGAAATGTTTTAACAAGAAATAACTTTGTGCTACACACCATAGAACGCACACAGGGCAGAAGCCTTTTTCATGTTCAGAATGTGGAAAATGTTTTAACCAGAAAGGGAATCTTGTTAAGCACCAAAGAACTCACACAGGGGAGAAGCCTTTTTCCTGTTCAGAATGTGGAAAATGTTTTAACCAGAAAGGGAATCTTGTTCAACACCAAAAAACTCACGCAGGGGAAAAGCCTTTTTCCTGTCCAGAATGTGGAAAATGTTTTAACCAAAAAGGGAGTCTTGTTGCACACCAAATAACTCACGCAGGAGAGAAACCTTTTTCATGTTCACAATGTGGGAAATGTTTTGCACATAAATCACTGCTTGTTTCTCACCATAGAACTCACACAGGGGAGAAGCTTTTTCATGTTCAGAATGTGGAAAATGTTTTCAAGGGAAAACACGTCTTGATCGCCATCAAAGAACCCACACAGGGGAGAAGCCTTTTTCCTGTTCAGAATGTGGGAAATGTTTTAACGAGAAATCAAATTTTGTTACTCACTATAGAACCCACACAGGGGAGAAGCCTTTTTCTTGTACAGAATGTGGGAAATGTTTTAACAAGAAATCAGATTTAGTTAATCACCAGAGAATTCACACAGGGGAGAAACCTTTTTCCTGTTCAGAATGTGGGAAATATTTTGCGCACAAATCATATTTTGTTAAGCATCACAGCAGTCACACAGGGGAGAAACCTTTTTCATTTTCTTAATGTAGGAAATATTTTACTTGGAAATCAACTGTTAATAAACATCAGAGATGTCACATAGGGGAGAAGCCTTTTTTTTGTTCATAATGTTGGAATAGTTTTAACCAAAATTGAATCTTCTTAAATAGGTTGTCTCTTGTCATTCCTCATGTTTGCTGACAAAAGGATAAAACTAAACTTTATTAATTTCAAATGTAAAATTATACAAATAATTCACCCCTTGAAGGTTAGTCAGAAGGTGATTGAGGCTATGTGCACATGGTGCGAATTCTGCTGCAGATCCACAGCGCATTTGGCCCTGCGGATTCGCAGCAGAACTGCATGTGATGTACAGTAGCATTAAAGGCTATGTAAAACAAAATCCGCAGTGCACATGCTGCGTTTTTTTCCGTGCAGATTTGGTGTGGAATGAAAAATGCAGCATGTCACTTCTTTTGTGCCGGTTTGCTGCAGTTTTCCACCTGCTCCATTCTAGAAATCTGCAGGGGGAAAACCGCAGGGGAAAACCGCACAAAATATGCAGTAAAATCGCACAAAAAATGCACTAAATCTGCAGGAAAAATGCAGGTCATTTGACCTGCGGATTTAGTAAATTTTGCGTGGAAAATTCCAAAGCAGAATACGCACCGTGTGCACATAGCTTAATAGACAAAACATATATCCCACATTTCCAAGCCTCTCATTTCTACGGGTTTCATCGTCCTCACCAAAGGCGACTCATCAGGAGACTATTTAATATTGACCTATATTCAAGAGAGACTAGACAAAAAACTAAAATCATGTTATCCGAAACAGTCAGAAAACTAGCCCCATATTGGCAGATCCCAGACCTCAGACTATATACTGTGTAAGTTTATAAGCCACTCCAGTGTCAGGAATAGATAGTATGTGATAATACAGTATAATTCTTGTGTTTTCTCCTATAGGGACTGCCCTAGTTTGGTAATGTAACAGCTGTTAATTAGTAGTGCAGACAAATTGTCCTAGACTAAACTCAGTCTTCAGACGGCCCAATATGTACCACTCAGGGAAAACGTACCTGCTCCAAAGATCATTAGCAGCTTCTAACTAATGGCCATGCTGCGGTCTGTCAGGGAATGAGTGCAATATCGTTATAAAGACTAGGGATATGTGCAATCATAATGTCTGGGAGATCTGTGCCATTATTTAGTATGAATATGGAAATTATCTCTGAAAGGTAAGTGTTCCCTGAGCGGTATATACGGTATTATCACATACTATCTATTCCTGACACTGGAGGGGCTTATAAACTTACACAGTATATAGTTTGAGGTCTGGGATCTGACAATATGTGGCTAGCTTTCTGACTGTTTCAGATAACATGATTTTAGGGTTTTCTTCATCTAGTCCTGCTTGAATATAGATCAATAATAAATAGTCTCCTGATGAGTCGCCTTTGGTGAGGACGATGAAACCCGTAGAAATGTGAGGCTTAGAGAGAGTGTGTATACGTCACCTTACCCTATATGCTGAGATGTGGGGTACATGTTTTTTCTAATAGTCACCTTCTGACTAACCTTCAGGGAGTGAATTATAGTTTTACATTTGGAATTAATAAAGTTTAGTTTTATCATTTTGTCAGTGAATCTTCTAATCAAGGGATAATTACGTGTGTGTATGTGTGTGTGTGTGTGTGTATATATATGTATATACACTACCGTTCAAAAGTTTGGGGTCACCCAGACAACTGTGTTTTCTATGAAAACTCATACTTTTATTAATCAAATGAGTTGCCAAATTAATTTAAAATCTCGTCCAGACATTGACAAGGTTGGAAAAAAAGATTTTTATTTGAAATAATAATTTTCTCCTTCAAATTTTTCTTTCGTCAAAGAATGCTCCCTTTGCAGCAAGTCCAGCATTGCAGACCATTGGCATGCGTACCATACGGTCAAGCTGCTCCCACAACAGCTCAATGGGGTTGAGATCTGGTGACTGCGCTGGCCACTCCATTACAGATAGAATACCAGCTATCTGCTTCTTCCCTAAATAGTTCTTGCATAATTTGGAGGTGTGCTTTGGATCATTGACCCGTTGTAGGATGAAATTGGCGCTTCTTCCCTAAATAGTTCTTGCATAATTTGGAGGTGTGCTTTGGATCATTGACCCGTTGTAGGATGAAATTGGCTCCAATCAAGCACTGTCCACAGGGTATGGCGATGCAAAATGGAGTGATAGCCTTCCTTATTCAAAATCCCTTTTACCTTGTGCAAATCTCCCACTTTAGCAGCACCAAAGCAACCCCAGACATCACATTACCTCCACCATGCTTGACAGATGGCGTCAGGCACTCTTCCAGCATCTTTTCAGTTGTTCTGCGTCTCACAAATGTTCTTCTGTGTGATCCAAACACCTCACACTTGGATTCGTCTGTTCATAACACTTTTTTCCAATCTTCCTCTGTCCAATGTCTGTGTTCTTTTGCCCATATTAATCTTTTCCTTTTATTAGCCAGTCTCAGATATGGCTTTTTCTTTACCACTCTGCCCTGAAGGCCAGCATCCCGGAGTCGCCTCTTCACTGTAGACGTTGATACTGGCGTTTTGCGTGTACTATTTAATGAAGCTGCCAGTTGAGGACCTGTGAGGTGACAATTTCTCAAACTACAGACTCTAATGTACTTGTCTTGTTGCTCAGTTGTGCAGCGGGGCCTCCCACTTCTCTTTCTACTCTGGTTAGAGCCTGTTTGTGCTCTCCTCTGAAGGGAGAAGTACACACCGTTGTAGGAAATCTTCAATTTCTTGTCAATTTCTCGCATGGAATAGTCTTCGTTTCTAAGAACAAGAATAGATTGTAGAGTTTCACATGAAAGTTCTTTTTTTCTGGCCATTTTGAGAGTTTAATGGAACCAACAAATGTAATGCTTCAGATTCTCAACTAGCTCAAAGGAAGGTCAGTTTTATAGCTTCTCTAATCAGCCAAACTGTTTTCAGCTGTGCTAACATACTTGCACAAGGGTTTTCAAGGGTATTCTAACCATCCATTAGCCTTCTTACACAGTTAGCAAACAAAGTGCCATAAGAACACTGGAGTGATGGTTGTTGGAAATGGGCCTCTATACACCTATGACGATATTGCATTACAAACCAGACGTTTGCAGCTAGAAAAGTCATTTACCACATTAACAATGTATAGAATGTATTTCTGAATCATTTAATGTTAGCGTCATTGTAAAAAACTGCTTTTCTTTCAAAAATATGGAAATTTCTCAGTGACCCTAAACTTTTGAATGGTAGTGCATGTGTGTGTGTGTGTGTGTGTGTGTGTATATATATATATATATATATATATATATATATACACACTCACTGGCCACTTTATTAGGTACACCATGCTAGTAACGGGTTGGACCCCCTTTTGCCTTCAGAACTGCCTCAATTCTTCGTGGCAGAGATTCAACAAGGTGCTGGAAGCATTCCTCAGAGATTTTGGACCATATTGACATGATGGCATCACACAGTTGGCGCAGATTTGTCGGCTGCACATCCCTGGTGCGAATCTCCCGTTCCACCACATCCCAAAGATGCTCTATTGGATTGAGATCTGGTGACTGAGGAGGCCATTTGATACAGTGAACTCATTGTCATGTTCAAGAAACCAATCTGAGATGATTCGAGCTTTATGACATGGCGCATTATCCTGCTGAAAGTAGCCATCAGATGTTGGGTACATTGTGGTCATAAAGGGATGGACATGGTCAGCAACAATACTCAGGTAGGCTGTGGCGTTGCAACGATGCTCAATTGGTACCAAGGGGCCCAAAGAGTGCCAAGAAAAAATTCCCCACACCATGACACCACCACCACCAGCCTGAACCGTTGATACAAGGCAGGATGGATCCATGCTTTCATGTTGTTTACGCCAAATTCTGACCCTACCATCCGAATGTCGCAGCAGAAATCGAGACTCATCAAACCAGGCAACGTTTTTCCAATCTTCTACTGTCCAATTTCGATGAGCTTGTGCAAATTGTAGCCTCAGTTTCCTGTTCTTAGCTGAGAGGAGTGGTACCCGGTGTGGTCTTCTGCTGCTGTAGCCCATCTGCCTCAAAGTTCGACGCACTGTGCGTTCAGAGATGCTCTTCTGCCTACCTTGGTTGTAACGGGTGGCAATTTGAGTCACTGTTGCCTTTCTATCAGCTCGAACCAGTCTGCCCATTCTCCTCTGACCTCTGGCATCAACAAGGCATTTCCGGCCACAGAACTGCCGCTCACTGGATTTTTTTTCTTTTTCGGACCATTCTCTGTAAACCCTAGAGATGGTTGTGCGTGAAAATCCCAGTAGATCAGCAGTTTCTGAAATACTCAGACCAGCCCTTCTGGCACCAACAATCATGCCACGTTCAAAGGCACTCAAATCACCTTTCTTCCCCATACTGATGCTCGGTTTGAACTGCAGGAGATTGTCTTGACCATGTCTACATGCCTAAATGCACTGAGTTGCCGCCATGTGATTGGCTGATTAGAAATTAAGTCTTAACACACAGTTGGACAGGTGTACCTAATAAAGTGGCCAGTGAGTGTGTATGTATATATATATATATATATATATATATATATATATATATATATATATATATATACCATCAAGTAAATGTCCAGAAGAGACAATAAAGATATATGGCCCTTCAGCATAAATATTTAACTCCAATCCTTCCTTATGATAACGTAAGGACAAAAGAAGAGATCCATAAAAATAACATTTTTGTTTCAAATATTAAAAACAACAATTTATGTAAAATTAAGCAGAATGCCTCAAAAATCAGGACGGAACAACTCGTGCAAAAATCAGTGGAAAATACAAAGGTAATGAATGCCCATATATCCAAAGTTTAATGCCAAAAATATGCAAATAATTGTTTATCATAAAATGCACAGTGCCAGATATATGAAAACATATATTATTCTTCGACTAAAACGAAATTAAGGCATTATTTTCCATTGATTGTGCCACATCATATAAGGTCAAAAGACCAAACAGCCACTTAGCATAGACAGTATTCAATACAATGAACAGCTGAATAGACGACTGCTAAGTAATCCCAAAAGTCAATAGCAAGAGGTGTGAATAGTAAAGGGAAAGCAGTGCATCTAATTCACTGATTATACCATGCCATGTAAGGTAATAGACCAAAATGTCACTAATTCTAAACAGTATGCATACTATAATCAGCTGACTGAACGCTAAATAATCCCAAATGTCAATAATAAAAGTTATAAGTAGTAAAGGGAATTGCCGCGATTCCGCACCCATAGGAATGTGGCTATGTCCACCATGCGGGAAGTTAAGCGTCTCATGTGCGGTTGGTACCCACGGTGTGGAGGAGAGGAGACTGTCCTCCAGGCCCTGGGTACCATACCCCTGTAAAAAAAAAAGAATAAAAAATAAAAAATCGGGGTATATTTACCTTCCGATGTCCCGCGCTGCATTCCCGGCCTAAGCGTTCCCAGTAATGCTTTGCGGCAAGGTCCTGTGATGACATGGTCTCGTGAGATCGCTATAGTAACGCGAGACCAACGTCATCACAGGTCTCGCAAGGCATTACTGGGAACGCTGAGGCCCGGGATGGCAGCGCAGGACGCCGGAAGGTAAATATACCCCGATTTTTTATTTTTTTATCATTTTTAACATTCTGTCTTTTACTATTGATGCTGCATAGGCGGCCTCAATAGTAAAAAGCTGCTCACACTTGTCAAACACTATGTGTGACCAACCTGTCAATCACTTTCCAAGCGATGCTTCAAATCGCTTGGAAAGTGCTTGAGAAAATCGCACGCGAAAATCGCGGTGAAATCGCGCTGAAAAAAAACGTGCGATTTCTGGGAAGGAGTCCGATTTTCACTGTGCGTTTTAAAACGCTACGTGGGCACATAGCCTTAGTTAATTTGTGTTGCAAATCTGTAGTGTTGAATATATGATGTGAAATGTTTTTATGTGCAATATAATCATTATAATTTGTGATAACTAACCACAGTTGGTTACTATGCCCGGGCAGCGCCGAGCCCTTCAGCTAGTGGTAAATAAAGACACAGCCAAAATAAAGTCTGTTATTAGAAATAAAACAAAACAGTTTTCCTTTTTTATTTAAAAATAACAAACACAGTTATACTCACCTAACGCCTATTTCCACCGAAGACCTCGTTCTCCTGTAATAAAAATAAAAATCAACACTATACCATACCTAATAACCAACAAACCAGACGAATACACATATTTACCAATAAATCTCATGGGTCATGTGCATATGGATTAAATACGCCCATCATCAAAATACAGATGAAGCTCAACAAAAAGATGATTTATAGGCAATAATTGTATATAGCAAAGTAAGTTTATTAGAAAACCATTTAAAACCACATGCCAAGATATGGGGAAAGAAGGGAGTGGGTTATAGGCTCACCGCCATGATCATAAATAAACGTGCATAGCCAGTCAACAGACGGTACAATAATATATAATATATAAGAGAGATAATGTGTCTGCCATAAATAATTAAATCAACATCATACCATAATAACATGGACAATTTCAAATGAGACCCTCATCTCCTTATGATAGTAACACCTGTGCACCCTAGGTAACATATAGCCAAACGGCATAACAGAAAAAAATTCCTTTCCTAATGATAAAATTACCTCCAAGGGATAACACAGCAGTACCGCTGTCGGCTGGGGGCTGCATCGCGCGAATGACCGCGAGACTTCGCAATCCCGCGAGAACGAACACCATCGCGGGCATTTTCGCAAAGGACTACTGGGAACGGATGCGTGGAGAGGCGGGAAGGCTGCGCGGGACGTCGGAGGGTGAGAATAACAATATTTTTTATTTTTAAATTCTATTTTTTACAGGGATATGGTGCCCAAAGCCCGGAGGACAGTCTCCTCTCCTCCGGACCGTGGGTACCATCCGCAATTGTTCTGCTTACTTCCCGCATGGTGTGCACAGCCACATGCGGGAAGTAAGCGGAACAAAAAAGATGGCAGCACAGGAATCGCTGCAATACTCGCATCCCCATTCATTAACATTGGACTCGCTAGACTCGCATCGAGTAGCAAGTTTCCGAGTCAGACTCGTTAGAGTCTAGCGATTCCAAGTATTTCAGGATTCGCCCATCCCTAGCGGTGACATCATCGAGGTTTCCAGCCAGGCTGAACTGCAGTGACCTCAGGACCGAAGGAAAAAGGCAGTGATGAGGTCACCACAGTTCAAGCTAAGTGACTTCACAGCAGATCACCGTGAGAATTCTCTGTGTTATTTTTAAATAAAAAATGAAAACTGCGTTTTGTTTTATTTCTAATAAAAGACTTTATTCTGGCTGTGTCTTTATTTACCATATAACTATAGGATTAGTAATGGAGAGGTGTCTAGACACCTCTCCATTACTAAGCCGTGGGCTTGATATCACCTGACAATACAAGGGTAACATCAACCCCATAAATATGAACCCCACTTGCCACCACTACAGGGCAAGTGGGAAGAGTCAGGCAAAATGCCAGAATTGGCGCATCTCATAGATGTGCCTTTTCTGGGCAGCTGCAAGCTGCTTTTTTATCCTGGGAGGGTCAATATCCATGGCCCCTTACAAGCCTGAGAATACCAGCCCCCAGTTGTCAGCTTTAGCAATGCTAGTTGTCAAAAATGGGTGGGACCCCATGCTGTTTTTTTAAATTATTATTTAAATAATTAAAAAAACAGTGTTGGGACCCCTCTATTCTTGATAACCAGCCTTGCTGAAGCTGACAGTTGAGGGTTACAGCCCCCAGTTGTGAGTTTTGTCAGACTGGTTATAGAAAATACAGGGGAATCCACACTGTTTTTTTCATTCATTTATTTAGTTATAGTGCAGGCAGTGGGTGAGGAATACTCCCTTCATCCGCTCCTGCTGTCACTGGTCTTAGCAGCAGCAGGTGTAGGTTGATGGGAGTAATAGTCCCAAAAGCCCCCACCTGCTGTCATCATTCTGACTTTAATATAACTCTCATCATTCTCCCTGCCGGCAGAGCAGAGGAGGATGATGAGAGCGTCTTCAGCACCCGCCACCGGGGAACAGCGCTTACTGTACCGCTTCTTCCATGTGGCCATCCATGTGGTACTGATGCTGCACACGGATGTCACAAGTGTTACACACATGTGCCACAATTGTTACACACATGGACATCTCCGGTACCAGAAATATCAGGACGAGTGAAACCGGCCTTATACACAGTTCTCTTTAATTGCCTAATATTTCTTTTTGAAACTCATCTGACAGAAATATTGGAGCTTAGGATAGTATAGATTGTGAAGTCTCCGAGACCCATACTCTAATTACCCCAGAGAGGTTTCACCACTAGTTACTCATTTATTACTGATGAAGACTGTTGAGTTTGATCATTTCAGTAGTTCCTAATCAGGCGCCATTATTAATATCTGACGTGTGTCACTTTATGTGGTGGTAAGTTTGGAATTCTTCACAAACAATAATAGGAAACAAATGGATCTTACAAATTATTTTCCAGCTTCGCACTATACCCTACATACGGTTGTACACTACTGTCTGGGCACATGGCAGTGTTCAGAAGGGAAGGAGCGCCATTTAGCTATTTGAATGCAGATCTAGCTGGAATAGTTTGCAGGCATAATGTATCGGGAGCACTGTTCATGGTCACCTGGCAGCTCAAAAGATGTCCACCATGAACATGCTTGGCACTTTCTTCTCTGCTTTCCATATCCCAAGGATTGCCTTGCTCATCGCCCTTTAACACCATTACGTGGATCTGGACTTACACTGGGACCCCTAGGCTTGGACCATGGTGTTACCTGCTATTCTGTGGTGTTAGATGCCAAGAAGAATAGACAGGTAGCCGGGTCAGAACCAGAAGGACAGAATACAGAATCAGAAGACACAAGAGTAGTCAGTAAACGGGCCACGGTCACAACAGGGGATAAATACACAAGCCGCAAGCTGAGCACAGAGGACTGAACCAGAGGAGAACAGCGCTGTATCTGGCAGATTCCGGCCATGTGCTTTGCGCTTTAGTAGGGTGTGGTACTTTCCAATTGGCTGAAGTAGGGAGCAGATTACTCCAGCTGGACAGCAGGAACAGATCCCAGATGAGATTGGACACACCATATGCAGAAGCCCTAATATAACTAAATGACAGAAAACCAGAATAGTAGAAATCCCCATAAAGTGATTCCATGTTATAAATTAATTCACTGAGGGTTATAATCTATAGGAGGAGTGAATATTTTGACTCCACAGTCACTTTCTGGAAATTAACACACAGTGGATGTTGGAGAGTGAAAATTACACATTTGCCATTTTATTACCCAGCACATAGTGCCCAGATTGTGCTCCAGGAGACACACACCAAAAATTAAGTGGATTCTTCTCACTATAATATTGCTAAATACAGGGATCCTAAATGTTGTTTGCGCACACTGCAAGACTCCGAAGTGAGAGCGGATTTTGCCGGATTGGTTTATAGAAACCTTGTTGCTTTTCAACAGCCTTTGAGCCACTAATAGTGTGGGAACCTCTGTTTTTCCATTGACAGATGATGGACCTGAGTGGGGACCTGTTTTTGTGAGATGAGAATTGGTATTATTTTCACCTACATAACATTGATTGGTTTCTTTTTATTCGATATTTGGGAGGCAGAATGAACCAACAGTTGAACACCACACACTACTGGTTCATCCAACAAGGTTTTCTATTAGACTGTGAACTGTCATTGTCTTGGTAAATAATGAAAGTTTTTTACATAGCTTGCCGTTTTTATGGACAGTTTAAGTAGAAATGTTCAAAAATATAAAACTCAAGGATATTTTATTAAAAAATAATTGTTTTTTATCTTAGCAGATGACTGTACCAGAAGATCAGAGGGACAGCTGACATCTTCAGTTTTTAAATTTGATGATCTTGAAATCCTACAAGATATAACTGAAGGGATTGCTGTTAGTCCAGATATATCATCATCCATTCACAGCAAAGATCTGTTATCTGGTCTTATGAAACAGGTCCCATCTTCTGATTCATTACTGACTACTAAGGGAAATCAAAGTCACAAAGGAGGCAATAAAAAACAAACTGCTCCTAAAGCAAAGAAGCCATTTTCATGTTCAGAATGTGGGAAATGCTTTAACAAGAAATCTAATTTTGTTATACACCAGAGAACTCACACAGGGGAGAAGCCTTTTTCCTGTTCAGAATGTGGGAAATATTTTGCACATAAATCAAATTTTGTTACCCACCACAGAACTCACACAGGGGAGAAGCCTTTTTCTTGTTCAGAATGTGGGAAATATTTTGCACAGAAATCAAATTTTGTTACCCACCAGAGAACTCACACAGGGGAGAAGCCTTTTTCCTGTTCAGAATGTGGGAAATGTTTTGCACATAAATCAGATTTTGCTACCCACCAGAGAACTCACACAGGGGAGAAATCTTTTTCATGTTTGGAATGTGGGAAATGTTTTAACACTAAATCATATTGCGTTAAGCACCAGAGAACTCACACAGGGGAGAAGCCTTTTTTCTGTTCAGAATGTGGGAAATGCTTTAACAATAAATCAGATTGTGTAAAGCACCAGAGAACTCACACAGGGGAGAAGCCTTTTTCCTGTTCAGAATGTGGAAAATGTTTTACCAATAAATCAAATTGTGTTAAGCACCAGAGAACCCACACAGGGGAGAAACCTTTTTCCTGTTAATGTGGGAAATATTTAACCAGAAAGCGCTTCTTAATCGCCATCAGAGCAGTCACACAGAGGAGAAGCCTTTTACATTTTCTTAATGTGGGAAATATTTTACTTTTAAATCAACTGTTAATAAACATCAGAGACGTCACATAGGGGAGAAGACTTTTTTCTGTTCATAATGTTTGACTAGATTTAACCACAATTAAATCTTCTTAAATGGGTTGTCTCTTGTCATTCCTCATGATTGCTGACAAAAGGATAAAACTATATACAAAGAATGGTTGCACTCTATCATGCTAAGGCATGTCAATGTGGAATATATGTAATTAGATTTGCAATACAGCTTTAGAATTATAGAAAAAATATATGAGACTCTTAGCATAAAATTTGGCCAAATATCTGCCCACCAGCCATCGTCAAGGCAGCCTCAAATCTGATGGGTACCTACACTGTGTGAATACCTCTCTAAGGCCGGGGTCACACTAGCAATTAAAACGGTCGAATGCAATGCGATAAAAAATCGCATTGCATTCGAACCCATGTTATTCTATGGGGCAGCTCCCATCATGCGATTTTTTATCGCATCCGATCCTCTGACCGAGACAATCGCAGCATGCTGCGATTGTCACCGATTTTCGGATCGGATTCGACAATGCATGTCTATGGGGGCGAGAAAAAATGGAAGTAAAAACGGAACCGATGTGTGAGTTGCGATAAAAATCGCACCAAAAGCCGGCAATTTTTTTTCCCTAAAGACAGTAAAATCACAGTGTTCAGTTAAATAAAGCAACGAATTAATAGATATAGACACATTAAATATATATATATATTTTATACATGTTATAGAGACACATTAATATCTATATTTCTAGTTCATACAGTTCTTAATTGCAGAATAGCCGCTGACACATTAGCCGGCTTTTGTATAATTCTGCTCCTGCCCGACATGAAATGACGCATGGTTTACATATAGTTAACCATTTCATTTCATGTTTTTTATTTTATGTCTCTCACTATTAATTATATGAGGGCTTGTGGGTTAAATTTTGGGCTTGTAGGGGTTCATTTAAGGGGTTAATTTGTTGTAAATTATGGGGACTCTCTGCAGCCTCAGTGACGTCAGCGGGAGTCTCCGCAATTTAATACAACGAATTAACCCCTTAAATGAACCCCTACAAGCCCAAAATTTAACCTACAAGCCCTCATATAATTAATAGTGATAGACATAAAAAAAACAAAACATGAAATGAAATGGTTAACTATATGTAAACCATGTGTCATTTCATGTCGGGCAGGAGACCCTGATGGGCCTAAACAGTGGAAACCCCCCACAAGTGACCCCATTTTGGAAACTAGACCCATTAAGGAACTTATCTAGATGTGTGGTGAGCACTTTGAACCTTCAAGTGCTTCACAGAAGTTTATAACGTAGAGCCGTGAAAATAAAAAATCCATTTTTTTTCCACAAAAATGATCTTTTCGCCCCCAAATTTTTATTTTTACAAGGGTAGCAGGAGAAATCATACCCGCACAGTTGTTATGCGATTTGTCCTGAGTACGCCGATACACCACATGTGGGGGGGAACCACTGTTTGGGCGCATGGGAGAGCTCGGAAGGGAAGGAGTGCCATTTTGGAATGCAGACTTTGATGGAATGGTCTGCGGGCATCATGTTGCACTTGCAGAGCCCCTGAAGGGCCTAAACAGTGGAAACCCCCCACAAGTGACCCCATTTTGGAAATTAGACCCCCTAAGGAACTTATCTAGATGTGTGGTGAGCACTTTGAACCCCCAAGCGCTTCACAAAAGTTTATAAATGCAGAGCCGTGAAAATAAAAAGTCTTTTTTTATTTCCACAAAAGTGATTTTTTAGACCCCAATTTTTAGACCCCCAAAGTTGGCAAATAGTGGAAACCCCTCAATTCTTGCTCCAACCCTAACCCCAACACACCCCTAACCCTAATCCCAACCCTAACCCTAATCCCAACCCTAATCCCTAATCCTAATTCTAACCCTAATTCTAGTTCGCCCTAACCCTAATTCTAACCCTAGTCATGACCCGAGCCCTAACTCTAGCCCTAGCACAACCCTAACCCTAGCCTAACCCTAGCCCTAACCCTAGCCCAACCCTAACCCTAGCCCAACCCTAACCCTAGCCCAACCCTAACCCTAGCCCAACCCTAACCCTAGCCCTAACCCTACCCTAACCCTAGCCCAACCCTAACCCTAACCCTAATGGAAAACTGAAAAAAAAAATATTTTCTTTATTTCATTATATTGGCCTCTATAAGGGAGTGATAAACGGGGAGGTTATGTACTTTTTTTTTATTTTGATCACTATGATCGTTTATCATAGTGATCAAAATAATGAATGGAATCTGCCAGCCGGAGCCGGCAGATTCCCGGCGGGCGCACTGCGCATGCGCCCGCCATTTTTCAAGATGGCGGCGCCCATCGGAGGATGCCGGCGGGACGTGGGACCACCGGGAGGGGATGGAGGGCCACGGAGAGGTACCGGGGGGGGATCAGGGACCCTATTTCTCTCTCCTCTGATGTGCGATCACATCAGATGAGAGAGAAATTAAATGTAAAATCGCGGCTTTTTTTTTTTGCGGTCGCCGTTATAGGGTTAATAACGGCGATCACAAAAGTGGGGGTCGGTAAAAACTGACCGATTCATGTTCTCTGGGGTCTCGGCTACCCCTAGCAGCCGAGATCCCGGAGAAAATCCGACACTGGGGGGCGCTATTCACTTAAATCACAGCGCCGTGAATTAACGGCGCTGTGGTTTTAGTACCCTTAATTACCGCCATTAAAAGGCATATCGGCGGTCGTTAAGGGGTTAATAACAGTGATGGATAATAAAATCTATGGGAAGTGTTTGTGGTGAAGTGTATACACTCCTAGAAATGTTTCCTCTACGATATAGAGATATAAATGATCAGTATTAGGACGTGTAACAAAGAGGAATCTGTTATTTTATAGAGAGAATGTAACGAGCAATAAATGACGGGAATAATCGGGAATGAAATTGTTATTAATAATATAATGAGATCCCAGCACCTGACACTTCCCGGGATATATGGGCTTATATTAGAATCCCAATTACCAACTGGAAAGATAAAAACAAAGGAAAAAGGGCGGAACAAAAAACAAGCCCCAAACACCTCATAACCCACAATGTAAGGGCAGAAAAATACCGGAAATATAAGTTTCTATTCACACTGCAATATTAGTCACCTGTGATCTGTGTCTCTCCCAGAAGAGAAGTCATCACAGTGTCATTCCCCGTAATAACCGTATAGAGGAGGAAATGATCGCGGAGAGAGCGTCCATTGTTAGAATAGTGGGGAGACACAGATGGGGTCCAATGCTCCTGACTGTCCGGATGTCTAGAGGATCGTCACCATCGGAGAGTAAAGTGCAGATCGGCGATCTTGTGACCGGTGTATTATGGGGAGATAAGAAACAAATAAGACACATTGAGATCAGAGAAAACTGTTCTATGTAATAAAGAGTGTAGAGAACGAATTCCACCAAACCCCCTATAGGAAAGGGGAGAAGCTGAGAACTTCATCTACACCATTGGGATGTCAGGGATTTAATTGCCGGATCCATTTAGTCTCTAATTGTGACCAGATCTTTTCCCAGTCGCCCCCTATTGGTAACCAGGACCCTACCGGTGCCAGAGACACGGAGTAAGCTGGAATCACAGGTATGTGTTTTATAGTCAACTCCTCTAAATCAGAAGCCATGAACATAACGCTGACCTGACACAACTAATTTCTAACTTTCCCTGTAAGCGGCAGAAAGACGCAATTAACCCCTTCATGCTGCGGCCCATTTTCGTTTTTTTGTTTCTATTTTTCCCTCCCTTCTTCCCAGAGCCATAACTCTTTTCTCTCTGGCCACATAGACATATGAGGGCTTGATGTTTGTGGGGCGAGTTGTACTTTTCAATGACTCCCTTAATTTTACCACATAGTGTACTCAAAGACGAGGAAAAAATTCCAAGTGCGGTGAAATTGTGAAAAAAACAATTCTGACATTGTTTATTGTGAATTGTTTTTGTACATTTTGTGGTATAATTGACCATGTAATATGATTCTCCTCATCACTATGATTACGGCGACACCGAACATGTCCAGTTTTTATTATTCTTTTAGTGGAGAAAAAAAATCTGAGGTTTGGAAAGAAACATTTTTGGAGCAGTTCCTCCATTTCCCGAGCCCCGTAACATTGTTATTTTCCTCCGGTGGAGCTGTATGATGGATTATTTTCTGCAGGACGAGATAACGTTTTTATTAGTACAATTGTGATCGCTCGTTACAGCATTTTTTGTGGAATTGTGCCATCCATAAATACGTAATTTTGTCATTCTCACATTTTTCTATTTCCGGTGTTTACTGATCGGGTTAATTGTTTTTATGTTTTTTTACAGAGCGGTAAAAGACACACAGGCAGTGCTGTACAAAAACAACAGATAATGTAACAAAAAAGAACAGCGAGCACTGAAGGAGATAAAAACTGCCAAGATCCTGTTATTAGAGAAGCCGATAAAGGCAATAATGTAGTGTTAGTAGCAATGGACAATATAGTAAGGAGCAGAAAGACAGCGATCAGAGAGCAGCACAGAGAAAAACAAGCGCTGATCCCACAAATAACGAGAAGGAACAACTAAGATCTTCTCTGAGATTTCACATAGAGAAGGGACGATTGTCTAAGGAATATCAGAGAAACTCTTCCCTGAATTTCCACACAAGCCGCATTGGTGTTATATTCCTAAAGTCCACAAAGACGCAGCGCCCCCACCAGGTCGCCCGATAGTGCGCGGGGTCAGTAACAGAATCTTTCTCTACATTTATAGACCGGTGTCTGAGACCATTACTGAGAATAGCACCTGCTCACATCAAGGACACCGGAGATTTATAGAGAATTGTGTCCGGTATAGATTGGCAGGAGGGTTATAAATTGGCTTTGATCGACATCGGGAGCTCCTGTGACTCAGCTCCACCAGCGCTGCCGATCCCCCCCCCCCGGGTTTACTGAATTCAGACTGTGGGACAGACCCCCATTTGACACATTAACTTTTGCCCTATTATCCTTCTGAAAATTTGGGGTGCGTCTTATGGTCCAGTGCGGCTTATAGTACAAACCAATGAAGGGACTGCTTGAACCGTAATGGGGTCCATCTGAGACCCCCATGCAGAAGCCAAATGTCCTGAGAACTGGACCTGCTGGACCACAAATTGACATTTCTCCAGGTTACGAAATAAATAGTTGTCACGTAGAACTTGGAGAACCTGTCTGACATGCTCAGCATGCTCCTCCGGAGGACGCGAGTAACTTAATATATAGTGTTGAGCATTCCGATACTGCAAATATTGGGTATCGGCCGATATTCGCTGTATCGGAATTCTGATACCGAGTACCAATATTTTTTCAATATCGGATACCGGTATCGGAAGTCCCCATAATGCAATAAGCCACTGTTGTGGCTGTGATTGGCTGCTGAAATGATGTCATCATTATGCGCGGTCTGTGCTGACTGCGGGGGGTCTGCGCCTACAGCGGGGGTCTGTGCCGACTGTCGGGGGTCTGTGCCGGCTGCCGGTGGTCTGTACATGCCTCTCGGGGGTCTGTACAGGCCTGTCGGGGGCCTGTGCCGGCTGCCGGTGGCCTGTATGGGCCTCTCGGGGGCCTGTGCTGGCTGCCAGTGGTCTGTACGGGCCACTTGGGGGGCCTGTGCCGGCTGTCGGTGGTCTGTGCCGGCTGCCGGGGGCCTGTGCCGGCTGCCGGTAGTCTGTAGGGCCTCTCGGGGGCCTGTGCCGGTTGTCGGTGGTCTGTGCCAGCTGCCGAGGGCCTGTGCCGGCTGCCGGTAGTCTGTACGGGCCTCTCGGGGGTCTGTGCCGGCTGCTGGTGGTCTGTACATGCCTCTCGGGGGTCTGTACAGGCCTGTCAGGGGCCTGTGCCGGCTGCCGGTGGTCTGTATGGGTCTCTCGGGGGCCTGTGCTGGCTGCCAGTGGTCTGTACGGGCCACTAGGGGGCCTGTGCCGGCTGTCGGTGGTCTGTGCCGGCTGCCGGGGGCCTGTGCCGGCTGCCGGTAGTCTGTACGGGCCTCTCGGGGGCCTGTGCCGGCTGTCGGTGGTCTGTGCCAGCTGCCGAGGGCCTGTGCCGGCTGCCGGTGGTCTGTGCGGGCCTGCCGGGGGTCTTGTGTGTGTGCAGGCAACATCCGATGGGACTACAAGTCCCATCGGGCGATGGCTGCTACAATGACAATGATTGACATATTAGCCAATGATGGGACAGTAGTAGTCCCATCATCCGGCTAATGTGTTGAATGTAAAAAAAAAAAAAATACTACATGCATACTACATATATACTACATTCATACAACATACATACATACTACATACATGCTACATACTACATATATACTACATTCATACAACATACATACATACTACATACATACTACATATATACTACATTCATACAACATACATACTACATACATACTACATATATACTACATTCATACAACATACATACATACTACATACATGCTACATATATACTACATTCATACAACATACATATATACTGCATTCATACAACATACATGCATACTACATACATGCTACATATATACTACATTCATACAACATACATATATACTACATATATACTACATTCATACAACATACATACATACTACATACATGCTACACATATACTACATTCATACAACATACATACATACTACATGCATACTACATTCATACAACATACATATATACTACATACTACATACTACATATATACTACATTCATACAACATACATACATACTACATATATACTACATTCATACAACATACATACATACTACATACATGCTACAGATATACTACATTCATACAACATACATACATACTACATACATACTACATAAATACTACATTCATACAACATACATATATACTACATACATACTACATATATACTACATTCATACAACATACATATATACTACATATATACTACATTCATACAACATACATACATACTACATATATACCACATATATGCTACATATATACTACATTCATACAACATACATACATACTACATGCATACTACATGTATACTACATTCATACAACATACAAACATACTACATATATACTACATTCATACAACATACATACTACATATATACTACATTCATACAACATACATATATACTACATACTACATACTACATATATACTACATTCATACAACATACATATATACTACATACTACATACATACTACATATATACTACATTCATACAACATACATATATACTACATATATACTACATTCATACAACATACATACATACTACATACATGCTACAGATATACTACATTCATACAACATACATACATACTACATACATACTACATAAATACTACATTCATACAACATACATATATACTACATACATACTACATATATACTACATTCATACAACATACATATATACTACATATATACTACATTCATACAACATACATACATACTACATATATACCACATATATGCTACATATATACTACATTCATACAACATACATACATACTACATGCATACTACATGTATACTACATTCATACAACATACAAACATACTACATATATACTACATTCATACAACATACATACTACATATATACTACATTCATACCACATACATACATACTACATACATGCTACATATATACTACATTCATACAACATACATACATACTACATACATGCTACATATATACTACATTCATACAACATACTACATACTACATACATGCTACATATATACTACATTCATACAACATACTACATACTACATACATGCTACATATATACTACATTCATACCACATACATACATACTACATACATGCTACATATATACTACATTCATACAACATACATACATACTACATACATGCTACATATATACTACATTCATACAACATACATATATATTACATACATGCTACATATATACTACATTCATACCACATACATACATACTACATACATGCTACATATATACTACATTCATACAACATACATACATACTACATACATGCTACATATATACTACATTCATACCACATACATACATACTACATACATGCTACATATATACTACATTCATACAACATACATACATACTACATACATGCTACATATATACTACATTCATACAACATACTACATACTACATACATGCTACATATATACTACATTCATACCACATACATATATACTACATATATACTACATTCATACAACATACATACATACTACATACATGCTACATATATACTACATTCATACAACATACATACATACTACATACATGCTACATATATACTACATTCATACAACATACTACATACTACATACATGCTACATATATACTACATTCATACCACATACATACATACTACATACATGCTACATATATACTACATTCATACAACATACTACATACTACATACATGCTACATATATACTACATTCATACAACATACTACATACTACATACATGCTACATATATACTACATTCATACCACATACATACATACTACATACATGCTACATATATACTACATTCATACAACATACTACATACATGCTACATATATACTACATTCATACAACATACATATATATTACATACATGCTACATATATACTACATTCATACCACATACATACATACTACATACATGCTACATATATACTACATTCATACAACATACATACATACTACATACATGCTACATATATACTACATTCATACCACATACATACATACTACATACATGCTACATATATACTACATTCATACAACATACATACATACTACATACATGCTACATATATACTACATTCATACAACATACTACATACTACATACATGCTACATATATACTACATTCATACAACATACATATATACTACATATATACTACATTCATACAACATACATACATACTACATACATGCTACATATATACTACATTCATACAACATACATACATACTACATACATGCTACATATATACTACATTCATACAACATACTACATACTACATACATGCTACATATATACTACATTCATACCACATACATACATACTACATACATGCTACATATATACTACATTCATACAACATACTACATACTACATACATGCTACATATATACTACATTCATACAACATACTACATACTACATACATGCTACATATATACTACATTCATACCACATACATACATACTACATACATGCTACATATATACTACATTCATACAACATACATACATACTACATACATGCTACATATATACTACATTCATACCACATACATACATACTACATACATGCTACATATATACTACATTCATACAACATACTACATACTACATACATGCTACATATATACTACATTCATACAACATACATACATATATACTACATTCATACAACATACATACATACTACATACTACATACATACTACATATATACTACATTCATACAACATACATACATATATACTACATTCATACAACATACATGCATACTACATACATGCTACATATATACTACATTCATACAGCATACATATATACTACATACTACATACATGCTACATGTATACTACATTCATACAACATACATACATACTACATACTACATACATGCTACATATATACTACATTCATACAACATACATATATACTACATTCATACAACATACATACATACATACTACATACATGCTACATATATACTACATTCATACAACATACATATATACTACATTCATACAACATACATACATACTACATACATACTACATATATACTACATATATACTACATTCATACAACATACATACCTACTACATATATACTACATTCATACAACATACATATATACTACATACATACTACATATATACTACATTCATACAGCATACATATATACTACATACATGCTACATATATACTACATTCATACAACATACATACATACTACATACATGCTACATATATACTACATTCATACAACATACATACATACTACATATATACTACATTCATACAACATACATACATACTACATATATGCTACATTCATACAACATACATACATACTACATATATACTAAATTCATACAACATACATATATACTACATACATACTACATATATACTACATTCATGCAACATACATACATACTGTAAAAAAATAGTCCCTGGTCTCACTTTATGGCAAAAGCTGCGTGGGAACTTTCTCACACAGCAATGCCAAAAGTGAGACTAGGGACTATTTTTTTACAGTGGCGGAGGAATACAGTGCGGAAGGATACCTACCTCCCATCATTGGATTATTGAAGCCCCTAGAGAGCGGTCGCATCAGCTGATGCTGCTGTTCTCCACGGGAAATCGGCGTGGGACACTCGTGGATTTCTGCGGATCAGGAAGTATATCGGTTGTTTGTTATTTTCTAATTTTTTATAGATGACACTGGCTTCGGGGATCAAAGCGACAAGTGATGGTGAGTATGTACTCTATGTTATATGTACTGTATGTCTATATGTATGTATTGTATGAATGTATGAATGCATTGTATGTAGTATGTATGTAGTATGTTGTATGTAAGTTGTATGTCTGTAGTAGTATGTACTATGCATGTATGTTGTATGAATGTAGTATATATGAAGCATGTATGTAGTGTGTATGTATGTATGTATGTAGTATGTATGTATGTAGTATCTATGTATGTTGTATGAATGTAGTATATATGTTGTATGTCTGTAGCATGTTGTATGTATGTAGTATGTCTGTAGTATGTAGTATGTATGTATGTTGTATGAATGTAGTATATATGTAGCATGTATGTAGTATGTATGTATGTTGTATGAATGTAGTATATATGTAGTATGTATGTAGTATATATGTATGTTGTATGAATGTAATATACATGTAGTATGTATGTAGTATATATATTTGTTGTTTGAATGTAGTATATATGTAGTATATATGTAGTATATATGTATGTTGTATGAATGTAGTATACATGTAGTATGTACAGTATGTAGTATATATGTATGTTGTATGAATGTAGTATACATGTATGTATGTAGTATATATGTATGTTGTATGAATGTAGTATATATGTAGCATGTATGCAGTATATATGTATGTTGTATGAATGTAGTATATATGTAGCATGTATGTAGTATGTATGTATGTTGTATGAATGTAGTATATATGTAGCATGTATGTAGTATATATGTATGTATGTTGTATGAATGTAGTATATATGTAGCATGTATGTAGTATATATGTATGTTGTATGAATGTAGTATACATGTAGTATGTATGTAGTATATATGTATGTTGTATGAATGTAGTATATATGTAGCATGTACGTAGTATGTAGTATGTATGTTGTATGAATGTAGTATATATGTAGCATGTATGTAGTATGTAGTATGTATGTATGTTGTATGAATGTAGTATATATGTAGTATGTATGTAGTATATATGTATGTTGTATGAATGTAGTATATATGTAGCATGTATGTAATATATATGTATGTTGTATGAATGTAGTATATATGTAGCATGTATGTAGTATGTACAGTATGTATGTTGTATGAATGTAGTATATATGTAGCATGTATGTAGTATGTATGTATGTTGTATGAATGTAGTATATATGTAGTATGTATGTAGTATGTATGTATGTTGTATGAATGTAGTATATATGTAGCATGTATGTAGTATGTATGTATGTTGTATGAATGTAGTATATATGTAGTATGTATGTAGTATTTTTTTTTTTTACATTCAACAAATTAGACGGATGATGGGACTACTACTGTCCCATCATTGGCTAATGTGTCAATCACTGTCATTGTAGCAGGCATCGCCCGATGGGACTTGTAGTCCCATCGGATGATGCCTGCACACACACAAGACCCCCGGCAGGCCCGCACAGACCACTGGCAGCTGGCACAGGCCCCCGGCAGTCGGCACAGGCCCCCGAGAGGCCCGTACAGACCATCGCCACAGGCCCCCAGCAGCCGGCACAGACCACCGACAGCCGGAACAGGCTCCCGAGAGGCCCGTACAGACCACCGGCAGCCGTCACAGACCCCCGGCAGGCTTGTACAGACCCCCGAGAGGCCTGTACAGACCACCGGCAGCCGGCACAGGCCCCCGACAGGCTTGTACAGACCCCCGAGAGCAGGGGCGTATCTAGGGGGGGCAGCCGGGGCAGTTGCCCCGGGCGCAGCCAGCAGGGGGGCGGAGTCGGGCCGCCTAATGCAGCGGTCCGCAGTGTCCTCCTTGGCGGCTGCGTTCTGCCGCCCCCCGCCTGAGAGTCGGCGGTTCTCTGTGTCAGCTATCAAGCTGACAGCCGGGGCAGAGAAGGAGGCCGTGCCGGCTCCCAGGGAACAATTTTACTGGCGTCTATACAGACACCAGTACAATTGAAGCTCTGACCGCCGGGCCAGAGCGACGTCAGCAGCGTGATCAGGTCATGTGATCACGCTGCTGACGTCACTCCCCGGCGCCCAAAGCAAACGCTGGTGGTAAGTGTGCTCCTCTGTGGAGCTGAAGAACCACCGAAGATGGGAGATCAGGGGGAGTTAATGAGTGGAGATGGGGGGGGGATTTGTAGAGGGGATGGCGGTTAATGTGTGGGGGTATTTAGAGTGGGGATGGGGGTTAATGAGTGGGGATGGGGGTTAATGTGTGTGGGGGTTAATGAGTGGGGATTGGGTTAATGTGTGCGGGGGTTAATTAATGGGGATGGGGGTTAATGTGTGGGGGCGTTAATGAGTGGGGTTGGGGTTAATGTTTGGGGGTATTTGGAGTGGGGGTGGGGGTTAATGAGTGGGGATTGGGTTAATGTGTGGGGGGATTTGGAGTGGGGATGGGGGGTTATTTAATGTGTGGGGGGGATTTGGAATGGGGATGGGGGTACTTAATGTGTGTGGGGGATTGGGGATGGGGGGATTTAATGTGTGGGGAGATTTGAGGACACAAAATAAAGAGTATGTATGAGGAAACAGTATGGGGGATTGGTGCAGACAGTATGGGGAGCAAATGGGTTAATGTATGTGGATGGACACAGTATGGGGAGTCGGGGATATGTGTGAACAGACAGTATAGCGAGTGAGGGGGTAAATATATGAGGAGACAGTATGGTGAACAGGTGGGATGTTAGAGGGGAATAGTGTGAGGTGACAGTATATTGCAGACATTTTTATTTAGGAGCATTATAATGACACTTCTATCTTTAAGGGCGTCGTGTGGAGATTTTCTGCAGAAGACCGGAGAAGATGGAAGTCTGCAGAAAAGAGATGTGGATGAGAAAACTCATCATGGGGTCTAGAAGAAAAGGTGACTGACTGCAGAGACGACGTCATCTATAAGGTACCTGGATGTAAATGTTATTTGTGATACTGACTAATTCTCATGTTTTTATTTGTCAGGAACATTAAAGGGGTTGTCCAGGTTTGTGCTGAGTCTGCAGTCATTCCTTGTGACTGCAGACTTCTGAATTCTCACAGTGCTCACTGAACGCTGTCAGGATTCTCTCATGCTGGTAATTTACATACATGCAGTCACATGCTGACTAGACGTGTGTGGCCTCACTCAATGAAAATGAACGGAGCGAGGCCGGGCACGTCTAGTCGGAATGTGGCCAGAAGTATATAAATCACATACTTGTGCTGACATGTCTGTACATCGGCAAGGGAGGATCCTAAAAGTGTGCAGTGCATTCGTTGTGAGAATTCAGAAGCTGCAATGTCAGGATTCAGCTCTGCAGGTTCCAGTAGTCGTCACACGGATACTTCACTCATATGCGATTTTCATACTTATGGTCCTGTGACAACGAGCTTCTCTTCCTGCTTTCAGCTTTTTACTGAACATTGAGAGCATTAGGGAGAGCAGCTCGCAGGTACATGGCTAAGTGTGCAAGTCGCATATGTACTTGGGCGGGGGGGGGGAGCCGAACCGAATTCTTGCCCCGGGTGCCAGAAAGCCTAGATACGCCTCTGCCCGAGAGGCACATACAGACCACCGGAAGCCGGCACAGGCCCCCGACAGTCGGCACACACCCCCGAGAGGCCCACACAGACCCCGCCCGCACACACAGACACGCACAGTGTCCGTCCATGCACCGCCCACACTCTTCCCCCCTCCCGAACAGGATGTACAAGGCAAGAAAGGGTTTTTTTTAATTCCGATATTTCTGTCCCATTGACTTGAATGGGACTTCCGGTATCGGAATTGGCGTTACCGATACTTTTTGGGATATCGGGCCAATCCAATCCGATCCGATATTTCTGAATATCGGATGGTATCGCTCAACACTATCACTATATCATCCAGGAAAATTACCACAAATCTACCAATCACTGAGAAAAATACAATTACTGACATTGTCACAGACTGCCGGAGCATTGGTTACCCCGAATGGCGGCATCAGGTTGGGTTTTCTTACAACGAATATCCGATTTATGTTGGGACCCCCTGTCCCTGACAGCCGGTGTCGTTTCCCCTACAGAGGCTAATCCACAAGGGCACTGAGGAGCGAGACTCGGGCGAGTTTCTCCCAAGTGTGACCCCGGCCTCAGCCGGACTCTGGAAGGGGGAAATAACCGAGATTTGGGCATTTTAGCTCCTGGTGTGGAGTCGATAGCACAATCATATGCCGCCATATAGTAGACGGCCGGTAACTGGTGATAATTCCCTCATGTGTGGGGTCTATTTCCCTCCAGAGAAACCACACGTTACATTCCACACATAACACTGTGTAGAGAAGGCGGCGCGGGGTAATTGTGCCAGTAGTGAGGGGCGAATAATGGCGGGAATGTCACTGACTGAGGAGAAGGCTCCATGGAGCGTCTTCACTCCGGAGATCATGTGACCCCTGACTCCTCCCCTCCTGTGACCTCATCACAGGTCCTGTGTACAGAGCAGCCATATATGTGGAGTGCGGCTCTGCAGGTTAGTGATGGGCAGTCCGGCTCTTCTGGCTCCTTCCCCCACTTTTCTCCCTCCTGTCCCTTCACTATAAAGCCTGGGCCTCATTATACAGCTGTACAGGGGTCTAGTGAAAGCTTTTTAGCCCTTTCCTCAGACTGTAGCTCCTGGGAACAGGCCCTCACTCCTTCCCTTCACTGTAAGTCCTGGGCCTCATTATACAGCTGTACAGGGGTCTAGTGAAGGCTTTTTAGCCATTTCCTCAGACTGTGGCTCCTGGGAACAGGCCCTCACTCCTTCCCTTCACTGTAAGTCCTGGGCCTCATTATACAGCTGTACAGGGGTCTAGTGAAGGCTTTTTAGCCCTTTCTTCAGACTGTAGCTCCTGGGCACAGACCCTCACTCCTGTCCCTTCACTATAACGCCTGGGCCTCACTATACAGCTGTACAGGGGTCTAGTGAAGGCTTTTTAGCCCTTTCCTCAGACTGTAGCTCCTGGGAGCAGGCCCTCACTCCTTCCCTTCACTGTAAGTCCTGGGCCTCATTATACAGCTGTACAGGGGTCTAGTGAAGGCTTTTTAGCCCTTTCTTCAGACTGTAGCTCCTGGGAACAGGCCCTCACTCCTGTCCCTTCACTATAAAGCCTGGGCCTCATTATACAGCTGTACAGGGGTCTAGTGAAGGCTTTTTAGCCCTTTCTTCAGACTGTAGCTCCTGGGAACAGGCCCTCACTCCTGTCCCTTCACTATAAAGCCTGGGCCTCATTATACAGCTGTACAGGGGTCTAGTGAAGGCTTTTTAGCCATTTCCTCAGACTGTAGCTCCTGGGAACAGGCCCTCACTCCTTCCCTTCACTGTAAGTCCTGGGCCTCATTATACAGCTGTACAGGGGTCTAGTGAAGGCTTTTTAGCCCTTTCATCAGACTGTAGCTCCTGGGCACAGACCCTCACTCCTGTCCCTTCACTATAACGCCTGGGCCTCACTATACAGCTGTACAGGGGTCTAGTGAAGGCTTTTTAGCCCTTTCCTCAGACTGTAGCTCCTGGGAGCAGGCCCTCACTCCTTCCCTTCACTGTAAGTCCTGGGCCTCATTATACAGCTGTACAGGGGTCTAGTGAAGGCTTTTTAGCCCTTTCTTCAGACTGTAGCTCCTGGGCACAGACCCTCACTCCTGTCCCTTCACTATAACGCCTGGGCCTCACTATACAGCTGTACAGGGGTCTAGTGAAGGCTTTTTAGCCCTTTCCTCAGACTGTAGCTCCTGGGAGCAGGCCCTCACTCCTGTCCCTTCACTATAAAGCCTGGGTCTCATATACAGCTGTGCAGGGGTCTAGTGAAGGCTTTTTAGCTCTTTCCTCAGACTGTAGCTCCTGGGAACAGGCCCTCACTCCTGTCCCTTCACTATGAAGCCTGGGCCTCATTATACAGCTGTACAGGGGTCTAGTGAAGGCTTTTTAGCCCTTTCCTCAGACTGTAGCTCCTGGGCACAGGTCCTCACTCCTGTCCCTTCACTATAAAGCCTGGGCCTCATTATACAGCTGTACAGGGGTCTAGTGAAGGCTTTTTAGCCCTTTCCTCAGACTGTAGCTCCTGGGCACAGGTCCTCACTCCTGTCCCTTCACTATAAAGCCTGGGCCTCATTATACAGCTGTACAGGGATCTAGTGAAGGCTTTTTAGCCCTTTCATCAGACTGTAGCTCCTGGGCACAGGTCCTCACTCCTGTCCCTTCACTATAAAGCCTGGGCCTCATTATACAGCTGTACAGGGGTCTAGTGAAGGCTTTTTAGCCCTTTCCTCAGACTGTAGCTCCTGGGATCAGGCCCTCACTCCTGTCCCTTCACTATAAAGCCTGGGCCTCATTATACAGCTGTACAGGGGTCTAGTGAAGGCTTTTTAGCCCTTTCCTCAGACTGTAGCTCCTGGGAACAGGCCCTCACTCCTGTCCCTTCACTATAAAGCCTGGGCCTCATTATACAGCTGTACAGGGGTCTAGTGAAGGCTTTTTAGCCCTTTCCTCAGTCTGTAGCTCCTGGGAACAGGCCCTCACTCCTGTCCCTTCACTATGAAGCCTGGGCCTCATTATACAGCTGTACAGGGGTCTAGTGAAGGCTTTTTAGCCCTTTCCTCAGACTGTAGCTCCTGGGAACAGGCCCTCACTCCTGTCCCTTCACTATAAAGCCTGGGCCTCATTATACAGCTGTACAGGGGTCTAGTGAAGGCTTTTTAGCCCTTTCCTCAGTCTGTAGCTCCTGGGAACAGGCCCTCACTCCTGTCCCTTCACTATGAAGCCTGGGCCTCATTATACAGCTGTACAGGGGTCTAGTGAAGGCTTTTTAGCCCTTTCCTCAGACTGTAGCTCCTGGGAACAGGCCCTCACTCCTGTCCCTTCACTATAAAGCCTGGGCCTCATTATACAGCTGTACAGGGGTCTAGTGAAGGCTTTTTAGCCCTTTCCTCAGACTGTAGCTCCTGAGCACAGGCCCTCACTCCAGTCCCTTCACTATAAAGCCTGGGCCTCATTATACAGCTGTACAGGGGTCTAGTGAAGGCTTTTTAGCCCTTTCCTCAGACTGTAGCTCCTGAGCACAGGCCCTCACTCCAGTCCCTTCACTATAAAGCCTGGGCCTCATTATACAGCTGTACAGGGGTCTAGTGAAGGCTTTTTAGCCCTTTCCTCAGACTGTAGCTCCTGGGAACAGGCCCTCACTCCTGTCCCTTCACTATAAAGCCTGGGCCTCATTATACAGCTGTACAGGGGTCTAGTGAAAGCTTTTTAGCCCTTTCCTCAGACTTTAGCTCCTGGGAACAGGCCCTCACTCCTGTCCCTTCACTATAAAGCCTGGGCCTCATTATACAGCTGTACAGAGGTCTAGTGAAGGCTTTTTAGCCCTTTCCTCGGTCTGTAGCTCCTGAGCACAGGCCCTCACTCCTGTCCCTTCACTATAAAGCCTGGGCCTCATTATGCAGCTGTACAGGGGTCTAGTGAAGGCTTTTTAGCCCTTTCCTCAGACTGTAGCTCCTGGGAACAGGCCCTCACTCCTCTCCCTTCACTATAAAGCCTGGGCCTCATTATACAGCTGTACAGGGGTCGAGTGAAGGCTTTTTAGCCCTTTCCTCAGACTGTAGCTCCTGGGCACAGGCTCTCACTCCTGTCCCTTCACTATAAAGCCTGGACCTCATTATGCAGCTGTACAGGGGTCTGTTGTGAATTCACTTTCTGGCCTACCTCTGGTTGCTCCTGAGGTCTTAGTTTCCAACTTTCCAGCTCAGTCCCTGCATGCTCAATCTAAGTGATCTTTTGCTATTGTTCACATTTGATTTGGTTTTGTCTATTTCAGTTTTGTGTGGTCAGCCAGTCTCGGCTGGGGCTGTGCTGAATTTCCTTCATTATGTTACTGCTTGTGCCAGTTTGTTTTTGTCCCTTATTAGATTGACCTCTCTTTGCTCTGTTTTCAGAATATACCAGAGTGCTGATATAGTGGGCGAAGTCTAGTGACTTCAGTATTTTTTCTATCAGACGTGTTGGGCATTTTTTGCAGGGTTTTTTGCATGATTGCAGACAGTGTCTTTCCTTTCCTGTCCTGTCTAGTTAGTTTCGGCCCCATCGTTTGCTCAGCCTATTTTCCTACCTGCGTTTGTGTTTTCATCTTGTCTCACCGACAATATATGTTTGGGGGCTATCTATTCCTTTGGGGTCTGCTCTGGGGCAGTTTAGATTTCCCCTTTCTTGCTTTAGGCTTATTTAGTTCTCCGGCTGTGTCGAGGCATCTAGAATCATCGTAGGTACGCTCCACGGCTACTGCTAGTTGTGTGGATAGGATCAGGGGTCTGCAATCCGCTTAGTTACCAACCTCTCTAGTTTTCTGTGGATTTGCTTGGTCTTGCTTTCTTCCTCGGTGACCCAATCATAACAGGGGTCTAGTGAAGGCTTTTTAGCCCTTTCCTCAGACTGTAGCTCCTGGTCACCATGTGATCTCACCGTAATCCTAACAAGCTAATTAACATGTGGAATCTTGGTCAAAATTATCTCAGTACACAAATCTCCCAGGGTGCCCAAAGTTTTGCATCGCCCCTTTTTTCTTTTTGCAATTATGAAATTGCAAAAAAGTCTATATAAATATATGTTTTATTATTATTGTTGCCTAAAATACAAAGGCCATGTGTCATCTTAGAGGTTCGGCCTTTTAGAGATCATTTCATCTTCATCTTACTACTGCTCACAATAACGGTCATTTTGACCTGGGGCGTCCACACTTTTACATGCCGCTGTCAATGCTTCATCCCGCTGGTGCTCAATATTTAATAGGGTCTCGCTATTAAACTTAATGAAAAGTTTGGTGAATGTCTTTGAGCTGTTATTACTAGAGATGAGCGAATATCGTCGGAGAAGTTGTTATTGGCTAATATTGCTTACCGAATAGCTGCATCGGGACCCCGGATCCCTGGAGCGCTCCCGATAATCAGCTGCATGTGTCGCTCTCCATGCAGGTGCTGTGACTATCACACAGCGCGACACACGCAGCTGATTATCGGGAGCGCTCCAGCACACTGAGTCCTGCACACACTGAGGCCCCTGATCATGTGACCCCTGACTCCTCCCCTCCTGTGACCTCATCACAGGTCCTGTGTGCACAGAGCAGTCGTATATGTGGCGGACACTCCTGGATCTTCTGCTTTCTGGGCCGGTTCCTCCTGTGAGTCCTATTAACCCTTTCGCTCCCTGTATTCTCCTTCCTGACCAGGACAATATCTGAATTCGGATAGTGTAACAGGGATTTCAGCAATGTGGAAGGAAAAAATGACAATTTTACTTTATTTCCTCACAAAAATGTGACTTTAGCCCCAAAATTGGCAGCGTAACAAATCCTTATTTCCCCACTGTAGTTTGTAGACTCCATATACAGATCCCTTAAGTGCGAAAAGAGCTGAATTCCCCACTTAAATTATTGCATTTTGGAAATTGCCCCCCACTGGGAATTTATCTCCAGGTAAAGGCACAATTGTGTCTCCATGGGGGTTGTGCTCACAGCCCAACATCATGTGGCCCTCCAAAGAAATGCCACTCCACACCATTACTGACCACTGCCAAACCGGTCATGCTGAAGGATGTTGCAGGCAGCAAATCGCTCTCCACGGTGTCTCCAGACTCTGTCACGTCTGTCACATGTGCTCAGTGTGAACCTGCTTTCATCTGTGAAGAGAACAGGGCGCCAGTGGAGAATTTGCCAATCCTGGTGTTCTGTGGCAAATGGCAAGCATCCTGTACGGTGTTTGGCTGTGAGCACAACCCCCATCTGTGGATGTCGGGCCCTCAGACCATCCTAATGGAGTCAGTTTCTAAACATTTGTGCAGACACATGAACATTTGTGGCCTGCTGAAGATCATTTTGCAGGTCTCTGGCAGTGCTCCTCCTGTTCCTCCTTGCACAAAGGGGGAGGTAGCGGTCCTGCTGCTGGGTTGTTGCCCTCATACAGCCCCCTCCACATCTCCTCATGTACTGGCCTGTCTCCTGGTAGCACCACCAGCCTATGGACACTACGCTGACAGACACCTCAAACCTTCTTGCCACAGCTCACATTGATGTGCCATCCTGGATGAGCTGCACTACCTGAGCCACTTGTGTCGGTTGTAGAGTAAGTCTCATGCTACCACAAGTGTGAAAGCACAACCAACATTCAAAAGTGACCAAAATGTCAGCCAGAAAGCATTGGTACAGAGATGTGGTCTGTGTTCCCCACTCCTTTATTGAGGGTGTCTTGATAATTGCCAATAATTTCCATCTGTTGTCTATTCCATTTGCACAACAGCATGTGAAATTGATTGTCACTCAGTGTTGCTTCCTAAGTGGACAGTTTGAGTTCACAGAAGTTTGATTTACTTGGAGTTATATTCTGTTGTTTAAGTGTTCCCTTTATTTTTTGAACCGTGTATATAGATAGATAGATTTTTTTTTTTCTTTGCATTGGAGGGTCCAATTCCAGCTATTGCTGTGGGATCTGTGATTTCTATCTACTCCACTGTGTACAGGATAATAGAGTATAATAAAGTAGTTATGGACGTGACGTAACTAACATTGTGCAGTGACTCTGCTTTCCATATAGTGACGGATATTTCTTGTTGCTGAAACTGTGATATTTTTCCACTTTAAACCTTTTTTAAACCCCTCTGATCAGTGCGATCATACAACATACAAGCCTCTGATGGCTCCGGTGATGCCCTGTACTACTGTAGTGCCGTGTATCATCACTGCCTGTCAGTGTAATACTAACGCCCCATACACATGAGATCAGAGTTGGCTGAACGGTCATTTGGCAGACGGCGATCTCTCCCGACTCCCCCATACACACAAATATTCCAGCTTTCCTGTGGTCTGTATGAGAGAGTCGCCTCCAGACTCCTCTAGAGGAGGATTATCTACAGGAAGAACAAACAGATTATCCTCTGAAATTCAGGATGCCGGATCCTTCTCTGCCCTGACATCATCTGTCGGGAGGCCCCCAAATACATTATATGGTCGGCCAAACCCCCCGAAATCAGTGCTTTCATGGAACTTTAGACTAATGTATATGGGGGCGTTATAAGGTAACTTATTGGACGCTGCCTCTGGCCTGGGCTAATAGACCTTCATACATTGCAGCCCAGACCTCATTATTAGGCATGTAAGTATCGTAGTAACTAGGCCGCCCCATACTATCGAGTACTTGGAGGCGGGGGGCATTCAGCCAAACTCTGTCACACCTTCTTAGATGCCATGTTTGCTTTTCACAGCAGCAAGGGGTTAAACTGTCAGGGTTTTTGTTGCAGCCTCATCTGTGCCGTCCCTGCGGTGTACATCTATGTTCTGGGGCTCAAAAAGATTCATTTCTTTTTAATAAATGTTTAACATGTTAAAAATTATAAATTGTGTCTTCTGCTTTTTTTCTTCTTACAAGAATTGTTGGAGCCAATTTTCTTTAGAAACATTTTAATATCGGCTTTTTCTGGAGTTTTTCTTGTAATATAGAATCATAGAATCATAGAATCATAGAGTTGGAAGGGACCTCCTGGGCCATCTGGTCCAACCCCCTGCTCAAAGCAGGATTCGCTAAATCATCCCAGTCAGATGTCTGTCCAGCCTCTGCTTGAAGACTAAGGAAAGACTAAGGCCAGAAATAAACCCCATAAATCACTGTACATGGAGACTTTGGGATCAGATCATTTCTGTCTGTTGTGTTTGTGAAAATAAAAAATCTTTTCTAAAAGCCTCAAACTTCTGTGTGTGACTCAGAGCTGAGATCTAACGGGATAGAAGATTCCAGTGCGGGGAAGACGGGAAACCTTCATATAGACGGCCGGTGGGGATGGAGGCAGTGACCGACTCTGGCCAAATCTGTCTCCAGAGCCGTAGTAGGAGATGAAGATGTCGTCCTCATCATGAAGGAGTTATTTCTCATGTCGCGTGTAATGAATATCTCCTGCAGTATTGCTAATGCCGATTCCAGTGCCGGTAATGAGACGAGAATTAGCGTTATGGAAGATGAGTCTATGAGGAACGTGTTCAGCTGCCGACTCCGAGGAGGAAACTGCTTGTTGTCTGTGGCCTAAATATATAGGTTTTATTAGTAGATGTCAGGGAAGAAAACTAAACCCTGTAAGATAATAAATCTCCTCATATGTTTCCCTTATTATCGCCAGTAATTGTATTATTACACAGGATTCTTATGATGTTACATCAGATCATCTTCTTCTCATTCAGGTCTCTACAATATCGGATCCTCTCAGTGAAGATCTTCTACAGAAGAGAATTTTCCTGATTTACCCATCAAGGATGGATATGGACAGAGACAAGATGGTGGAGAGGATGTTACACCTCACCCTAGAGATCCTCTTCTGTCTCACTGGAGAGGTGAGAGATTCTGATGACGTCACATTACATTATTCTTATCTATGGGAATAACACATTGTTAGGTGCCGAATTTCTCCCACTGTACAGGGAGAATCTCAAGCCATGTCCTCTGCAGTCTCCCATTCCTCTGCAGCCGCAGAGATTCCTGCTCAGCAGAGGCATCGGTCCAGGCGTCTTGCCCAGGCTGATGCTAGGCATCTGGTTTCTCCTTCTGGCTCTGCTATAACTCCATGCTTGAGTCAGCAGCAAGGAGACACTTCTGGGACTAAGTCCTGTCTTTTGGGTACTGAGCATGCCTGTGGGACGACCTCTCATTGGAGGTCAGAGGTCACATGCGCAGGTCCCGTTCCTGCTCTGATTTGTCCACTACTGGGAAGGTCACCGCTATAAAAGAGTCGCATGGCCACTCGGCCATGTGCTAGTATAGACTCTTGTGCCTTATGGTGTGTATGATGACGGATGCTTGTTACTTCGAATGACTCATGAAACCCCTACCCTTGATTGTGTATGTTGTTAGGGTCTAGTGGTTGAAGTCAGGTCTGTCAGTGGCCAAGCTATATGCCACAGTGCATCCCAGTCCTCTGCACTTGCTGGCTTCCGACTGTGCCTCTCTGCCTAGGGCACTGTCCTACCACGCCAGGTAGCAGTAACCACCAGTGCGGCACCATGCGCAAAGCTATCGCTTACCTCCCCACTCTCGGTGGTTAGTAGCTTCCGCCAGACTGGTGCAGTGCACACTGGTGCGTTATCTCTCGTTTGGTCTCTTGCTGGCTCCACTACAGTGGCACCGAGCGCTAGAGGGGCTCTAACCCCGTGTCCTTGGGGCGGAGTCCTGTGTCTGTATACTAGTGCTCATCCGGCCAAGCCCTGTGAGTTTAACAGGCTTCGGCACCTACATTGTGCTGTTCTGTGAATCAACAGAACTCGCTCCTGTACACACTAGGTGACGCTAACCCTCGTGTGTCTCTTTATTATTTGCCGCATAGTCACCGCCATTACAGCGCAGCAGGTTTCCTTCTCTGCACGGTGGACCCCGGGATGTTAACGCACCACATACCACCATACCGTTCCGCCAGCCCTTAACATAGATGGACAGAACTAGAGAGGTGAGGACTCTGGAAATATCTGTAGTGAGATTTATTAATGTGTCTCTCCATTACCAGGATTACACAGTGGTGAAGAAGACCTCTAGTGATCGCTGTCAGGACCCTGTGTCTGAGGGATGTGGAAGACCCCTGAGCCCAATCACGGAACCTCCACCTCTCCCCCTGATCCATGAGGACATCAATGACCAGAATATCCTAGAACTCATCTACAAGATGATTGAGCTACTGACTGGAGAGGTGACACTGCTGGGAATGCTGGGACATTATACAGTAACACTATGAAGGGATCGGGGGGATGACGGTATCATTGTATGTGTCAGGTGCCTATAAGGTGTCAGGATGTCGCTGTCTATTTCTCCATGGAGGAGTGGGAGTATTTAGAAGGACACAGAGATCTGTACAAGAACATCATAATGGAGGTTCCCCAGCCCCTCACATCACCAGGTAATAGACAGGACTAAATACACACGGCCTATAATTATCTGTATGTAGAGAATGAATTCAGTCCCTGTATGTGTTTCCTCCAGATCTATCCAGTAAGAGGACAACACCAGAGAGATGTCCCCGTCCTCTTCTTCCACAGGACTGTAACCAAGAAGATCCCAGTGCTCCTCAGGATCATCAGGTAGATGGAGAGAAGGTGTCAGGAGATCTCCCCTATGATGTGTTTACGGCTGTGAAGGTCTTGTGCTCAGTCTTGTTTTATCCACCAGTATTATATGTTTTATACTTGTGTAATGGGAACGGTGGAGATGGCAGGATTAGAGCTGATCATAGATGGGACTTCTCCATCTGTCTGTGACTTTTACAATATTTGTTTCAGGGTAAAGATCTGACCCATATTAATACTACAGAGACATATGTGAGAGATGATGAGTGGTGTAAAGAGGAGATAACCACATATGACTACCCAGGTGAGTAGTAAACAATGAATCCAGAGAAGTCACAGATTCCTCTCAGTCAGCGGCTGTGGCTGCTTTATCGGTGGTGTAGTCCGGCCGTATTACCATGATCACCATTTTGCCTCTAGACCACAACATTCTCCTCCACCCAAAACTGTTCAAATGACTTTGGGCATTGAAAGCCCTTTTCTATAGAACTTACGACCTGGAGGATCCACCTACCTCCTGGTATTAGTGTGAGGGTGATCCCTTAACCCCTTCACCCCCAAGGGTGGTTTGCACGTTCATGACCGGGCCAATTTTTACAATTCTGACCACTGTACCTTTATGAGGTCATAACTCTGGAACGCTTCCATGGATCCCGGTGATTCTGACACTGTTTTCTCGTGACATATTGTACTTCATGTTAGTGGTAAAATTTCATTCAAATAACTTGCGTTTATTTGTGAGAAAAACGGAAATTTGGCGAAAATTTTGAAAATTTCGCAATTTTCCAACTTTGAATTTTTATGCCCTTAAATCACAGAGATACTGCACACAAAAAACTTGATAACTAACATTTCCCACATGTTTACTTTACATCAGCACAATTTTGGAACCAAAATTTTTTTTTGTTCGGAAGTTATAAGGGTTAAAAGTTGACCAGCGATTTCTCATTTTTACAACACCATTTTATTTTTAGGACCACATCACATTTGAAGCCACTTTGAGGGGTCTATATGATAGAAAATACCCAAAAGTGATACCATTCTAAAAACTGCACCCCTTAAAGTGCTCAAAACCACATTCAAGAAGTTTATTAACCCTTTAGGTGTGTCACAGGAATTTTTTTGAATATTTAAAAAAAAATGAACATCTAATTTTTTTTCACAAAAAAAATACTTCAGGTTCAATTTTTTTTATTTTACCAAGGGTAACAGGAGAAATTGGACTGCAAAAGTTATTGTGCAATTTGTCCTGAGTACGCTGATACCTGATATGTGGGGGGGAACGACTGTTTCGGCGCATGGCAGAGCTCAGAATGGAAGGAGCGCCGTTTGACTTTTTCAATGCAAAATTGGCTGGAATTCAGATCGGACGCCATGTCACGTTTCGAGAGTCCCTGATGAACCTAAACAGTGGAAACCCCCTACAAGTGACCCCATTTTGGAAACTAGACCCCCCAAGGAACTTATCTACATATGTGGTGAGAACTTTGAACCCACAAGGGCTTTACAGAAGTTTATAACGTACAGCGGTACAATTACAAAATCATTTTTTCCACAAAAATGATCTTTTCACCCCAATTTTTATTTTCCCAAGGGTAACAGGACCCTAAAAGTTATTGTGCAATTTGTCCTGAGTACGCTGATACCCAACATGTGGGGGTAAACCACTATTTGGGCGCATGGCAGAGCTCGGAAGGGAAGCAGCGCCATTTGACGTTTTTGGCTGGAATTGAGATCGGACATCATGTCGCGATTGGAAAACCCCTGATGTACCAAAACAGTGGAAACCCCCTACCAATGACACCATTTTGGAAACTAGACCCCCTAAGGAACTTATCTAGATGTGTGGTGAGAACTTTGAACCCCCAAGGGCTTCACAGAAGTTTATAACATACAGCCGCACAATTAAAAAAATCATATTTTTTCCACAAAAATGATCTTTTCACCCTCAATTCTTATTTTTCCAAGGGTAACAGGACCCTAAAAGTTATTGTGCAATTTGTCCTGAGTACGCTGATACCCCACATGTGGGGGTAAACCACTATTTGGGCGCATGGCAGAGCTCGGACACCATTTTGTAAACTAGACCCCCCAAGGAACTTATCTAGATGTGTGGTGAGCACTTTGAACCCCCCAGTGCTTCATAGAAGTTTATAACGCCCGGGCGTGAAAATAAAAAATTTGTATTTTTTCCACAAACATGATCTATTAGTCACCATTTTTTTATTTTCCCAAGGGTACCAGGAGAAATTGGACCCCGAAAGTTGTTGTCAAATTTGTCCTGAGTATGCTGATACCCCATATGTGGGAGAAAACTACTGTATGGGCACACGTCGATGCTCGAAAGGGAAGTAGTGACGTTTTGGAATGCAGACTTTGATGGAATGGTCTGCGGGTGTCATGTTGCCTTGGGAGAGCCCCTAATGTACCAAAACAGTGGAAACCCCCCACAAATGACCCCATTTTGAAAACTAGACCACCTAAGGAACTTATCTAGATGTGAGGTGAGCACTTTGAACCCCCAAAGGCTTCACAGAAGTTTATAATGCCAGGGCATGAAAATAAAAAAATCGTATTTTTTCCACAAACATGATCAATTAGTCCCCAATTTTTTTATTTTCCCAAGGGTAACAGGAGAAATTGAACCCCAAAAGTTGTTGCCCAATTTGCCCTGAGTACGCTGACACCCCATATGTGGGAGAAAACTACTGTATGGGCACACGTCAGGGCTCGGAAGGGAAGTAGTGACGTTTTGGAATGCAGACTTTGATGGAATGGTCTGCGGGTGTCATGTGTGTTTGGAGACCCCCTGATGTACCTAAACTATTGAAACTCCCCACAAGTGACCCCATTTTGGACACTAGACCCCCCACGGAACTTATCTAGATGTGTGGTGAGCACTTTGAACCCCCAAGTGCTTCACAGAAGTTTATAATGCTCGGACGTGAAAATATAAAAATCATTTTTTTCCACAAAAATTATATTTTTGCCCCCAATTTTTTATTTTCCTAAGGGTAATTTGTCCTGAGTAGGCTGATACCCTACATGTGGGGGTAAAACACTGTTTGGGCGCATGGCAGAGCTTGGAAGGGAAGGAGCACCATTTGACTTTTTCAACTCAGAATTGGCTGGAATTGAGATCAGACGCCATGTTGCATTTGGAGAGCCCCTGATGTGCCCAAACAGTGGAAATCCCCAATGCTAACTCCAACCCGAACCCCAACACACCCCTAACCCTAATCTCAGCCCTAACCCTAGCCCTAACCCTAGCCCTAACCCTAATGGAAAAATGGAAATAAATACATTTTTTTTATTTTATTATTTTTCCCTAACTAAGGGGGTGATAACGGGGGGTTTGATTTACTATTTATGGCGGTTTTTTATTTTTGGCAGCTGTCGCATGCTATAAGACGCTTTTTATTGAAAAAATAGTTTTTGCATCACCACATATTGAGAGCTATAATTTTTCCGTATTTTGACCCACCGAGTCATGTGAGGTCTTATTTTTTGCGGGACGAGTTGACGTTTTTATTGGTACCATTTTCGGGCACGTGACATTTTTTGATCGCTTTTTATTCCGATTTTTGGGACGCAGAATGAACAAAAACCAGCGTTTCATGAATTTCTTTTGGGGGGGTGCGTTTACACCATTCCGCGTGCGATAAAATTGATAAAGCGGTTTTATTCTTCGGGTCAGTACAGTTACAGCGATACCTCATTTAGGTCGTTTTTTTTATGTTTTGTCGGTTTTACGCAATGAAAACTATTTTATATAAAAAATAATTATTTTTGCATCGCTTTATTCTGCGAGCTATAACTTTTTTATTTTTTCGCTGATGATGCTGTGTGGCAGCTCATATTTTGCGGGACAAGATGACGTTTTCAGCGGTACCATGGATATTTATATGCGTCTTTTTGATCACGCGTTATTACACATTTTGTTTGGCAGTATGAAAATAAATAATTATTTTTTGCTTTGTTTTTATTTTTATTTTTTAAGGGGTTCGCTAAAGGGGTTAACTAATGGGACAGTTTTATAGGGCGGGTCGTTATGGACGCGGCGATACCTAATATGTGTACTTTTATTGTTTTTTTTTTATTATTTCCAAAAAATGGATTTATTTGGGGGAATATTTTTTTCTTTTTTCTAATTTATTTGGCGATTTTTTTAAATTTATTTTAAAACTTTATTTTATTTTTTTTTAACTTTATTAAATAGTCCCAGGTGGGACATCACTGTCCTGTGACAGATCGCTGATCTGTCACATCACAGATCACTGTGACAGATCAGCGATCTGTCACAGGCACTGCAGAAGGCTTCCTCATGCCTGCGCTTTGCAGGCACTGAGGAAGCCAGCTTCCTGCAGGCCCCCGAAGGCCTCCGTCGCCATCTTGGATTCGGGGCCCTGCAGGAAAGGAGCCCCCCGCAGCAGCGCTGCACATTGCGCTGCCGTGGGGGGCTCAGGGAAGCACGGAGGGAGCCCCCTCCCTACTGATGCTTCCCTTTAACCCCCGGTACACCGCGATCATGTTTGATCGCGGTGTGCAAGGGGTTAACGTGTCGGGGACGGTCCGTGACCGCCCCTGACACATTGTGCCGGGTGTCAGCTGTGATAACACAGGTCAACGAAAAAAAATTTTTTTTCTGGTGTCCAAAATATTTTAATGAATTTGGGGTATTTTTGGGGTGCTGATTCTGAATATGTCATCAGTTTTGCCAGATTGGCTCAAGTTTTTGAGATTTTTGGTATCTTATTTATAGCACTTGTTGGTAAATGCGACGCATCATCTCATTAATTTCTTTGGATTAGTACTTGAACTGAGCAGTTCTCAATATAGTTTTGTGTTAATTAGTGTTCTAAAAGTTTGTTCATAGCTTGATTTTTGCACTAACTTTATGTTGTTGTCTGTTTTCCAGTGAAAAGCATGAACTCATCATGAAGAAGTTGTCTTAACGATCCAGACTCATTCTGTTACATTTGTGGTGAATATACACTGCCAAAACATAGAAGAAACATAACAGACTTCGTAAAAAAAGTGTATTTTGCCTATTTTGGGGTTATGCTTGGGGACCAAGACAAGTTTTGGGCACCACACATAGTGTGCAAAGCATGTATCGAATTATTACGAAAATGGAGCAAAGGACAAAGAAAAAGCTTCAAATTTGGTGTTCCAATGGTGTGGAGAGAGCCAAAAAATCATCATGATGACTGTTATTTCTGTGCAGTGCAAGTGCAAGGATTCAATAAGCATAAGAAACGAAAATGGGAGTAACATGGAATCTGCAAGAAGGCCTGTCCCTCATTGTGAAGATGTGCCTGTACCTGTGTTTACCATAAATAACAGTCATCATGATGATTTTTTGGCTCTCTCCACACCATTGGAACACCAAATTTGAAGCTTTTTCTTTGTCCTTTGCTCCATTTTCGTAATAATTCGATACATGCTTTGCACACTATGTGTGGTGCCCAAAACTTGTCTTGGTCCCCAAGCATAACCCCAAAATAGGCAAAATACACTTTTTTTACGAAGTCTGTTATGTTTCTTCTATGTTTTGGCAGTGTATATTCACCACAAATGTAACAGAATGAGTCTGGATCGTTAAGACAACTTCTTCATGATGAGTTCATGCTTTTCACTGGAAAACAGACAACAACATAAAGTTAGTGCAAAAATCAAGCTATGAACAAACTTTTAGAACACTAATTAACACAAAACTATATTGAGAACTGCTCAGTTCAAGTACTAATCCAAAGAAATTAATGAGATGATGCGTCGCATTTACCAACAAGTGCTATAAATAAGATACCAAAAATCTCAAAAACTTGAGCCAATCTGGCAAAACTGATGACATATTCAGAATCAGCACCCCAAAAATACCCTAAATTCGATGAAATATCTTTGGCACCAAAAATGCTGTTGACCAGTGTAATCAGCTGACACCCGGCCGCGATTAGTGGCGCTCACCACGTGGGCGCCACTGATCGCGGTAGACGTACTATCCCGTCCATGGGCATAGGGGCCCGGGTCCCATGGACGGGATAGTACGTCTGATGTCAGGAAGGGGTTAAAGTAAGATTTATATGATACCGTTACCTGCTCAGATCTATAAACTACAAAGCCAAATAACAGCGTACGTAGAATGTGCTGACAGTGTTCAGAAGGGAAGGAGCGCCATTTAGCTATTTGAATAAAGATCTTGCTGAAATAGTTTGCAGACACAATTAGTGATGAGCGAGTATACTCGTTGCTCGGGTGTCCTCCAAGTATTTTGGCGTACTCGGAGATCTAGTTTTCGTCATCTCAGCTGCATGATTTGTGACTTGTAGACAGGACAAATACATGTGGGAATTCCCTAACAAACAGGCATTACCACATGTATTCAAGCTGTCTAGCAGTCGCAAATCATGCAGCTGAGACGACAAAAACTAAATCTCCGAGCACACCAAAATACTTGGGAGGACATCCGAGCAATGAGTATACTCGCTCATCAAAAGATATCCACCATGAACATGCTTGGCACTACCTTCTCTGCTTTACATATCCCAAGGATTGCTTTCCTCATCGCCCTTTAACACCGTTACATGGACCTAGACTTACACAGGGACCCCTAGGCTTGGACCATGGTGTTACCTGCTATTCCGTGGTGTTAGATGGCAAGAAGAATAGTAAGGTAGCTGGGTCAGACCCAGAAGGACAGAATACAGAATCAGAAGACACAAGAGTTGTCAGTAAACGGGCCACGGTCACAGCAGAAAACAAATACACAAGCCGGGAGCTGAGCACAGAGGACTGAACCAGAGGAGAACAACGCTGTATCTGGCAGATTCCGGCCATGTGCTTTGGGCTTTAGTAGGGTGTGGTACTTTCCAATTGGCTGAAGTAGGGAGCAGATTACTCCAGCTGGACAGCAGGAACAGATCCCAGATGAGATTAGACACACTATATGCAGAAGCCCTAATATAACTAAATGAGGCTGGTTTCAGATTTGCGTTTTTTTGCGCTGGAAAAAACGCATACGTGCGCATGTGTTTTTTCCCCTATATTTAACATGGGTGCGCTTACGTGCTCATTGGCATACGCACGTATGCGTTTTTTGTGCGCTGCATTTTTTGGGGTGTGCGATTTTAATTTCAAGATGCAACATGTTGCATTTTTTGGTCCGACCAACTGCTTAAAAAGAAACGCATGCGCACGTTTTGCGCAAAAATTGACCATTATGGCCTATGGATGAGCATACGTGCGCATTGGCAAGCGCATGTATGCTTTTTTTGGCGCATGCGTTTTTTTTTGGTGTCCACTAGTTAGACTAGTTATAAAATTCCCAACCTAAAAAAAGGCTATATAAAGGAGGTGTCTGCCAACACTGTACCACAACTATACAGACACACTGGAGAGCAGAAATTCTGCAAGAAACGAACCCATCTTCAATCCCAGCTTCAGCGTCAAGAATGTGAGTATTATTACATATAATAATGTATGCCTGTCCTTTTAAATTGTATATGTACTAATGCGTTTTATTATTTTTACATGCAGTATGTCTTCGGAATCTGAATATTCCCCATCCCGGCAGGAACTGGCGCAAGCAGACCGTGAGGTGATTATTTTCGTGCGTTTGGTAAGTATATCTGCTGCTTCTCCAAATCTCTTACGTTTTTTTTTTTTTTTTCAGACATCGTCATCTTCTGCGGACGTGACTACTGAGGGCGAACAGCAGGAGCAGCCAAGCCAAGTCCCGGTGGTGATACGTAATGTAAGTATCAAATTATTTGTGATGTTCTTTATTTTTTATCTTCTATATTTCCTCTTTTCTGTATCTCTTTTATAACTTTTTATTCACTCAAAATTCGAATATTCTAATGAATGTGTTTTGTCTAGGTTCCACAACGAGATGAAGACGTTTGCCTGGATAATGAGCAGCTTATCCGCCTGGTCCAGGAGCGTGGTCCGTTGTGGGACAGCTGTGACCGGCTGTACAAGGACAATGTGGTGACCCGGCGGCTATGGAATGAGGTGGCCGCAGCATTGATGGATGGCTGGGACAGCGCCACTGCAGCCTCCAAAAGGGCGTTTTACCTGCTCTGTTATGCTGCAGTGACTAAATGTCATGGGAAGCCTAGGTAACTTTAGGCTGAAACCCTGGGGCCCCTGCGGTGTCCCTCAGACTAGGGGAAACCCTGTCTGTCCCTCAACCCAGGGTTTATACTGAAGGTGTGCCTGCCTGGGCCTCCACCCTGTCCTTGTCTCCTGTCCAGCCCTAAGCTGAACCCACCACCCTCCACCCAGTGAGGAGACCAAACACCAGACCCCACAAATAAGTATGGACAGGGATAACGGAAATACACTACACCGCGTACACACAGGGGAATACAGTAATGTGCAAGGGCAACCAAATAATACAACACAGGGAGGCAAAATGGCAACAATGGAATATACTACTCCAGCAACCGTATGCTCCTTAGACCACCACTCCAGACCGGTATCGCTTAGCACATGGCAAGAGCTATAGTAGGCGACGCCCATAGTCACACAGGGCAATTTAAAGACAGAGGGCGTGGCTAAGCCCTCAGCCAGAATGACAACCTGGTTAACCCAATCCAAGCCGGATCGGAAGACCAACCAGCGCCGCTGAGAACCATGTGGTAGGATGGGGTATTACCGCTGTCTGCCGGACACCCTGGTGCGAACAGTATCCGACATGACAGTACCCCGCCTTCTACGAGGGACCCCAGGAACCTCACAATGTCGAGGACCCGGCTTGTCCGGATAGCGGCGATGAAACACTGTAATCAGTCGGTCCGCATGTATGTCCGAGGCCGGCACCCAAGTCCTCTTCTCAGGACCATAGCCACGCCAGTGGACCAAGTACTGTAGAGTGCGATGCACTACCCGAGAGTCAACCACCTTGGACACCTCAAACTCCAATGTGCCATCCACCAAGATGGGAGGTGGTGGCACGGGAGAAACATCAACAGCACCCACGACTTTCTTAAGTAACGCCTTGTGAAACACATTGTATCTTGTATACGGCAGGTAACTCTAAATGAAATGCCACAGGGTTAATAATTGCGGAGAATGATCCTAAAAGGACCAATGAACCTGGGCCCCAACTTAAGCGATGGTATTTTGAGTTTGATGTTCCTTGTAGACAACCACACCCAATCACCCACACACAGGTCCGGACCAGGCACACTTCTACCGTCAGCCACACGCTTATACCTAGAACCTACATTCAGCAAGCGCTGCTTTACTCTCCTCCAAACGGATGACAATTGTGCTCCCAACTGGTCCTCCTCAGGGACACCTGCAGAGCTCCCTTGGCGCAAGGTACAGAATTGGGGATGTTGACCATAAACACAAAAGAAAGGAGATTCCCCAGACGATTCCTGATAATGATTGTTTATCGCGAATTCAGCCAGAGGAAGAAACGCCGACCACTCTTCCTGATTGTCAGACACAAAACAGCGTAAGTATTGTTCTAGGTTTTGGTTCATACGCTCAGTATGCCCATTTGACTGAAAGCCGATGAATGAGACAATTTAATCCCTAGGCGTGAATAAAAAGCTCTCCAAAATTTTGCCACAAATTGTGTACCTCTATCAGATACAATGTCAGACGGGACACCATGAAGTCTGACCACCTCGTGAATAAATACCTGAGCAAGGGTCTTCGCATTGGGCAAAGATGGCAAAGCAACGAAATGCGACATTTTAGAGAACCGATCAACTATTACCAGAATGACCGTGTTCCCAGCCGAGGAGGGCAAATCCGTAATGAAATCCATGGAAATCTCAGTCCATGGCTTACTGGGCACACAGAGAGGATGCAATGTGCCAGCAGGACGGGAGCGTGGTGTCTTGGCCCGTGCGCACGTGGTACAGGCTGACACATATGAGGCCACGTCCTGCCGGATTTTGGGCCACCAAAAACGACGTGATACAAGTTCCAGAGTGCCCTTAACTCCTGGGTGACCTGCCAGGACAGTATCGTGATGTTCCCCTAACACTTTTAAGCGTAGGTGTAGTGGCACAAACGATTTATTAGGAGGCAGATCTGGCGGTACCTCCTCCTGAGCATCAGCAATCTCTGCCTCAACCTCTGTCGTGAGAGCCGAGACCACAACTCCCTTTTGGAGGATAGGCACCGGATCCTCACGTGGCTCTCCACCCGGGAAACATCTGGACAAGGTATCCGCCTTAGTATTCTTAGAACCTGGTCGGTGTGTCACAAAAAAATTGAACCGGGTGAAGAATAACGCCCAGCGAGCCTGTCTGGGTGACAGGCGTTTAGCAGACTCTAAATAAAGCAGATTCTTATGGTCTGTTATAACAGTAATATGATGGACAGCCCCCTCCAAGAAGTGTCGCCATTCCTCAAATGCCAACTTGATGGCCAACAATTCCCTGTTACCAAAATCGTAATTACGCTCGGCCAGCGACAGTTTCTTGGAGAAGTAGGCACACGGATGCAATTCGCCCAAGGATGGACCCTGAGACAGTACCGCCCACACACCAACCTCTGATGCATCCACCTCCACGGTAAATGGTAGGGAGACATCAGGCTGAACCAAGATGGGAGCTGAAGCAAAACTGTTTTTGAGGAATTCAAACGCGCGCACAGCAGCCTCAGACCAGTCAAAAAAATTGGTACCTTTTTTCGTCATGTCGGTGAGCGGTTTAGCAATCATAGAAAAATTCTTAATAAATTTCCTATAATAGTTGGAAAAACCCAGGAATCGCTGAAGCGCCTTGAGATTATCAGGCCGATCCCACTGCAGCACCGCTTGCACCTTAGCGGTGTCCATTTTAAACCCTGAGGTGGAAATTACATAACCCAAAAAAGGTAATTCTTGGACGACAAATACACATTTCTCAAGCTTGGCATAGAGCTTGTTTTCCCTGAGCAACTTCAACACCTGCCTAACATGCTCTATGTGTGCATCACGGTCGCGTGAGTAAATAAGACTGTCATCAAGGTATATAATAACAAATTTCCCCAAGAGATGAGAAAAGACATCATTTATGAAATGTTGAAATACTGCTGGCGCGCTCGTCAACCCAAATGGTATCACCAAATTCTCAAAATGACCCTCAGGGGTATTAAATGCCGTCTTCCATTCATCCCCTTGACGGACTCTTATGAGATTGTACGCCCCCCTGAGGTCAAGCTTGGAAAACCATTTGGCACCAGACACCTGGTTAAACAAATCGGGTATCAGTGGCATCGGGTAGGGGTCATGAACCGTAATCTGGTTGAGTTCCCTGAAATCCAGACGCGGGCGTAATCCGCCATCTTTCTTCTTGACAAAGAAGAACCCCGCCGCCAATGGAGATGATGAAGGCCTGATGTGCCCTTTGCTTAGACTTTCTGCAATGTATTCTTTGAAAGCTTGCCTCTTAGGACCTGAGATATTAAACATCCTGGCTTTTGGTAACTTGGCCCCCGGTTTTAACCTAATAGCACAGTCATAGGGTCGGTGCGGTGGCAGCTCTGAACAACCTCTTTCAGAAAATACATCAGCAAAGTCCAGCAGTGGCTCCGGGATGCTGGGAGTCACAGCGGAGATACACGTGGCCAGACAACTCTCCTAGCAGTATCTGCTCCACTGAATTATGTCCTGGGTTTTCCAATCAATCACCGGATTGTGCATAGACAACCATGGAAACCCCAGAACTATCAGCAGGTAAATTACTGAGCACCTTACATGTTACCCGCTCAGAGTGTAGGACCCCAATGTGGAGTTTTACATCAGCCACAAACTCTTTAATCTCCCCTTGTGAGAGAGGGGAGGCATTGATGGTAACCACCCGGATAGGATTAGGCAGCGTCTCCACCTTAAATCCCGCAGTACGCGCAAACTTTTCATCAATGAGATTAGCGGCTGAACCACTATCTACAAATACAGTAATCGACAGCTCTTGGCCCCCGATAACTACCTTGGCAGGGAGCATACACTGGGAGACCACCACGGAGGATATGCAAAGGCTCAGACTAGACTCCTCCAAACCCTCTGAGCCTAGCAGTTTTCCGCCGGCATGTCTTTCTTAGGTACCAGGGGGCAAGCATTAATAAAATGTCCTTTTTTGCCACAAAAAAAACAGACCCCTTGCTTTCTGGGCAAGGGACATTTATGCTTGTTATTATGTGTATGTGATATACCAGCAATCTGCATAGGTTCCACGGATTCACCTGGGGCGACCTCACCAGAGACTGCCCCTCCCCCCACAGGCTATGTCTCCTGCGACCTCTGACGAAAACGGCGATCAATGCGTACAACAAGTACCATAGCAGCCTCCAGAGAGGCGGGAGTCTCATACATTAGCAGAGTTTGTTTAACCCTTCCAGAAACCCCATGCAAAAATTGACTCCTTAGTGCAGGGTCATTCCATTGAGTGTCCACAGCCCAGCGACGAAATTCCGTACAATAATCCTCCGCCAGTCGCTCACCCTGGAGTAGAGAGTGTATTTTAAACTCTGCTAACGCCAGTCTGTCAGGATCGTCATAGATTAAACCCAGAGCAGAAAAAAAAGGTCTGCAGACTCAAATGCTGGTGAATCAGAAGGTAGTGAAAACGCCCATGCTTGTGGGTCACCACCCAGCAAGGAAACTACCAAGCCCACACGCTGAGCCTCATTTCCTGAGGAGAGAGGACGCATGCGAAAATACAATTTGCAGGATTCACGAAATACAACGAACTTACAGCGATCACCAGAGAATCATTCAGGGAGAGGTAACTTAGGTTCAGCTGCCCTGACTGCTGCCTCAGTTTGCACAGCAGGAACTGAGAGGCCTTGTTGCTGGACCGCCCCCCTCAGTTCAGTGACCTGAATGGACAGAGCCTCCAGCTGCTTGGTTATGGAGACTATAGGATCCATGGTAAATAATCCTCTTTTTTTTTTCTTTTTTTTTTTGGGCCGACTATAATGTCATGGGAAGCCTAGGTAACTTTAGGCTGAAACCCCGGGGCCCCTGCGGTGTCCCTCAGACTAGGGGAAACCCTGTCTGTCCCTCAACCCAGGGTTTACACTGAAGGTGTGCCTGCCTGTGCCTCCACCCTGTCCTTGTCTCCTGTCCAGCCCTAAGCTGAACCCACCACCCTCCACCCAGTGAGCAGACCAAACACCAGACCCCACAAATAAGTATGGACAGGGATAACGAAAATGCACCACACCGCGTACATACAGGGGAATACAGTAATGTGCAAGGGCAACCAAATAATACAACACAGGGAGGCAAAATGGCAACAATGGAATATACTACACCAGCAACCGTATGCTCCTTAGACCACCACTCCAGACCGGTATCGCTTAGCACAAGGCAAGAGCTATAGTCGGCGACGCCCATAGTCACACAGGGCAATTTAAAGACAGAGGGCGTGGCTAAGCCCTCAGCCAGAATGACAACCTGGTTAACCCAATCCAAGCCGGATCGAAAGACCAACCAGCACCGCTGAGAACCATGTGGTAGGATGGGGTTTTTCCGCTATCTGCCGGACACCCTGGTGCGAACAGTGTCCGACATGACACTATTGTCCTTGATGGCACTGTTGGGTTTTGGGCTAGATATATTCTAGCAGGAAACCCAACAGTGTCATCTTGCTCAACAGTGACTGCTTTGGGTATTGTATTGCTGTATTTTGCCGCTGTGACTATTGTCCTTGATGGCACTGTTGGGTTTTGGGCTAGATATATTCTAGCAGGAAACCCAACAGTGTCATCTGGCTCAACAGTGACTGCTTTGGGTATTGTATTGCTGTATTTTGCCGCTGTGACTATTGTCCTTGATGGCACTGTTGGGTTTCGGGCTAGATATATTCTAGCAGGAAACCCAACAGTGTCATCTGGCTCAACAGTGACTGCTTTGGGTATTGTATTGCTGTATTTTGCCGCTGTGACTATTGTCCTTGATGGCACTGTTGGGTTTCGGGCTAGATATATTCTAGCAGGAAACCCAACAGTGTCATCTGGCTCAACAGTGACTGCTTTGGGTATTGTATTGCTGTATTGTGCCGCTGTGACTATTGTCCTTGATGGCACTGGTGGGTTTTGGGCTAGATATATTCTATCAGGAAACCCAACAGTGTCATCTGGCTCAACAGTGACTGCTTTGGGTATTGTATTGCTGTATTTTGCCGCTGTGACTATTGTCCTTGATGGCACTGTTGGGTTTCGGGCTAGATATATTCTAGCAGGAAACCCAACAGTGTCATCTGGCTCAACAGTGACTGCTTTGGGTATTGTATTGCTGTATTTTGCCGCTGTGACTATTGTCCTTGATGGCACTGTTGGGTTTCGGGCTAGATATATTCTAGCAGGAAACCCAACAGTGTCATCTGGCTCAACAGTGACTGCTTTGGGTATTGTATTGCTGTATTTTGCCGCTGTGACTATTGTCCTTGATGGCACTGTTGGGTTTCGGGCTAGATATATTCTAGCAGGAAACCCAACAGTGTCATCTGGCTCAACAGTGACTGCTTTGGGTATTGTATTGCTGTATTGTGCCGCTATGACTATTGTCCTTGATGGCACTGTTGGGTTTTGGGCTAGATATATTCTAGCAGGAAACCCAACAGTGTCATCTGGCTCAACAGTGACTGCTTTGGGTATTGTATTGCTGTATTGTGCCACTGTGACTATTGTCCTTGATGGCACTGTTGGGTTTAGTGATAGCATATGTCGTGCATGAAACACAATTGTTCATGTTGTTGGTTTGTTTTTCCAACAGTGGACAAAGTCCGAACATGTTGGCGCTCGATCAAGGACCGCTTCAACAGTGATGTTCGTGCTGAGGGCCAGGTTCGCAGTGGATCTGCGTCAAGGACAAGAACAAGATACCGTCACTATCACGCGTTGCAGTTCCTAAGTCCGGTCCTTGCCACCAGATCGTAAGTATTATAATTTTTGGGTTTTTATTTATATTAATCTGTGTTTTTCTAATCCACAGCTGATGCTTCTTGTAAAGGCATGATAGTAATGATTTTCCTTTCTTCCACAGCACCTGGAGCAGCACCCTGCAACCTGGCCCTGGAGCGGTCCTTCATCGGACGTCCTCTGACCTGTCCCAGCCATCCGACAGCCAGGAAGCACCTTGCAGGTCAGCCACACAGACAGCTAGTGACCAGGAAGCTGGTCCATCAGGTGTTCCCCTGTCCCAGGTCTCTGCCACTGGTTATGCAGGCACTACCTGCCAGCGGCAGAGGGCCTTGGACAGGAATGTCTTGCCTGAGTTTATGCACTTGAGCGAGGCCTTTAATGCCAGCCTCAAGTCGCTGTCCGACAGATAGGAAAGCGGTTTTTCACTCATGGAACGTGGTTTTAACCACATGCAACACCGCTTCCTTTCTGTCGAACAGCGCCTTGACCGTCTGGAGGCCGACCTCAACAGACCAGCGCACCATTTTTTTAGTAAGATTGAAAAGGGCATGGCGGAACACCTTAGTCCTGAGCAACAGCTGATTGTGCTGCAGGCCTGCAACAATGCTTTCTTGCAGGCTATGCAGCATAATCGGTATGGGCAGCAGTCAGTGGTGTCATTTCCACCTGTGCCACCATTGACTCGCTTCACCTCACTACCGACTTGTGCTGCATAACACTGCACGGACACCTCTATTCAAAGCCAGGACACCCACCGTTACACCACCACAAGTCTGAGTGCAGCTGGTCACTTCACCAACACCACCATGGCAAGCGCTGCTCCTGTCTGGAGCACCACTGCCACCCCCATGCATGCTTGGAGCACAGCCACCACTACGCAAATGTGGAACAGCCCTGCCACAAACACTACAACATGTAGTAGCCCTGCCACCACCACTCCGCAAACCTGGACCATCACTGCCGCCACCAGTCCTCCTGCAAGGACGAGCACTGCCACTGCCACCACAGAGCATCAGCAGCTGCAGCAGCAGCCACAGCAGCAGCCACAGCAGCAGCAGCCACAGCAGCAGCAGCCACAGCAGCAGATGGGGGACCCACATTCGTTATTTGCTCTAAGTTCAATGCGCCAACAATCAAGGCGGGCATTGGGCCCAAATAGGTCCAGGCAGAAAAGTTTGTGTAAACAAGCACTTCGGACCAATGTACCTGAACCTCTTTCATCTCCTCAACCTTTTCTACTTCAAGTCCCATAACTGGACTCCCTTCCCCCACAAGTTTTGTTGCCCCTTCCCCTAGAACACCTTCTTCAACTGTAAGTTCTGCATCTTCCCTGCATACCCCCAACTTGCAACCATCTACCCCCAAACGCAGAAAAAAATAAAGTTTTGTTTAATTTTTCTGTTTCAAAATAAATTAAAATTTCTGGTTCACCATAAGTTTGATTAATGTTTTTGGCGCCGCTCACACACACTGCACCGTACACACAATGCGACTTTAACTTTGCAAGGTGTCATAAAAAATGTTTGGAGGATTGGCTGTTTTTACCATCCTCATTTCACTTACTGTGATTCTAGGCAAGGGGGATTATTGATATACCTTGTAATTAACAACATACTCTTGTGTGTTGAATCCACTCATGGGTAAAATACACATCATATGTTAAATACCAAGGCTTAGTATAGTCATACCAAGGCCTAGTATAATTGTTAAATACCAAGGCCTAGTATTATAACTAGAGTTTTAACGACTAGGATCTGGTTTTCGGGCCAAAAAAAGGCAAGTTTATTGCGAAACATTACCACAATGGGAAATAAAAGTTGGAATTGAGCTGATTACATTCATCCACTCAATGCAGACTTTTATTCCCCATTGACTTGCATTCGGGTTAGGTTTTGAACAAATCCTTTTTTAACACTAGTTGTACAAGTTTCATTTGAAAAAAATTTGGTTTCCTGAAACCCGATCCTACCAAAGTCGCTCAAATGTCATAATCATAACTATTTATCTATCAATCATGGCCTGGTTATATTGATCAATCATGGCCTGGTTAATACACATATCATATTTAACCTGCAGCTTTGCTTACGTACCAATATATTTCACGCAGACTAGCGATGCTGCATTTTAACTCATATGTGTATTTACCTGCCCAGGTGTGAGAACATCATGAATTCACAGGTATACATGGGAATTTTTTTATTTTATTGGAGTGTAAAAAGCATAGTGCACTCGGTACTGGTAGCAAATCAGGTTTTTTATTAACATTAACAAACAAAAACATTTACACCATTTCATCTTGCCAGTGCACCCGTCCTACATCAGAGACAAAGTAGACCGCAAATTGGTCCCTCATTTGGCCAACTTCAACGGATGACCTGAGAGGGTGCTGAGTGAATTCAGGCAATGGGTTAGGAGCATCATCATGGAGTTCAAAGGTCGGGTGCTCTTTAGCTATCACAAAATTATGTAGAACCACACAGGCCTTCACCACCTCATCGACTGTTTCAAGTTTAAGATTAATGGCTGTGCCGAGAATTCGCCATCTTGAGACAAGAATCCCAAAAGCACACTCGACAGTTCTTCTGGCCCTGGTCAGCCTGTAATTAAATATTTTTTTGGTGTGGTCCAAGTCCCGGCTGGAGTAGGGTTTCAATAGGTTTGCGCACATTTGAAAAGCCTCATCCCCAACCATTACAAAGGGCAGTGGCGGAGCTTCGGTGTGGGGAAGAGGCCGTGGCATAGGGAAATTAAATTGTTTGCCATACAACCTCCGGCCCATGTCTGAGTTTTTAAAAGCCTGTGAGTCATTACCATGGCCAAATGCTCCAATGTCCACTGCTACAAACATACATCCGGCATCCGGATGTCTTCCAGGTGCAAAAATTAAAGATGTGTCTGACAGGATATCAGGACTCTTCAGACCTACAGATGACTACCCATTCCTGCTACTACATGTGGGGACAAATGACACGGCAAGAAATGACCTGGAAACCATCTGCAGAGACTTTGAAGACTTAGGCAAGAAAGTGAAAGAACTGGGAGCGCAGGTGGTCTTCTCTTCCATCCTCCCAGTGGATGGCCATGGAACAAGGAGGTGGAATAAGATTCTGCAGGTGAATAACTGGCTACGTCGATGGTGCCATCAGCAACGATTTGAATTTATGGATCACGGAGTGAATTACCTTTACGATGGACTACTTGCTAGAGATGGGGTGCACCTTACGAAGACTGGAAAACATGTATTTGGAAGTCGCCTTGCTACACTTGTAAGGAGAGCTTTAAACTAGAACAACATGGGAAGGGAAGCAAAAGACCAGAAAAAGCCATACACCTGACAAATGCTATTGAGAACTCTGCTATTAGAAGTGGAAAGGAAGAACAAAGACGAAAGAATCTAATTAATAAAAATATTGGAGAAAGAGAAACCAATCACAAACTATAATGTTTCTATACTAATGCACAAAGCATGGGCAACAAACAAGGAGAATTGGAACTACTAACACAGGAAAAGAAATATGATGTCATTGGAATCACTGAAACTTGGTGGGACAATACACATGATTGGAATACAAGACTAGAAGGATACAACTTATTTGCAAGAAACAGACTTGATAAACGAGGAGGAGGTGTTGCATTGTATGTTAGAAACGCGTATATCTGCACAGAGATTGAAGCTTCAGAGGGAAGAATACAAGGATAGAACAATGGAAAGGACACCATTGTAGGCATTTACTACAGGCCGCCTGTGCAAGCTGAAGATATGGATGAACTCTTTATGCATCAAATGGCCAAGTTCTCCAAAAAATATGACGTAGTTGTCATGGGAGATTTCAACTATCCAGACATTTGTTGGGAATCTCTCTCAGGCAAAACTAACAGGTCAAGGAAATTCTTATCCTCTCTTGCTGACAACTTTATCTTCCAAAAGGTAGGGGAGAAAACAAGGGGAACTGCTACCTTGGATCTAATCCTTATAAACAGGGAGGAAATGGTTAAGGAGGTAAAAGTGGCTGGGACCCTAGGAGGTAGTGACCATGCTATTTTAGAATTTTGGATAACTAGAGGAGGAAGACCTGTGAAGACTCAGACGTCAAGGTTAGATTTCAGAAAGGCAGATTTTAAGGGATTCAGAAAGGGAATTGGAGGGATCCAATGGCTGGATATCCTTAAAGACAAAAATGTCCAGGAAGGATGGGAAATTGTTATGATTGAGTCACCGAGGAGGAAAAAACAAAACACAAGCTCAGCCCAGAAAATCAGAGAGGTTGGAAACTAGCGGATTGCAGACCCCTAATCCTATCACACAGCTAGCAGTAGCCGTGGAGCGTTCCCACGGTGATCCTAGACACCTCGTCACAGCCGGAGATCTAAATAAGCCTAAAGAGAGAAAAGGGAAAAACTGACTGCCCCAGAGCAGACCCCAAAGCAATAGGCAGCCCCCAACATATAATGACGGTGAAATGAGATGAAAACTCTAACACAGATAGAAAGATAGGTTGAGCAAACGATGGGGCCCAAGCTAACTAAAAAGGACAGGACAGAAAAGCTGCTGTCTGCAATCCGAGAAAGCCCTGCTAAAAATATTACCTACACAACTAATAAGCAAAAAGGATCCTGAAGTCACTAGACTTCAAACCCTATATCAGCACTCAGAATATTCTGAAAGCAGAGCAAAAGAGAACACTGATCAAGGAATAAGAATACAGCACATCCCCAGCCGGGGATGGCTGAACTCAAAAAACAAGGTAAACAAAACCAAAACTAATAAGTTCAATAGCAGAGCAAAAACTTATCTTTGAGAAGCAGAAATCAGACTGGTCTCCAAGAATCCAGCAGAGAAATCACCAGCCACTCAGAAGGGCGTCGGCTGCCTTATATCTAATCTGAAGTTCCTGTTACCCAGTCACAATCCACCTGATCAGGTGTTTGATTTCTTTCATCCAAATCAGCCTCACTACATTCCTTCACCAGAAGAGGGTGATCCTCGGACACAAACGGTGAATGTACAGATAAGCTCAATACAGAAAATCTTGAAAAATGAAATTCTCAAAGCACAATTGTTAACAATTCCGAAAAGACGGAAGAATAGGAAGCATTTAAGGAAACCAGGATGGATGAACACAGAACTTAAGCACATGCTAAAAAGGAAGAAAAAAATGTTTATGAAATGGAAAGAGGGAGGCATATCTAAAGAAGAATATAATGCTGCCTGCAGAACCTGCAGGGCACAAATCAGATTATCTAAAGCTGAAAATGAATTGAGGCTTGCAAGAGATGTCAAAAGCAATAATAAAGGATTTTGGGGATATGTCAAAAGGAAAAGAAAAGTCAAAGATGCTATAGGATTTTTACAGGATGAAAATGATGAAATGGTAAGACAGGATGTTGAGAAGGCCGAAATTTTAAATTCCTATTTTGCATCTGTTTTCTCTCAGAAAGGAAATGTAACATCAACTGTTCTTCACTTTCCTATTAAGGGAATAGAAGAATCCAGGATATCTATAAACAGAAAGAAAGTGAGGAAACACTTAGCTAACCTATATGAATTCAAGTCTCCAGGTCCAGATGAATTACACCCCAGAGTACTGAAGGAGATAGCAGAAGAAATTTTTGAACCCCTCTCCATAATCTTTGAAAATTCTTGGAGAACAGGAGAAGCCCCAGAAGACTGGAGAAGAGCAAATGTTGTTCCTATCTTCAAAAAGGGGAAGAAGGTGGACCCAGGCAACTCTAGGCCGGTGAGTCTGACTTCTATACCAGGAAAGATGTTTGAACAAATTATTAAACAACATGTATGTCAGTACCTGGATAAGAATGAAGTGATTAAACAGAGTCAGCATGGGTTTGTAACTAATAATAAGTCATGTCAGACTAACTTAATTTCCTTCTATGACGGAATCACTGATTGGATGTATCAAGGAAATGCTGTAGATATATTATATCTTGACTTCAGCAAAGCATTTGACAAAGTATCTCACACAATCCTTATTGAAAAAATGACTAAGTATGGAATGGACAAGGCAACTGTTAGGTGGATTCATAACTGGCTTAGTGATCGGACCAAAAGAGTGGTCGTAAATGGCTGCACATCCAGTTGGACGAAGGTCTCAAGTGGGGTACCACAGGGCTCTGTCCTGGGCCCTGTATTGTTCAACATCTTTATCAATGATTTAGATGAAGGAATTGAGGGTAAACTGATTAGATTTGCTGATGACAAAAAGCTAGGAGGGATAGCTAATACTAGAGAAGAGAGAGAGGATTCAAAAAGATATAAATAAACTGGAGAAGTGGGCAGCAACTAACAGAATGGTTTTTAATAGGTTAAAATGCAAAGTACTACATCTGGGCAATAAAAATGAAAAAAGCATATACAGAATGGGAGGAATAGGGCTAAGCAACAGCACATGTGAAAAAGACTTGGGTATACTAATAGATCACAAACTGAATATGAGTCAACAGTGTGATGCAGCAGCAAAAAAGGCAAATACAATTCTAGGATGTATTAACAGAAGCATACAGTCTAGATCACGTGAAATCATTATTTTCCTCTACTCCTCTTTGGTCAGACCTCATCTGGAATATTGTGTCCAGTTTTGGGCACCACATTTTAAAAAAGACATCAAGAAACTGGAGCAAGTTCAGAAAAGAGCGACCAGAATGGTGACCGGTTTGCAAACCCTGTCTTATGAGGAAAGATTGCAGGATTTGGGAATGTTTAGTTTGCAAAAGAGAAAACTGAGAGGAGACTTAATAGCAGTCTACAAATATCTAAAGGGCTGTCACATTGTAGAAGGATCAACTTTATTCTCATTTGCACAAGGAAAGACTAGAAGCAATGGGATGAAACTGAATGGGAGGAGACACAGATTAGATATTAGAAAAAACTTTTTGACAGTTAGAGTGATCAATGAGTGGAACAAGCTGCCACGAGAAGTTGTGACTTCTCCTTCAATGGAAGTCTTCAAACAGAGGCTGGACAGACATCTGACTGGGATGATTTAGCGAATCCTGCTTTGAGCAAGGGGTTGGACCAAATGGCCCAGGAGGTCCCTTCCAACTCTACGATTCTATGATTCTATGATTCCGAAATGGCCATGAGTACTATTGAAAAGTACTTTTTGTAATTATAGTACTCAGATCCAGTCCTTTTGGGCTTGATTATCCGGATGTGTTTACCATCAACAGCTCCCAAACAGTTGGGGAAATTGCAGCCTGTCCAGAATTTGTCAGCAATTTCCATCCACTTTTCAGTGGTGGGCAGGGGCATAAATTCTGGACAAAGAACATTCCAGAGAGCCCGGCAGGTGTCCGCAACAATTCCAGACAAGGTAGAGATTCCAATACGGTACTGGAAGTGGAGTGAAGATAGGGTTTCTCCAGTCGCCAGGAATCTGCAAAACAGAGAAAGAATTAAAATTAATATTTCTGTATATGGTTTTGTAAAACTATAAAATAAAATATTAGTACATTCACGAAAAATAATTAGCCAAGATTTTGAATAGTACATGTAAAAAAAAAAACTATCAGACCCAACCACTTGGTTTTTAAAAATATTACGTACCGTAATGTCACCAGTAGCCGTTCCTCAGGAGGAATCGCACGACGGAACTGTGTGTCCTGTCTCCGTATGGATTCTTGGACACGACCAAGCAAATCCCTGAAGCTTTCTTGGGACATCCGGATATAATCTGTTAATTTCTCCGGGTTTGCCTGTAGCTCACTGTAGAGGGTGTGGTATGCGCCATGGCTCTCCCGGAGTTCAACAATCGGATGTATCCACATACGCCACCGTTGCCGTCTTCACTGCCTCTCTCTCTTCCTTTGTTCATGGCAAGCAACTGCATACGCCTGAGCCATCGCGATGTCCAAATCCAAGTTGAAGTGAAAACTCTTCCAGCGCAGATCCATGTTGACACGAGAAAAATCAAGCAAATGTCAAGAATACTGTAGACAGAGTCTATATATTAACATACCACACCGCCACTGACGTCCCATTGGTCGGGTGTGTTGGCAGATTGTTTTTTTTTTTTTTTTTGGGTGTGGACAAACAATCTTGAAAAAACGCATATGCACTAAAAACGCACTAAAAACGCATACAAACGCATAAAAACGCTGCGTTTTTTCCTGCATGCGCTTAAAAATGCTTGAAAAAAATGCAGCGTTTGTATGCGTTTGTATGCGTTTTTTCCATGCGTTTTTATGCGCAAAAAACGCGCAGCAAGAAAACTCAAGTGTGAAAGTAGCCTGACAGAATAGTCAAAATCCCCATAAAGTGATTCCATTTTATAAATGAATTCACTGAGGGTTATAATCTATATACATGTGGTCAAAATTGTTGTTACCCCTCATTTAATGACAGAAAAACCCACAATGGTCACAGAAATGACTTGAATCTGACAAAAGTAATAATAAATAAAAAATCTATGAAAATGAACAAATGAAAGTCAGACATTGCTTTTCCACTATGCTTCTACAGATTTAAAAAAAAAAAAAATAAAATACATGAAATGGGCCTGGACAGAAATGATGGAACCCCTGAAAATAATGTGACAAAAGGGACATGTTACATCATGGTGTGTCCACTAATTAGCATCACAGGTGTCTACAATCCTGGAATCAGTGAATGGCCTGTATAGAGGGCTACAGATACTCACTGTGCTGTTTGGTGACATGGGGTGTATCACACTCAACATGGACCAGAGGAAGCGAAGGAAAGAGATGTCTCAGATTAGAAAAAAAATTATAGACAAACATGTTACAGGTAAAAGTTAAAAGACCATCTCTAAGCAGCTAATGTTCTTGTGAGTACAGTTGCACATATTATTCAGGAATGTAAGCTCCACGGGACTGTAGCCAACATCCCTGGACGTGACCGCAAGAGGAAAATTGATGACAAATCAAAGAGACGGATAATATGAATGGTAACAAAAGAACCCAGAAAAACTCCTAAACATATTAAAGGTGCACTTCAAGCTCAATGAACATCAATTTCACATTGCACCATCCATCAGTATATGAGCCAAAGTGGACTTCATGGGAGACGACCAAGGAGGACACCATTGTTGAAAATAATCATAAAAAAGCCAGACTGGAATTTGTCAAACTACATGTTGACAAGCCACAACGCTTCTGGGAGAATGTCCTATGGACAGATGAGACAAAAATTGAACTTTTTGGCAAAGCACATCAGCTCTATGTCCTCAGACAGAAAAATGAAGCATATCACGAAAAGAAGACTGTCCCTACTGTGAAACATGGAGGAGGCTCTGTTATGCTCTGGGGCTGCTTTGCTGCATCTGGCACAGGGTTTCTAGAATGTGTGCAGGGAACAATGAAATCTCAAGACTGTCAAGGGATTCTAGAGAGAAATGTGCTGCTCAGTGTCAGAAAGCTTGGTCTCAGTCGCAGGTCATGGGTCTTGCTACAGGATAACAACACAAAACAGACAGCTAAAAACATGCAAGAATGGCTAAGAGGAAAACAATGGACTATTCTGAAGTGGTCTTCTATGAGCCCTGACCTAAATCCTATTGAGCATCTTTGGAAAGAGTTGAAACATGCCGTCTGGAAAATGCAACCTTCAAACATGAGACAGTTGCTCTTGAGGAGTGGGCCAAAATACCTGTCGAGAGGTGCAGAAGTCTCCTTGGCAGTTACAGAAATCGTTTGATTGCAGTGATTGCCTCAAAAGGTTGTGCAACAAAATATTTTAGTTAAGGGAACCATCATTTCTGTCCAGGCCTATTTCATGAGTTTTATTTTTTTAAATTCTGAGGAAGCATGGCTGAAAAGCAATGTCTGACTTTCATTTGTTAATTTTGATAGATTTTTTATTTATTATTACTTTTGTCAGATTCAAGTTATTTCTGTGACCATTGTGGGTTTTTCTGTCATCAAGCGAGAAGTACCAACAACTTTGACCACGTGTGTAGGAGGAGTGAATATTTTGACTCCACAGCAACTTTCCAGAAATGAATACGCAGTGGATGTTGGAGAGTGAAAATCACACATTTGCCATTTTCTTACCCAGCACATAGTGCCCAGATTGTGCTCCAGGAGACACACACCGCAAATTAAGCAGATTCTTCTCACTATAATATTACTAAATACAGGGATCCTAAATGTTGTTTGCGCACACTGCAAGACTCCGAAGTGAGAGCGGATTTTGCTGGATTGGTTTATGGAAACCTTGTTGCTTTTCAACAGCCTTTGAGCCACTAATAGTGTGGGAACCTCTGTTTTTCCATTGACAGATGATGGACCTGAGTGGGGACTTGTTTTTTGTGAGATGAGAATTGGTATTATTTTCGCCCACATAACATTGATTGGTTTCTTTTTATTCAATATTTGGGAGGCAGAATGAACAAACAGTTAAACACCGCACACTACTGGTTCATCCAACAAGGTTTTCTATTAGACTGTGAACTGTCATGGTCTTGATAAAAATAAATAAAGTTTTTTACATAACTTGCCATTTTTATGGACAGTGTAAGCAGAAATGTTCAAAAATATAAAACTGGGATATTTTATTAAAAATAATAATTGTATTTTATCTTAGCAGATGACTGTACCAGGAGATCAGAGGGACAGCTGACATCTTCAATTTTTAAATCTGATGATCTTGAGATCCTACAAGATACAACTGAAGTGATTGATATTACTCCAGATATACCATCATCCATTCACAGCAAAGATCTGTTATCTGATCCTATGAAACAGGTCCCATCTTCAGATTCATTACCGACTACTAAAGAAAATCAAAGTCACAAAAGAGGCAATAAAAAACAAACTGCTCCTACAGGAAAGAAGTCATTTTCATATTCAGACTGTGGGAAATATTTTACATGGAAATCACATTTTGTTAACCACATGAGAATTCACACAGGGGAGAAGCCTTTTTCCTGTTCAAAATGTGAGAAATGTTTTGCACGTAAATCACATTTTGTAACTCACCATAGAACACACACAGGGGAGAAGCCTTTTTTCCTGTTCAGAATGTGGGAAATGTTTTAACCAGAAATCACATTTTGTTAATCACCAGAGAACTCACACAGGGGAGAAGCCTTTTTCCTGTTCAGAATGTGGGAAATGTTTTAGCAATAAATCAGATTGTGTTAATCACCATAGAACTCACACAGTGGAGAAGCCTTATTCTTGTTCAGAATGTGGGAAATGTTTTGCACGTAAATCACATTTTGTTACTCACCAAAGAACTCACACAGGGGAGAAGCCTTTTTCCTGTTCAGAATGTGGGAAATGTTTTAACAATAAATCAGATTGTGTAAAGCACCAGAGAATCCACACAGGAGAGAAGCCTTTTTCCTGTTCAGAATGTGGGAAATGTTTTAACAATAAATCAAATTATGTTAAGCACCAGAGAATCCACACAGCAGAGAAGCCATATTCATGTTCAGAATGTGGGAAATGTTTTAAATGGAAAATAAGTCTTGATAGCCATCAAAGAACCCACACAGGGGAGAAGCCTTTTTCCTGTTAATGTGGGAAATGTTTTAACCAGAAAGTGCTTCTTGTTAGACATCAGAGCAGTCACACAGAGAAGCTTTTTTCATTTTCTTAATGTGGAAAATGTTTTACTTGGAAATCAGTTGTTAATAAACATCAGAGACTTCACATGGGGAGAAGCCTTTTTTATGTTCATAGTGTTGGAATAATTTTAACCAAAACTGAATCTTCTTAAATGGGTTGTCTCTTGTCATTCCTCATGTTTGCTGACAAAAGGATAAAACTAAACTTTATTCCAAATGTAAAACTATACCCATAATTCACCCCCTGAAGGTTAGTCAGTAGGTGACTAATAGAAAAAACATGTACCCCACAGTTCAGTATATAGGGTGAGGTGACGTATACACACTCACTCTCCAAGCCTCTCATTTCTACGGGTTTCATCGTCCTCACCAAAGGTGACTCATCAGGAGACTATTTAATATTGACCTATATTCAAGCGAGACTAGACAAAAAAACTAAAATCATGTATCATGTTATCCGAAACAGTCAGAAAACTAGACACATATTGGCAGATCCCAGACCTCAAACTATATACTGTGTAAGTTTATAAGCCCCTCCAGTGTCAGGAATAGATAGAATGTGACAATACAGTATAATTCTTGTGTTTTTCTCCTATAGGGACTGCCCTAGTTTGGTAATGTAACTGCTGTTAATTAGTAGTGCAGACAAATTGTCCTAGACTAAACTCAGTCTTCAGACGGCCCAATATGTACCACTCAGGGAAAACGTACCTGCTCCAAAGATCATTAGCAGCTTCTAACTAATGGCCATGCTGCAGTCTGTCAGGGAATGAGTGCAATATCGTTATAGAGACTAGAGATATGTGCAATCATAATGTCTGGGAGATCTGTGCCATTATTTAGTATGAATATGGAAATTATCTCTGAAAGGTAAGTGTTCCCTGAGTGGTATATACTGTATTGTCACATACTATCTATTCCTGACACTGGAGGGGCTTATAAACTTACACAGTATATAGTCTGAGGTCGCCCAATATGAGGCTAGTTTTCTGACTGTTTTGGTTAACATGATACATGATTTCAGGGTTTTCTTCGTCTAGTCTCGCTTGAATATAGTTCAATATTAAATAGTCTCCTGATGAATGAATGAATCCAATGAATATTCATTTCTCTTAAGTAGCGGCACACGTGACCGCCGGCAGCAGCAGCAGGAAGCCAGTGGCTGACACTGCGCGCTACTGAAGAGCAATGAATAATCACCGCTATCTCCAATGAACAGTCCCGGTAAGTACTCCGGCAGCTGTGCTCTGCTTATGAGCAACGCATGACGTCCCTGCCATGTGCTGCTTACAAGCATGAGGCTGTGTGCCCAAGTTGCATTTTTTAAGCGTTTCTGCCTCGGCGGAAAAACTTAAAAAACGCTATAAAAACGCATTCCCATGCAATCCTATGGGAATCACCAATTGCTGTGCCCATGCCGCATATTTTTTCTCTACGGAATCACATCGCGGTAAAATCCGCAGCATGTCCATTAATTTTGTGGAATCGCGGCAATTGCGCCACCATAGGATTGCACTGAAACGCTCACTTTACGCATGTGGCTATGCCCACCATGCGTAAAGTGAGCGCTTCATGTGCGGATGGTACCCAGGGTCTGGAGGAAAGGAGACTCTCCTCCATGCCCTGGGTACCATATTCCTGAGAAAAATAGAAGTAAAATAAAAAATCGGGATATACTTACCCTCTGTCAGCCCCCGGAGTCCTCCCGGCCCTCAGCGGCGTGCCAGCAAGTTCCGTTCCCAGGGATGCATTGCACAAATGACCTTTGCAACATCACGGTGACATGACCGCTACATCATCAGACATCATTCGCGCAATGCATCCCTGGGAACGGAAGTTGCTAGCAGCATCACTAAGGACCGAGAGGACTACGGGGGCCGACAGAGGGTAAGTATATATCTATTTTTTTAAATTATTTTTAACATTCTGATGGGGCTATGCATACCGGGATGGGGCCAATCATACTAGAATAGGGATGGAGCCCTGCAAACCAGGACAGGATGGGGGCCCTGCATACCAGGATAAGGATGGGGCTCTGCATACCAGGATGGGGGTGGGGGCCAATTATACGAGGATAGGGATGGAGCCATGCATACTCATTCCTGCCAGGATAGTGATGAGGGATCCATGTATAAAAGAGTAGGGATGAGGGGGCCATGTGTCTCCAGATGGGGGTGAGGGGACCATATATCATAATCCGCTGGCGTGCTGGCTCCGCTTCAGTGGTGTTGAGACTCACTGTTCCGGGGCTTATGTGAGGTTGTCACATCACATGAGCCCTGCAGGCAATCAGAGGCAGCTTCACTGTTCCTTCCTTCAGACATATTGAACATCAATAGGAAGCCAGGGCTGCGGCTGCTCTCTGACGGCCTCATGATGCTTGATTTTTCCAAAGGTGGGGACAGTGACGTCAGCGCTGTTTGGGCACAGGGCTCACATGACGTAAAAGCCTCAAAAGAGCCCCAAGAATTCAAGTGCCGACATCACTGAAACGGTGCCAGCATGGGAGGTTTGTGTAAGTATTTTTATTTTTAACAGGATCAAACATCAAAAATCCCACACAGGGAAAAGTCATTATTAAACTTCGAGTGTGAGAAATGAATTACAGGAAATTCATATTTTGTTGACCTTCAAAAATAACTCAGATGGGGAGAACCTATATATATTTTTCACAGATTGTACAAAAACATGATGCACACGGCGTGCGTCCAAGGATGGAATATTATATGGGAGTTTTATAGAATTATGCATTGTGTTATGGAGCCAGTTTGTTGACCTCTGAAGCAGAGGGAAAAACTATGCAAATAGGTTTTTTTTAACTTCTTTATTAGATGATTTGACATATTAATATGCAATCAAACATACACAGAAACCATACATTCTATGCATATATCCTGACAATACAATTTTGCTCTCATCCACTTTCAATTTAACCTTTTGAAGGTTACAACAATACTTCATTCGAACCTTATACAGAACTAAAGATGAAACTATAAACAAATATTATGACCTCAAGATCCCCAAGTTACCAGCTACCTCCTCAAGCTTGTGCCATATTGTACCTTTACATGCCGCCATTAATTGCCTGATCTCTGCTTGTGGATAGCTACATTCAATAAAAGTCCTCCATTTTTGAAAACTGTTCCATTATTCTTTTCTTTTTGGGATTCTGTACTTATTTTGTCCATGAACATTAGGGATTTTACAGTATCTATCAGTTCTGGAACACTCGGTGGTTTCTGAGGGATGTTATTCTGGATTATCTCAATGAGAATAACTGTGTAACTCCATATCAGCATGGGGTTTTGAGGAATCACTCATGTCAAACCAATCTAATCAGTTTTTATGAAGAGGTAAGCTATAGACTGGACCAAGGTGAGTCATTGAATGTGGCGTATCTTGATTTTTTCAAAGCGTTTGATCCTGTGCCACACAAGAGGTTGGTACACAGAATGAGAATGCCGGGTCAGGGGGAAAATGTGTGTAAATGGGTAAGTAACTGGCTGAGTGATAGAAAGCAGAGGGGGGTTATAAATGGTATATTCTCTAACTGGGTCGCTGTGACCAGTGCGGTACCGCAGGGGTCGGTGTGGGACCTATTCTCTTCAACATATTTATTAACGATCTGGTAGAAGGTTTGCACAGTAAAATATCAATATTTGCAGATGATGCAAAACTATGTAAAGCAGTCAATACAAGAGAAGATAGTATTCTGCTACAGATGGATCTGGATAAGTCGGAAACTTGGACCGAAAGGTGGCAGATGCAGTTTAGCAATGATAAATGTAAGGTTATACACATGGGAAGAAGGAATCAATATCACCATTACACACTGAACGGTAAACCACTGGGTAAATCTGACATGGAGAAGGACTTGGGGATCCTAGTTAATGATAAATTTACCTGGAGCAGCCAGTGCCAGGCAGCGGCTGCCAAGGCAAACAGGATCATGGGGTGCATTAAAAGAGGTCTGGATACACATGATGAGAGCATTATACTGCCTCTGTACAAATCTCTGGTTAGACCGCACATGGAGTACTGTGTACAGTTTTGGGCACCGGTGCTCATGAAGGATATAATGGAACTAGAGCAGGTACAAAGGAGGGCAACAAAATTAATAAAGGGGATGGGGTAACTACAATACCCTGAGAGATTAGCAAAATTAGGATTATTTAGTCTAGAAAAAAGACGACTGAGGGGCGATCTAATAACCATGTATAAGTATATAAGGGGACAATACAAATATCTCTCCGAGGATCTGTTTATACCAAGGAAGGTGACGGTCACAAGGGGGCATTCTCTGCATCTGGAGGAGAGAAAAGGTTTTTCCACCAACATAGAAGAGGATTCTTTACTGTTAGGGCAGTGAGAATCTCGAATTCCCTGCCTGAGGAGGTGGTGATGGCAAACTCAGTCGAAGGGTTCAAGAGAGACCTGGATGTCTTCCTGGAGCATAACAATATTGTATCTTACAGTTATTAGGTTCTGTAGAAGGACGTAGATCTGGGGATTTATTCTGACAGAATTTTAAAGGCTGAACTGGATGGACTAATGCCTTTTTCTGGCCTTACTAACTATATTACTATGTTACTATGTTCTCCACCCAGAGTCTCAAGATACATTTCTTAGCTGCCAGCAGAGCAATATGTACGGCATCGGGAGCAGAACAATATGTACGGCATCGGGAGCAGAACAATATGTACGGCATCGGGAGCAGAACAATATGTACGGCATCGGGAGCAGAACAATATGTATGGCATCGGGAGCAGAACAATATGTATGGCATCGGGAGCAGAACATTATGTACGGCATCGGGAGCAGAACAATATGTATGGCATCGGGAGCAGAACAATATGTGCGGCATCGGGGGCAGAACAATATGTGCGGCATCGGGAGCAGAACAATATGTGCGGCATCGGGGGCAGAACAATATGTGCGGCATCGGGAGCAGAACAGTATGTACGGCATCGGGAGCAGAACAATATGTACGGCATCGGGAGCAGAACAATATGTACGGCATCGGGAGCAGAACAATATGTACGGCATCGGGAGCAGAACAATATGTACGGCATCGGGAGCAGAACAATATGTATGGCATCGGGAGCAGAACAATATGTACGGCATCGGGAGCAGAACAATATGTACGGCATCGGGAGCAGAACAATATGTACGGCATCGGGAGCAGAACAATATGTACGCATCGGGAGCAGAACAATATGTACGGCATCGGGAGCAGAACAATATGTACGGCATCGGGAGCAGAACGATATGTACGGCATCGGGAGCAGAACAATATGTACGGCATCGGGAGCAGAACAATATGTACGGCATCGGGAGCACTGTATATGTTATTATTTGATTCACCTATCAGGCTAATGAAATGAATATCACATGCCTGTACATTGTTGGGTATCCCACCCTTCCAGATTCTCTGCGTGTATTTAATTACCTCGGCCCAGAATCTTTGAATAATTGGACATTTCCTCAAACCATGTAATAAATTGGCCCTGTGTAGACTACATTTTGGCAACTAGTAAGATAGTGAGCAGGTGCACAATTGTAGGTAAGATTAACCCTAGAACGCATAACCATAGAAATCTACACTTTCACATATCTGGGGCCTTTTAGGCCTGTGTGCAAATAACATGGAATAACTCAAATAAAAATATTTTTCAAAGTTTATTTGAAAATTGCAAAGTAAGGATGCATTCCCACTAGCGCTGGGGTCCGCCAGGAGGGGATCCGTAATGGATCTGACCTCCTGGTGACCCCAGCTAAAGCTGGCGGAATCCTGGCATTCCAGAAGCCTTAACTGGAGTTACCAGAAGGTCAGATCCATTACGGATCCCCTCCTGGCAGACCCCAGCGCCAGTGGGAATGCAGCCTAAATTGTGAATATTTCAAAACATTATAATTATGCGCAAAAAATAACAAAAAAGTAAGTACACGGGCTTAAAACACCCAATATATGCATTCTATATAATTCTTTATAATAACAATTTTTTTGGTCTAAATGTTTTTTATATAAAAGTTGTAGTACAAATGGTGCAGGAATATTTCTGTTCAAACTTTCCTTTTCAACTTTACTGATGACCCCAACAATTTTCACATGTTATCTGTTCGGAAGAATGTTCCTTGCAGACATTTTGTTCACAAGTAGTACAGACACGCTCTTATTTCCTTTCCTTCTTTGCTGGACAAATATAACAACGCTTTCTTTTTTTTTCTCTTGACTCTAGATGTTCCTGAAAATGTATACCACATCGGATCATAGCTTCCGTAGATTGCCTTGACAAGCATTTCGTGTTGCTTCGCTCCATCATGGTAGGCATTAAAAGTTCATAGCAAAGTTCCGTCAAGAATAGACGTCTCTTATCCTTCCTGTTGGCATGGAATTCTAGATGAGTTTCACTATAAACAATATAGGTGTTGAGGGCTGACACACCAAGCATAATGTAAAAAATGACTACAGGCCAACATTTTGTCTGCCTCTTGCACGAAAACTCTCCAATCATTTCGTCCTTCTTGTCGTTGTAGTCCAACTTTGGTGCATTCTGACCTGTGTCTTAAGTCTCTGTCTCAGTTTGTAATACTGTGTGAAGATGTCTTTTTAACACTGTTTTATACCAGTAAAGCAAGATTTATACCTAGTTCTTGTTATATTTATGGATTTTTTGCTCCATTTTTTCTTGTGTGTTTTAGTTATTTGGGAGCTCCATAGGGAATTATTCCCCATTTATATCCTGGGGTCACACCAGTATTTATTGCCATAGAGAATATATATTCTGTACTTGGGATCAAGTTATTTATTTTCCCCTAAAGGCAAGAAGTTGCACTGTCACTAGAATGGTAAGGCTTTGTACAGTTCTTGATAAAAAGATTCCAGATGTAGCTAATAGGGGCTAATTTATCTGTTTCCAACCTCACAGGACGAGTTCTCTTATCAACAAAACGAAGGCTTCTCCGAATATTCTCAAATCTATGGACTGACATTGTAGCTTTATAGTGGGGATCTGAAAAAGGGTCCAGGAATAATTCTCTGATTGGAAGGAACATTGTACGGTTTTGTACACCCTGCCAGAAGAGTAAGGGCAACATAAGCATACAGTTCCTCTTTTGTTATATTTTTCCATGTTTTTTTTCTTCCTGAAGCGATACGTTTTCCTTCAAAGTTAGTACACAAAACTACCTCATCTACAATATCATCTGAAAAAAATGTACAGAAAACATCTCTTTTGGGCAAGAATTGTGGAATTCCTACAGCTCCTTGAGCAACTCTTACAATATTATGTGATGGGTTGCCTCCAAGAACCCCAGCAGTACTGTTCCAAAAAACATTAGTTTGGGATGTTCTATTTATACGTTCTGCTGGATCCACTACTTCTTCATCATCTGTAGAATCACTGGACGATGAAGTAGAGACATTATCTGGTGGCATGTACTCTTCATCAGACAAAGAAAGTTCACTGTTTTCATCACTTTCAAAAATGATTGCTTCAATTTCTTGGTCAGTCAAACCCCTGGATGTAGACTGCGCCATTGTAACCTTAGAAGTCAGTAAACTAAAATGAAAAAAAATAATGATTACAATTTACAATTAGGGTTGTACACTCTTTGTTAGCGTGTGTGCTAAGGGTAAAGTGCAGACCCCTCCTCTCACCTTCAGCAGGTTACCACTTTCTTTTAGGTGCAGTAGAAGCCTCTGGATTTTTGTATCTCAGAAAGTTTCTTTTTCCTGAAACAAGAAAGCTGACGCCTTCCTCCAAAGTCTCTTCAGCAAGTAGCACACAATGAACAGGATGTTGTCTGTCCTCCTGCTCCTGTGTGTTCAGGACCTGTGATGACATTGGAGACGCATGACTTTGTGAGGGAGCCTCCTTCCCAAGATCACATGACCATGTAGTCAGGCAGAATCCACACTCTTCACAGCAACAGCAGAGTCATAAAGACTGAGCTATAAAAAAATACAAAGTTGTCAGGAACACCGCACTGAACTTGCTCACGAGCCAGTGCGTATGTCCTGAGTAAAGCAAACAGTGCTCAAAGATACCTGTGGAGCAGGCAGCAGTCAAGTAGATGTGTACTTCATAGCCGCAGGACCTGAAGCACGTGACTGCTAGGGGTGTGGCCTAAACTCCACAGAGCTAGGAGCTGCAAGATAACCCCTAGCAGGGTAACTGCGAGACAAAGTTACCAGGGGGCATAGACAGGGAGAATAGTCAAGACTAGAGTTGAGCGAAATGGGTCGAAAAATTTAAAAAGTCGCCGACTTTTGGCAAAGTTGTGTTACATGAAACGAAACCCGACCCTAGGATGAGGTCGGCCACGAGGTCGGCGACTTAAGGGCCAAAGTCGCGTTTCAAAAGTTTGTTTTGCGCTCTTTTTCAGCCAATCAGGATCCACGGACACTGTGGGCAACGTGATGACATAGGCAGGGGTCACCACCATCTTTCAGAAGGGCATGCAAGTGATTGGCTTGCTTTGGTGGGTGTTACAGGGGGTATAAAAGGGCGTGCACGCCGACCGCCATGTTACTCATGCTGATCTCAGAATAGGGAGAGCTGCTGCTGATGATTTTGTAGGCAGAGCGTTAGGCAGGGAAGAAGACACCAAAAACTGCTTCTGCTGCTAGCGATTTTGCCTGTACAACACACCAGTCACTGTGTGTGCAGTGCACGTGGAGGCTATATTTTGCTGGATCAGCGGTGTTGGTTGTTAGGCTGCCTTCTAAGGCTTCCTGACAGCTGCATTGCTGTTTACCCACTGCTCTGCAATCTGCTTTTTTAAAAGCAATCCCAATTTTTTTTTTGTCCTGGTGAGGTACTGAGCGTGCATTTTTTCACACCATACAGCGGTGTACACTCCTCACACAGTACCATGTAACAGCTGTTATCACAGCCACAGTGAAGCTATCTGTGTGTCACTCTGTAAGGATAAGTCGAGGACATGTTCCGTTCTTACAGACCTGCACCTTCTAGTTTTGTCGAGCTTTCAAACAGTTAAATATATTTGCTGTTTGATCACATTCAAAACTATAGAGAGACCGCGTGTGTCAGTCCGTATACTTAAAAAACACGGAGCTTGACAATTTTATGTACACCGGACAGCCGTGTACATGCACGCTCCTCTCTCAGTACCGTGTAACGGCTGTTATCACGGCCACAGTGAAGCTATCTGTGTGTCGCTCTGTAAGGATAAGTCGAGGACATGTTCCATTCTTACAGACCTGCACCTTCTAGTTTTGTCTAGTTTTCAAGCAGAAAATTTATTTGCTGTTTGATCACATTCAAAACTATAGAGAGACAGCGTGTGTCAGTCCGTATACTTAAAAAACACGGAGCTTGACAATTTTACGTACACCGGACAGCCGTGTACGTGCACGCTCCTCTCTCAGTACCGTGTAACGGCTGTTATCACGGCCACAGTGAAGCTATCTGTGTGTCGCTCTGTAAGGATAAGTCGAGGACTTGTTCCGTTCTTACAGACCTACACTCTAGGGAGATTCCTATTCTGCCCAATTCTATATACACCTTGTAGTTTCTCATACACTAGCCAATTTCTGCCTGTGACATAGCGCTGTGATATTCACTGGGCCTCACACAATCCAAAAGTGTCCAGTGTCCACAAGTGTGTGCTGAAATTCAAAATCTCCGTTATCCTCTAGTCACATTTTTCACACCTGCGACATCAAGCCTGTGACATAGCGCTGTGATATTCAGTGGGCCTCACACAATCCAAAAGTGTCCAGTGTCCACAAGTGTGTGCAGAAATTCAAAATCTCCGTTATCCTCTAGTGACATTTTTCACACCTGCGACATCGAGCCTGTGACATAGCGCTGTGATATTCAGTGGGCCTCACACAATCCAAAAGTGTCCAGTGTCCACAAGTGTGTGCAGAAATTCAAAATCTCCGTTATCCTCTAGTGACATTTTTCACACCTGCGACATCGAGCCTGTGACATAGCGCTGTGATATTCAGTGGGCCTCACACAATCCAAAAGTGTCCAGTGTCCACAAGTGTGTGCAGAAATTCAAAATCTCCGTTATCCTCTAGTGACATTTTTCACACCTGCGACATCGAGCCTGTGACATAGCGATGTGATATTCAGTGGGCCTCACACAATCCAAAAGTGTCCAGTGTCCACAAGTGTGTGCAGAAATTCAAAATCTCCGTTATCCTCTAGTGACATTTTTCACACCTGCAACATCGAGCCTGTGACATAGCGCTGTGATATTCAGTGGGCCTCACACAATCCACAATCTAAAAGTGTCCAGTGTCCACAAGTGTGTGCAGAAATTCAAAATCTCCGTTATCCTCTAGTGACATTTTTCACACCTGCGACATCGAGCCTGTGACATAGCGCTGTGATATTCAGTGGGCCTCACACAATCCAAAAGTGTCCAGTGTCCACAAGTGTGTGCAGAAATTCAAAATCTCCGTTATCCTCTAGTGACATTTTTCACACCTGCGACATCGAGCCTGTGACATAGCGCTGTGATATTCAGTGGGCCTCACACAATCCAAAAGTGCCCAGTGTCCACAAGTAACATAGTAACATAGTAACATAGTTATTAAGGTTGAAGGGAGACTTTAAGTCCATCTAGTTCAACCCATATCCTATCCTAACTTGCCCTAACATGTTGTGTGAAGAAATTCAAAATCTCCCCTGTCCTATAGACACCTTGTACCTTGTTTTACATTACTATATAGTTTGTTGGATTTTATCTACATTTCTACCAAAAATGGGGAAGGCTGGTGGAAGAGGCCGTGGAATTGGGCGGGGGTTGGCAGCTGGTAATGATGGTGTTGGTGGTGGATCTGATGGTAGTGGCAAAAGCAAAATAGGACCGAATGCAGGAGGTGTGGAGCCTGCGTCATCATCTGGCTCCACAAGGCCTCAAAGGCTTAGTTTTCTAGGAGTTGGCAAACCGCTTTTAAAGCCAGAGCTTTAGGAAAAAGTTTTGTCTTACATTGCTGACTCAGCCTCCAGCTCTATCGCCTCCTCTTCTGAAGTTGTAAAAAATAAAAGCACTGAGTCGTCATTGGAGGCTCATGTTCATGAACCACACCTTTCCTTGTATCCTTCACCCCAACCAAGATTGAAGGATGATGCAGGCCATACTAATGATTACTCCATGGAGCTGTTTTCACATACCATGCCTGGATTATCAAGTGAAATGGTGAATTACCCAGGCCAAGATGAATCTGACATGGAGTGCACTGGTGCACAGCCACTGATAGATGATTCTGCTGGTACATTCACTCAGAGCACTACATTGTCCTCGCAGTGTACAGAGCCAGATTCTGACCCTGATGAGACTCAGGTGCCCCTTCCCGCACACTATACCACCATACACGGTGACACAGAGTTAGGTGCACATGACATTGAAGAGGAGGTGATGGATGACCCAGTTGTTGACCCAGATTGGCATTCATTGGGGGAAGAGGGTGCTGCTTCCAATAGCTCAGATGAGGAGGAGGAGCATCCACAGCAGACATCGACATCGCAACAGCTGTTATCTGGCAGGCCCAGATCACTCCAAAGACAGGTTCCAAAAATCAAAAGAGTTGCTGGACAGCTTGTCCATAGGGTCAAAATATCACAGCGTGCTAGGGCGCAAAATGTCTGCCAAAGTAGGAAGAGTGCAGTGTGGCACTTTTTTGAACAATATCCTCATGATCAGGCCAAGGTTATCTGTAAGAAGGGCGCAAAGACCCTTAGCCGAGGGAAAAATCTGAAAAATTTGAATACCAGTTGCATGCTTAGACATTTAACCAGCATGCACTTGCAAGCGTGGACACAACACCAAACCTCAAGTACCACATGTGCAACTGATCACAAAGAAGGTAGTCAGCAACGCTACATTGTTTCCCCCACTGTAAGCCCACCGGTTAGCACAGCAGCAAATGTTGAGGTGTCGTTGTAAGGCCACAGCAGTCAGGGAATCCCACTGTTATATCAACAAAAGACTGAATCTAGGCCATCAGAAAGAACACCAACTCCATAACCATCATCAACCCTCTCTCAGTCCGCCCTGTCCACCGCTACTTCCACCATATGCAGCTCTCAAGTCCAGCTCACCCTCCCAGACACTATGAGTAGGTCAAGAAAGTACTCAGTCTCTCATCCGCGTACACTGGGTTTGAACGCCCACATTGCCAAACTAATCTCGTTAGAGATGATGCCCTATCGGTTGGTGGAAAGCGCAGCTTTCCGCAAACTCATGGCCTATGCAGTACCATGCTATGACCTACCCAGTCGCCACTTCTTCTCTCGCAAAGCCATCCCAGCCCTCCACCATCATGTGAAAGACCGCATTGTCCATGCACTCAAGCAGTCAGTGAGTGGAAAGGTGCACCTCACAACTGATGCATGGTCCAGTCGGCATGGCCAGGGCCGTTACGTGTCCATCACTGCGCACTGGGTTAATGTGGTGGATGCAGGGCCCACAGGGGACAGCGGTGGTGGGACAGTGCTGCCTAGCCCACGGTATAGGAAACAGTTGACTGTAGGCGTTCGGCCCTCCTCCTCCTCCTCCAGAAGCGAAAGCTCGTCCACAGAGCGCAGTCGTACGAGCACTCCATCTGCAGCTGCTACTGTTACACACGAGGTGTCCCCCCTATCGAGCAGCTAGTGGAAAGCGTCAGCAGGCTGTGTTGCAGATGATGTGTTTGGGCGACAGACACACCGCCGAGGTGCTGGCCTAGTACTTCCAGCGACAAACTGAGTCATGGCTGGGCAGTGTACATCTTGAGGCAGGCAAGGTAGTTAGTGATAACGGCCGTAATTTTGTGGCAGCCATAGCCCTTTCAAAACTCAGCCACATACCTTGCTTGGCTCACACCTTGAACCTGGTGGTGCAGTGCTTCCTCAATAATTATCCGGAGTTAACAGCCCTGCTCCAGAAGGTGCGAAGACTGTGAGCGCACATCCGCCGGTCGCCTGTACACTCCATTCGTATGCAGAAGCTGCAGCGATTGCTCCACCTTCCCAACCACCGCCTCATTATCGACATTGCAACAAGGTGGAACTCCACCCTGCACATGGTTGAGCGGCTGTGCGAGCAGAGGCAGGCCATAATGCATTTGTGGGAGGATACACGGCCAGGCACTTTGAGAGCAGACATGGAGTTGACAGGTGTGCAGTGGTCGAAGCTGAAAGACCTCTGTAAAGCCCTTCAGTGTTTTGAGGAACGCACATGGCTGGTAAGCGCAGATGATGCCATCCTAAGCATGAGCATCCCACTTATGCGTCTGCTCATGCAAACTTTGACGCATCTTAAGGAGCAGGCGTCTGCAGCCAATGTTGATGAGGAGGAAGAGGTGGAGGGAATCCTTGATGACATTCAGCCATTGTCTGCTCAGGGACCTCTCCTGGACGAGATGGAGGAAGAAGAGGAGGAGGAGGATGATGATGGGGATGATTACTTAGGGGAGGAGAATGCATCTCGTGGGGCAAGTGAAAATGTTGGCGTGGCAAGGTCTGGTACAGGGTTTGTGCGTGACTGGAGGGATATGGATTTGCCAGAAAGTGCTCCTCCACCCAGCACTCGCAGTGCATCATTGACACTGGGAACATTGGCCCACATGTCAGATTATGCCTTGCAGATCCTAAAAAGGACCCACGCATTGCCAAAATGATGAACGATGACGACTACTGGTTGGCCAGCATCCTGGATCCACGCTATAAAGGCAAATTACAAAACATCATGCCACAGGAGAACCTTGACCTAATATTGGCTACTAAACAAGCAACTCTGGTTAACCGGTTGGTTGAGGCATTCCCAGCACACAGCAGCGGTGATGGTTCTCACACGAGCCGTACGGGCCAGGGGCAGCTTGGCAGAGGTGTTCGTGGTGCACACAGCAGTTTCATGACAATGTTGTGGACTGATTTTTCACGGACCGCTCACACAACTGTTAATACAGCATCGATGGAATGTGACAGGAGACAGCAGTTGTCAACTATGGTTAACAACTACTTTTCCTCCCATATCGATGTTCTCCCGCACAGGTCATTCCCCTTTGACTATTGGGCCGCTAAACTGGACACCTGGCCTGAATTGGCACAATATGCCTTACAGGAGCTCGCTTGCCCAGCTGCAAGTGTGCTATCGGAAAGAGTCTTCAGTGCAGCTGGATCAATCCTGACAGAAAAAAGGACCCGTCTGTCAACCCAAAATGTGGATGATCTAACCTTCATTAAAATGAACCATGCATGGGTTTCCAAGGATTTTGTCCCACCTTCCCTTGATGACACATAGGTTGCCAGAAAAATGGCTTGCTTTGGTCCTCCTCCTATTCCGCGAACTTGACCTATTTCGCCTTTTGCAGAAGCTGAATGACCCACATCTACATATGCCACTTTGTAAACCTCCCTAAGTGGGCCCCCCCCATGGCTGGGGTCACCACCTAGTGCACAAAACCGTGCGAGTGCCGTTGCCCTGGACAGGTGGGTAGGCCGACTCTTGGGCGCGGGCACTGGCATAGGGTCCCTCATAGTGCAATCAAGTGTCTCTGACAGTGGTGGTGCACACCCGCCGTCAGACACACCGCCGTACTATGAGGGGCCCAGTGCCAGTACCGACGCCCACGAGTGTGCCCCCCTTGCTTGGGCAGGGCCCCAGCATTTGCAATGTTTACCTCTCCCTGCTCCTCCGCTGTGTAGTCTGGGCTGTCAAATCCTTCACTGGGACTGCCACTACAAATTGATTGAACTGAACGATGATGGTTAAGATGTAGCTATGCCCTGTCCTGCTGGCCGGGCTCTAGCTCCAGATGATCAGTGGCTTCCATTTCTTATGGACGTCGACTCACAATTACATGCAGTGGTGGTTTATCATCAGCTTTCACAGTTTTCCTACTCACAAACGTGTGACATTCCGGCGCACATTTCAAAATGTGCCCTCTCATGCCAATCAAATAGAATCGCCTACGGCCTGTGGCTTCTGTCTTTTGCACTCCAAAGATACGTGACAGATCATGATAGCCAGTCAGCACCATGTTTACATCGCTCCCTGTGATAAAAATTGGATTGAGATGAGTAACAGTAATGGAATCAACGGAAGTGCGATACAGCAAGACTTTATTCACAAAAAAAATGTTTTCACTGTCTCAACACACAAATTAATTGAGGGTCAGCATCGCCAATGAGAATTGTGACAGAAGTTTTTCCCGTGAATAATAATTCCTAGATTTCTGCAATCAATAGCCTTTATGTCACTAATTGTATGCATCTCATTTCCTATTGCGGAGAGGCTGGACTGTATTACTGAGACAGAAATATATATGAAGATTTAAAAATAACACCAAAAGTATATAGTTGTGTATGCCTCAGATGCATTTCCTTTTTTCCACTTTTTAGATTGCTGTGTAATCCATACTGAGAACACGGAGATTTTACATGTTTAAACTATGCTATATATACCTGCTATCCAGTGATAAAGTACCCTTTCTCAACTTTGTACTATCTGGTCAAATCCATACTGGGCCTGAGAACATCTGAGTCTGCCTCCTGATCTATAGACATATATTTTTAATGTGTAAACTAGGCTACATATATACGTGTTATCCGGTGAAACTGTACCCTTTATCAACTTTCTACAATGTTGTTGAATCCATACTGGGCCTGAGAACGGCTGCCGAGCTGTTAAGCACGCTACAGCACCTGTGGTTTGGACACGTAATTTTTTCAGGAATGACGGTTAGGCCTAACTCCGGAATTGCGGTTGACCTGAACTTACTGGGAAATCATTGTTCGCGGGGAATAATCTGAATCCCAGATCCCCATCACTAACGGAGTTCAGCAGGTTATCTGCACCTGTAAGCGACAAAAGCTGGTCCTTTCAGTGTAGCGTGCATGCAGCCCCATACATGTACTGGAATGCTAGACCTGTTATTGCTCGATCTCACGTGCCACAGCCTCGCGTATCCCTCTAGTAAGCTTGACGCGTACCGCGGGGCCATGCCGGAGTCTCGGTCGTTAACGGAATAAAGCTGAGAAATCGCTAGCACAACTACAAACGGACATACCACACCACACACAGAATCAACAAAGCTTGCAATCTGTCCATCTTTTCTGTAGCTTGTATGGTAGTGGTTTCCCGGGTACAGTCCAATTAAGCCACAGGCTCCACTCCTGGTGGTGCCCTTTTGGACATTCCTTTAAGCTTCAGCTTTGCAATCATACTGCCCCCGGAAACCAAAAACTTTGCCTTCAGGGACGCTGTTTGGAGGTTCGTGGGAATAACGCCACCCGATCAGCAGTCGGCATATGGATCGCCCTCCCAGGGCTGTGGGGTACTCGGTACCGGGCCGGTGTCAGTGGGATGTGTCACAGCAGCGGTGACCCGGACGGTGGCCCTGGGCGCCCATGTAAATGGCGTGGTATAATGGTAAAGAGTTTATATAGATAGTTTGACGCCACCTGTGGTGTTTGGCAACATAGATGTTAGGCCGACGCTGCATGCAGATCCTCTGGGACTGATGGTGTTGTGCAGCAAAGATGGTGAAGCTCCCCACAGGTGGAGCTGGAGTCCCAGGGAAGTGTAGATGTAATGATGGGGGAAAGGCACAGGTGGTGTAGGTGCTGGTACCCAGATGTAGCGGTACTGGAATAACTGTAGGACACCAGAGCGTGCAGTTCCAAAGCTTTACTCACAGTCTGCAGGTTACACAGATGCCTGCCTCCGTGCTGTGTCCGCCGGGTCAGGACCACTGCCAACCTCCGGGACCAGAATGAAAAGCTCCCTTCCAACACTCCGCCAACATGTACCTTCCTGAACGTCTCCTTTCTAGCGCTTGTGGGGGAAGCACTCACAGGACCGTGGTTCACTGAAACGCCTCCTGTCTAACAGATGTTCCTCAGACTTTACTTGTATGGCAGACAGCTGTAGCCTTTAACTTCTGCCTCGCACACGTCGATGCTGGGGCCTCCGAGCCTTAGTTGGGTACAGAGCATTTATAGCTGCTACTTCCCCCGGTTTCTGCTGCAGGAACGTCAGTGTCCCTACAAACTCGGAGACCGGAATCTGGACCATGCGCTCCAGCTAGGAGTGAGCCTTAACTCTGCTCATCCTCCAGCTCCCCTTCTCACGTCCACACACTTCCCCTTCCCTGCACAGAGTGCCATAACTTACCTCCTCCCGACCACAGAGAGCAACTCCTCAGCAGTCAGGTTCAGAGGTCTCCCTGCTGGCCTGGAGTGGGAAATGTGTTGTGTGTTGGTTTCACTGCTAGAGAGATCCTTCGTTGCTCCCAAGCTTGACAACACACTCCCTAGGAGGAAGGCAATGCCACAGTGGCGACCATACTCTTGGGGACGCCACAAGTGCACTGAGGCCCAGCCACTGCTGGATGATGCTGCTGGTACACTGACCCAGACCACTACATTCCCCTAGACCACTACATTCCCCTCGCACTCTACACAGCCAGAATCTGACCCAGAGGAAACTCAGGTTCCCCTTCCCGCATACTATATCACCTTACACGGTGACAAAGAGGAAGGTGCAGATGAAAGTGCAGGTTCCTTGAGCAGGTGGGGGGGCATACTCATGGGCGATGGCACTGGCACAGGGCACCGCATAGTGCGCAAAAGTGTCTCTGCCGGTGGGAGGGCCTAAACAGCCAAGCGCAGTGAGATGGAAGATGGGGACGACAAGGAGTTCAGAGTAGTGCAGGGATTCCCTAGCAAGGAGACTTATGTAATTGTTTTCAATGTTGGGACAGCAATTTTTTGGGAGCACTATACTCTGGTGAATGATATATGGGGCCCACCATACACTGGAGCATTCCAAAGGTGGACATCAGACACTGGAGCAGCATTTACAGGGCCCATTATACACTAGAGCAGTAGAAATGGGGCCCATTATATATAGAGCATTATTTGGGCAAATAAGACAGTGGAGCTTCATCCATTGGGACCAACATATACTGTAGCATTATGTGGAGCTCATCATATACGGTTTGAAACATTATATGGGAATAATGATTCCGTATAGAGAAATATATGGGCCTCATTACTCTGTATAGCGCACTAAGCGCTGGCCATAATACTGTATGGAGTTATATACTGTCCGTTTTTGGAGGTATTGGAGAATTTAAAATGGATATCAGTCTTGAGATGTAAGAAGTGAAGTATTTTTCATTGTACTATACTGCTATTTCTCTGCCGTATCGGAGCATCATGAGTTGTGGTATGTGTTAAAGGGGCGCTCTTTGGCCCTGGGCCCATGAAAACCTGGAGCCAGCCCTCCCCCCCACAACTGTAGCCAAATAACCCCCATTTTTCAGTGCGTAACTAGCATTATGAGGTTAATTAAGGTTGACAAGCTTCAGTAACAAGAATTTATGCTTTTGGCATTCAAATGGGCACTGTTGGTGTGTTTCCTGTCCTCCTCTCACTGCCGACTTTAATTCTCCATTGACTTACATTGGGTTTCGTGTTTCGGCACGACCCCGACTTTTCCCTATAGTCGGCCGATTTTGCTCGACCCGACTTTTGGAAAAGTCGGGTTTCATGAAACGAAACTCGACCCTAAAAAACCAAAAGTCGCTCAACACTAGTCAAGACGTAGCCAATGAGTCACACACAGAGATAGCTGCAAAGGTACAAGAGGGGCGAGCAGAGAGTAGTCAGGTCACAGGCAATGAGTCATACACAGAGATAATAACGCAGTACAAAATCAACAGGCAAACTCACAACGGGAAACAGAACCGGGTCAGAACCAAATAAACAAGCTATAGCAACAAACAGGCACACAGGGGTCAGCACACTAGGCCAAAGGCAAAAGTATAACTGGCAGGGATTGAAGCTTCCCAGGGGTTTAAGAAGCTCTCCCAGAACCAGAAAGAGGCCACAATCATTAACCCCAGGTGTGCAGGTCAAAACCTGCACCGAGCTCCAGACATTAACCCCAGGAGTGCAGCTCAAAAACCTGCACTGGGATCATGACAGTACCCCCCTCTCAACGGGGGGCCTCTGGACCCCCAGGCTTCCCCGGGTACTTGGCATGGAAAGCCCGAACCAGGTGATCTGCATGTACCGAGCGAGCAGAGACCCATGAGCACTCCTCTGGTCCATATCAATTCCAGTGGACCAGGTACTGCAATGACCAGCGCCCCCGCCAAGAGTCCACAATATGTCCGACCTCATACTCCAATTGACCCTCCACCAGCACTGGAGGAACAACAGACTCAGAGTTCTCTTTGACCGATGCTGCGGGTTTCAACAGAGATTTATGGAACACATTAGATATTTTTAAGGAGGCGGGGAGACGCAACCTATATGCCACTGGGTTAACTATCTCCATAATCTCGTACAGACCAATGAAATTTGGTCCCAACTTTGCTGATGGTACCTTTAAGTTGATGTTACGTGTGGAGAGCCAGACCTTCTCTCCCACCTGAAACATGTCTGCCGAGGCTCTCTTTTTGTCAGCAAAATATTTGTATCTCCCCTGGGCCCGAGAGATATTACGCCGGACTTCCGCCCAGAGGTTTTTTAACCATTGAATGGACCCCTCTGCCCCTGGACAACCGAAATCCACCTGAGAAAACTCCCCAAAATGCGGATTAAACCCATAGTTAATCAGGAATGGGGACATGTTGATGGACTGACTCACCCAGTTGTTAAAAGCGAATTCAGCCAACGATAACGCATCACACCAATCCTCCTGTCTGGCGGAGGTCAGACACCTGAGAATTTGTTCCAGGGATTGATTGGTGCGTTCTGTCTGACCATTACTCTCCGGGTGATATGCCGACGAGTAGGAGAGTGAGATGTCCAATTTCATACAGAACAACCTCCAAAATTTGGCCACAAACTGCACACCTCTGTCAGACACAACATTCAGGGGTACCCCATGCAATCGGACCACATGCTGCACAAACAACCTTGACAATGTTTCTGCTGAAGGTAATGCTGCCAAGGGAATGAAATGGGCCTTTATAGAAAACCTATCCACCACCACCCAGATCACGGTATTGCCCGTGGAAGGTGGAAGGCCCGTAATAAAATCCATGGAAAGATGAGTCCATGGCCTATCAGGAACCGGTAAAGGTATGAGTTCCCCAGCCGTTCGGTTATGCGAGCTTTTGGAATGGGCACACATGCCACAAGCAGAAACAAATTCCTTGACATCGGACCTTAATGAAGGCCACCAAAAACCCCTGGCTACTGCCTCTCTAGTGGCCGTGATACCTGGATGAGCACTCAGCCTAGACTCATGAAACTCCTGCAGAAGTCTAGGCTGCAATGAATCTGGAACAAACAGTTTATCCCCTGGCCTGGTTGCCGGAGCTAGGACCTGAGCCCTTAGAATTTCTTGTTCCAACTCAGTTGAGACCCCTGCCACTACCACCCCTGGGGGAAGAATGGAGGACGGCGGCTCAGGGGGAGACACTGGATCAAAACTTCTGGACAGGGCATCCACTTTATCATTTTTGGACCCCGGTCGAAAAGTAATGGAGAACTGAAATCGCGAAAAAAAAGTGACCAACGGGCTTGTCTAGGAGTAAGCCTCTTAGCAGATTCAAGGTATGCCAAATTTTTGTGATCCGTGACAACCGTGATAGGGTGAGCCGCCCCTTCCAAAAAGTGCCTCCATTCCTCAAACGCCAGCTTGACTGCAAGAAGTTCCCTATTGCCTACATCATAGTTTTTCTCAGCTGAAGAGAACTTCTTGGAGAAGGCACAGGGTTTGCGATTGGTAAGGGTGGCTGGACCAGCACAGCCCCCACCCCCACTTCAGAAGCATCCACCTCCACAATGAATAGTTTGGACGGGTCAGGTTGTACCAACAACGGGGCAGACATGAACATTTCTTAATCGCTGAGAAGGATTCCTTAGCGAGTACGGACCAATTCTTTACATCAGCACCCTTTTGGGTAAGATCCGTGAGTGGTTTATCCACTTGTGAGAAACCTTTAATGAATCTCCGGTAATAGTTCGCAAATCCTAAGAAGCACTGGAGCGCCTTGAGATCTCGAGGCTGAACCCAGTCAGCGATCTCCAGCACCTTCTTAGGATCCATACGAAACCCCTCACAGGACACAATCAACCACAAAAAAGACAGCTCCTGTACAAAAAACGAACATTTTTCCAATTTAGCGAACAATTGGTTCTCCCTGAGTCTCTGGAGAACTGTCTTTAGATGTTGCAAGTGAGATTGACTGTCCGGGGAATACACCAAAATGTCATCCAAACAAATAATAACAAAATGGCCTATCAGATCAGAAAACACAACATTGATGAAATTTTGGAAAATAGCGGGTGCATTAGTTAACCCAAACGGCATTACCAGGTTCTCAAAGAGTCCTTCTGATGTGAGGAATGCCGTTTTCCCCTTCCCGAACCCTTATCAGATTGTAGGCCCCCCGCAGATCTAACTTGGAGAACCATTGGGCCCCAGCTAACTGGTTACATAAGTCTGGGATGAGGGGAAGAGGGGAAGAGTTCCTAACCGTTATCTTGTTCAGTTCCCGAAAGTCGAGGCACGGCCGCAAACCACCATCTTTTTTCTTCACAAAGAAGAACCCTGCTGCCACAGGTGACACAGAAGGCCTGATATGCCCTTTGCGGAGGCTCTCAGCTATGTACTCCTTCATGGCTTGGTTCTCAGGCCCAGACAAATTGAACAATCGAGCCTTAGGTAACTTGGCTCCCGGGTACTAAATCAATGGCACAATCGTAGGGTCTATGTGGTGGCAGCGCCTCAGCCTCACTTTTGGAAAAAACGTCTTTGAAATCCTTCAGGTACTCCAGAATACCTTCCAGACCGACAGACTACACAGACACGGATTTAACAGCGTTAACAAGAAGTCCCAGGTTACCACATGTATTATTGCATCCCCATTGAGTGATTTCCCCTGTAACCTAATCAATGGTAGGATTATGGCATTGAAGCCAAGACATCCCCAGTACCAGTCCTGCAGGCAAGTTATCTAGCACAAGACAACTTAGTTTTTTCACATGAGTGGAACCCATTTTTAGAGAAAAAAGTTCAGACCTGCAACAGATACCGCCCTGGGTAAGAGGAGAAGAGTCAATTGCCACAAGTTTAACAGGATCATGAAGCCTGACTGTCCCTATCTTATTAAGAGTCATAACCTTGGTATCAATCAGGTTCACAGCAGAACCGCAGTCAATAAAAGCAGTAGTCTGAACAGGACCATAACCAAGTTCCACCTGCAGCACCATTTTTGCACATGAGGAAAATTGTACCTGAAGGTCTGGGTAGCCTCCTCGACTACTACCCAGAGCTAGTCGTTTCCCGCCATCTTGGAGGATGACGGACAGGAGGGGCAGTCCTTCTTCCAATGTCCAGATTTCCCACAATAGAAGCACAACTGCTTTACCCGGCGGCATCTTCTTTCCTTTCCCTCACAGGTGACAGCGCTCACCTCGATAGCCATAGGAAGAGTCCGGGTCTCATCTCCACTGAAGAAAAATGGTGTTTCTCGTTGCATAATGCCTTTAGCCCGCAGCCTGCGATCCATGCGAACCGCTTGGATCATGGCATCCTCCAGGGAGTCAGGCGGAGGATGAAGTGCCAAAGCATCCTTCAGACGTTCACACAGGCCTCTGTGGAACAGCCCCCGAAGGGCAGCATCACTCCAGGAAATCTCGGCTGCCCAACGTCTGAATTCAGTACAGAACCATTCGGCCGAGTGCTCCCCCTGACAGACACTCATCACCTTGTCCTCAGCCAACCGCACTCTATCAGGCTCATCATAAATAAGCCCTAAGGCTTCAAAAAAACGCATCCACAGACATTCTCTCAGGGGCAGAAGAGGAAAGCGAAAATGCCCAGGCTTGTGGGGACCCCCTAAGCAGGGACATCACCACCCACACCCTCTGTTTCTCATCCCCAGAGGAGGGGGGTCTCAAAGAGAAAAAGAGCTTACAGCCCTCCTTAAATGCCCTGAAATCATCCTTGTTACTAGAAAATGTATCTGGCAATTTAACCGGGGATTCGGGTGGGACCAAAATGACATCTCTATTCCCCACCTGCTGGAAGCCTGCGGAAAGCACCCCCTAAACTGAGTCCTCCACCCGCCGTTGGGACTGGGCCAGAGCTTGGTGTTCCAAACTTAGCATCTGCAGCGACTGAGTCAAGCATTTCACCTGCTCAGATAAAGCACACATTGGGTCCATGCTGCAGAAGTGAGGAGAGAGAAAAAAAAATTGTAGGCCAGTTATAATGTCAAGAACACCGCACTGAACTTGCTCACTGAGCCAGCGCGCGTGTCCTGACTCCTGAGTAAAGCGAACAGTGCTCAAAGATACCTGTGGAGCAGGCAGCAGCCCAGTAGATGCGCACTTTAGAGCCGCAGGACCTGAATCACGTGACTGCTGGGGGCATGGCCTAAACTCCAGAGAGCTAGGAGCTGCAAGAGAACTCCTAGCAGGGTAACTGCGAGACAAAGTTACCCATGAGGCATAGACAGAGAGGATAGTCAGGACATAGCCAATGAGTCACACACAGAGATAGCTGCAAAGGTACAAGAGGGGCGAGCAGAGAGTAGTCAGGTCACAGGCAATGAGTCATACACAGAGATAATAACGCAGTACAAAATCAACAGGCAAACTCACAACGGGAAACAGAACCGGGTCAGAACCATATAAACAAGCTATAGCAATATACAGGCACACGGGGGTCAGCACACTAGGCCAAAGGCAGAAGTATAACTGGCAGGGATTGAAGCTTCCCAGGGGTTTAAGAAGCTCTCACAGAACCAGAAAGAGGCCACAATCATTAACCCCAGGTGTGCAGGTCAAAATCTGCACCGAGCTCCAGACATTAACCCCAGGTGTGCAGCTCAAAAACCTGCACTGAGATCATGACAAAAGTCTTCCCTAGCAACAGTAAAGACAAAAAGACTGAGGATCACATGTAAACCTGGTACAGGCCTAAAAGGCCCCAGGTATGTGAATGTGGGGTATTCCCAAAAAAGAGTTGTTATACCGAAATGCCTGTAACAAAAATATATGAATAACTGGAAATTACTAACAACTATATACCTGAAGAATACCTAAAGTTTCAGAATTCTATCTAAAGTAATCTTGCAGAAAATAGAAAACAATTAACCTAGCAGGTCTGCGAGGCCCCCGGTATGCATTCTAGGGTTAAAAGCGTCTATCGCTTGGTGTATCAGTTTGTAATGCATCTCTCTCCACTGCTCATTAATCATTACCTTTCTTATTTTTTCCACCCGATCAGTATTTTGTTACCTAAGTCTTCATCTGGAATAGATTTATACCAGGTTGTAAATCTTTTTGAGCACCATGGTGACTGAATCTGGACACGAATACAGTCATAGATGCTGGAAAGCGATTCCAGGTCTGCACTCTGCCCCATCATGGAATCAAAATTGTTTATTCTTTCTACCTTCCCCAGGCCTTTCACCAAATTTGTGTAATGTTTGGTGATTTGTATAAATTGTAAATATTGATTATTTTGTATTCCAAATTTGCCCGAAAATTCCGACCAACTCAATAATCTTCCCTCTGCCGGTTGTAAGATATCCCCCAGAACCCAGATTCCTTTTTCCTTCCATTATCTAAAAAGTTTCTGTGTTCCTTGTGAAAAGTTCGGGTCTTTCCAAATCATCAAATATTTGGAGACACAGAAAGGGAGAGTGAACAGTTTCCTAATAGCTTTCCATGCCCCCAATGTGTCTCTGAGCAAACTGCTCGCTGTTACAGAGTTCGGTAGATGAGCACATTCTGTATGTGAGATTGTGCTGAGGTACAAAGGACCGGCTCGTCCCTTCTCCAGCACTAGATTGGAATAATCTGATGTGTCCTGTAGCCAGTCTCTAATGTGTCTCATCAAAGCTGCCAAATCATAGATTCTAATCAAGGGCACCTGCAATCCCCCATCATCTTATCTCAAAGCCAGTTTACTGTAAGCTATCCTTGGCCTTTATAAACCTAGTGAAGGCCGATTGTAAGGTTTTCGTGTCAGAGTGCTTTAATAGTAATGGAATGGTCTGCATTGGGTATAAAAGTCATACAAAGCTAACCATTTTTAGCAAGTGCATTCTCCCAAACAACGAGAGGTTTAGATTTCTCCATCTTTCCAATTCTAACAATATTTTTTCAACTAAACTAGAATCATGTAATCTATATAGAGATCTCACATCTCTCCCTATTTTCACCCCTAAGTAGGTTATATGTTTCTGTGCTACTGAGACTCCAGCAGTTATCCCAGGATCAGCTATTTTTTGTGTCAGATATAAGGGCTGGCATTTACTTACATTTACTTTGTATCCTGAAAATGAGCCAAAATATGTCAATTTATCGAGTAATCCCTGCAAGTGTCTCCCCGGGCCTGCCATAAACAACAGCATATCGTCTGCAAAACATGTATAACTTCTCCATCCCCCATCTTTATGCCTTCAAAACACTCTGAATTAATCAAAAATCGGGCAAGAGGTTCTATGGCTAAGGTGAACAATACCGGTGATAGTGGCGCCCCTGCCTTGTTCCCTTTATGCAGATGAATTGTCTCAGATAGAAAACCTGGGGGGTAAATCTTGGCCTGCGGTGCAGTATACAAAGCAGTAAGATAATTTCTACAAGTCCCTGTTATTCCAAACTTATCCAATATATTACATAACCATCCCCATTGTATGTTATCAAAAGCTTTCTCAGCATCTAGTGCCAAGAGAGCGGAATTTTCCTTCCCTTTCCCTTCCCGATACAGACGATCTTGGACCGCTAATACTGTTCTAATATTAAATACCGCTGCCCGTTTTTTATGAAACCTACTTGATGTGAGCCGATCAAGTCTGGGAATAATTCAGCAAGTCTATCTGCCAATATTTTTGACAGAATTTTTATATCCTGGTTTATCAGCAAAATCGGTCTATATGACCCTGGCTCTTTGTTAGGCTGGTGGAACGCACCAAATAACAAAATGATAATGAGGTGCGTCCGCAGCCTGGGGTCCACTGTGCAGAGATGGAATACTGCAGCTAAGCAATGGCAGATACTATATGGCGGTATAATAAGCGAACACACGCGGGTTAACGTCACCCGGTGTGTACAAGGCAGACTCTGTTGCCTCACAGAGCCGCACTACCGCCGAATATAAGTGCCGAAGCACGTTAAGCTCACAGAGCTCGGCGAAGTGAGCACTGGTGTAAAGTCACAGGACTCTGCCCCAAGACACAGGGTCGGAGTCCATTTAGACTCACCAGCACTCGGCGCCACAGTAGATGCGGTACTTTTGTGTCTTGCGCTGGATGGCACAATATGGCGCTATGTGATATGCTGACCAGGAGCACTGTGGCCTAAAGCCTAGCCACTGACAGGCGCTGACTCTAACCACTAGACCCTAACAACAGGCACAACCAAGGGTAGGGGTTTCCAATGAGTCAGTCACCAGATACATGCATCCATCATCATACACACCTTAAGCATAAGAGTCTATACTAGTGCATGGTCGAGCGGCCATGTGACTCTTTTATAGCGGGGTCCTTCCGGGACTTGCCCAGTAGTGGAGCAATCAGAGCAGGAACGGACCTGCGCTTGTTACCTCCGACCTCCAATGAGATGTCGTCCCACGGGCATGCTCAGTAGGCAAAATACAGGACATAGTCCCTGGAGCGTCTGCTTGCTGCTGACTCAAGCATGGTGTTGCAGCAGAGCCTAAAGGAGCAACCAGATGCCTAGCATTAGCCTGGGCAAGACGTCTGGACCAACGCCTCTGCTGAGCAGGAATCTCTGCAGCCACAGAGGAATGGGAGACTGCAGAGGACATGGCTTGAGATTCCCTCTGTGCAGTGGGAGAAACTCGACGCCTAACACTCTTTCTCATCTTTTCCTTGTTTGTGGAGAACTTTAATATAAGCCACGTTTCCTGAGTCTAGCAAAATTTTGTTTTGTAACGTGAAATTAAAAACTTTGACAAGAGTATTAGTTATATCATCCTTAAGCAATTTATAGAATTCCCCTGGAAGTCCATCCGGGCCGGGGCCTTATTACTCTTCACATGTGTCATCGTTTTGACTAGTTCTTCTTTCTTTATTAATCCGTTTATCTTCTCTCTGTCTGTTTCATTACGCTGAGTCAATTGTAAGGAGGCAAGAAAGCGAGTCCCCTCCGCCATATTCACGTCTCCTTCTTTGTATAAGGCTGAATAGAAATTGCTAAGAATTTTATTTATTTTTTTGGGTCACCCTGTATAATACCCTCAGAGTCTCTTACATTATATAAGGGATGAGCCTTTTACCTCTAGCCATTTTTTTCAAAAGAGATCCGGCCTTATTCCCAAATTTAAAGAATTCTGCCCATTTTCTTTGCCCCTCTGATTTTTCTGATCTTTCCAACCAAAGGTCAAATTCTGATTTGGATTGTAACCTTCTATCTCTATTGGAAACTGGCGGATTATTGATATATTCTGTGTAACTTACTCTAGTTTTCTGACTTGCTTCATTATAGGCTATCCTCGTTTTCTTTTATAAAGAATTGACATCTCCAATTATTCTCCCCCTCACAACAGCCTTTGCTGTATCCCGGTATAAATGCACTGAACCCCTATGTTCTCTATTATCTAAGTCAAAGTCTAACCACCAATTTTTTTTGATTTTTTGAAAATTTTTATCTTGTGCCAAGAACATCGGAAATCTCCATAAGATATCAGAGCCTTTTGGGAAAGTGTCCTGCAAGGATAACGAGACCGGGGTATGATCCGAAATAATTAGATCTAGAATGTTAATATCATTCAGCCTATTCACCAAGTCATGAGAGATCAGAAAATAATCTATTCTAGACCAAGAGTTGTGAACCTGTGAAAAATGAGTAAATTCTCGATCTATTGGATGAGATGTACGCCAGATATTTATCAACCCCGTGCTAGGAATGGTGCCACCACTCTGTCACTTGATCTACTACTGCCTGTCTGTTTCACTCCAGATCTGTCTTCAATGTTACTCACAACTGTGTTACAATCACCACCATTGATTATCTTTTCCTCCTCGTCTTCCAATATTTGAGTTTCCAGCTCTCTAAAAAAGCTTTATTGTTCCCATTTGGAGCATATATGTTATATAATCTAACCCTGCCCACCGGGGTGCTTAATAATACTCTTATCTTCCTTCCAGATTTATCTGAATCCCAAGATATTACTTTACACTTCGCCTGTTTGCTTACTAAAATAAGTACACCTGCTTTCCTATTCACCGACGGAGATCCCAAAACAGAACCCACCCACATTATATCCATCCTGCAGAAATCTTGCTCTTTTATGTGCGTTTCTTGTAGCATCGCAATGTCTACTTTAAGTTTCTTAAGGTGTCTCAAAACTATCGTTCTTTTATGTGGGGACTGAAGCCCTTTGACATTCCGTGTTACTACTTTCATATTAAATGTATAAAAAGAAATTAAACATTTTTTAACGAAACAGTCTGTTGAATTAAACAGTTTAAAACCTAAAGAGTATGAAGTCTTTTTCTGAACTCACTTTTTTCGCACATGTATCTGTGGGCACTCTGTAAACCCAGACTTTCTTTCACCAAAGCTAGACTTTCCCCCTCCTTTATAACAAAGCCTCCATCTCCTCCATTTTAATCCCCAAAATCAAACAATTTATTATTTTGCAATGCGTGCCTTAGGAGAAAAAAAAAGAAAGAATTTGCCATCTTCTAACAGATTTTGCCATCACCTCTTCCTTAATACGACAGATTGTTATAGTCTCTCTCCATCTGGGTCTCATCCAGGGATTCGTCCGCCATTATTCTGAAGCAACTTCTTCATATATTCTCTGGCCATGTCCGGTGCATTAAAGCATCCTCTACCTCCTTCTGGGGGAAATATCTTCAGAGTAGCAGGAAATTGCAGCGCGAATCTGACCTTTTTTCCCACCAGTTCAGTATACAGATCACTAAATAGAATCATAGAATCGTAGAGTTGGAAGGGACCTCCTGGGCCATCTGGTCCAACCCCCTGCTCAAAGCAGGATTCGCTAAATCATCCCAGTCAGATGTCTGTCCAGCCTCTGTTTGAAGACTTCCATTGAAGGAGAACTCACCACTTCTCGTGGCAGCCTGTTCCACTCATTGATCACTCTAACTGTCAAAAAGTTTTTTCTAATATCTAATCTGTGTCTCCTCCCATTCAGTTTCATCCCATTGCTTCTAGTCTTTCCTTGTGCAAATGAGAATAAAGTTGATCCTTCTACAATGTGACAGCCCTTTAGATATTTGTAGACAGCTATTAAGTCTCCTCTCAGTCTTCTCTTTTGCAAACTAAACATTCCCAAATCCTGCAACCTTTCCTCATAAGACAGGGTTTGCAGACCGGTCACCATTCTGGTCGCTCTTTTCTGAACTTGCTCCAGTTTGTTGATGTCTTTTTTAAAATGTGGTGCCCAAAACTGGACACAATATTCCAGATGAGGTCTGACCAAAGAGGAGTAGAGGGAAATAATGACTTCACGTGATCTAGACTGTATGCTTCTGTTAATACATCCTAGAATTGCATTTGCCTTTTTTGCTGCTGCATCACACTGTTGACTCATATTCAGTCTGTGATCTATTAGTATACCCAAGTCTTTTTCACATGTGCTGTCACTTAGCCCTATTCCTCCCATTCTATATATGCTTTTTCCATTTTTATTGCCCAGATGTAGTACTTTGCATTTCTCCCTGTTAAAAACCATTCTGTTAGTTGCTGCCCACTTCTCCAGTTTATTTAAATCTTTTTGAATCCTCTCTCTCTCTTCTCTAGTATTAGCTATCCTAGCTTTGTGTCATCAGCAAATTTAATCAGTTTACCCTCAATTCCTTCATCTAAATCGTTGATAAAGATGTTGAACAATACAGGGCCCAGGACAGAGCCCTGTGGTACCCCACTTGAGACATTCTTCCAACTGGATGTGCAGCCATTTACGACCACTCTTTGGGTCCGATCACTAAGCCAGTTATGAATCCACCTAACAGTTGCCTTGTCCATTCCATACTTAATCATTTTTTCAATAAGGATTGTATGAGAGACTTTGTCAAATGCTTTGCTGAAGTCAAGATATACTATATCTACAGCATTTCCTTGATCCACCCAATCAGTGATACCGTCATAGAAGGAAATTAAGTTAGTCTGACATGACTTATTAGTTACAAACCCATGCTGACTCTGTTTAATCACTTCATTCTTATCCAGGTATTGACATACATGTTGTTTAATAATTTGTTCAAAGATCTTTCCTGGTATAGAAGTCAGACTCACCGGCCTATAGTTACCTGGGTCCACCTTCTTCCCCTTTTTGAAGATAGGAACAACATTTGCTCTTCTCCAGTCTTCTGGCACTTCTCCTGTTCTCCAAGAATTTTCAAAGATTATAGAGAGGGGTTCAAAAATTTCTTCTGCTATCTCCTTCAGTACTCTGGGGTGTAATTCATCTGGACCTGGAGACTTGAATTAATTTAGGCTAGCTAAGTGTTTCCTCACTATCTTTCTGTTTATAGATATCCTGGATTCTTCTATTCCCTTAATAGGACAGTGAATAACAGTTGATGTTATATTTCCTTTCTGAGAGAAAACAGATGCAAAATAGGAATTTAAAAGTTCAGCCTTCTCAACATCCTGTCTTACCATTTCATCATTTTCATCCTGTAAAAATCCTATAGCATCTTTGACTTTTCTTTTACTTTTGACATATCCCCAAAATCCTTTATTATTGCTTTTGACATCTCTTGCAAGCCTCAATTCATTTTCAGCTTTAGCTAATCTGATTTGTGCCCTGCAGGTTCTGCAGACAGCATTATATTCTTCTTTAGATATGCCTCCCTCTTTCCATTTTATAAACATTTTTTTCTTCCTTTTTAGCATGTGCTTAAGTTCTGTGTTCATCCATCCTGGTTTCCTTAACTGCTTCCTATTCTTCCCTCTTTTCGGAATTGTTAACAACTGTGCTTTGAGAATTTCATTTTTCAAGATTTCCCATCCTTCCTGGACATTTTTGTCTTTAAGGATATCCAGCCATTGGATCCCTCCAATTCTCTTTCTGAATCCCTTAAAATCTGCCTTTCTGAAATCTAACCTTGACGTCTGAGTCTTCACAGGTCTTCCGCCTCTAGTTATCCAAAATTCTAAAATAGCATTCTAAAATGCTCTCCTCTTCGTTGTGACTTCTACGGAATAATCGTTGAATAATAAACCTTTGTAGCCTCTAATAGTGATTTGAGTCGACTTTTTTCTGTAATGTTGTAGAAGGGCAGATTTATCCACAAAGTCCAGATATTTCACAATTACCGGTCTCGGCCTACTAGAAGGAGAGGGAGAATTGTGCTGCTGCGGCAGAGGTGGACCCACTCTGGGGGCTCTTTCTACTTTCATACTGTTTTCTATCCCCAATGATCTGGGAAGTTCCTCCATACAAATCTTCATTAAATGAGTAGGGGGGATAGATTCTGGGAGACGTATTATCTTTAGATTGTTTCTCCTCTATCTGTTTTCTAGATCATTTCCTTTTTCAGACAATTGCAGGCTCAATTTTGTGGCTTTTCTCAGCTTTAGTTGTATATTCTGAAGTTCATACTCTGCTGCACTCAATCTGTGCTCAGCTATATCAAGCCTTTCAGACCGCTGGGTGATGGAAGCCTGCGGCTGCTGCAATGATGCAGAAACTGTTTGTTCGAGACTTTTTTATGTCTGGTGCCAATATTTTAGCCTCCTCTGCAGCCAGAGCTTTATATGGTATATTAAGTCCTGCTGGTAGTTCCCCCTCTTCCTCCCCCGTCTGTATCGTATGCGGTGCTGTGCCCGAGGACTTACTAGATTTCTTTGCTTTTGGTGCATCCGGCGCCATCTTGTTGCACGCCTCTAGTGGTGTGTGGGGATTAAAACTTTTCCGGGACCCGCTTCTGTTAAGAAATCTCTCCATACGCCGATGGAGATGTCTGGAGAGTCTCACTGACAGACAATTAGCCAGTCGCAAGGTTGAATAGGTCCCAGGAATCACACTGGCAGAAGCTGGTTTACGGAGCTCTTGTCACACCGGAAGTTCCTGATATGTGTTTTAGCGCATTTATAAATATTTATATCCCTGTTCATTTTAGTTAACATTTAACAAAATTCAGTAAAAATACCTATTTGAATAAAAAGCATAGTGAGCTCCTACTTCACTGCCAGAAGAGCAAGCACCGAGAACGGAGACAAAGAAGGAGCCGATCGCCACATCAGATGGAAGCTCTGGGAAGGAATTCCCCTTAGTGCCGAGCTCAAAGAGTAAGATCAACTCAATTCAATAATGTCTCACATTTCACTCTGCTCACAACAGCATGAACAGGAAACCAGAGAGGTAATATACCAGGGTCGTGGACAGGAAACCAGAGAGGTAATATACCAGGGTCATGGACAGGAAACCAGAGAGTTACTATACCAGGGTCATGAACAGGAAAGCAGAGAGGTAATATACCAGGATCATGGACAGGAAACCAGAGAGGTAATATGCCAGGGTCATGGACAGGAAACTAGAGAGGTAATATACCAAGATCATGGACAGGAATCCAGAGAGGTAAGATATCAGGATCATGGACAGGAAACTGGAAAGGTAAGATATCAGGATCATGGACAGGAAACCGGAGAGGTAAGATATCAGGATCATGGACAGGAAACAAGAAAGGTAATATACCAGGGTCATGAACAAGAAACCAGAGAGGTTATATACCAGGGTCATGAACAGGAAGCCAGATAGGTAATATACCAGGGCCGTGGACAGGAAACTAGAGAGGTAATATAACAGGGTCATGGACAGGAAACCAGAGAGGTAACATACCAGGGACATGAACAGGAGACCAGAGAGGTAATATAACAGGATCATGGACAGCACACCAGAAAAGTAATATACCAGGGTCATGGACAGGAAACCAGAGAGGTAATATACAAGGGTCAAGGATAGGAAACCAGAAAGGTAATATTCTAGGGTCATGGACAGGAAACCAGAGAAGTAATGTACCTGGGTCATGAAAAGGATACTAGAAAGGTAATATATCAGGGTCATGGACAGGAAACCAGAAAGGTAAGATACCAGGATCATGGACAGGAGACCAGAAAGGTAATATTCCAGAGTTATGGACAGGAAACTAGAGAGGTAAGATACCATGGTCATGGACAGGAAAACAGAGAGGTAATATACCAGGGTTATGGACAGGAAACCAGAGAGGTAAGATACCAGGGTCATGGACAGGAAACCAGAAAGGAAATATACCAGGGTCATGGACAGGAAACCAGAGAGGTAAGATACCAGGATCATGGACAGGATACCAGAAAGGTAATATACCACGGTTATGGACAGGAAACCAGAGAGGTAAGATACCATGGTCATGGACAGGAAACCAGAGAGGTAATATACTAGGGTCATGGACAGGAAACCAGAGGTAAGATACCAGGATCATGGACAAGAAACCAGAGAGGTAAGATACCAGGATCATGGACAGGAAACCAGGGTCATGGACAAGAAGCCAGAGAGATAAGATACCAGGATCATGGACAGAAAACCAGAGAGATAATATACTAGGGTCATGGACAGGAAACCAGAAAGGTAATATACCAGGGTCATGGACAAGAAACCAGAGAGGTAATATACCAGAGTCATGGACAGAAAACCAGAGAGATAATGTACCAGGGTCATGGACAGAAAACCAGAGAGGTAATATACCAGGGTCATGGACAGGAATCCAGAGAGGTAATATACCAGGGTCATGGACAGGAAACCAGAAAGGTAATATACCAGGGTCATGGACAGGAAAACAGAAAGGTAATATACCAGAGTCATGGACAGGAAATCAGAGAGGTAATATACCAGGGTCATGGACAGGAAACCAGAAACGTAATAAACAAGGGTCATGGACAGAAAACCAGAGAGGTAATATACCAGGGTCATGGACAGGAAACCAGAGAGGTAATATACCAGGGTCATGGACAGGAAACCAGAAAGGTAATATACCAGGGTCATGGACAGGAAAACAGAAAGGTAATATACCAGAGTGATGGACAAGAAAAAAGAGAGGTAATATACCAGATTCATGGACAGAAAACCAGAGAGGTAATGTACCAGGGTCATGGACAGAAAACCAGAGAGGTAATATACCAGGGTCATGGACAGGAATCCAGAGAGGTAATATACCAGGGTCATGGACAGGAAACCAGAAAGGTAATATACCAGGGTCATGGACAGGAAAACAGAAAGGTAATATACCAGAGTCATGGACAGGAAATCAGAGAGGTAATATACAAGGGTCATGGACAGGAAACCAGAAACGTAATAAACAAGGGTCATGGACAGAAAACCAGAGAGGTAATATACGAGGGTCATGGACAGGAAACCAGAGAGGTAATATACCAGAGTCATGGACAGGAAACCAGAAAGGTAATATACCAGGGTCATGGACAGGAAAACAGAAAGGTAATATACCAGAGTCATGGACAGGAAATCAGAGAGGTAATATACCAGGGTCATGGACACGAAATCAGAGAGTTAATATACCAGGGTTAGGGACACGAAATCAGAGAGGTAATATACCAGGGTCATGGACAGTAAGCCAGAGAGGTAATATACCAAGGTCATGGACAGTAAGCCAGAGAGGTAATATACCAAGGTCATGGACAAGAAACCAGAGAGGTAATATACCAGGGTCATGGACAGGAAACCAGAGAGGTAATATACTAGGGTCATGGACAGGAAACCAGAGAGGTAAGATACCAGGGTCATGGACAGGCTACCAGAGAGGTAAGATATCAGGCTCAAATTTATGAGGTCCAGAATAAATGTTTGAATCATTTCTTATGTACTGATGTGTATTTTTGTGGCAATTTAAATGTATAAATATTTTAACCATGTTAATGTTATGTAGATTTTATTTTAGTTGTTTAAATGAAAATAATTATAAACTCAAACTTCACAGTGTGAGGAGCAGGTGCAGAGGGCAGTAAATCACCAGAATGAGCCGAACGCTGCATCACTTTCGAAATTGAGGTGAACGGAGTTCAATATTTTGGGAATTCGTTCTGCTCAGTAATAGCAGTATGGGCCGGAGACCAGAAGCACAGTGTACTAGGGCACAGAGAGAAACATGGGTTCCAGGACATATGGGCCCCGATATCCTGTTAAAAAACTAGAAATCAGGAATATCAAGGAATTTATGGAAAAAAGAAGACAAGAGAAAATGTTGATGGGTAAGTTTTTCATATTAGGCTCAATATATACCTGGCTTGGTTTTAATAAGGTGGAAATATAATTTTCCCACCAGGTTCAGGAATTGTCAAGGAAGTTATCGATTGTAACCAGAACCTTTGAAATTTCGGGATATTACAGACCCGCTTTTTAGTTTGACATATGTTAAATCTACCGATCTGAAAGAACAGCTGCCCATAATAATATATAATATTCACCATAAATGCTGGACGTGAAGCACCATGTATCTTATCAATGGTATCTAGTGGAGCAGAAGCTATCCTCCAGGAACAACAGACCGATATAGTATATCATTAATCTGCAGATAGCTTATCACTATAGTCGGATGGTAGATATATATCTAGATGGGAAAAGATGGCTGGGGGGGAAAGGGTGAGGATGGAAGTAAGATGGGGAATTGTGGCCAGGGAGAGAGCACAGTAGGAGCTCATCCGCGCTGATTCTACCGGCAAGAATCTTCTTATGGGAGACAAAGAGGGGGAAATACAATATATTTGATCATATATATTATATTTATACCTAATTTATAACCCACTTGCTGATTGTCTCTTAGGCCAGACACATCCACAATCACAGGGAGTGAGTGTGAAGACAAAATAGTATTGTGACCCGGTCACTGCTTCACATAGAGTCTTCATTGCTAGTGCACAAATCCAGAAGCAGGAGAACGTGGCGAACCCCACAATGTCCACATACCAAAGAGGCACACACAGACAAGACCGATCTATAGAGATGGAACATTACCCAGAGGCGCTCTTTTAAGCACGTTTCGCTTGTAATGCTTCCTCAAAAAGGGGTTTCTACAAGAGAAACGCGGGTAATGTGCAGTTTGCCCCGTTCTGCTGCTTCTGGATTTATGCACCAGCAATGAAGACTCTATGTGAAGCCGTGACCGTGTCATGCCCATAATGCCACACATGCCCTATGGAATCGGCTTTATTACATTCATTGTTTGTACTATTTTTTGATTGTTTCCATGAGCACTGTCACTTTATGAGTCTACAATTTAATATTTATTCATGTGTGGATTGTAAACACGTTCTATATATTCTTTGTATCTGGGTTTATTGTGAATTGCTATTTACAATTCGGCGGAGACCTTACACCTGAGATATGTGACGATATAGGATGATATGCTATATACAGTGCCTTGCGAAAGTATTCGGCCCCCTGGAACTTTTCAACCTTTTCCCACATATCGTGCTTCAAACATAAAGATACCAAATGTAAATTTTTGGTGAAGAATCAACAACAAGTGGGACACAATTGTAACGTTGAACTAAATTTATTGGTTATTTTAAATTTTTGCGGAAATGCAAAAACTGAAAAGTGGGGTGTGCAATATTATTCGGCCCCTGTAACTTAATACTTTTTTGTGCTCCCTTTTGCTGCGATTACAGCTGCAAGTCGCTTGCGGTATGTCTATCAGTTTTGTACATCGAGAGACTGAAATTCTTGCCCATTCTTCCTTGGCAAACAGCTCGAGCTCAGTGAGGTTGGATGGAGATCGTTTGTGAACAGCAGTTTTCAGCTCTTTCCACAGATTCTCGATTGGATTCAGGTCTGGACTGTGACTTGGCCATTCTAACTCCTGGATACATTTATTTGTGAACCATTCCATTGTAGATTTTGCTTTATGTTTGGGATCATTCTCTTGTTGGAAGACAAATCTCTGTCCCAGTCTCAGGTCTTTTGCAGACCCCAACAGGTTTTCTTCAAGAATGGTCTTGTATTTGACTCCATCCATCATCCCATCAATTTTCACCATCTTCCCTGTCCCTGCTGAAGAAAAGCAGGCCCAAATCATGATGCTGCCACCACCATGTTTGACAGTGGGGATGGGGTGTTCAGGGTGATGAGCTGTGTTGCCTTTATGCCAAGCATATCGTTTGTTAGTGTTGCCAAAAAGTTTGATCTTGGTTTCATCTGACCAGAGCACCTTCTTCCACATGTTTGGTGTGTCTCCCAGGTGGCTTGCTGCAAACTTTAAACAACACTTTTTATGGATATCTTTGAGAAATGACTTTCTTCTTGCCACTCTTCCATAGAGGCCAGATTTGCGCAGTGTACGACTGACTGTTGTCCTATGGACAGACTGTCCCACCTCAGCTGCAGATCTCTGCAGTTCATCCAGAGTGATCATGGGCCTCTTGGCTGCATCTCTGATCAGTCTTCTCCTCGTTTAAGATGAAAGTTTAGTGGGATGGCCCAGTCTTGGTAGATTTGCAGTGGTATGATACTCCTTCCATTTCAATATGGTCGCTTGCACAGTGCTCCTTGGGATGTTTAAAGTTTTGGAAATAATTTTGTATCCAAATCCGGCTTTAAACTTCTCCACAACAGTATCACGGACCTGCCTGTTGTGTTCCTTGGTCTTCATGATGCTCTCTGTGCTTCAAACAGAACCCTGAGACTATCACAGAGCAGGTGCATTTATACGGAGACTTGATTACACACAGGTGGATTATATTTATCATCATTAGTCATTTAAGACAACACTGGATCACTCTGAGATCCACAATGAACTTCTGGAGTGAGTTTGCTGCACTGAAAGTAAAGGGGCCAAATAATAATAATATTGCACGCCCCACTTTCCAGTTTTTGTATTTCCACAAATATTTAAAATAACCAATAAATTTCGTTCAACTTCACAATTGTGTCCCACTTGTTGTTGATTCTTCACCAAAAATTAACATTTGGTATCTTTATGTTTGAAGCATGATATGTGGGAAAAGGTTGAAAAGTTCCAGGGGGCCGAATACTTTCGCGAGGCACTTTAATTGTTATACTTCTTCCATATGGACTTTCCACTTACAATTATATATATATATGTAAAGGATTTTTCTAAACTATACTTTGGGGCAGATTTAGATACGTTTTATATACATACCTGATGATTTTTCTCTGCATAATCTCTTCTTTTTACATTTTTTATGTGTTTTGTTGAAATACAGATATATTTCATACTGAAATGTTGTTTATGGGAGTAACGTTTGTAGGCTGTGTTGTTGTTTTCTACTACTGAATATATGGAGGACCTCATTTGGGCTTTTTATATATATGGTTAGACAAACGAACTACATATAGCAGCAAAAGGTGTATACATGATAACCTCATACTGCAGGAAAGACATGTATTCTAGAATACTAAAGAAAGTGATAACACAAAATGACAATATTTAGGAGTATTTCACCAAACTCCATTACAATCCATAAATCTCCATGTCCCTTTTATCTAATGTCATTACTCACATAACTCTTCACATATTGACTACTGTATTGTCCTCATCACAGACACTACTTTCTACCATGTGACACCATTACTTACTCTCACAATGCCCTGCAGCTACTCCTATTAACCCTTGTGTATGCCAACCATACCTGCTAATGGCTCTGATGTCATTTATGTCGCCATTCTGGCTAGAGCTCCCATAAGGTCATCTCATTAGCTGCAAAGTTAGTTAGCGAAAGTTTTTCTAAGATGGCAGCTCAGTCTGACATGGCTGTTCAATATATTTACTACTGATCATTCTCGTACAATGAGTGCTTTTTAACATGGCCAAACATGAGGAATGACAACGGGTGTTAGGAATCTGGGTCATTCTGTTATGGAAATATATATGTATTTCATATAGATCTCACTTGCCTGCTATAGGCTATATACTCCATATACTGCTATATACTCATGTATTCTTATATACTCATATATACACAGATGCATATTCACAGTTTGAGCCTTGTAACTAGTTGGTGGAAATGACCTACTGCCCCCCCCATGAGATAGTCTGGGGAGCAGATGGTATCTTATGATAGCATTGTCTTGTGATATTTGTCCCAGACATAGAAAGAGGAAGTTTAGGCCAGATGTGCCAGCCGATATCAGAACATTGCTGACATTGTAAGACAAAGAGCAGTATATCATCTGATGCTTAAGTCACCTTAGGTCGACACCCATATATGTTTATGCATTAAAACTGACCAATTAGCTAAGAAGTAAAGCCTTTCTGTACAACTGATAAAACCAAGTATATTGAATAAACTTCCAGAGTTTTGCTGGGAGGTATTGCTGCCAACCACGTCTGGCATCTTTCCTTCTTTGAGCGCTCAATAAGACTCTGTCTAATTAGGACAGGCCACAGTATGCACAGGGGTAAATCTACCCAAATCAAAAGTAAATCCACAACAATTCTATGCTTATGCAGCAACCCAGATTCTCACATTTGTCTCCAGAGGCTAAGTCCTTTTTCCCTGCTACTGAGCATGCTCACGGGACGAGCTCTCACTGGAGTTCAGGAGTCAGGTGCTCAGGTCCTGCTCCTGATTTGATTGGTTATGCTCGGGGCTCTGGAGATTTCCGGCAGGTCCCGTACGCTATAAAAAGTGCGCATGGCCGCTATGCCATGCGCTAGTATTTTCTATACTTGCTGCTGTATGTTTGTTGATGGATGCTTGGTCTGGTGTATGACTTATTATGAAACCCCTTCCCTCGGTTATTACGAGTATGTGAGTGATTGGGTCAGCCAGTAGCAGCGCTAGCGCCAGCACGCTCAAGCTTCAGCCATCTCAGCAGCAAAGCGTCCTGCATCGCGCTTGTGTTATTACGGTTGCAGACTTCTGTGGCGTTCGCAGTTGCGACGCCGTGCACACGCTCATTCACGGTAAGTCCATTTGGTTGTAGTGCAACTTTAACTACTCCTGTGTTCAGCTACCGTACGTGTGCCGCTGTGTCCCTGTGTGTTTAACAAGCTCAGCGCTACCTTTTCCTTATTTTTCTGTTGTCCTAGTAGTGGTCAACACCTTTAAGAAGATACAATTTTGAGGTAAAATATTTCCAACATTTTGAACATGAAAAAAGCTTCTCCCCGTATGACTTCGCTGATGTTTATTAACCCCTTCCTGACATCAGACGTACTATCCCGTCCATGGGACCCGGGACCCTATGCCCATGGACGGGATAGTACGTCTAGCGCGATCAGCGGCGCCCACATGGTGAGCGCCGCTGATCGCGGCCGGGTGTCAGCTGATTATCACAGCTGACACCCGGCACTATGTGTCAGGGGCGGTCACAGACCGCCCCCGACACGTTAACCCCTTGCATACCGCGATCAAACATGATCGCGGTGTACCGGGAGTTAAAGGGAAGCATCGGCAGGGAGGGGGCTCCCTCCATGCTTCCCTGAGCCCCCCATGGCAGCGCAATGTGCAGCGCTGCTGCGGGGGACTCCTTTCCTCCAGGCCCCCGGATCCAAGATGGCGACGGGGGCCTTCGGGGGCCTGGAGGAAGCTGGCTTCCTCAGTGCCTGCAAAGCGCAGGCATGAGGAAGCCTTGTGCACTGCCTGTGACAGATTGCTGATCTGTCACAGTGATCTGTGATGTGACAGATCAGCGATCTGTCACAGGACAGTGATGTCCCACCTGGGACTATGTAATAAAGTAAAAAAAAAATTTAAAAAAAGTGTAAAAATAATTTAAAAAAAATCGCCAAATAAATTAGTAAAAAAAAAAAAAAATATTCCCCAATAAATTCATTTTTTGAAAATAAAAAAAACCCAAAACAATAAAAGTACACATATTAGGTATCACCACGTCCGTAACGACCCACCCTATAAAACTGTCCCATTAGTTAACCCCTTTAGTGAACCCCTTAAAAAATAAAAATAAAAACGAAGCAAAAAATAATGATTTATTATCATACCGCCAAACAAAAAGTGCAATAACGCGCGATCAAAAAGACGCATATAAATATCCATGGTACCGCTGAAAACGTCATCTTGTCCCGCAAAAAACGAGCCAAACACAGCATCATCAGCAAAAAAATAAAAAAGTTATAGCTCGCAGAATAAAGTGATGCAAAAATAATTATATTTTATATAAAATAGTTTTCATTGCATAAAACCGACAAAACATAAAAAAACGACCTAAATGAGGTATCGCTGTAACCGTACTGACCCGAAGAATAAAACCGCTTTATCAATTTTACCGCACGCGGAACGGTGTAAACGCACTCCCCCAAAAGAAATTCATGAAACGCTGGTTTTTGTTCATTCTGCGTCCCAATAATCGGATTAAAAAGCGATCAAAAAATGTCACGTGCCCGAAAATGGTACCAATAAAAACATCAACTCGTCCCGCAAAAAATAAGATCTCACATGACTCGGTGGGTCAAAATACGGAAAAATTATAGCTCTCAATATGTGGTGATGCAAAAACTATTTTTACAATAAAAAGCGTCTTTTAGCGTGCGACAGCTGCCAAAAATAAAAACCGCCATAAATAGTAAATCAAACCACCCGTTATCACCCCTTAGTTAGGGAAAAATAATAAAATTTAAAAAATGTATTTATTTCCATTTTTCCATTAGGGCTAGGGTTAGGGTTAGGGCTAGGGTTAGGGTTAGGGTTAGGGCTAGGGTTAGGGCTAGGGTTAGGGCTGAGATTAGGGTTAGGGGTGTGTTGGGGTTCGGGTTGGAGTTATAATTGGGGGTTTCCACTGTTTGGGCACATCAGGGGCTCTCCAAATGCAACATTGCGTCTGATCTCAATTCCAGCCAATTCTGAGTTGAAAAAGTCATATGGTGCTCCTTCCCTCCCAAGCTCTGCCATGCGCCCAAACAGTGTTTGACCCCCACATGTAGGGTATCAGCCTACTCAGGACAAATTGCAAAACAATTTTTGGGGTCCAATTTCTCCTGTTACCCTTAGGAAAATAAAAAATTGGGGGCAAAAATATGATTTTTTTTATTTTCACGTCCGAGCATTATAAACTTCTGTGAAGCACTTGGGGGTTCAAAGTGCTCACCACACATCTAGATAAGTTCCGTGGGGGGGTCTAGTGTCCAAAATGGGGTCACCTGTTGGGAGTTTCAATAGTTTAGGTACATCAGGGGCTCTCCAAACGCACATGACTCCCGCAGACCATTCCATCAAAGTCTGCATTCCAAAATGGCACTGCTTCCCTTCCGAGCCCCGACGTGTGTCCATACAGTCGTTTTCTCCCACATATGGGGTGTCAGCGTACTCAGGACAAATTGGACAACAACTTTTGCGGTCCAATTTCTACTGTTACCCTTGGGAAAATGAAAAAATTGGGGACTAATTGATCATGTTTGTGGAAAAAATACGATTTTTTTATTTTCATGCCCGGGCATTATAAACTTCTGTGAAGCCCTTGGGGGTTCAAAGTGCTCTCCACACATCTAGATAAGTTCCTTAGGGGTTCTCGTTTCCAAAATGGGGTCATTTGTGGGTGTTTCCACTGTTTAGGTACATCAGGGGCTCTCCAAAGGCAACATGACACCCGCAGACCATTCCATCAAAGTCTGCATTCCAAAACGTCACTACTTCACTTCCGATCCCCGACGTGTTCCCATACAGTAGTTTTCTCCCACATATGGGGTATCAGCATACTCAGGACAAATTGGACAACAACTTTTGGGGTCCAATTTCTCCTGTTACCCTTGGGAAAATAAAAAAATGGTGACTAAAAGATCATGTTTGTGGAAAAAATACGAATTTTTTATTTTCATGCCCTGGCATTATAAACTTCTGTGAAGCCCTTGGGGGTTCAAAGTCCTCACCTCACATCTAGATAAGTTCCTTAGGGGGTCTAGTTTTCAAAATGGGGTCATTTGTGGGGGGTTTCCACTGTTTAGGTACATTAGGGGCTCTCCAAAGGCAACATGACACCCGCAGACCATTCCATCAATGTCTGCATTCCAAAACGTCACTACTTCCCTTCAGAGCCCTGACGTGTGTCCATACAGTAGTTTTCTCCCACATATGGGGTGTCAGCTTACTCAGGATAAATTGGACAACAACTTTTGGGGTTCAATTTCTCCTGTTACCCTTGGGAAAATAAAAAAATTGGGGAATAATTGATCATGTTTGTGGAAAAAATACGATTTTTTTATTTTCATGCCCTGGCATTATAAACTTCTGTGAAGCCCTTGGGGGTTCAAAGTGCTCACCACACATCTAGATAAGTTCCTTAGGGGGTCTAGTTTTCAAAATGGGGTCATTTGTGGGGGGTTTCCACTGTTTAGGTACATTAGGGGCTCTCCAAAGGCAACATGACACCCGCAGACCATTCCATCAATGTCTGCATTCCAAAACGTCACTACTTCACTTCCGATCCCCGACGTGTTCCCATACAGTAGTTTTCTCCCACATATGGGGTATCAGCATACTCAGGACAAATTGGACAACAACTTTTGGGGTCCAATTTCTCCTGTTACCCTTGGGAAAATAAAAAAATGGTGACTAAAAGATCATGTTTGTGGAAAAAATACGAATTTTTTATTTTCACGCCCGGGCGTTATAAACTTCTGTGAAGCACTGGGGGGTTCAAAGTGCTCACCTCACATCTAGATAAGTTCCTTAGGGGGTCTAGTTTTCAAAATGGGGTCATTTGTGGGGGGTTTCCACTGTTTAGGTACATTAGGGGCTCTCCAAAGGCAACATGACACCCGCAGACCATTCCATCAATGTCTGCATTCCAAAACGTCACTACTTCACTTCCGATCCCCGACGTGTTCCCATACAGTAGTTTTCTCCCACATATGGGGTATCAGCATACTCAGGACAAATTGGACAACAACTTTTGGGGTCCAATTTCTCCTGTTACCCTTGGGAAAATAAAAAAATGGTGACTAAAAGATCATGTTTGTGGAAAAAATACGAATTTTTTATTTTCATGCCCGGGCGTTATAAACTTCTGTGAAGCACTGGGGGGTTCAAAGTGCTCACCACACATCTAGATAAGTTCCTTGGGGGGTCTAGTTTCCAAAATGGTGTCATTTGTGGGGGGTTTCCACTGTTTAGGTACATCAGGGGTTTTCCAATCGCAACATGGTCTCCGATCTCAATTCCAGCCAAAAACGTCAAATGGCGCTGCTTCCCTTCCGAGCTCTGCCATGCGCCCAAATAGTGGTTTACCCCCACATGTGGGGTATCAGCATACTCAGGACAAATTGCACAATAACTTTTAGGGTGCTGTTACCCTTGGAAAAATAAGAATTGAGGGTGAAAAGATCATTTTTGTGGAAAAAATATGATTTTTTAATTGTACGGCTTTATGTTATAAACTTCTGTGAAGCCCTTAGGGGTTCAAAGTTCTCACCACACATCTAGATAAGTTCCTTAGGGGGTCTAGTTTCCAAAAAGGTGTCATTTGTGGGGGGTTTCCACTGTTTAGGTACATCAGGGGTTTTCCAATCGCAACATGGTCTCCGATCTCAATTCCAGCCAAAAACGTCAAATGGCGCTGCTTCCCTTCCGAGCTCTGCCATGCGCCCAAATAGTGGTTTACCCCCACATGTGGGGTATCAGCATACTCAAGACAAATTGCACAATAACTTTTAGGGTGATGTTACCCTTGGAAAAATAAGAATTGAGGGTGAAAAGATCATTTTTGTGGAAAAAATATGATTTTTTAATTGTACGGCTTTATGTTATAAACCTCTGTGAAGCCCTTGGGGATTCAAAGTTCTCACCACACATCTAGATAAGTTCCTTAGGGGGTCTAGTTTCCAAAATGGTGTCATTTGTGGGGGGTTTCCACTGTTTAGGTACATCAGGGGTTTTCCAATCGCGACATGATGGCTGATCTCAATTCCAGCCAAAAACGTCAAATGGCGCTGCTTCCCTTCCGAGCTCTGCCATGCGCCCAAATAGTGGTTTACCCCCACATGTGGGGTATCAGCATACTCAGGACAAATTGCACAATAACTTTTAGGGTCCTGTTACCCTTGGGAAAATAAAAATTGGGGTGAAAAGATCATTTTTGTGGAAAAAATATGATTTTTTAATTGTACCGCTGTACGTTATAAACTTCTGTAAAGCCCTTGTGGGTTCAAAGTTCTCACCACATATCTAGATAAGTTCCTTGGGGGGGTCTAGTTTCCAAAATGGGGTCACTTGTAGGGGGTTTCCACTGTTTAGGTACATCAGGGACTCTCCAAACGTGACATACTATGAAAAGTATAATATTACAGGGTATATACACTAGTCTCCTTAATATTGCGTTGATCCAGGGAGCTAGTCTGATTGCCGTATGTGGAGTCGGGAAGGAATTTTTTTCCCCAATGTGAAGCTTACTGTTGCCACATGGGTTTTTTTTGCCTTCCTCTGGATCAACATGTTAGGGCAAGTTAGGATAGGATATGGGTTGAACTAGATGGACTTAAAGTCTCCCTTCAACCTTAATAACTATGTTACTATGTTACTATGCTACATGGCGTCCGATCTGAATTCCAGCCAATTTTGCATTGAAAAAGTCAAACGGCGCTCCTTCCATTCTGAGCTCTGTCATGTGCCGAAACAGTCGTTCCCCCCCACAAATCAGGTATCAGCGTACTCAGGACAAATTGCACAATAACTTTTGCAGTCCAATTTCTCCTGTTACCCTTGGTAAAATAAAAAAAATTGAACCTGAAGTATTTTTTTTGTGAAAAAAAGTTAGATGTTCATTTTTTTTTAAATATTCAAAAAAATTCCTGTGACGCACCTAAAGGGTTAATAAACTTCTTGAATGTGGTTTTGAGCACCTTAAGGGGTGCAGTTTTTAGAATGGTGTCACTTTTGGGTATTTTCTATCCTATAGACCCCTCAAAGTGGCTTCAAATGTGATGTGGTCCTAAAAATAAAATGGTGTTGTAAAAATGAGAAATCGCTGGTCAACTTTTAACCCTTATAACTTCCTAACAAAAAAAAATTTTGGTTCCAAAATTGTGCTGATGTAAAGTAAACATGTGGGAAATGTTAGTTATCAAGTTTTTTGTGTGCCGTATCTCTGTGATTGAAGGGCATAAAAATTCAAAGTTGGAAAATTGCGAAATTTTCAAAATTTTTGCCAAATTTCCATTTTTTTCACAAATAAACGCAAGTTATTTGAATGAAATTTTACCACTAACATGAAGTACAATATGTCACGAGAAAACAGTGTCAGAATCACCAGGATCCATAGAAGCGTTCCAGAGTTATGACCTCATAAAGGGACAGTGGTCAGAATTGTAAAAATTGGCCCGGTCATAAACGTGCAAACCACCCTTGGGGGTGAAGGGGTTAAGAGTTGATTTCAGTAGAAAACATTTCCCACATTAAGAACAGGAAAAAGGTTTCTCCCCTGTTTGAGTTTTTTTGCCCTGATGACATTCACCCTCGGGTATTATGGGAGTTAAGTAATGTGATAGACAGGCCTCTATTCCTTATATTTAAAGACTCTATAGAAACAGGGTCTGTTCCTTTTGATTGGCGGCAAGCAAATGTGGTACCAATATTCAAAAAGGGGTGTAAAAGGGAACCTGGAAACTATAGGCCGGTAAGCTTAACATCTGTTGTGGGTAAAATTTTTGAAGGGTTTCTAAGGGATACCGTTATGGAATATCTCAATGTTAATAAATGTTTAACTCCATATCAGCATGGATTTATGAAGGATCGCTCCTGTCAGACTAACCTGATCAGCTTCTATGAGGATGTAAGCTCTCAAATGGACCCAGGAGAATCATTGGATGTCATTTCTCTCGACTTCACTAAAGCATTTGACACTGTCCCACATAAAAGATTGGTAAGTAAGATGAGAAAGCTTGGGCTAGGGGAAAAAGTGTGTAGATGGGTAGGTAGCTGGCTTAGTGATAGAAAACAAAGAGTGGTTATTAATTGTGCATACTCAGATTGGGCCAGGTGTTATGAATGAGTCACCGGAGGAGGAAAAAACAAAAATGCAAGCTAAGTCCAGAAAACAGGAGAGGTTGGTAGCTAGCGGATTGCAGACCCCTTGTTAGGAATCTGTGTCCTGCCATACGTATGCAGAGATCCAGATCCTCACATTTGTCTCCAGAGGCTAAGTCCTTTCAGCCAGCTTCTGTGCATGCTCCCATTGGAGTTCAGGAGTCAGTTGCTCAGGTCCTGCTTCTGATTCCATTGGTTCAGCTCAGGGCTCTGGAGATTTCCGGAAGGTCCCGGTCACTATAAAAAGTGCACATGGCTGTTCCGCCATGCGCTAGTATTTTTCATACTGCTGCTGTGTGTATGGTGACGGATGCTTGGACTGGTGACTGACATTATGAAACCCCTTCCCTCTGATAATACGTTTGTGTGAGTGATTGGGCATCAGCCACTATTAGCGCCAGCGCGCTCAAGCTTCATCTTTGCCAGCAGCTAGCGTCGTGCATTGCGCTTGCAGCATAGCCATGCTTTTCCTGCGGCTCAGCTATCGCCGCGCTGCGGTTGCAGTTTGTTGGACGTTCGCAGTTGCGACGTTCCGCTTTTCAGTTTACGGTAGGTCTAGATGGAAAGTCCTGACGTCTAAGGCTACTCCTGTGACTTTTAAATACCGTGTCTGCTCCGCTGGAGTCTGTGACCTAGAAGAGACTCAGTGGTTTTGCATGCTTTAAAGCTTGCAGCTCTGTGTCTCTAACAGAGCTTGCTTTAGTGCACTGGGTGCAGTTAAAACCCTGTGCACATTACCGCCCTTGTGATCTGCCCCTCTAGCATCGGTTTTTACACCTGCCACACGGTGGACCCCGGGCGGCGAACACGCTTTATTTATATTTTTATTTAGCGTGTTCCGCCGTCCCTAACACAATACTAGCGCCAGGGTCTGGCTAGAGATGGCAGATCAGCAGCAGCTGTTACAGCTTGTGCGTCAGCTCGAGGCTCGTCTTGCTACCCTGGAGAGGTCTCTCGCAGCTGCGCAGGCTACAGATGCTGCCGTACAGGCACTCACAGATGCGGTAGGACGTATGTCCATGTCCGCCCTTGCACCGACAGTTACGCGCCTCCCGTTGCCCGATAAATATGCTGGGGATGGCGCCTACTGTAGGGGTTTTATCAGCCAGTGCTCGATACACCTGGAGCTGCTGACTGCGCAATTCCCTACGGAGCGGGCTAAGATGGCTTTTGTTATCTCCCTACTGTCTTGCAAGGCGCTGGAATGGGTTACTCCTCTGTGGGAGCTTGGTGACCCCGAGATTCGGTCCCCGGCTAACTTGCTTACTGCCATCAGGCAAGTTTTTCTCGGTCCTCGGGTCACGCATGATACGTCCCTGCAGTTACTCGCCCTTACTCAGGGGTCACTCTCGGTTAGCCAGTATGCCGTCCATTTTCGGACACTGGCGTCTGAGTTGGAATGGTCCGACAAGGCCCTAATCCCCGTTTTTTGGCGAGGTCTAGCGGAGCATATGAAGGATGCTCTCTCTACTAGAGAGATTCCCACTAGCTTGGAAGAGCTAATCTGAGTCTCCTCACGTATCGATCTCCATTTTTCGGAACGCGGTATGGAGCGGGCTCACTCCAAGCACAAATCCGTTTCGGCTTCCAAATTTTTTGTACCCCTTGAGTTAGACGAGCTGGAGGTTCTACCTCCTGAGCCCATGGAGGTGTCTCGCACCAACTTTAATACAGACTCTGACCAGGAATCCATCTGCGGTTGTCACCATGTCTGTGCGGTTTCTCCGGAAGCCAGCTCCCCACAAAGGTTGGAGTCTGAACCGGCTGTCGAGACCTTTGTCCCTCCTCATCTCAGGGCTCAGGTGCTCACCTGGGCGCATGCGCCTAACACGCACCACCATCAGGGCTATATGCAGATCTCAAAACTGTTGGCTGATGTGTATTGGTGGCCCCATAGAGTTCGGGACATAAAAAAATTTATTCAGGCTTGCACCTTATGTGCTCAGTCTAACCCTCCTAGACAGAGGGTGGTGACATCTGCCGACACACGGCAGCGTGCCTCTGTCACTCCCGCTCCTACTATCTCCCAAGTGTCCCTCTTGAAATCTGGTGACCTCGGTTCCTCTGATGCCTTCCAGGTGTCTCGGGTTACTATAACCCCTACCTGGACACCAAGCTCGCCCTCAGACGAGTTTGAGCCCTATGCCACCGTAGGGCACAAGGTATTCCGGAGGGCTCGGGGAGGAGGGGGCCTTAGGAGGGGGGGTAATGTTAGGAATCTGTGTCCTGCCATACTTATGCAGAGATCCAGATCCTCACATTTGTCTCCAGAGGCTAAGTCCTTTCAGCCAGCTTCAGAGCATGCTCCTGGAATGTACTCCCATTGGAGTTCAGGAGTCAGGTGCTCAGGTCCTGCTCCTGATTCCATTGGTTCAGCTCAGGGCTCTGGAGATTTCCGGAAGGTCCCGGTCACTATAAAAAGTGCGCATGACTGTTCCGCCATGCGCTAGTATTTTTCATACTGCTGCTGCGTGTATAGTGATGGATGCTTGGACTGGTGACTGACTTATTATGAAACCCCTTCCCTCTGATAATACGTTTGTGTGAATGATTGGGCATCAGCCAGTATTAGTGCCAGCGTGCTCAAGCTTCATCTCTGCCAGCAGCTAGCATCCTGCATCGCGCTTGCAGCATAGCGGTGCTTTTCCTGCGGCTCAGTTATCGCTGCGCTGCGGTTGCAGTTTCTTGGACGTTCACAGTTGCAACGTTCCGCTTTTCAGTTTACGGTAGGTCTAGATGGAGTAGTCCTGACATCTAAGGCTACTCCAGTGACTTTTAAATACCGTGTCTGCTCCGCTGGAGTCTGTGACCTAGAACAGACTCAGCGGTTTTGCATGCTTTAAAGCTTGCAGCTCTGTGTCTCTAACAGAGCTTGCTTTAGTGCACTGGGTGCAGTTAGAACCCTGTGCACATTACCGCCCTTGTGCTCTGCCTCTCTAGCAGCACTTTTTACACCTGCCGCACGGTGGACCCTGGGTGGCGAACACCCTTTAATTATATTTTTATTTAGCGTGTTCCACCGTCCCTAACCCCCCTGATCCTATTCACAACAACTAACAGTAGCCGTGGAGCGTTCCTATGGTGGTCCAAGATGCCTCTTCACAGCCGGAGAACTAAATAAGCCTAAAGAAAGAAAGGGGAAATCTAAACTGCCCCAGAGCAGACCCCAAAGCAATAGACAGCCCCCAACATGTATTGTCAGTGAAAACAGATGAAAACACAAACACAGACAGAAAGACAGGCAGAGCAAACAATGGGGCCCAACTAACTAGATAGGAAAGGACAGAAAAGATGCTGGCTGCAATCCGCAAAAACCCTGCCAAAAATGTCCCAACACGTCTGAGAGGAAAAAGCGGCCCTGAAGTCACTAGACTTCAAAATCCCTATATCAGCACTCCGATATATTCTGAAGACAGAGCAAAAGAGATTTAACCGATCAGGGACAAAAATGGAAATTCAGCAGAGCCCCAGCCGGGGCTGGCAGAACACAAAACTAAGCAAATCAGACAAAATCTTATGGAACAATAACAGAGCAAAACTTAGCTTTAGAAGACAGGAACTGAACTGGAGGCCAGAGCTCAGAGCAGAGAAATCACCAGCAACCCTACAGGGCGTCGGCTGCCTTATATCCACTCAGAGATTCCGGATGTCCAATCGCAATCCCCCTGTTCAGGTGACAGGTTTCTCCCATCCAAATCAGTTTCACCACCTCCTTTCACCAGCAGAGGGAGTTCATCGGACATCAAAGGTGAACGAGAAAATGAGCTCACAACAGTACCACCCCCTTGAGGAGGGGTCACCGAACCCTCATCCACGCCACCAGGCCGATCAGGATGGGCCCGATGAAAAGCACGAACCATTCTTTCGGCATGAATATCAGATGCTAAGACCCAAGAATTATCCTCCTGGCCATAACCCTTCCACTTAACCAGATACTGGAGTCTCCGTCTAGCCAGACGAGAATCCAGTATCTTCTCAACCTCATATTCCACAATACCTTCAACCAATACAGGGTCAGGAGGTGCCACCACAGGAACTACTGGTTCAACAAACCTCTTCAACAGAAACTTATGAAACACGTTATGGATCTTAAATGAAACAGGAAGAGCCAATCGAAAAGAGACCGGATTAAGAATCTCCAAAATCTTGTAAGGTCCAATAAATCTAGGTTTAAACTTTGGAGAAGCCACTTTCATAGAGATATTCTTTGATGACAACCAAACCATATCACCCACCTTAAACCGGGGACCAATCGTCCTATGCCGGTTGGAAAACCGCTGGGCCTTTTCCTGGGAGAGAGACAACTTATCCACCACTTGGTCCCAAATCTGGTGCATTCTCTCCACCACAGTGTCAACACCTGGGCAGGCAGAAGACTCCACCTGCCCTGAAGAGAATCGAGGATGAAACCCAAAGTTACAAAAAAAAGGTGACATCAAAGTGGCAGAACTAGATCTATTATTTAAAGCAAATTCGGCCAAAGGCAAAAATGAGACCCAATCATCCTGATCAGTAGAGATAAAACATCTCAAATAAGACTCCAAAGTCTGGTTTGTTCTCTCCGTCTGCCCATTGGTCTGAGGGTGAAACGCAGAGGAGAAGGACTGCTGAATTCCCAGCTTGGAACAAAAAGTCCTCCAAAATCTAGAGACAAACTGAACTCCTCTGTCAGATACAATGTTCATAGGAATCCCATGCAAGCGAACCACCTGTTGCAAAAACAAGGGCACCAACTCTGAGGAAGATGGCAACTTAGGGAGTGGTACAAGATGGACCATCTTAGAGAATCTATCACAAATCACCCAGATAAGTCATTCTCTGAAAGACAGGCAGATCAGAAATAAAACCCATTGAAATATGGGTCCATGGCCTCCTGGGCAAAGGCATCAACAACCCACTAAAGCGAGAGCAAGGTTTAGACCGGAAGCAAGTCCCACAGGACTGCACAAAATTCCTGACATCACGAGATAAGGCGGGCCACCAAAAAGATCGACTCACCAAATCTCTAGTACCAAAAATACCTGGATGACCAGCCAATGCGGTGCAATGAACTTCAGACATTACTCTCTTCCTCCACTGGTCAGGAACATACAATTTTCCAATGGGACAACGCTCAGGTTTGTCCTCCTGAAACTCTTCCAGAGCACGTCTCAAATCGGGCGAGATGGCAGAAAGAACTACCCCCTCACCTAAGATGGTAGCAGACTTGGTCTCAATAGGAGAATCAGAAAAGAAACTCCTAGAGAGGGCGTCTGCCTTGACATTCTTAGTGCCCGGAAGAAAAGAGACCACAAAATCAAAACGTGTGAAAAACAAGGCCCACCTAGCCTGTCTAGGATTCAAGCGTTTGGCCGACTCAAGGTAAATCAAATTCTTGTGGTCAGTGAGGACCACGACTTGATGTCTAGCTCCCTCCAACCAATGTCTCCACTCCTCAAATGCCCATTTCATGGCTAACAGTTCCCGAATACACACATCATAGTTGCTTTCAGATGGGGAGAACTTTTGGGAAAAGAAAGCACAGGGATTCATTTTAGATGTTACCCGATCTTTTTGGGACAAAACAGCTCCTGCACCAATCTCTGAAGCGTCCACCTCTACCTGAAACGGGAGTGAGACATTAGGTTGCCGCAAAACTGGAGCAGAAGTGAACCTCCGCTTCAGCTCCTGAAAAGAAGAAACAGCCTCTGGAGACCAATTCAGCACATCAGCACCCTTCTTAGTCAAATCAGTCAATGGTTTGGCAATACCAGAAAAATTAGCTATAAATTTATGATAAAAATTAGCAAAACCCAAAAACTTCTAGACAGCCTTCAAAGAAGTGGGCTGAACCCAATCATAAATGGCCTGTACCTTGGCCGGGTCCATTTCAATAGTTGACGGAGACAAAATAAATCCCAAAAATGAAATCCTCTGTACACCAAAAAGGCATTTCGATCCCTTGACATACAGGGAATTCTCCCTCAAAATCCGGAACACAGTCCGAACATGTTCCACATGAGAGTCCCAATCCTTGGAAAAGATCAAAATATCATCCAGATAGATGATCAAAAATTTATCCACAAAGTCTCGGAAAATATAATTCATGAAGCACTGGAAGACAGAAGGGGCATTAGTGAGCCCAAAAGGCATCACCAGGTACTCAAAATATCCCTCCGGAGTATTAAACGCCGTCTTCCATTCATCCCCATGCTTAATGCGAATAAGATTATACGCCCCCCTGAGGTCAAGCTTGGTAAACCAGCAAGCACCTTTAACTCTGGAGAATAGATCAGAAATCAGGGGTAACGGATACTGATATTTAACAGTAATTTTGTTGAGGGAACGATAGTCAATACAAGGCCTTAATGAACCATCTTTCTTGGCCACGAAAAAAAAACCAGCACCAAAGGGAGAAGAGGATGGTCTAATATGACCCTTCTCCAACGACTCCTTAATATAAGATCGCATATCCTCATGCTCGGGTACAGATAAATTGAAAAGTCGACCCTTGTGAAATTTACACCCAGGGCTCAGCTCAATTGCACAGTCATAACTCCTATGAGGAGGCAAAGACGCAGACTTATTCTCACTAAATACATCATAAAAATCAGCCAAATAGTCAGGAACATCATGCGACTGTGGAGAGGTGGAGAAAACAGGAGTGTCACTAAGAGCACACTGACAACCCCAACTCACCACAGACACAGATTTCCAATCCACAACTGGATTATGGATTTGCAAACAGGGAAACCCCAGAACAATGGTATCATGCAAATTATGCCACACCAAAAATCTGCAATTTTCTTGATGGTCTTGGGCGACCCGCATTACCACCTGGGTCCAAAACTGAGGTTTTTCTTCGCCAAAGGAGTAGCATCAATACTCCTCAAAGGGATAGGAGTCCGCAGAGGTGCCATAGGAAACCCACAAAGTTTAGCAAAATCCAAGTCCATCAGGTTCAGAGCCGCTCCTGAATCCACAAAAGTCTTAGCGGAAAATGTGGACAGGGAGCAGATCAGAGTAATTGCCAGAAGAAACTTAGTTGTGCACACCCACAGCAAATGTGTGTGCAAAATGTTTCTCTCGTTTAAGGCAGACAGAAATATTATGAGAGGCATCTCCACAGAAAAAACACAGTTTATTATGCCTTCTGAACTCCTGACGTTGCGCCCTAGACAAAACTCTATCACACTGCATAGGTTCAGACATTTGTTCAACAGGTGGCAACATTTCTCGTGTAATTTTACGTTCACGTAAACGCCGATCAACCTGAATGGCTAATGACATAGAATCATCAAGACCGGAGGGAACAGGAAATCCCACCATAGTATCTTTTACGGTTTCTGACAAACCCTTCCGAAAGAGAGCTGCCAAGGCACCATCATTCCAGGTAGTAAGGACCGCCCACTTTCAGAATTTTTGACAGTACAACTCTGCAGAATCCTGACCCTGGCTCAATGCCAACAGGGCTTTTTCAGCTCGATCAATAGCATTAAGTTCATCATACAACAACCCCAAGGCTTGAAAATATGCGTCCACATTAGTTAGAATAGGATCATCAGGTGTCAAAGAAAACGGGGATCGCCGTGCAGCAAAGAGATGACAATTTTAACCTGCTGCGCAGAGCTCCCCAATGAGCTAGGTTTCAAGACAAGAAATAATTTACAATTATTCTTAAAATTCAAAAATTTAGACCGATCCCCAAAAAACACATCAGGAGTAGGGATCTTTGGTTCAGCAAAACGTGAATGAGCAAGATAGGCAGAAATTCCCCACACTTCAGCAGCGAGCTGCTCCACACGATCAGAAAAAATTCCTCCTACGGCCCCAGAGAAAAAGAGGAAAAAAATATACATTAAAAAAAAAAAAAATTCTGACACTTTTTTTTTTTACAATTCTTTCCTGCTATTGAGTACCCTAGAATCTGCGGTATGGCTGGTGATTCTGTTATGAATGAGTCACCGGAGGAGGAAAAAACAAAAATGCAAGCTAAGTCCAGAAAACAGGAGAGGTTGGTAGCTAGCGGATTGCAGACCCCTGATCCTATTCACAACAACTAACAGTAGCCATGGAGCATTCCTACGGTGGTCCTAGATGGCTCTTCACAGCCGGAGAACTAAATAAGCCTAAAGAAAGAAAGGGGAAATCTAAACTGCCCCAGAGCAGACACCAAAGCAATAGACAGCCCCCAACATGTATTGTCGGTGAAAACAGATGAAAACACAAACGTAGACAGAAAGACTGGCAGAGCAAACGATGGGGCCCAACTAACTAGATAGGAAGGACAGAAAAGATGCTGGCTGCAATCCGCAAAAACCCTACCAAAAATGTCCCAACACGTCTGATAGGAAAAAACGGCCCTGAAGTCACTAGACTTCAAAATCCCTATATCAGCACTCAGGTATATTCTGAAAACAGAGCAAAGAGATTTAACCAATCAGGGACAAAAATGGAAATTCAGCAGAGCCCCAGCCGGGGCTGGCAGAACACAAAACTAAGCAAATCAGACAAAATCTCATGGAACAATAACAGAGCAAAACTTAGCTTTAGAAGACAGGAACTGAACTGGAGGCCAGAGCTCAGAGCAGAGAAATCACCAGCAAACCTACAGGGCGTCGGCTGCCTTATATCCACTCAGAGATTCCGGATTTCCAATCGCAATCCCCCTGTTCAGGTGACAGGTTTCTCCCATCCAAATCAGTTTCACCACCTCCTTTCACCAGCAGAGGGAGTTAATCGGACATCAAAGGTGAACGAGAAAATGAGCTCACAACAACCAGGGTTACTAGTGGGGTACCACAGGGTTCTGTATTGGGCCCCCTACTATTTAATATATTTATTAATGATCTAGTGGATGGCTTACACAGTAAAATATCAGTATTTGCAGATGATACAAAACTATGTAAGGTAGCTAACACAAAGGACAGTTTGCAACTACAGACAGATTTGAGTAAATTGGAGAATTGGGCTGAAAAATGGCAAATGAGGTTTAACACAGATAAGTGTAAGGTTATGCACATGGGAAGGAGAAACAGATGCTACAATTACTTACTAAATGGGAAACTGCTGGGGAAATCAGGCATGGAAAAAGACTTAGGCATCTTAGTCAATAAGAAGCTAAATTGGAGTGCCCAGTGTCAGGCAGCTGCCACCAAAGCAAATAGGGTCATGGTATGCATTAGAAGAGGTCTGGGGACACGAGATGAAAACATAATTCTCCCTCTGTACAAATCACTCGTCAGACCACACTAGGAGTATTGTGTGTAATTTTGGACGCCGATGCTCAAGAAAGACATTACTGAACTTGAAAGGGTTCAAAGGCGGGCTACTAAAATAATAAATGGAGTTGGTTCACTACAATACCCAGAAAGGTTATCAAAATTAGGTCTATTCACTCTAGAAAAGAGAAGACTTAGGGGAGAACTAATAAATATGTTCAAGTATATCAGAGGGCAATACAGAGATCTCTCCAATGAACTGTTTGTACCAAGGACTGTGACAAGAACAAGGGGGCATTCTCTTCGTTTGGAGGAAAGACAATTTCTGCACCAGCATAGAAGAGGGTTCTTCACGGTAAGAGCAGTGAGGCTCTGGAGTTCTCTTCCTGAGGAAGTGGTGATGGCCAACTCACTGAATGAATTTAAGAAAGGAATGGATGCTTTTCTTGTGAGTAACAGTATAGAAGGTTACGAATAACAGAATATTATAGGTAGATGGTTGACCCAGCTTAGGGGAAGGAATTTTTTTCCCTATGGAGAAAATTGGCTTCTACTCTGTGGGTTTTTTGCCTTCCCCAGGATCAACAATGCAGAACAGCTGCACTAAAAATAGGCTGAACTAGATGGACATAAGGTCTTCCTTCAGCCTTCAAAACTATGTTACTATGTTACTATGACTAAGAAGAGATGATTTCCTCACAAAACATTTCCCACATTCTGAAGAGGAGAAAGGATTCTCCCCCGTGTGAGTTCTTTGATGCTTAAACAAATCTGATTTCCAGTTAAAATACTTCTCACATTCTGAAAAGGAAAAAGGCTTCTCCCCTGTGTGTGTTCTTTGGTGCTTAATCAAATTTGATTTCTGGGTAAAACATTTCCCGCATTCTGAACAGGAAAAAGGCTTCTCGCCTGTGTGGGTTCTATGGTGACTAACCAAATCTGATTTCTGGTTAAAACATTTCCCACATTCTGAACAGGAAAAAGGTTTCTCGCCTGTGTGAGTTTTATGGTGAGTAACAAAATGTGATTTATGTGCAAAACATTTCCCTCATTCTGAACAGGAAAAAGGCTTCTCCCCTGTGTGAGTTCTTTGGTGCTTAAACAAATCTGATTTCTGGATAAAACATTTCCCACATTCTGAGCAGGAAAAAGGCTTCTCCCCTGTGTGAGTTCTTTGGTGCTTAAACAAATCTGATTTCTGGATAAAACATTTCCCACATTCTGAGCAGGAAAAAGGCTTCTCCCCTGTGTGAGTTCTTTGGTGCTTAAACAAATCTGATTTCTGGCTAAAACATTTCCAACATTCTGAACAGGAAAAAAAGCTTCTCCCCTGTGTGAGTTTTCTGGTGTGTAACAAAATTAGATTTCTTGTTAAAACATTTCCCACATTCTGAACAGGAAAAAGGCTTCTCCCCCGTGTGAGTTCTTTGGTGCTTAAACAAATCTGATTTCTGGATAAAACATTTCCCACATTCTGAGCAGGAAAAAGGCTTCTCCCCTGTGTGAGTTCTTTGGTGCTTAAACAAATCTGATTTCTGGCTAAAACATTTCCAACATTCTGAACAGGAAAAAAGCTTCTCCCCTGTGTGAGTTTTCTGGTGTGTAACAAAATTAGATTTCTTGTTAAAACATTTCCCACATTCTGAACATGAAAAAGGCTTCTCCCCTGTGTGAGTTATTTGGTGTGTAACAAGATTCCCTTTATGGTTAAAACATTTCCCACATTCTGAACATGAAAAAGGCTTCTCTCCTGTGTGAGTTTTCTGGTGTGTAACAAAATTAGATTTCTGGTTAAAACATTTCCCACATTCTGAACATGAAAAAGGCTTCTCCCCTGTGTGAGTTTTCTGGTGTGTAACAAAATTAGATTTCTGGTTAAAACATTTCCCACATTCTGAACATGAAAAAGGCTTCTCTCCTGTGTGAGTTTTCTGGTGTGTAACAAAATTAGATTTCTTGTTAAAACATTTCCCACATTCTGAACATGAAAAAGGCTTCTCCCCTGTGTGAGTTATTTGGTGTGTAACAAGATTCCCTTTATGGTTAAAACATTTCCCACATTCTGAACATGAAAAAGGCTTCTCTCCTGTGTGAGTTTTCTGGTGTGTAACAAAATTAGATTTCTGGTTAAAACATTTCCCACATTCTGAACATGAAAAAGGCTTCTCTCCTGTGTGAGTTTTCTGGTGTGTAACAAAATTAGATTTCTGGTTAAAACATTTCCCACATTCTGAACATGAAAAAGGCTTCTCCCCTGTGTGAGTTTTTTGGTGACTAAGAAGAGATGATTTCCTCACAAAACATTTCCCACATTCTAAACAGGAAAAAGGCTTCTCCCCTGTGTGAGTTCTTTGGTGCCTAACCAAATCTGATTTCTGGTTAAAAAATTTCCCACATTCTGAACAGCAAAAAGGTTTCTCCCTTGTGTGAGTTCTTTGGTGCTTATCCAAATGTGATTTCTTTGTACAGCATTTCCCACATTGTGAACAGGAAAATCTATTGTCTGTTATGTGAATTTTTTCATGTGTAAGACAAGTCTTTTCAAGAAAACTATTTCCATATTCTGAATATGAAAATAGCTCCTTTCCTTTAGAATCAATTAATTTTTTAATGCTTATATCGTGACTTTGATTTTTCTTAGTAGTTGGTAATGAACCAAAAGATGGGACCTGTTTCAAAGTATTAGATGACAGATCTTGGCTATGAAGGGATGATGGTATATCTGGAGTAATGGCATTAACTTCAATTGGGTCCTGTGATATCTCAAGATCATCAGATTTAAAAATTGAAGATGTCAGCGTTCCCTCTGATCTCCTGGTACAGTCATCTGCTAAAAATAAAACCAATTAATAATTTTGAATAAAATATCTTCACATTTTATACTTTTGAACATTTCTACTTAAGCTGTCCATAAAAAATACAAGCTTTTTAAAAATACTGAATTATTCTCCAAGACAATGACAGTTCACAGTCTAATCGAAAGCCTCATAGCATGAACCATCGCATCATGGTGCTCAATGGTTTGTTCATTCTGCTTCCCAAACATGGAATAAAAAGCCACCAAACAATGTTATATAGGCGAAAATTATACCAATAAAACTTCTACTCATCTCACGGAAACACAAGACACCACTAAGGTCCATCATCTGTCAGAGGAAAACCAAAAGGTTTCCACAATATTTGTGGCTCAAAAGCTCTTGAAAAGCAACATGGCTTCCATAAACCAATCCAGCAATATCCGCTCTCCCAAAGTCAAATATCCACTCTCTTCTGAGCCTTGTAGTGCGCCCAAACCATATTTAGCATCCGTATATTTGGCATTACTATAGTGAGAAGAACCCACTTAATTTACGGTGTGTGTTTCCTGGAGCACAATCTGGGCATTATGTGTTGGATAATAAAATGGCAAATGTGCAATTTTCATGTTGCAACATCCAGTGCGAGCTAATTTCCATAAAGTGTCACTACTCCCATAGAATAATTCACTGAGGGTTATAATTTCCATAATGGAGTCACTTTATGGGGATTTCTACTGCTTTAGTTTCCTGTAATTTTGTTATATTAGGGCATCTGCAGATGGTGTGTCCCCTCTCCACTGGAATCTGCTCCTGCGATGTTTGATTCCATCACCAAGCAGCGCCTTATTTATTGTGCAGGCGTTGCTGGTAATAGAAGAGACGTCAAAACCAGAAGCTCTGGGTGGCGCTGGCTCTGTCCAGCCACTAAGATTAGGGTGCCTGAGACCAGTAGTTTCATCCAGCCTGGCAGTATGGGTTTATGTGCTGTCCAGCAATCTGGTAGTAATCTACTACCCGCTTAAGCCAATTAGAAAGCACCAAACCCTCCTAAAGCTTGAAGCATATTCCCGGAATCTGCCAGATACAGCCTTGTTCTCCTCTGGTTCAGTCCTCTGTGCTCAGCTGGTGTATTTGTTTCCTGGTGTAATCCCAGCCCGCTTACTGACTACACTTGTGTCTTCTGATTTTGTATTTTCTCTGCCCTCCTGGTTATGGCCAACTACCTGACTATTCTTCTTGCCATCTCACCCCACAGAGTAGCAGGTAACACCATGGTCCAAGCCTAGGGGTCTCTGTGTAAGTCCAGATCCATGAAGAGGGGTTAAAGGATGATGCGCAAGGCAATCACTGGGATCTGGAAAATAGAGTAGATAGAGCCAAGCCTTCTCGTGGTGGCCATCTTCTGATCTGCCAGGTGATCACTAACAGTGCTCCCAATACATCGTGTGTGTAAACTATTCCATCAAGATCTGTGTGCGAATAGCTAAATGGCGCTCCTTCCTTTCTTACCCCTACCATGTGCCCAGAAAGTTGTGTACAACCATATATAGGGGATTGTTGGATTGAAGAGACATTGGGAAATAATTTGTAAGGTCCATTTGTTTCCTATTATCCTGGTGAAAACTCTCTGGGTAATTAGAGTATGGGGCTCGGTGGCTCTTGGCAATCTAAACTATCGTAAGGGCCAATATTTTCTGTCAGATGAGTTTCAAGAAGAAAGATTAGATATTCATAGAGAACGTTTTATAATAGTGCAGAGCTGAGGTGTCTTAAATTTAGATCTCAGGCATTTGGCAGAGGTAATGGAGACCTTATTTTAAAGGCTACCAGGTAGTTGCAGACTCACATAAGTGAGGCAGGCCGATCCCACCATCATCAGACTACCATACAAAATGAACCTGTACAAAAAGAACTAGAATAAAAAAACATGTTGGAGGTATTTTTTGGATTATAAGACACTCTGGATTATAAGACACTCTGGATTATAAGACACACACCAAATTTTGAGGAGAAAAATAGGAATATTTTTTTTTAATAACATGGTGGCGCTTCTTATAATCCATGCGTCTTACTGCTATGGTGAAGCGGGGTCCCAGGGTCACTGCTGGAGGAGGCAGGAGTGGGGAGTGATGCTGCTGGCCGCAGGGTGGGATGAGGGGGTGTCCGATGAGCAGTTCCCCGCTGCGAGTGTTTGGTGCTGCTGGGGTGCCTGGCGCTGCTGCCTGGGGTGGCCACCGCCAATGCTGCTGCCGCTGCTCTGGGTGTCCGCCGCTGCTGCTGCCTGGAGAGTCCGCCGCTGCGGGGAGACTCTGCTGACTTTTCGTGAAAGTCCAGAGCCCCCCGCATGTCCGTGGTTTCCTCCTGTGTGGTGGACTCTGTGAATATGGCTGCTGGGGGGCGGCACATGCGCAGATGGAGATCTCGGTAACAAGATCTCAGGATATGAGATTTCAGCCCTGAAATTAGATCTCAGGATTCTATGAAGCCAACAGCATCATTACCCTCCGCTTTCTCTTATAGGCCAATCATAATATTTTTCATCAAGTGATTTTCTAACTTGTCAGCACATTCTACATACGCTGTCATTTGGCTTTATAGTTACATATCTGGGCAGGTAACGGTCAGCGTCTCCTAATCCCAGGGGGTAGGTGGATCCTCCAGGTTGTAAGTTCTATAGAAAAGGGCTTTCAATGTCCAAAGTCATTTGAACAGTTTTGGGTGGAGGAGAATGTTGTGGTCTAGAGGCAAAATGGTGACCATGGTAATACGGCCGGACTACACCACCGATAAAGCAGCCACAGCCGGTGACTGAGAGGAATCTGTGACTTCTCTGCATTCAGTGGTTACTACTCACCTGGGTAGTCATATGTGGGAATCTCCTCTTTACACCGCTCATCATCTCTCACATATGTCTCTGTAGTATTAATATGGGTCAGATCTTCACCCTGAAACAAATATTGTAAAAGTCACAGACAGATGGAGAAGTCCCATCTATGATCAGCTCTAATCCTGCCATCTCCACCGCTCTCATCACACAAGTATAAAACATATAATACTGGTGGATAAAACAAGACTGAGCACAAGACCTTCACAGCCGTCTACACATCATAGGGGAGATCTCCTGACACCTTCTCTCATCTACCTGATGATCCTGAGGAGCACTGGGATCTTCTTGGTTACAGTCCTGTGGAAGAAGAGGACGGGGACATCTCTCTGGTGTTGTCCTCTTACTGGATAGATCTGGAGGAAACACATACAGGGACTGAATTCATTCTCTACATACAGATAATTATAGGCCGTGTGTATTTAGTCCTGTCTATTACCTGGTGATGTGAGGGGCTGGGGATCCTCCATTATGACGTTCTTGTACAGATCTCTGTGTCCTTCTAAATACTCCCACTCCTCCATGGAGAAATAGACAGCGACATCCTGACACCTTATAGGAACCTGACACATACAATGATACCGTCATCCCCCCGATCCCTTCATAGTGTTACTGTATAATGTCCCAGCATTCCCAGCAGTGTCACCTCTCCAGTCAGCAGCTCAATCATCTTGTAGATGAGTTCTAGGATCTTCTGGTCATTGATGTCCTCATGGATCAGGGGGTGAGGTGGAGGCCCCGTGATTGGGCTCAGGGGTCTTCCTCATCCCTCAGACACAGGGTCCTGACAGCGATCACTAGAGGTCTTCTTCACCACTGTGTAATCCTGGTTATGGAGAGACACATTAATAAATCTCACTACAGACATTTCCAGAGTCCTCACCTCTCCAGTTCTGTCCATCTGTTATTCCCATAGATAAGAATGATGTAATGTGACGTCCTCAGAATCTCTCACCTCTCCAGTGAGACGGAAGAGGATCTCTAGGGTGAGGTGTAACATCCTCTCCGCCATCTTGTCTCTGTCCATATCCATCCTTGATGGGTAAATCAGGAAAATTCTCTTTTGTAGAAGATCTTCACTGAGAGGATCCGATATTGTAGAGACCTGAATGAGAAGAAGATGATCCGATGTAACATCATAAGAATCCTGTGTAATAATACAATTACTGGAGATAATAAGGGAAACATATGAGGAGATTTATTATCTTACAGGGTTTAGTTTTCTCCCCTGACATCTACTAATAAAACCTATATATTTAGGCCACAGACAACAAGCAGTTTCCTCCTCGGAGTCGGCAGCTGAACACGTTCCTCATAGACTCATCTTCCATAACGCTAATTCTCGTCTCATTACCGACACTGGAATCGGCATTAGCAATACTGCAGGAGATATTCATTACACACGACATGAGAAATAACTCCTTCATGATGAGGACGACATCTTCATCTTCTACTGCGGCTCTAGAGACAGATGTGGCCAGAGTCGGTCACTGCCTCCATCCCCACCGGCCGTCTATATGAAGGTTTCCCGTCTTCCCCGCACTGGAATCTTCTCTCACGTTAGATCTCAGCTCTGAGTCACACACAGAAGTTTGAGGCTTTTCTGGAAGAACAGGACAGGAGAGATCTGAGGCCGATGTCTCCATGTACAGGGTTTCCCCTCGGGATAAGAGGCTTTCCTATCCCTTTCCCCCAATTAGAGGGGACACCTGTGGATATCGGGGTCTTTACCGGCTGCAGTCCTGGGGGGATTTACTCGGTGACGTGGACGTTGGACAAACGTCACCATCAATTCCCATCAGAGTGAAGGAACATCGCTCCTCTATTCAGCTCTATGGATCCAGGATGAAATCCACTGCGGCCCCTGCAAGAAAAGAGCGAAGTCTGGTGAGACCCCCGAGGCCGGAGATTTCTACAGCTGCTCTGTGCGCACAGGACCTGTGATGAGGTCACAGGAGGGGAGGAGTCAGGGGTCAGGTCACATGATCAGGGGCCTCAGTGTGTGCAGGACTTTGAAGTTTATGTGTGGGGTCAAGAGGGGTTTACAGGGTGGATGTAGAAAAGCCGTGTGTGTACGAGGTGTACGGAGCGGAGCCGTGTGTGTACGAGGTGTACGGAGCGGAGCCATGTGTGTACGAGGTGTACGGAGCGGAGCCATGTGTGTACGAGGTGTACGGAGCGGAGCCATGTGTGTACGAGGTGTACGGAGCGGAGCCGTGTGTGTACGAGGTGTACGGAGTGGAGCCGCGTGTGTACGAGGTGTACGGAGCGGAGCCATGTGTGTACGAGGTGTACGGAGCGGAGCCGCGTGTGTGTGGGGAAGGTGACTTTACGGACAGATGTGACTGGTAGAAGGAGGGGACGGTTTGTGCACTAGGGACAGAGATTGACAGGTTAGAGAGGTAACAGTAGGGAAAGACAGAAAAGGGAGTGCAGTACTGTGAAATGACCACAAGATGGCAGGGGAGAGTAGTACAGGACTTTACATCAGCTTAGGGCTATAGAAACTGCATAGTCATGGGGGGCGGGGAGATAGGAGCCGGGGTGGGAAATTCCCCTGTGAGAGGGGATAAATAGAAGAAGGCGGGGCTCCAGGAGAGTCTAGTCCCGGGAGGAGCTCAGAAGAAGACGGAGAAAGTGAGAAGAGCTCGGCCAGGGGGACGGACAAATGAGAGACAGTCAGGGGGTGGCCCTGACCTGACGGACTGCAGGACAGGCAAGGAGAAGAGACAGTCAGGGGGAGACCCTGACTCAACGGACCGCAGGACAGACGAGGCCCCGGGGGTACCGATTCGAAGACGACCTCGGGCAGGTGAAGCGCTGGGGGTAGATTGGTCTAGGACAGCCCCCAGTGAAAGATCCGCGAGATGCATTACTGGAGCTGAAGAATAGGTACCCGGGCCTGGTGATACAGTGGTGTAAAGAAGCTGCGGTGCATGTTTGGTGGTCGTCAGAGGACGACAAATAAATCCGGAACTGTTACAAGTGGAAGTGGAAGCTGTCTCCGTCTCGTCTTTGCCTCGTCTGGTAAGCAGTGGTCCACCCCCCTAGCCCAGCCCCCTACCACATGTGTACGAGGTGTACGGAGCGGAGCCGTGTGTGTACGAGGTGTACGGAGCGGAGCCGTGTGTGTACGAGGTGTATGGAGCGGAGCCGTGTGTGTACGAGGTGTACGGAGCGGAGCCCTGTGTGTACGAGGTGTACGGAGCGGAGCCGTGTGTACGAGGTGTACGGAGCGGAGCCCTGTGTGTACGAGGTGTAAAGAGCGGAGCCGCGTGTGTACGAGGTGTACGTAGCGGAGCCGTGTGTGTACGAGGTGTACGGAGCGGAGCCGCGTGTGTACGAGGTGTACGGAGCGGAGCCGTGTGTGTACGAGGTGTACGGAGCGGAGCCCTGTGTGTACGAGGTGTACGGAGCGGAGCCGTGTGTGTACGAGGTGTACGGAGCGGAACCGCGTGTGTACGAGGTGTACGGAGCGGAGCCCTGTGTGTACGAGGTGTACGGAGCGGAGCCGTGTGTGTACGAGGTGTACGGAGCGGAGCCGTGTGTGTACGAGGTGTACGGAGCGGAGCCGTGTGTGTACGAGGTGTACAGAGCGGAGCCGCGTGTGTACGAGGTGTACGGAGCGGAGCCGTGTGTGTACGAGGTGTACGGCGCGGAGCCGTGTGTACGAGGTGTACAGAGCGGAGCCCTGTGTGTACGAGGTGTACGGAGCGGAGCCGCGTGTGTATGAGGTGTACGGAGCAAAGCCGCGTGTGTACGAGGTGTATGGAGCGGAGCCGCGTGTGTACGAGGTGTACTGAGCGGAGCCGCGTGTGTATGAGGTGTACGGAGCAAAGCCGCGTGTGTACGAGGTGTACGGAGCGGAGCCGTGTGTGTACGAGGTGTACGGAGCGGAGCCGTGTGTGTACGAGGTGTACGGAGCGGAGCCGTGTGTGTACGAGGTGTACAGAGCGGAGCCGCGTGTGTACGAGGTGTACGGAGCGGAGCCGTGTGTGTACGAGGTGTACGGCGCGGAGCCGTGTGTACGAGGTGTACAGAGCGGAGCCCTGTGTGTACGAGGTGTACGGAGCGGAGCCGCGTGTGTATGAGGTGTACGGAGCAAAGCCGCGTGTGTACGAGGTGTATGGAGCGGAGCCGCGTGTGTACGAGGTGTACTGAGCGGAGCCGTGTGTACGGAGCGGAGCCGTGTGTGTATAACGTGTACAGAGAGGAGCCGCGTGTGTACGAGGTGTAAGGAGCGGAGCCGTGTGTGTATAACGTGCACGGAGAGGAGCCGTATGTGTACAAGGTGTGCAGAGCGGAGCTGTGTGTGTACGAGGTGTGCAAAGTGGAGCCGTGTGTGTACGAGGTGTACTGAGCAGAGCCATGTGTGTACAGGGTATACAGAGCGGAGCCGCCTTTGTGCGGACACCTCTTTGTACTATGTATATCCCCATCTTCAGTTACAGACTCTTGTGTACACTATACACCCGTATACCCCCAGCTTCAGTCGCAGACCCCTGTGTACACTATACACCCGTATACCCCCAGCTTCAGTCGCAGACCCCTGTGTACACTATACACCCGTATACCCCCAGATCAGTCGCAGACCCCTGTGTACACTATACACCCGTATACCCCCAGATCAGTCACAGACCCCTGTGTACACTATACACCCGTATACCCCCAGGTTCAGTCGCAGACCCCTGTGTACACTATACACCCGCATACCCCCAGCTTTAATCGCAGACCCCTGGATACACTGTACACACCCGTATACCCCCAGGTTCACTCGCAGACCCCTGTATACACTGTACACACCCGTATACCCCCAGCTTTGGTCGCAGACCCCTGTATACATTGTACACACCCGTATAGCCCCAGCTTCGGTCGCAGACCCCTCTGTGTACGCTGTATATACCCGTATACCCCCATCTTCAGTCACAGACCCCTCTGTGTACGCTGTATAAACCCGTATACCCCCATCTTCAGTCACAGACCCCTCTGTGTACGCTGTATAAACCCGTATACCCCATCTTCAGTCACAGACCCCTCTGTGTACACTGTATACACCCGTATACCCCCAGCTTCGGTCACAGACACGTGTACACTGTATACACCCGTATACCCCCAGGTTCAGTCGCAGACCCCTGTGTACACTGTATACACCCGTATACCACATCTTCGGTTGCAGACCCCTCAGTGTACGCTGTATACACCCGTATACCCCAGCTTCGGTCACAGACCTCTCTGTGTACACCGTATACACCCGTATACCCCCAGCTTCAGTCGCAGACCCCTGTATACACTGTATAAACCCGTATACCCCCAGGTTCGGTCACAGACCCCTGTGTGTGCACTGTATAAACCCGAATACCCCCATCTTCAGTCACAGACCCCTCTGGGTACGCTGTATAAACCCGTATACCCCCATCTTCAGTCACAGACCCCTGTGTACACTGTATACACTCGTATATCCCCAGGTTCGGTCACAGACCCCTCTGTGTACGCTGTATAAACTCATATACCCCCATCTTCACTCACAGACCCCTCTGTGTACACTGTATACACCCGTATACCTCCAGCTTCGGTCACAGACCCCTGTGTACACTGTATACACCCGTATACCCCCAGGTCCAGTCGCAGACCCCTGTGTACACTGTATACACCCGTATACCACATCTTCGGTTGCAGACCCCTCAGTGTACGCTGTATACACCCGTATACCCCCAGCTTTGGTCACAGACTCCTCTGTGTATGCTGTATACACCCGTATACCCCCTGCTTCGGTCACAGACCCCTCAGTGTACACTGTATTCACCCGTATACCCCCAGCTTTGGTCACAGACCCCTCTGTGTACACTGCATACACCTGTATACCCCCAGCTTCAGTCACAGACTCCTCAGTGTACACTGTATGCACCCGTATACCCCAGCTTCGGTCACAGACACCTGTGTACACTGTATACACCCAGCTTCGGTCGCAGACGCCTGTGTACACTGTATACCCCCAGCTTCGGTCACAGACCCCTCTGTGTACACTGCATACACCTGTATACCCCAGCTTCAGTCACAGACCCCTGTGTATGCTCTATATACCCATATACCCCCAGCTTTGGTCACAGACCCCATGTCTCACACACTGTAGAACTGATGCCGGACACACGGTGAAACTGCGGTCGTCCGTCTCTCGTCTCTCGCACTTATACTGATAACATAAGATGGAGTCAGACAAACCCTCCTACAAAACGTGAGAACAAAGTCATTACTACAGGACTGTGTGAGAAAGGGATTTATTCTACAAGAAACGCTGGGGCCACAAAAGAGGGAATCCGGGCCCCGTGGCTGGATACTCCGGACCCCCAGCGTGTTAGGACCAGACGGGGTCTTTGTCCCTGGAGCTTCTCTACTCAGGATAATGAGACTCTGATCTTGGTCATCCGTATGGACAATGGAAATGGAATTACAAAGCTTCTCATAGACTTTCCATGTTAAGCACGGACGGCACATGTACAGCACACGGATGGCACATGTACAGCACACGGACGGCACACGGACAGCACACGGACGGCTCATGTACAGCACACGGACAGCACATTTACGGCACACGGGAGGCACATGTACAACACACGGACGGCACACGGACAGCACACGGACGGCTCATGTACAGCACACGGACAGCACATTTACGGCACACGGGCGGCACATGTATGGCACACGGGCGGCACATGTATGGCACACGGACAGCACATGTACAACACATGGACGGCACACGTACGGCACACAGACGGCACATGTACAGCACACGGACGGCTTATGTACGGCACACGGACGGCACACGTACAGCACACGGACGGCACACGTACAGCACACGGACGGCACACGTACAGCACACGGATGGCACATGTACAGCACACGGATGGCACGTTTACACGGACCCATAGACTTGTATTGGCCCTTTGTCATCTGTGCTGCTGGGGAAACACGGACATGAGAGCAGCACCATAAGTCAAATAGGGGACACGTGGCATCTGTGATAAACATGATAGGTCGTGTGAAGGGGCCGTACAGTCACATAATATAAGGTGAAGCCACAAGACCCCTGCAGCTCAGTGCTGAGACTGATGGAGACCCCCACAGCCACAAGACCCTGGCAGCCTATTGCTAAGACTGATGGAGACTGCCAAAGCCACAAGACCACTGCAGCCTAGTCCTAAAACTGACTGAGACTCCAGGAGCCACAAGACCACTGCAGCCCAGTGCTGAGACTGACGGAGACTGCCCGAGCCACAAGACCACTGCAGCCCAGTGCTAAGACTGCCAGAGACCCCCGGGGCCACAAGACCACTGCAGCCCAGTGCTGAGACTGCCAGAGACCCCCGGGGCCACAAGACCACTGCAGCCCAGTGCTGAGACTAGCAGAGACCCCCGGAGCCACAAGACCCCTGGAGCCTAGTGCTGAGACTGGCAGAGACCCCCGGAGCCACAAGACCACTGCAGCCCAGTGCGGAGACTGGCAGAGACCCCCGGAGCATCAGTGCTGGAGCCGTGGGGGATTTATCAGTTCATGCTAATTATTTTTACATTCTCAGAAATCCCCTGTTGTGTCTGTTCACACTCACCATTGTTGCTGTGGATTGATCTACAGTGTTGGCAGGAAATTTTCTGCTTTTTTGCAGCCTTTTCACTTGCATTTTTGTGTCCCATTCATTTGAACAGGGAAAAAAATGATGCAGAAATGCTGAAAGACGACAGCAACAGATTTATAAAAAAAAAGTGACGGTGTCCATGTCTGGCCGGTGTCCTTGTCTGGCCGGTGTCCGTGTCTGGCCGCTGTCCGTGTCTGGCCGGTGTCCGTGTCTGGCTGCTGTACGTATCTGGCCGGTGTCCGTGTCTGGCCGCTGTCTGTGTCTGGCCGCTGTCCGTGTCTGGCCGGTGTCCGTGTCTGGCTGCTGTACGTGTCTGGCCGGTGTCCGTGTCTGGCCGCTGTCCGTGTCTGGCCGGTGTCCGTGTCTGGCTGCTGTACGTGTCTGGCTGGTGTCCGTGTCTGGCCGGTGTCCGTGTCTGGCCGCTCTCCGTGTCTGGCCGCTCTCCGTGTCTGGCTGCTGTACATGTCTGGCCGGCATCCGTGTCTGGTCGGTTTACGTGTCTGGCCGACATCCGTGTCTGGCTGCTCTCCGTCTCTGTCCGCTGTCCATGTCTGGCCGGTGTCCGTGCCTGGCTGCTGTCCGTGTCTGGTTGCTGTCCGTGTCTGGCTGCTGTCCGTGTCTGGCTGCTGCCCGTGTCTGGCTGCTGTCCGTGTCTGGCTGCTGTCCGTGTCTGGCTGCTGTCCGTGCCTGGCTGCTGTCCGTGCCTGGCTGCTGTCCGTGCCTGGCTGCTGTCCGTGCCTGGCTGCTGTCCGTGTCTGGCTGCTGTCCATGCCTGGCTGCTGTCCGTGTCTGGCTGGTGTCTGTGTGAATTTGTTTTTTTTCTGAAATTGACTGATTTATTTCCTTAGGCCGGGTGCACACGATCAGGAATTGGCAGCGCTTTGGATGCAGCACATGTCCGCTGCCGGCTATTGAACATAGGTGACTCCACATGTGATCACTGAACCGTGCGGATTCACTGCATCCAATACATTGTACGGGTGAGGTTTATCACATCTCCAAAAGATAAATAGACATGTTGTGATCTGGAAAGACGCGCCCCATGTCCGTCTCTAAAGATAGGGAATGTAGATTGTGAGCCTCATTGGGGACAATGCCACTAATGTCTGTAAAGCGCTGTGGAATTAATAGCGCTATATAAATGAGTAAAAATAAATATATAAACTGCGGGGGCTCTGGCCTTCCACAAAATGTCGGCAGAGCCCCCGCAGCACCATACACCCACAGCGACACTACACCTATTATTGCGACTAGAGATGAGCGACTTTGCCTTTTTTCGGGTCGAGTCGGGTTTCGCGAAACCCGACTTTCTCAAAAGTCGGGTCGAGTGAGATCGGCCGACTAACGGAAAAAGTCGGGTTTCGTACAGACTGAAACACGAAACCCAATGTAAGTCAATGGGGAAGAAAAGTCGGGAGTGAGAAAAAGACAGGAAACACACCTACAGTGCCCATTTGAATGCCAAAACCATAAATTCTTATTCCTGAAGCTTGTCACCCTTTATTTACTTCATAATACAAGTTACGCATTGAAAAATGGGGGTTATTTGGTTAAAGTTGCGGGGGGGGGGGTAGGGCTGGCTCCAGGATTTCATGTGCCCTGGGCCAAAGAGCGTCCCTTTAACACATACCACAACTCATGATGCTCTGATACGGCAGAGAAATAGTGGTATAGTACAATGAAAAATACTTCACTTCTTACATCTCATGACTGATATCCATTTAAAATTCTCCAATAGCTCCAAAAGTGGACAGTATATTACTCCATACAGTATTATGGCCACCGCATAGTGCACTATACAGAGTAATGAGGCCCATCTATTTCTCCCTACAGAATCATTGATCCCATATAATGTTTGAAACAGTATATGATGAGCTCCACATAATGCTACAGTATATGTTGGTCCACATGGATGAAGCTCCACTGTCTTATGGGCCCAAATAATGCTCCATACATAATGGACCCTATTTCTAATGCTCTAGTGTATAATGGGCCCTGTACATGCTGCTCCAGTGTCTGATGTCCACCTTTGAAATGTTCCAGTGTATGGTGGGCCCCATCTATCATTCTCCAGAGTATAGTGCTCCCCAAAAATAGCAGTCCCAACATTGAAAACAATGAAATAAGTCTCCTCGCTATGGAATCCCTGTACTAGTCAGGACTCCTTGTCGTCCCCATCTTCCATCCCACTGCACTTGGCTGTTTAGGCAGAGGGCATACAGACGTGATGTCATTGCGCTCTCTGATCAGAATATCAGTGTCAGGAAACGCGGAAGACGTCATGGCGGTGGAGCAGGGAGAGGTAAGTATTTCAACCTTGCAAGTGCTGTGATCCTGAGCAAGCAGGGGGGGCCCACTCGTTGGCGACGGCACTGGCACAGGGCCCCTGATAGTACGGCGGTGTTTCTGACGGCAGGTGGGCTGAACCTGTACTTTCATCTGCAGCTTCCTCTTTGTCACCGTGTAAGGTGGAACATTATATGAGAAGTGTAACCTGAGTTTCATCAGGGTCAGATTCAGGCTGTGTAGAGTGCGAGGGGAATGTAGTGGTCTGGGTCAATGTACCAGCAGAATCATTGAGCAGTGGCTGGGCATCAGTGCACTTGTGGCGCCCCCAGGAGTATGGTCGCCACAGTGGCATAACCTTCCTCCTAGGGAGTGTGATGTCATGCTTGGGAGCAACGAAGGATCTCTCTAGCAGGTTAACTGACTGGGCGGCATGATTCCCATGACTCACGACCCTCCAAACAGCGTCCATGAAGGCAACATTTTTGTTTGACGTGGCCAGTATGGTTGCAAAGCTGAACCTTAAAGGAATGTCCAGAAGGGCACCACCAGGAGTGGAGCCTGCGGCGTAATTGGACTCAACACGGGCAACCTCAACCTTGCTCTGCTGTGCTGTAATCGGCCCCTTCCCACTCACTCTCAACTTCTAACCTGACTGTAGGGAGAAAGAGAGAAGGGGGCTGGAGGGGGGTTTGGGAGAGACGCTCTGGGACTACAGGGGATGCACAGCGTTATTCACTGCTGTACACCCTCTACTATAGAGCGAAATTGGGATTTATATCATTGTAACCGGTTGTTGTATTGTTTACTGGTTTTTATTTTTTTTATTATTTTTCTCACAATGTTTGTATAAGAAAAACAAAATGTTAGTAATTCTTTGTTTTGTTCAATAAAAATTATCTGATTGAAAAAAGAAAGACGATAAAGTTGTTAATAGATGAAACGTATAGAAAATACCAAGATTACATGAGAAGGTACTCGTACGAATCCACAGATAAATGTGGTCTCTCATTGGCAAGGAGGTTATATCCATGCATGCAAGGGACATACGTATGTATCCAAAATAAAGAAAATAAAGCTGAGGCATGTTGTTGCTGTTATAGCTCGCTCTATAATATCCATGGATAATACCACGACATGCCACCTAATATTCTGGAAAGACAAATTGACAAATATATTATGGACGCTGCTCTTCCTTCCTTACAGACCCCTGAGCTGGAGGAACTAGACAAAGCTGTCACTGAGGAAGAGATCGGAGAGGCCATTAAATCATACCCTATCGGGAAGAACCCTGGGCCAGATGGAGGCAATAATAGATTTTATAAGAGGTTTGCACCCCAGTTATTACCATTTTAGGAGAAGTGTTCAGTAATATCTCAGAAGACTCCCTCTCTGCCCCTTAATTACTTGAGGCTGACATAACATTGTTTTTGAAAGCCTGGAGAAGAACCAAATGTCTGCCCTAATTTTCATCCAATATCACTAATTACTGTAGATGTGAAAATATTCTCTAAAGTGATTACAGCCCGGCTCTCCCACTACCTGCCCCCAATTGTTACCGACCATCAGGTTGGCTTTATTAAGGACAGAGAAGCTCGTGAGAAAACATTGTTATTAATGTCAAATGCGGAAACCCCGGGGATCCCAATGTGCCTTGTTTCTGCCGACACTGAAGAAGCGTTGGACATAGTGCCCGGACTTTCTTCAAGATCACTCTATGACATATTGGGTTGGGACTTTTCTTGTTATGTATCATTCTCTCCTTATACACTGACCCTAAACTGATAATTAGGGGAGACGGCCTTCTATCCGACACATTATCTATTAATAATGGGACGAGATGTTAAATATTAATAATTTGGTTGTTAATTTCTTATCACACTCAGTTCTGTTCTGGCAATTGCCTTCCACTGACACTGCATGTGCTATTTTAGCAAATGGTAAATGTCAACTCCACTACATATGTAAGATTAGCTCATGGTAAAAGGTCAACTCCATATGTGGAGATCACGTGCTTTGAAAGATGTATATTTAAGGTGGGGGCTTACTCTAGAGGTCGCTGTTGCTCCCTCCCCATCTTGAGACACAGACGCGAAGATGTCATCTCTGCACGTACATAGCATTGAATGGACAGACAGCTGATATGTAACTTTACTACGTAAGAAGCCTAAGAGAGACAGACGCCATTTGCCATGTGAGATCCCAGAGAGGAAGAATACATGTTGCTTTGCTATGAACTAATGGACAATCTCTCTTTCACCTATTTTTTATGTTTTTCTGTAATAGTTATTTCTCTGATGGAAGAATTCAAATAAACCACTACATTTTTATCTGGTAACTAGTCCTGAGTATTATACAAGAATACGCATTTTTTACATTGGCGAGCCAGCCAGGATCTGAATTTTTGTACTTTTTTTGCGGATTTCCCTCAACTTGCCCAAAAGGGGGATTGAACTTTGCTAACGTCAGTCATATGTGCAAGTTATGAGGAACTCCACTACTCACAAGAATCAGACAGAACCTAGAAGTGAGGACTAAGAATTGCCAGATGGATTGAGAAGTACTACAAGTGCCAGACGTGCTGAAGCCAGACGTGTGAAGACAAGAGCCCAGCGTTGTCCATCAAAGGAACGACAAGCTGAGATATTTCAAGGTAAGAAATATGGATGTCATTACTTGTTATTCTAAGCAGAGTAAATTGAAATTTAAGTCTGTAGGTGAGTCTAATTCAGAAGTATTATGGCTCAGCTTATATGCAGAATGTGAAGTGGAAAATCTAAAGATAGATACTAAGCTTTTCAATAGAGAAAGAGATTAAAAAATATTCTACAAATGGTATATTTCATAGGTCGGTGTCAGAGAAATCCAAAGATGATTGCTGTGTGAAGGAAAATAGTGATGTTCCCGAGATTGGCTGTAAAGTTAGGGAGATTGAACAAGACTGTAATCAAGTGTCTGTAGCAGCCATTCAAGGTGACCTTGCAGACGTGGAACAAGATGGAGAAGTAGGAGGAGACTTCAGATTTGATGTAGAGGACGTACAAGGGAAAGACGGACCACTAAGAATAGACCACTCAGAGGCCCAACTCTGAAGTAAAGTAAGGAAAAATGTGTTAAAAATATGCAAAATCATTCCTGCATGTGATAACAAAATCCATGTTTGTAGAAACTCTGAGGTTTTTGAAAGCTGTGCTGAGAAATTTGATTTAACTAACGAAGAGAAGAATCAGTTGTTCAAAATGTGGATCCCTGTAAATTTTGCTAGGAGATTGACTTTAAAGTTATCTGGTGAAACACATGAGAACTTAAATGATAAAGACAGATTAAAAATTCTGATTTTTTGTGCATCAAATGAAAATTATCCAGATATTGATATTCTTCAAAAATTAAGGATTGGTCGGAAGGAATGTACCTACACATTCATGTCCATATATGAACGCCTGTATAGAATGCTGAGTGAGAATGTCAAGATACAGTCCCTCATAAAGACTTTTGTAACCAAATTTTGGTTTTTAAATCCTGCATCTCGTGTTATTGCGTCACAAAAAGATTCTTTATTTGAATTTGTAGAACTGTATTTTGTAGTGAAAATTAAAATCTACTCCAGTAATATTTAGAATTATGAATATATTAACCTTCTCTTTTATTTTTCCTTAGAATTTTCATTTCAAAGCAGGACTTAATCGCGAAAAATTCTCTTACAAGGATTTATGCCTTTATTTACACAGGAAGTTATAATAATTGCATGATTTTATATATTTAACACTTAAATAATATTCATATAACTAACAATTTAAAATGTGTTCTGTGTGTATGCCTTTACTGCATGGCATGAATGACAACTACAGCATGTGAAATTTGAACTTTGTTCTAATAATAAGTATACCAGTATACCATGTCCTTGTTCTTTAGAAAAAGAATTTTTAAGGAGTCTCAACTTTTGCATATCAAAGGAATTTTTTTTCCTAGGCCTAAAGTTTCAAGTATAGCTATACAACATATATTTATGTCATGTGTATTTGGGGAATTTACCAAGAAATATTAAGATACTAAATGTAATAGTTTACAATGCGCATTGATAATTAGGATAATTTGGGTTAAAATACACCTTCGTATGTGAAATCTGTGGTGTGAACTTATATGTGACACAGTCTGAGTGACAGATGATGCGTGTATGAGCAGCTGCTTAGGAGTAATGTGATACATTTGATGTATGAGACGCCTCGAGGTTCTGTATGAGGAAAAACTTTGTCTTTAGGAGAAATATGCAGATCAGTTAAATTCTTAGAATATTAAGATATAATGAAATATTATCTACACAGCATATATTTCTAGATTTCTTTAGTAATTATTTCTTGATTTAGTTAATTGTGGATAGGTGCAATCGCACATCAAAATGGTTTAAGAAAATCTACATTTAAATTAATTTTTCCAAAGGATAATTTTATGATATTCAAATTAATTTTAATGGTTACACATCTTCAGACAAATAATGGTATAAGCAAGTATAAATTCACATAATTTATAAATTAATTATTTTTCATTTTGGTTTGATAAATGAATTATTTCATAAAACAATATTTTTTGGTATTAAGGGGGAAATATGTTTTTGATCCTGACTTCATCATCACATTAGATTAATACCTCTTCTTCACACATTTTAATAAAAAAGAAATATTAATAAGGTACAATGGTATAAGTATTGGGTATAATAACATTAAGTATTATAAAGAGTCATTTATTTACACTGAGAAGAGTATTACATGCAAAGTTGCATAATTTGGATATTTTGGTAACAAGTTTATGACAATTATGAAATAATCGAGATCATGGAAATATTAAGAGTATATGTTACTGAGGACATAACTACTCTGCATTTGGTATCAATATAAAGGCCTTATTTTTATTCTTGTTTTTCATTTTCAATTTTATTATTCTATTTTTATTTGAATTCCTAAATTTTTATTTTTTCTGTCAATCAAGAAAAAAACCATCAATATTTAATAAAGTAATGTCTAGTATAGAATATTGCTTCATTAAATATAGCGATGATATGGTTCTATTACAAAGGAAAATGTTTCAGTTCTGAATTCTATGCAACAATTCTTTTATTCATTCATTCATTTATATATTCTTATTTTGGTTCATGGCTATACATTCCTACATATTATTAGTATAATAAATATATTCTATTAATAAAGTTGAATAATAAAGATGAAAACACTGGTTACATAAAACACATTGACACCTATGGGTTGAAAAAGGTAATTACACCTATGACATAAAAATGTTCTAACACATGAAGAATATGGATAATAATGTATCATCACTTATTATTGGTTTATTATTGTTTTTGAAATCCATATATGGTACAAATTCTGATAATAATTATATGGATGTTACTGATTGCTATGGTACGCTGTGATATTATAGGTTAGGAAAATTACCAGGTTTGGTATAGAATAGGGAATGAAGACTTCAAGCAAGAACTGAAATTATGTTAATAAAGACTTTTCATATTTCTAAATTCAATTGATTCTTACCAGTAGCAAGAAGAAAAACACCGCGATCCAGAAGTCCCAGAAGGTAACAAAGCTATGATTTCTGAGTAATAGACTGTGTCAATTACAAGTGCAGTATCCACCACTGACAGTCACAAGTGCAGTATCCACCACCGACAGTCACAAGTGCAGTATCCACCACCGACGGCCACAAGTGCAGTATCCACCACAGACGGTCACGAGTGCAGTATCCACCACTGACAGTCACGAGTGCAGTATCCACCACCGACGGCCACAAGTGCAGCATCCACCACCGACGGCCACAAGTGCAGTATCCACCACAGACGGTCACGAGTGCAGTATCCACCACAGACGGTCACGAGTGCAGTATCCACCACCGACGGCCACGAGTGCAGTATCCACCACCGACGGCCACGAGTGCAGTATCCACCACCGACGGCCACAAGTGCAGTATCCACCACCGACGGCCACAAGTGCAGTATCCACCACCGACGGCCACAAGTGCAGTATCCACCACCGACGGCCACAAGTGCAGTATCCACCACCGACGGCCACAAGTGCAGTATCCACCACCGACGGCCACAAGTGCAGTATCCACCACCGACGGCCACAAGTGCAGTATCCACCACCGACGGCCACAAGTGCAGTATTCACCACCGACAGTCACAAGTGCAGTATCCACCACCGACAGTCACAAGTGCAGTATCCACCACCGACAGTCACAAGTGCAGTATCCACCACCGACAGTCACAAGTGCAGTATCCACCACCGACAGTCACAAGTGCAGTATCCACCACCGACAGCCACAAGTGCAGTATCCACCACCGACAGTCACAAGTGCAGTATCCACCACTGACAGCCACAAGTGCAGTATCCACCACTGACAGTCACAATTAAGTATCTAACCTGACAACTAGAGGACGATAATCCTATGATGCTGAGATGAACGGTGTTATCACGTTCTTACCAAGTTCCACCTGAAAAGCTTCAATGAAGGCTGGTGAACAATAAGGTAATTGTCAGGAAGCTACAACCCTGACATATGTCCTGTGCATTAGGACTGAGCAGTGGCGGATTAAGTGGACTATGGGCCCGGGGCTGTTCATAAAACCTGGGCCCCTGTACCCCCCTTCCCACCTGAGCGCTGCGGTCCCCGTGCGGGAATTGACAGCCGTACGGACCGCAGCACTTGGTTTGCTGCGGGTCCATACGGAAAACCCGCCACCATTCCACCACGTGTGGACACGGCCTAAAAAGACGTTGCACATAAGCTGTAGGCCTATGGCCAATACGCACAAAATCGCCCAACGTGATCCTGGCCATAGGGGATCCACTTTAATGTCCCCACTTTAATTTGAAGTCCCCTTACTTCATCCATTGCAGTCCCCTATCACCCACTCACTTCATCTGCAGTGCCGCTTCATCATTTGCAGCCCCTTATCCCCCCTTCCATTTCATCATGTGCAGTCCCCTTCCCCCCCAACTTCATGTGCAGCCCCACTCCCCCATCATGTGCAGCTAATTTTACCCCCACTTCATGTGCAGTCCCCCTTACCCCCACTTCATGTGCAGTGCCCCTTACCCCCAATTCATCATGTGCAGTCCCCCTTACCCCCAATTCATCATGTGCAGTCCCACTTACCCCTTAATTCATCATGTGCAGTTCCCCTTACCCCCAATTCATCATGTGCAGTCCCACTTACCCCTTAATTCATCATGTGCAGTCACACTTACCCCTTAATTCATCATGTGCAGTCCCACTTACCCCTTAATTCATCATGTGCAGTTCCCCTTACCCCCAATTCATCATGTGCAGTCCCACTTACCCCTTAATTCATCATGTGCAGTCACACTTACCCCTTAATTCATCATGTGCAGTCCCACTTACCCCTTAATTCATCATGTGCAGTTCCCCTTACCCCCAATTCATCATGTGCAGTCCCACTTACCCCTTAATTCATCATGTGCAGTCCCACTTACCCCTTAATTCATCATGTGCAGTCCCACTTACCCCTTAATTCATCATGTGCAGTCCCCCTTATCCCCCACTTCATCAAGTGCAGCCCCACTTATCCCCCACTTAATCATGTTCAGCCCCACTCACCCCCCTTCATCATATGCAGCCCCACTCACCCCCCCTTCATCATGTGCAGCCCCACTCACCCCCCTTCATCATGTGAAGCCCCCACTCATCCCCCCTTCATCCTGTGAAGCCCCACTCACCCCCTTCATCATGTGAAGCCCCCATTCACCCCCTTCATCCCGTACAACCCCAGTCACCCCCCCCTTCATCCTGTACAGCCCCACTCACCCCCTTCATCATGTGAAGCCCCCACTCACCCCCTTCATCATGTACAACCCCACTCACCCCCTTCATCATGTCTAGCCCCACTCAACCCCCTTCATCCTGTGTAGCCCCACTCACCCCCTTCATCACGTACAGCCCCCAGTCACCCCCTTCATCATATACAGCCCCCAGTCACCCCCCTTCATCATATACAGCCCCCAGTCACCCCCCTTCATCATATACAGCCCCCAGTCACCCCCCTTCATCATATACAGCCCCCAGTCACCCCCCTTCATCAGATACAGGCCCCAGTCACCCCCCCTTCATCAGATACAGCCCCCAGTCACCCCCCTTCATCATATACAGCCCCGTCACCCCCCCTTCATCATATACAGCCCCCAGTCACCCCCCTTCATCATATACAGCCCCCAGTCACCCCCCCTTCATCAGATACAGGCCCCAGTCACCCCCCTTCATATACAGGCCCCAGTCACCCCCCTTCATCAGATACAGGCCCCAGTCACCCCCCCCTTCATTGTGTACAGCCCCCACTCACCCCCTCCCCCATTTAATTCATTTTATAAATAAAAAAGTTCCCCATACTTACCTCACAGCCGGCTCGCTCCCCAGCAGCGCCTCTGCTTTCAGCATCCTCCGGGACATGTCGGGCGTGCACGATGACGTCATTGCGCATGCCCGACATCTGACCCGGAAGTGCAGCCGGAGGGAGCCGGAGCTGAGCAGCCGAAGATGACTGCGACGGCCGTGCACAGCTCCCGGACCCGGCCGGCCCCATAGACTGTGACGCGGGCGGCTGTCTGCTGCCGGCGGCGTCACAGCACAGGGCACGGCCGGCCCTGTACAGGTGCTGGGGGAGTGGCCCGGGGGGGGGCATTTGCCTCTCTGCCACCCGGCCCAGCCCGCCCCTGCTCCCTGGGCCCCCAAAAAACCTTGGGCCCGGGGCGACCGCCCCATCCGCCCCTATTAAGATCCGCCACTGGGACTGAGGACTGGTTATGGTGCTATGTTTAGCAAGGAAGAGTCATTTTAACCCTTGCTTTGCTGACCAAAGACATCACAGCTATTCAAAGACCAGTACCGATGGAGGATTCCAGAATATCCAAGGCGAGCCAATGTAAGCCCAGGTTTTTAAAGGTGACACTGCACAGATATTAAAGCTGCATTTCATCTATAGACTTTGTTATCAACATTTGAATTTATGGACTTTGACTTGACACAACACGATTTCTACAACATCTATATGCTATCGAAAAACTGTGTTTTTTAAAAGAACCAAGAAGACATCAAAATGAAGACCGGATGACATCAGATGATGATGACTGAACCTGAGATGCTTCAATTTAGGTTTAGGGAAGTATAATTATACATATTTTATATGAATATTGTTCACGGCTTACCATAACATGAATTCACATCAATTATGTCATCGAGTACGTATAACAATAATCTGATATTATTATTATTGATATTAAACTATTTTATCAAAGAAGAAGAAAAGAAGAAAGAAGATCTCATTATATTTTGAGGGTTCCAATTAATGTCTGTCTCCCTCAAAAGGGGGAATTGTTAAATATTAATAATCCGTTAATTTCTTATTACACTCAGTTCTGTGCTGAACAGTGCCTTCCGCTGACACTGCATGTGTTATTTTAGCATGTTTAGCTCATGTTAAATGTCAACTCCACTACATATTTAAGTTTAGCTCATGTTAAAGACAACTCCATATGTGGAGATCACATGCTTTGAAAGATGTATATTTAAGGTGGGGGTTTACTCTAGAGGTCGCTGTTGCTCCCTCCCCATCATGAGACACAGACGCGAAGATGTCATCTCTGCACGGACATAGCATTGAATGGACAGACAGCTGAGATGCAACTTTACTACGTAAGAAGCCTAAGAGAGACAGACGCCATTTGCCATGTGAGATCCCAGAGAAAGAATACATGCTATGAACTAATGGACAATCTTTCACCTATTTTTATGTTTTTCTGTAATAATCTTCTTTGATGGAAGAATTCACATAAACCACTACATTTTCATCTGGTAACTAGTCCTAAGTATTTTACAAGAATACGCATTTTTTACAGGCAGAGAGTTCCAGAGTATGGGGGAAGCACGGGAGAAGTCTTGTATGCGGTTGTGGGAAGAAGAGATAAGGGGGGAGTAGAGAAGGAGATCTTGAGATGATGGAAGGTTGCATGCGGGTAGGTACCTAGAGACCATGTCACAGATGTATGGAGGAGACAGGTTGTGGATGGCTTTGTATGTCATGGGTAGGGTTTTGAATTGGAGCCTCTGGGCAATAGGAAGCCAGTGAAGGGCCTGGCATAGGGGGGGGCTGGGGAATAGCGGGGAGACAGGTGGATTAGTCGGGCAGCAGAGTGTAGGATGGACTGGAGCGGAGCCAGAGTGCTAGAGGGGAGCCAGAGAGTAGGAGGTTGCAGTAGTCGACGTGGGAGATGATAAGAGCATGCAGCCCAGCACAGCCTCCAGGTGATATATACATTTGCCTGAATTTTTATATCTACACATGGTTTACACAAATTATATTTTCTTGTCGTAACTCTATACTATTTACCATTAGAAGCTGTGTATTTTTGTAATTGTATGTATACTGTACATGATTAATTACTTTTGTCTCTGTAAAAACAATCCCCTCTCTGACATCGGGCGTAAATGTACTTCCTCCATTTGATGTGGGCTCCGGGGGTGAGCCCACATCTTTTCCGGCACATGTCAGCTGTTTTGAACATCTGCCATTTGCCCCTAACAGCCTCTGACAGCGGCACTTCCAGCAAGATTTCCGGAAATCCCACCATCGGTGACCTCGTCACCGATGGGCTGGCATGACAACCAGAGGTCTCCAGCAGACCTCTATGCTTGGCACTGCCGGAATGCTATGAGCGCCGCCCGCTAGCCAAAACCACATGGACCAGGCATTGTCCTGCTGAACTCCCGCTCTCCTTTTAACATGTTCAAAACGCTACTCAGACAACACAGGGTGAGGATAAAAGTGTGGCAATGCTTTATTGAACTACAAAACAGGCAGATAACACAAAGAACAGTCCCAGCACAGTACCCAAGATGGTGGACATTACAGAGTCTCACCCTCCACTAACCCGCCGGGATAATAGCAGCTGTGACTTCAGACCTTCCAGGGTCACTACCCCACCTGTGGCACGCACACAGAGAGGAGGTAACAACAAGTGTAGGAAGATGACAGTCCATACAAGGCCAGTTGATCCAAGGATCACAACCTGGCTTCATCTTCCAGGGTCGACTACTCCACCTGTGGCCCGCACACAGAGAGGATGTAACAATAAGTGTAGGAAGATGACAGTCCATTGAGTCCATACAAGGTACAAGGCCAGTTGATCCAAAGACCACAATCTGGCTTCTCCGAACGTATCCATGGTTCAGTGATGGTCAATGGAGCAGATCTGTATTCTTCCAACCAAGGCTGAAAACCCCTAGGTTGTTTCCTATAGAATGATAGGTCCATGTCCCTTGTGAAAATATGGCTGCTGTCCTGTCTCTTGTCCTTTGGATGTATAGATGTATTGGCAGAATCTCTCTGGCTGTTTCTCTCTCAGTCTCTTTATACAGAGGCATGTAACCTATTTTTAGACTTAACAAGTGTCCCTCATTCAGTGTTTACATAAAGGGTAAGAATGGAGATGAGATTATTGCATTACTTGATTATTTAAACTATTTGCATAGTTTTTCCCTCTCTGCTTTAGAAGTCAGCAAACTGGCTCCATAACACAATGCATAATTAGCATATCAGCAAACATCACTAGTGATCAAGGATAAGCGCACAATAAAAGTCAATATTACCGGCTTACACAAGCAAAAGTCTGTTTTCTTGACCAACCAGAAATCAGCACTTAAATTTAAAGCCAACATACAGATAACATTCTATTATTTTTCGTTTGCTAAAAATAGTCATCTGGTTAATTAAGATACAATGCTGTATGTCTTCACAATGCCAAAAGTAGAAAAAAATGTTTTTAAAAATACTAAAATATAAAAGTTCAAATCACCCCCCTTTCGCCCCTTTCAAAATAAAACAATAAAAAATCAAACATACACATATTTGTTATAGCCGGATTCAGAATCGCCCGATCTATCAATATAAAAAAGAATTAACCCGATCGCTAAATGGCGTAACGAGAAAAAATGTCAAAACCCCAGAATTACTTTTCTTGGTCACCGCAACATTAAAATTCAGTAAAGGACGACCAAAAGATCGTATCTGCACCAAAATGGCATCCATTAAAAAAGTCAGCTTGACATGAAAAATAAGCCTTCACCCAACTTGAAATCATGAAAAATGGAGAAGCGACGGATATCGGAAAATGGCGCAATTCTTTTATACTTTACCTAATAAAGAGGAGTTATTTTTACTGATACAGTGGGTATGGAAAGTATTCAGACCGCTTTAAATTTTTCACTCTTTGTTTCATTGCAGCCATTTGGTAAATTCAAATTCATACTATCTATTCCTGACACTGGAGGGGCTTATAACCTTCCGAAGTATATAGTTTGAGGTCTGGGATCTGCCAATATGTGGCTAGTTTTCTGACTGTTCTGAATAACATGATACATCATCATAGTTTTTTTTTTCGCTTAGTCTCGCTTGAATATAGGTCAATATTAAATAGTCTCTTGATGAGTCGCCTTTGGTGAGGACGATGAAACCCGCAGAAATGAGAGGCTTGGAGAGTGAGTGTGTAAACCTCACCTCACCCTATATACTGAGACGTGGGGTATATGTTTTTTCTATTAGTCACCTTCTGACTAATCTTCAGGGGGTGAATTATGGGTATAGCTTTATATTTGGAATTAATAAAGTTTAGTTTTATCCTTTTGTCAGCAAACATGAGGAATGACAAGAGACAACCCATTTAAGAACATTTAATTTTGGTTAAAACTATTCCAACATTATGAATATAAAAAAAGGCTTCTCCCCTATGTGACATCTCTGATGTTTATTAACAGTTGATTTCCAAGTAAAATATTTCCTACATTAAGAAAATGAAAATGGCTTCTCCTCTGTGTGACTGCTCTGATGGCGATCAAGAAGCGCTTCCTGGTTAAAAAATTTCCCACATTAACAGGAAAAAGGCTTCTCCTGTATGTGGGTTCTCTGGTGCTTAACACAATTTGATTTCCTTGTAAAACATTTCCCACATTCTGAACATGAAAAAGGCTTCTCCCCTGTATGAGTTCTATGGTGTTCATCAAGACTCCCTTTCTGGTTAAAACATTTCCCACATTCTAAACATGAAAAAGGCTTCTCTCCTGTGTGAGTTCTCTGGTGTTTAACACAATCTGATTTACTGTTAAAACATTTCCCACATTCTAAACATGAAAAAGGCTTCTCTCCTGTGTGAGTTCTCTGGTGCTTAACACAAGCTGATTTACTGATAAAACATTTCCCACATTCTGAACATGAAACAGGCTTCTCCCCTGTGTGAGTTTTATGGTGTTCATCAAGATTCCTTTTAAGTTTAAAACATTTCCCACATTCTGAACATGAAAAAGGCTTCTCTCCTGTGTGGATTCTATGGTGCTTAGCACAAGCTGATTTACTGATAAAACATTTCCCACATTCTGAACATGAAAAAGGCTTCTCTCCTGTGTGGATTCTATGGTGCTTAGCACAGGCTGATTTACTGCTAAAACATTTCCCACATTCTGAACATGAAACAGGCTTCATCCCTGTGTGAGTTCTATGGTGTTCATCAAGATTCCTTTTAAGGTTAAAACATTTCCCACATTCTGAACATGAAAAAGGCTTCTCCCCTGTGTGAGTTCTCTGGTGCTTAACACAAACTGATTTATTGATAAAACATTTCCCACATTCTGAACATGAAAAAGGCTTCTCTCCTGTGTGAGTTCTCTGGTGCATAACACAATCTGATTTAGTGTTAAAACATTTCCCACATTCTAAACATGAAAAAGGCTTCTCTCCTGTGTGAGTTCTCTGGTGCGTAACACATTCTGATTTAGTGTTAAAACATTTCCCACATTCTGAACAGGAAAAAGGCTTCTCCCCTGTGTGAGTTCTTTGGTGGGTAACAAAATGTGATTTATGTGCAAAACATTTCCCACATTCAGAACAGGAAAAAGGCTTCTCCCCTGTGTGAGTTCTTTGGTGGGTAACAAAATGTGATTTATGTGCAAAACATTTCCCACATTCTAAACATGAAAAAGGCTTCTTCTCTCCTGTGTGGATTCTCTGGTGCTTAACACAAACTGATTTATTGATAAAACATTTCCCACATTCTGAACATGAAACAGGCTTCTCCCCTGTGTGAGTTCTATGGTGTTCATTAAGATTCCCTTTATGATTAAAACATTTCCCACATTCTGAACATGAAAAAGGCTTCTCCCCTGTGTGAATTCTCTGGTGAGTAACAAAATCTGATTTCCGTGTAAAATATTTACCACATTCTGAACATGAAAATGACTTCTTTGCTTTAGGAGCAGTTTGTTTTTTAATGCCTCTTTTGTGACTTTGATTTTCCTTAGTAGTCAGTAAAGAATCAGAAGATGGGACCTGTTTCATAGGTTCAGATGACAGATCTTTGCTGTGAACGGATGATGATGTGTCTGGAGTAACGGCATTCATTTCAGGTGTATCTTGTAGGATATCAAGATCATCAGATTTAAAAATTGAAGATGTCAGCTGTCCCTCTGATCTCCTGGTACAGTCATCTAACATAATAAACAATTTTTTTAAATAAAATATCCTTGAGGTTTATATTTTTCAACACTTCTACTTAAAAAATGGCAAGCTATGTAAAAAACTTTATTTACCAAGACAATGACAGTTCACAGTCTAATTGAAAACCTTGTTGGATGAGCCAGTAGTGTGCGGTGTTCAACTGTTTGTTCATTCTGCCTCCCAAATGTATATATATAATTGCCTTAAATTGTCTGTCATCCACTTCCATCTGGATGTCCCCGAATCCCACAATCCACTGCGCCGCACCGGAAGTACGCCGACCGCTATTTTGGTACACCCAAGTGATGCCGCTCAGATCCAGGACGCAGCTGCGATCCCGAATACCCCTGGGATCCCAGCTGCCGCTTATATCCAGGCTGCCACTGTGATCCCTACCGGCGCTGGGATCCCGACCGCTACTCGGATCCCGGCCACCGCTCGGATCCCGGCCATCACTGCGATCATGAGGCTGTTAAAGGGGTGTAACGAGGGGGTATAAAGAGAGGGGTGTAATAAAGGGGGTATAATGAGAGGGTGTAATGAGGGGGGAGTAATGAGAGGGATGCCACCGCCAGACCCCCGCCAGGACCCACTGTCTGACTACATGCGCCGGATCCCACCGCTGCCTCCCCACCCACCTCCATGCAGTCACAGTCACCAGGAAAGACTGCGACTTGAGGCCTGTGCTGGAGATTGGGTGCGGCCACCCTCTGGAAGCACCGCACACCATCTCCAGCACAGATCGCAAAACAAAGTCTTTCCTGCCAGTTGTGACTGCATGGAAGTGGGTGGGCCGCCACCCCCAGCACCACAAAGCTGCCCCCATCGTGATGTTACTGCCCTCCCGATGCGATAGCATCGGGCACACATCTAGTATCAAATATAAAGAAACCAATCAATGTTATGTAGGCGAAAATAACACCAATTCTCATCTCACAAAAAACAAGTCCTCACTCAGGTCCATCATCTGTCAATGGAAAAACAGAGGTTCCCGCACTATTAGTGGCTCAAAGGCTGCTGAAAAGCAACAAGGTTTCCATAAACCAATCCAGCAAAATCCGCTCTCACTTCTGAGTCTTGCAGTGTGCGCAAACAACATATAGGCTGCGTGCACACGTTGCAGATTTTGCCGCGGATTTTTCCGCACAAAATCCACAGTTCTTGGGAGAAAACTCAGTTGCGTCTTTGATGCCTTTTTGCTGCGGTTTTTCAGGCGGATTTGTATGCGTTTTTGTAAGCTAAATAAAGATATCTTATTTAACAAAAAAAAAAGATTTGTGATGTCATTTCTGTCCAACCTCCTCATTTACATTTGTCCAACCCACACTCCATAACACACAGATACATAGATAATAGATAGAAGGATAAATAGATAGAAGGATAAATAAATAGAGAAATAGATAGATAGCTATAGGATAGATAGATAATAGATAGATAGATAGATAGATAGATAGATAGATAGATAGATAGATAGAAGGATAGATAGATAGAGAGATAGATAGAAGGATAGATAGATAATAGATAGATAGATAGAAGGATAGATAGATAGATAGAGAGATAGATAGAAGGGTAGATAGATAGATAATAGATAGATAGATAGATAGATAGATAGAAGGATAGATAGATAGATAATAGATAGATGGTGGCTTTTGTCCTCAACAGGATAAAATTTAGACTTAGCAGGTACGTTCAGGTGAAAACATTCATCTGTTTCTTCAGTATTTTCTGTGTTGGTTGGAGGGTTGGATTTATTTTCCTTAATAAAGAAATGTCTTTTAAGGTTTAATTTCCTTATGAAAATTTGTAAATCTAAAAATAAATTAAAATCCTTAGGTTTGTTGGAGAGACAGAAGGACAATCCTCTAGATAGGAGGGATTCCTCACTTTCAGAGAGTTTGTAGTCAGAAAGATTACAACTATTAGAAGTTAATTCATTAGCGATGGAGGGGTTAAGGTGGTATTTTTCCTCTTTTTCTCCCTCCCCTAGGTTCCTCTGTAGTGCTTTTTATTTTTACGGTTTTGGGTACAAAAAATTGGTTCAGTTGGGAGTTTTTTATTGCCCGGGGTAAAAGAGGAACCGTCCCGGATTTAGAGGCATCTGAATGACCCACTACAATAGTGTCATTGGTGGGGCTGGTGGAGTGGAGGTATCAGGGTCGTCAGGACCTAATGAGATAGTGGTTAGTGAAGGTACCAACATGCTTGGAGTGGTATCATGAATGGATAACTCAAGAAGTGAAAGAGGGAGAGAACTGGACAGATCCGAATTAGAGTTGGCTCCTTTGGTCCCAGATTTATTATTACCTCTCAGTGTCTTCGGGGCAGCAGTGGTTTTTATCTTTAAATTAGATTAATTTGTAATTTAATCTTTTCTAGATGTTTCCTGGCTTCGGATAGTGTTTGAGAATGATTTGGTACAATATTTGTGGTATGTCCTGATGAAGGGGTCACCTGAACCCCCCAAACACGTAGAAGAAACCACGTTAACACCTCTACAATTTCTGGAATTCTTCTTGCGGCAGCGCGGGGATGATCCTTCCTTCCAATCTAAGTGTATAAGCACTGACAGTGTAGCAGGCATAGCCCGATGGGACTTGTAGTACACACAGCCCCGCAGACCGCCCAATGACCCCCGCACAGCCCCGACATATGCCTAATGACCCCCGCACAGCCCGGCAGACCGCCCAATGACCCCCGCACAGCCACGGCGTATGCCTAATGACCCACGCACAGCCCAGCAGACCGCCCGATGACCCCCGCACAGCCCCGGCATATGCCTAATGACCCCCGCACAGCCCGGCATATGCCTAATGACCCCCGCACAGCCCCGGCATATGCCTAATGACCCCCGCACAGCCCAGCAGACCGCCTGATGACCCCCGCACAGCCCGGCAGACCGCCCAATGACCCCCGCACAGCCCCGACATATGCCTAATGACCCCCGCACAGCCCGGCATATGCCTAATGACCCCCGCACAGCCCCGCAGACCGCCCAATGACCCCCGCACAGCCCCGGCATATGCCTAATGACCCCCGCACAGCCCGGCAGACCGCCCAATGACCCCCGCACAGCCCCTGCATATGCCTAATGACCCCTGCACAGCCCGGCAGACCGCGCAATGACCCCCACACAGCCACGGCGTATACCTAATGACCCACGCACAGCCCAGCAGACCGCCCGATGACCCCCGCACAGCCCCGACATATGCCTAATGACCCCCGCACAGCCCCGGCATGTGCCTAATGACCCCCCGCACAGCCCCGCAGACCGCCCAATGACCCCCGCACAGCCCCGACATATGCCTAATGACCCCCGCACAGCCCCGGCATATGCCTAATGACCCACGCACAGCCCAGCAGACCGCCCGATGACCCCCGCACAGCCCCGACATATGCCTAATGACCCCCGCACAGCCCTGACATATGCCTAATGACCTTCGCACAGCCCGGCAGACCGCCTGATGACCCCCGCACACACAGGCCCATACACGCACACAGTCACCGCCCACACACATACACAAGCAGACAGTCTCCGCCGACACGCCGCCCCCACTCTTCCCCCCCCCCCTCCCGATCTGCAGCGTTTCATCCACAGCAAAAACGCAGATATTTTTTAGATCTGCGGTTTTGCTCCGGATATGCCCGACTTAATGCAAGTCAATGGGTGCAGAAACGCTGCAGATCCGCACAAAGAATTGACATGAACCCGCAGCGTTTCCACGCAGATTTTTCTGCAGCATGTGCACAGCGTTTTTCAATTTACATTCACTTTCATGGTACCGTACAACGCAGCTAACCTTATATAAGTCAGTTCAGATATGGTGTACCAAGATGGCGTCTGTGTCTTCAGACAACACCTTGGAAGGAATCCTTGGAATGCAGAAGCTGAGATACTGGATACCATATATGGAAGTGAAGCTGAAATGGACCTATCATAGACTGACACTGGCTACTCAGAAGATGGTGTGACACCCATTTCCCGTCTCTTTGTCTTGAGAATAAACTTCAGTTGTGTGCAAGCCTTTGCTGAGAAAGGAGTAGACATCTAACTCTGTGTTCGGTGTGACTCTTTAAGCGCGCACTCGGCCTATATTGGGTTAGGTACAAGTAATCATATAGATCTCTCTTTAAGGGATCACCCTCACACTAATACCAGGGGGTAGGAGGATCCTCCAGGTTTTAAGTTCTATAGAAAAGGGCTTTCACTGCCCAAAGTCATTTGAACAGTTTTGGGTGGAGGAGAATGTTGTGGTCTAGAGGCAAAATGGTGATCATGGTAATACGGCCGGACTACACCACCGATAAAGCAGCCACAGCCGGTGACTGAGAGGAATCTGTGACTTCTCTGCATTCAGTGGTTACTACTCACCTGGGTAGTCATATGTGGGAATCTTCTCTTTACACCACTCATCATCTCTCACATATGTCTCTGTAGTATTAATATGGGTCAGATCTTCACCCTGAAACAAATATTGTAAAAGTCACCGACAGATGGAGAAGTCCCATCTATGATCAGCTCTAATCCTGCCATCTCCACTGTTCTCATCACACAAGTATAAAACATATAATACTGGTGGATAAAACAAGACTGAGCACAAGACCTTCACAGCCGTCTACACATCATAGGGGAGATCTCCTGACACCTTCTCTCCATCTACCTGATGATCCTGAAGAGCACTGGGATCTTCTTGGTTACAGTCCTGTGGAAGAAGAGGACGGGGACATCTCTCTGGTGTTGTCCTCTTACTGGATAGATCTGGAGGAAACACATACAGGGACTGAATTCATTCTCTACATACAGATAATTATAAGCCGTGTGTATTTAGTCCTGTCTATTACCTGGAGATGTGAGGGGCTGGGGAACCTCCATTATGACGTCCTTGTACAGATCTCTGTGTCCTTCTAAATACTCCCACTCCTCCATGGAGAAATAGACAGCGACATCCTGACACCTTATAGGAACCTGACACATACAATGATACCGTCATCCCCCGATCCCTTCATAGTGTTACTGTATAATGTCCCAGCATTCCCAGCAGTGTCACCTCTCCAGTCAGCAGCTCAATCATCTTGTAGATGAGTTCTAGGATCTTCTGGTGATTGATGTCCTCATGGATCAGGGGGTGAGGTGGAGGCCCCGTGATTGAGTTCAGGGGTCTTCCACATCCCTCAGACACAGGGTCCTGACAGTGATCACTAGAGGTCTTCTTCACCACTGTGTAATCCTGGTTATGGAGAGACACATTAATAAATCTCACTACAGACATTTCCAGAGTCCTCACCTCTCCAGTTCTGTCCATCTGTTATTCCCATAGATAAGAATGATGTAATGTGACGTCATCAGAATCTCTCACCTCTCCAGTGAGACGGAAGAGGATCTCTAGGGTGAGGTGTAACATCCTCTCCGCCATCTTGTCTCTGTCCATATCCATCCTTGATGGGTAAATCAGGAAAGTTCTCTTTTGTAGAAGATCTTCACTGAGAGGATCCGATATTGTAGAGACCTGAATGAGAAGAAGATGATCCGATGTAACATCATAAGAATCCTGTGTAATAATACAATGACAGCAGCAATCTGCAGAGTCGGGAGATATGACTCTGCCAAACATATATATATACACATACACACATATATACAGAATATATCTATATATATAATTTCACCATCAAAGAAAGTAAGGACTGAAGCACTCACCGATCCATATTGAAAGTCCGTAGTTTATTTGTAGCAAAAGTTTAAAACTTCATGGCCGGGAGGCTGAAGAAAGGAGTGAGTAAACTCTGATGACGGCCTATCAGCGCTTCCACGGGTCAGCTATATATAACATATATATATATATATATATATATATATATATATATATATATATATATCTATTTATATAATCGTCTAACTCTGTCTGTCTGTAACGGAAATCCCGTGTCGCTGATTGGTCGTGGCCGGCAGGCCGCAACCAATCAGCGACAGGCGCAGTGCGCAGGCGCAGTACGGAATTTGAAGGACACGCCACCGCTACCGTCGGGAGATCAGCGGCGCTAGGAGTCGGGAGACTCCTCTGGACCGTGGGTACCATAAACCTGTAAAAATAGAATTAAAGCAAAAAATAGTGATATACTCACCCTCCGACGGCCCCCGGAGCTCTCCCGCCTCTAACCACGCAGCCGGCATCTTCCGTTCCCAGTAATGCTTTGCGAGAAAGACCGCTGATGACGTCGCAATCTCGCAAGCATCGCGCTCTCGAGAGTGACGTCATCTCCGGTAATTCGCGCTAAGCATAACTGGGAACGGAAGATGCCGGGAGCGTGGAGAGGAAAGAAAGAGTCCGGGGACCGTCGGAAGGTGAGAATAACCTTTTTTTAATTTTTTTTTATTCTTTTTTACATGCTATCTTTTACTATTGATGCTGCATAGGCATCATCAATAGTAAAAATCCACACTTGCGGACAAAAAAGAATATTACTCCTTCTTATCCAAAATGAAGCGAACCACAATTATATTAAAAACATGTAACTTTATTAAACAAAACAGAGATAATTGTCTGCTGTTTTTTTCCCCTTTTGGGGTAGATTATCAGGAAACAATGAATATGTAGCCAATTTTAAATGTCTTTATTTTGTTTAATAAAGTTACATGTTTGTAATATAATTGTGGTTCGCTTCATTTTGGATAAGAAGGAGTAATATTCTTTTTTACCCGCAAGTGTGGATTCATGTGTTGAAGTGCCTATTTAAATACTTGCAAAAAATTGTGGTTTCAATCAATAGTAAAAAGTTGATCACAATTGTCAAAAACACTATGCTTCACAAGTGTGACCAACCTGTCAATCACATTCCAAGCGATGCTTCAAATCGTTTGGTATGCGCTTGAATTCCGCGCGTGAAAAACGCATGTTTTCTGTGGCAAAACGCATGCGAATTTGGCCATATTCTAGAATACCCGATGCGTTAGAATTGGGCCACCATCTAGTATATACATATATTCGTCTAATTCTGTCTGTAACGGAAATCCCGCGTCGCTGATTGGTCGCGCCCGGGGACGACACTGAAGGTGGAGGAAGATGGCGCCGCAGCAGTCCTCCACAGGAACTTCACCAACGATGTGCCCTGCCTTAACTTGAGCAGAGGAGGGCGAAAAACCCCCGGTCGGCAAAGATCAAGCCTAAGGCAGGATGCAGATACTGTTCAGAAGGAAATCTCCACACCGGCCGAACATCGGGTAGCGGTGACGTCACCACAAAGGAAGAAGATGGCGCGTGCAGCAGGCAGAGAGGGAACCTTCACCAGCGGTGTGCCCAGGGAAAACAAGGTCAGATGAGGGTCCAGCCCCCCAGGTCTGCAAGGGGCAATCCCAAAGTCGATTCCAGAAGCCTTTCCAAAGCAATTTTCTACACCGCCCGAACATTCATTGCATTATTCTTAAATCTTCATAAATAAACTACATACATATTCTAGAATACCCGATGCGTTAGAATCGGGCCACCATCTAGTATAGTATAATTATATATATATATATATATATATATATATATATATATATACATACATATATATATATACATACATTATAGCAGAGTCATATCTCCCGACTCCGGAGATTGCATGCTGTCGTTGTAGGCCCAGACCAGATAGTATGGAGATGAATGAGGGAGACCAAAGTTAAAAAATAGACTTTCCTTCACTTAACAAGAACTTGATGAGAAGTATATACATCAGATGGCAGGCACAACACTTTTGCTGATTTAATAGCAGAATATAGCCGATCATGCACAGCACAAAAGCCGGTGTTTCCCAAGCTGTGTGAAGGTGCGGTAAACACCGGTGTAGCGCTTCTGATTGGCGGTAAAATCATCCCCGCCGGTCACAGAGCCGTGGTTCCCACGTTGTCAGAACACAGCATAACCGCTCAGCTGTGATTGGAGGTAAAAAGTTTACCTCCGGTCACTGGTGTCAGCTCTAATCCTGCCATCTCTACCGTTCTCATCACACAAGTATAAAACATATAATACTGGTGGATAAAACAAGACTGAGCACAAGACCTTCACAGCCGTCTACACATCATAGGGGAGATCTCCTGACACCTTCTCTCCATCTACCTGATGATCCTGAGGAACACTGGGATCTTCTTGGTTACAGTCCTGTGGAAGAAGAGGACGGGGACATCTCTCTGGTGTTGTCCTCTTACTGGATAGATCTGGAGGAAACACATACAGGGACTGAATTCATTCTCTACATATATTATATGCGGTGTGTATTTAGTCCTGTCTATTACCTGGAGATGTGAGGAGCTGGGGAACCTCCATTATGACGTCCTTGTATAGATCTCTGTGTCCTTCTATATACTCCCACTCCTCCATGGAGAAATAGACAGCGACATCGTGACACCTTATAGGAACCTGACACACACAATGATACCGTCAATCCCCCCCGATCTCTTCATAGTGTTACTGTATAATGTCAGTCTGTCATTCCAAGGATGTCGTTCTAAGGATAACATCTGAAATATGCCTGAAAATGACTCCCTTGCTCTAGATGCTTCATTATTATTATTACTATGCTTCACTATTACTATCACTCTGACAATTGATCTGCTTCATCCACAGGTATGTGTTCTGGCTGCAATAACATCATCACCCATCTTTCCTGAACCACAATCACCCCTGTATCTGTCTGCTATCAATGGTATGTATCCCGGCTGCAATACCATCATCACCCCTGTATCTGTCTGATATCAATGGTATGTATCCCGGCTGCAATACCATCATCATCCATCTTTCCTGAACCCCAATCACCCCTGTATCTGTCTGCTATCACTGGTATGTGTTCAGGCTGCAATACCATCATCACCCAGCTTTCCTGAACCCCAATCACCCCTGTATCTGTCTGCTATCACTGGTATGTGTTCTGGCTGCAATACTATCTCCCTTTGCATTTCCTCTTGTGACTTTAATTAATCGTCTCCTGTGTCTGCATCCAGTCTCCCTACTGCTCCTCCCTTTCTGATCACACCTGGGCCCTTTCATGTGCTGTTAAGTTAGTATAAATTCAGACTAAGAGGTCTGTCTGACCTCGGTCTGTCATTGCAAGGATGTTTTCTAAGGATAACATCTGAAATGAGCCTGAAGTGACCAGAAGGTATGACTAACTGCTGCATTTAGATGTACTAAATTTCTTTTGCCTTTTATATTACTCTCACCATGCTGACATACGCACTAACAGTTTTGGCTCCACTACTCCTCACTCTCCTTCGCTATCCGCAAACCCCATCACCCGCTAACCAAATAATAATCTCTCCTTCCCTCTTGCCTCCCCACCTGACCTCCTCTGCTGACCTGCTCCTTGACCTCAGAGCTCTCCTAATAAAATACAAAACAAGCCACACACCCTCCTTCTCCCACATGCTCTCCCTCTCTCTGCTTCTCCTCACTGCTGACGATATATCTCTCAACCCTGGACCCCCACAGCCCATACCTCCCATTATTACCCCCTTCTATCGTTCCCAAATCAACACAAACACCAGAAATCTTTCCCACCTCAAATCCATGCCCTTGACACCCACCACCCTGCTCCCACTCTTTGGATCACTCTGGAATGCCAGCTCCATCTGCAATAAACTCCATGTGATTCACGACCTCTTTACCTCTCGTAATTTTTCCTTCCTTGGCCTCACCGAAACATGGCTGACACCCTCCGACACTGCCTCCCCTGCTGTGCTAGGTTACGGCGGCCTCCACTTCACCTACACTCCTCGCCCTGGCAACAGACATGACGGGGGAGTGGGCCTTCTCCTTTCTTCCAATTGCAGCTTCAACCCAATCCAACCTCTACCCTCCCTTATCCTCCCCTCTTTTGAAGTCCACTCTGTCCGCAGCATCTACTCTCCCTCCAACCTCCAAGTGGCCGTCCTATACCGACCTCCAGGTCCGACCACTGCCTTCATTGACCAATTCTCCACCTGGTTCCTTCACTTTCTCTCTGCTGACATTCCCACCATCATCATGGGTGACTTCAACATCCCCATTGACAACCACCATTCAGCAGCCTCCAAACTCCTGTCCCTTACATCATCCTTTGGACTTACTCTGTGGTCCTCCTCAGCCACCCACACAGACGGACATACATTAGACCTGGTTTTCACCCGCCTCTGCTGTCTTTCTAACTTCACCACCTCCCCTCTATCTGACCACCATCTACGCACTTTCTCATCCCTGTCCTCCTCACCTGTCACCCATGTCCAGCAGCATGCGCACCCCCACAGAAACCTCACACATCTAGACACTCACAAACTCTCTTACTCTATTCTACCACTGTCCTCCATATCTTCACTCCACGACACAGACACTGCCACTAGTTTCTACAATGCCACTCTTGCATCAGCCATCGACTCGGTCGCCCCTGTCATGCATAACAGAGTGCGACGAATCAATAGACAACCCTGACACAATAACACCACTAAAAAGCGTCGGCAAGCATTCAGAATTGCAGAACGGCGCTGGAAGAAAACGCATTCGCAAGACGACTTCACTGCACTCAAACAAGCAACACTTGCATTCAAATCTGCCCTCACCTCTGCTAAACAGGCCTACTTTACATCCCTTGTATCTTCCTTATCCCACAACCCCAAACAGTTGTTCAGTACTTTTAACTCCCTCCTCCACCCACCACTGCCCCCTCCAACCTCCCTCATCTCTGCCGAGGACTTTGCGCACACTTCAAAAACAAGATGGCCCAAACATGGCATGTCTTTATTGCTCAACCACCACAACCCCTTTACACACCAGACCAAAGCCCAAACCCCATAACCTCCCTATATAACATCACTGAAGGGGAGCTTGCTCATCTCTCCAAATCACACCTCACCACTTGTGCACTTGATCCTATGCCATCTCACCTCCTCCACAACCTCGCCACCACTCTTATTCCATCCCTAAACCACCTCTTCAACCTATCATTTACTTCTGGTACCTTCCCTTCTGCTTTCAAACATGCCACAATCACGCCTATCCTTAAAAAGCCGACCCTCGACCCAATAGCCACATCTAGCTATCGCCAAATATCGCTGCTCCCATTCGCTTCTAAACTCCTGGAGCAGCATGTCCACGCTCACCTTTCCTCCCACCTCTCATCTAACTTGCTCTTTGACAATCTACAATCTGGCTTCCGCCCCCATCATTCCACTGAGACAGCCCTGACCAGAATTACCAATTACCTACTTACAGCCAAATCTATGGGACAACACTCTATACTCCTCCTTCTAGACCTGTCCTCTGCTTTCAACACAGTTGACCACTGCCTCCTACTACACATCCTCTCCTCCTTCGGCATCAAAGATCTCGCCCTATCCTGGATTTCCTCATACCTTTCCAACCGCACATTCAGCGTCTCCCACTCCCACACTACCTCCTCATCCCACCCTCTCTCTGTTGGAGTTCCCCAAGGCTCTGTTCTAGGACCCCTACTCTTCCCAATCTATACACTTGGCCTGGGGCAACATGGAGTCCCATGGATTCCAGTACCACCTTTATGCCGATGATACTCAGATCTACCTCTCTGGCCCAGACGTCACCTCTCTGCTCTCCAGAATCCCAGAGTGTCTATCAGCCATATCCTCCTTCTTCTCCTCTCGCTTCCTCAAACTCAATGTGGACAAATCTGAACTCATCATCTTTCCCCCATCTCACAGATCTTCCTTACCCGACATTTCTATAACAATTGACATCACGCTTTCCCCCCTACCCAAGGTCCACTGCCTGGGAGTAACCCTTGACTCTGCCCTGTCCTTCAAACCGCACATCCAAGCTCTCTCCACCTCCTGCCGCCTCCAGCTCAAAAATATTTCCAGAATCTGTCCCTTCCTCAACTCTCAATCTACTAAACTACTTGTGCATGCCCTCATCATCTCCCACCTCGACTATTGCAACATCCTTTTCTGTGGCTTCCCTGCTAACACCCTTGCATCTCCCAAGTCCATCCTTAACTCTGCCGCCTGACTAATTCATCTCTCTCCTCGCTACTCCTCTGCTTCTCCCCTCTGCAAATCTCTTCACTGGCTCCCATTCCCTCAGCGTATCCAATTAAATTTACTAATACTGACCTACAAGGCCATCTATAACCTGTCTCCCCCATATGTCTCTGAACTAATCTCCTGATACCTTCCCTCACGTAATCTCTGGTCCTCCCAAGACCTCCTTCTCTCCTCCACACTTATTCGCTCCTCACCCAACCGCCTCCAAGACTTCTCCCGAAGTGTCCCTATTCGCTGGAATTCTTTGCCCCAACACGTCCGGCTATCAACCACACTCGGATCCTTCAGACGGAACCTGAAAACCCACCTCTTCAAAAAAGCCTACAGCCTGCAATGACTCCACTACCTCTTAACCACTACCGCAGATATCACCTCAACCAACACCGGAACTGCTGCAACCCCCCAACCTACTGTCTCCTTCCCCACCATCCTGTAGCATGTAAGCCCGAAAGGGCAGGGTCCTCTCTCCCCTCTGTATCAGTCTGTCATTGTTAGTTTGTTTACTGTCGGTGATATCTGTAATTCTATGTAACCCCTTCTCATGTACAGCACCATGGAACCAATGGTGCTTTATAAATAAATAGTAATAATGTCCCAGCATTCCCAGCAATGTCACCTCTCCAGTTAGCAGCTCAATCATCTTGTAGATGAGTTCTAGGATCTTCTGGTCATTGATGTCCTCATGGATCAGGGGGTGAGGTGGAGGCCCCGTGATTTGGCTCAGGGGTCTTCCCCATCCCTCAGACACAGGGTCCTGACAGCGATCACTAGAGGTCTTCTTCACCACTGTGTAATCCTGGTAATGGAGAGACACATTAATAACTCTCACTACAGACATTTCCAGAGTCCTCACCTCTCCAGTTCTGTCCGTTATTCCCATAGATAAGAATGATGTAATGTGACATCATCAGAATCTCTCACCTCTCCAGTGAGACGGAGGAGGATCTCTAGGGTGAGGTGTAATATCCTCTCCGCCATCTTGTCTCTGTCCATATACATCCTTGATGGGTAAAGCAGGAAAATTCTCTTTTGTAGAAGATCTTCACTGAGAGGATCCCATATTGTAGAGACCTGAATGAGAAGAAGATGATCCGATGTAACATCATAAGAATCCTGTGTAATAATACAATTACTGGAGATAATAAGGGAAACATATGAGGAGATTTATTATCTTACAGGGTTTAGTTTTCTCCCCTGACATCTACTAATAAAACCTATATATTTAGGCCACAGACAACAAGCAGTTTCCTCCTCGGAGTCGGCAGCTGAACACGTTCCTCATAGACTCATCTTCCATAACGCTAATTCTCGTCTCATTACCGACACTGGAATCGGCATTAGCAATACTGCAGGAGAGATTCATTACACGCGACATGAGAAATAACTCCTTCATGGTGAGGACGACATCTTCATCTTCTACTGCGGCTCTAGAGACAGATTTGGCCAGAGTCGGTCACTGCCTCCATCCCCACCGGCCGTCTATATGAAGGTTTCCCGTCTTCCCCGCACTGGAATCTTCTATCCCGTTAGATCTCAGCTCTGAGTCACACACAGAAGTTTGAGGCTTTTAGAAAAGATTTTTTGTTTCCACAATCAACGCGGACAGAAATGATCTGATCTCAAAGTCTCCATGTACAGTGATTTATGGGGATTATTTCTGGCCTTAGGCTTTCCTATGTTACAAGAAAAACTCCAGAAAAAGCCAAAATTTAAATGTTTCTAAGGAAAATTGGCTCCAACAATTCTTGTAAGAAGAAAAAAATATTTAAAAAGCAAAACACATTTTATAGTTTTTAACATGTTAAACATTTATTAAAAAGAAATTAATCTTTTTGGGCCCCAGAACATAGATGTACACCGCAGGGACGGCACAGATGAGGCTGCAACAAAAACCCTGAAAAGCAAACATGACATCTAAGAAGGTGTGACAGAGTTTGGCTGAATGCCCCCCGCCTCCAAGTACTCGATAGTATGGGGCGGCCTAGTTACTGCGATACTTACATGCCTAATAACGGGGTCTGGGCTGCAATGTATGAAGGTCTATTAGGTCGGGCCAGAGGCAGCGTCCAATAAGTTACCTTATAACGCCCCCATACACATTAGACTAAAGTTCCATGAAAGCACTGACTTCGGGGGGTTTGGCCGACCATACAATGTATTTGGGGGCCTCCAGACAGATGATGTCAGGGCAGAGAAGGATCCGGCATCCTGAATTTCAGAGGATAATCCGTTTGTTCTTCCTGTAGATAATCCTCCTCTAGAGGAGTCTGGAGGCGACTCTCTCATACAGACCACAGGAAAGCTGGAATATTTGTGTGTATGGGGGAGTCGGGAGAGATCGCCGTCTGCCAAATGACCGTTCAGCCAACTCTGATCTCATGTGTATGGGGCCGTTAGTATTACACTGACAGGCAGTGATGATACACGGCACTACAGTAGTACAGGGCATCACCGGAGCCATCAGAGGCTTGTATGTTGTATGATCGCACTGATCAGAGGGGTTTAAAAAAAGGTTTGAAGTGGAAAAAAAAATCACAGTTTCATCAACAAGAAATATCCATCACTATATGGAAAGCAGAGTCACTGCACAATGTTAGTTACGTCTCGTCCATAACTACTTTATTATACTCTATTATCCTGTACACAGTGGAGTAGATAGAAATCACAGATCCCACAGCAATAGCTGGAATTGGACCCTCCAATGCAAAGAAAAAAAATCTATCTATCTATATACACTGTTCAAAAAAATAAAGGGAACACTTAAATAACAGAATATAACTCCAAGTAAATCAAACTTCTGTGAAATCAAACTGTCCACTTAGGAAGCAACACTGATTGACAATCAATTTCACATGCTGCTGTGCAAATGGAATAGACAACAGATGGAAATTATTGGCAATTATCAAGACACCCTCAATAAAGGAGTGGTTCAGCAGGTGGGGACCACAGACCACATCTCAGTACCAATGCTTCTGGATGATGTTTTAGTCACTTTTGAATGTTGGTTGTGCTTTCACACTCGTGGTAGCATGAGACGGACTCTACAACCCACACAAGTGGCTCAGGTAGTGCAGCTCAATCAGGATGGCACATCAATGCGAGCTGTGGCAAGAAGGTTTGCTGTGTCTGTCAGCGTAGTGTCCAGAGGCTGGAGGCGCTACCAGGAATAGGCCAGTACACCAGGAGATGTGGAGGGGGCCGTAGGAGGGCACCAACCCAGCAGCAGGACCGCTACCTCCACCTTTATGCAAGGAGGAACAGGAGGAGCACTGCCAGAGCCCTGCAAAATGATCTTCAGCAGGCCACAAATGTGCATGTGTCTGTACAAACGGTTAGAAACCGACTCCATGAGGATGGTCTGAGGGCCCGATGCCCACAGATGGGGGTTGTGCTCACAGCCCAACACCGTACAGGACGCTTGGCATTTGCCACAGAACACCAGGGTTGGCAAATTCACCACTGGCGCCCTGTGCTCTTCACAGATGGAAGCAGGTTCACACTGAGCACATGTGACAGACGTGACAGAGTCTGGAGACGCCGTGGAGAGCGATCTGCTGTCTGCAACATCCTTCAGCATGACCGGTTTGGCAGTGGTCAGTAATGGTGCGGGGTGGCATTTCTTTGGAGGGTCACACGATGTTGGGCTGCGAGCACAACCCCCATGGAGACACAATTGTGCCTTTACCTGGAGATAAATTCCCAGTGGGGGCAATTTCCAAAATGCAATAACTTAAGTGGGGAATTCAGCTCTTTTCTCACTTAAGGGATCTGTATATGGAGTCTACAAACTACAGTGGGGAAAATAAGGATTTGTTACGCTGCCAATTTTGGGGCTAAAGTCACATTTTTGTGAGGAAAAAAGTAAAATTGTCATTTTTTCCTTCCACATTGCTTAAATTTCTGTCACACTGTCCGAATTCAGATATTGTCCTAGTCAGAAAGGAGAATACAGGGAGCGAAAGGGTTAATAGGACTCACAGGAGGAACCGGCCCAGAAAGCAGAAGACCAGGAGTGTCTGCCACATATATGACTGCTCTGTGCACACAGGACCTGTGATGAGGTCACAGGAGGGGAGGAGTCAGGGGTCACATGATCAGGGGCCTCAGTGTGTGCAGGACTCAGTGTGCTGGAGCGCTCCCGATAATCAGCTGCGTGTGTCGCGCTGTGTGATAGTCACAGCACCTGCATGGAGAGCGACACATGCAGCTGATTATCGGGAGCGCTCCAGGGATCCGGGGTCCCGATGCAGCTATCCGGTAAGCGATATTAGCCAATAACAACTTCTCCGACAATATTCGCTCATCTCTAGTAATAACAGCTCAAAGAAATTAACCGAAATTTTCATTAAGATTAATAGCAAGACCCTATTAAATATTGAGCACCAGTGGGATGAAGCATTGACAGCGGCATGTAAAAGTGTGGGCGCCCCTGGTCAAAATGACCGTTATTGTGAGCAGTAGTAAGATGAAGATGAAATGATCTCTAAAAGGCCGAACCTCTAAGATGACACATGGCCTTTGTATTTTAGGCAACAATAATAAAAATATATATATATATATATATATATATATATATATATATATATATATATATATATATATAGACAATTTCATAATTGCAAAAAGTAAAAGGGGCGATGCAAAACTTTGGGCACATTTAGAGATTTGTGTACTGAGATAATTTTGATCAAGATTTCACACCTTAATTCGCTTGTTAGGGTTATGGTGAGATCACATGGAGACCAGGAGCTACAGTCTGAGGAAAGGGCTAAAAAGCCTTCACTAGACCCCTGTACAGCTGTATAATGAGGCCCAGGCTTTATAGTGAAAGGTCAGGAGTGAGGGCCTGTTCCCAGGAGCTACAGTCTGAGGAAAGGGCTAAAAAGCCTTCACTAGACCCCTGTACAGCTGTATAATGAGGCCCAGGCTTTATAGTGAAGGGACAGGAGTGAGGGCCTGATCTCAGGAGCTACAGTCTGAGGAAAGGGCTAAAAAGCCTTCACTAGACCCCTGTACAGCTGTATAATGAGGCCCAGGCTTTATAGTGAAGGGACAGGAGTGAGGGCCTGTTCCCAGGAGCTACAGTCTGAGGAAAGGGCTAAAAAGCCTTCACTAGACGCCTGTACAGCTGTATAATGAGGCCCAGGCTTTATAGTAAAGGGACAGGAGTGAGGGCCTGTTCCCAGGAGCTACAGTGTGAGGAAAGGCCTAAAAAGCCTTCACTAGACCCCTGTACAGCTGTATAATGAGGCCTAGGCTTTATAGTGAAGGGACAAGAGTGAGGGCCTGTTCCCAGGAGCTACACACTGAGGAAAGGGCTAAAAAGCCTTCACTAGACCCCTGTACAGCTGTATAATGAGGCCCAGGCTTTATAGTGAAGGGACAGGAGTGTGGGCCTGATCCCAGGAGCTACAGTCCAAGGAAAGGGCTAAAAAGCCTTCACTAAACCCCTGTACAGCAGTATAATGAGGCCCAGGCTTTATAGTGAAGGGACAGGAGTGAGGGCCTGTTCCCAGGAGCTACAGTCTGAGGAAAGGACTAAAAAGCCTTCACTAGACCCCTGTACAGCTGTATAATGAGGCCCAGGCTTTATAGTGAAGGGACAGGAGTGAGAGCCTGATCCCAGGAACTACAGTCTGTGGAAAGGGCTAAAAAGCCTTCACTAGACCCCTGTACAGCAGTATAATGAGGCACAGGCTTTATAGTGACGGGACAGGAGTGAGGGTCTGTTCCCATGAGCTACAGTCTGTGGAAAGGGCTAAAAAGCCTTCACTAGACCCCTGTACAGCTGTATAATGAGGCTCAGGCTTTATAGTGAAGGGACAGGAGTGAGGGCCTGTTCCCAGGATCTACAGACTGAGGAAAGGGCTAAAAAGCCTTCACTAGAAACCTGTACAGCTGTATAATGAGGTCCAGGCTTTATAGTGAAGGGACAGGAGTGGGGGCCTGTTCCCAGGAGCTACAGTCTGAGGAAAGGGCTAAAAAGCCTTCACTAGACCCCTGTACAGCTGTATAATGAGGCCTAGGCTTTATAGTGAAGGGACAAGAGTGAGGGCCTGTTCCCAGGAGCTACACACTGAGGAAAGGGCTAAAAAGCCTTCACTAGACCCCTGTACAGCTGTATAATGAGGCCCAGGCTTTATAGTGAAGGGACAGGAGTGTGGGCCTGATCCCAGGAGCTACAGTCCAAGGAAAGGGCTAAAAAGCCTTCACTAAACCCCTGTACAGCAGTATAATGAGGCCCAGGCTTTATAGTGAAGGGACAGGAGTGAGGGCCTGTTCCCAGGAGCTACAGTCTGAGGAAAGGACTAAAAAGCCTTCACTAGACCCCTGTACAGCTGTATAATGAGGCCCAGGCTTTATAGTGAAGGGACAGGAGTGAGAGCCTGATCCCAGGAACTACAGTCTGTGGAAAGGGCTAAAAAGCCTTCACTAGACCCCTGTACAGCAGTATAATGAGGCACAGGCTTTATAGTGACGGGACAGGAGTGAGGGTCTGTTCCCATGAGCTACAGTCTGTGGAAAGGGCTAAAAAGCCTTCACTAGACCTCTGTACAGCTGTATAATGAGGCTCAGGCTTTATAGTGAAGGGACAGGAGTGAGGGCCTGTTCCCAGGATCTACAGACTGAGGAAAGGGCTAAAAAGCCTTCACTAGAAACCTGTACAGCTGTATAATGAGGTCCAGGCTTTATAGTGAAGGGACAGGAGTGGGGGCCTGTTCCCAGGAGCTACAGTCTGAGGAAAGGGCTAAAAAGCCTTCACTAGACCCCTGTACAGCTGTATAATGAGGTCCAGGCTTTATAGTGAAGGGACAGGAGTGGGGGCCTGTTCCCAGGAGCTACAGTCTGAGGAAAGGGCTAAAAAGCCTTCACTAGACCCCTGTACAGCTGTATAATGAGGCCCAGGCTTTATAGTGAAGGGACAAGAGTGAGGGCCTGTTCCCAGGAGCTACAGTCTGAGGAAAGAGCTAAAAAGCCTTCACTAGACCCCTGTACAGCTGTATAATGAGGCCCAGGCTTTATAGTGAAGGGACAGGAGTGAGGGCCTGTTCCCAGGAGCTACAGTCTGAGGAAAGGACTAAAAAGCCTTCACTAGACCCCTGTACAGCTGTATAATGAGGCCCAGGCTTTATAGTGAAGGGACAGGAGTGAGAGCCTGATCCCAGGAACTACAGTCTGAGGAAAGGGCTAAAAAGCCTTCACTAGACCCCTGTACAGCTGTATAATGAGGCACAGGCTTTATAGTGACGGGACAGGAGTGAGGGTCTGTTCCCAGGAGCTACAGTCTGAGGAAAGGGCTAAAAAGCCTTCATTAGACCCCTGTACAGCTGTATAATGAGGCCCAGGCTTTATAGTGAAGGGACAGGAGTGAGGGCCTGTTCCCAGGAGCTACAGACTGAGGAAAGGGCTAAAAAGCCTTCACTAGACCCCTGTACAGCTGTATAATGAGGTCCAGGCTTTATAGTGAAGGGACAGGAGTGGGGGCCTGTTCCCAGGAGCTACAGTCTGAGGAAAGGGCTAAAAAGCCTTCACTAGACCCCTGTACAGCTGTATAATGAGGCCCAGGCTTTATAGTGAAGGGACAAGAGTGAGGGCCTGTTCCCAGGAGCTACAGTCTGAGGAAAGGGCTAAAAAGCCTTCACTAGACCCCTGTACAGCCGTATAATGAGGCCCAGGCTTTATAGTGAAGGGACAGGAGTGAGGGCCTGTTCCCAGGAGCTACAGTCTGAGGAAGGGGCTAAAAAGCCTTCACTAGACCCCTGTACAGCTGTATAATGAGGCCTAGGCTTTATAGTGAAGGGACAAGAGTGAGGGCCTGTTCCCAGGAGCTACACACTGAGGAAAGGGCTAAAAAGCCTTCACTAGACCCCTGTACAGCTGTATAATGAGGCCCAGGCTTTATAGTGAAGGGACAGGAGTGAGGGCCTGTTCCCAGGAGCTACAGTCTGAGGAAAGGGCTAAAAAGCCTTCACTAGACCCCTGTACAGCTGTATAATGAGTCCCAGGCTTTATAGTGAGGGGACAGGAGTGAGGGCCTGATCCCAGGAGCTACAGACTGAGGAAAGGGCTAAAAAGCCTTCACTAGACCCCTGTACAGCTGTATAATGAGGCCCAGGCTTTATAGTGAGGGGACAGGAGTGAGGGCCTGTTCCCAGGAGCTACAGTCTGAGGAAAGGGCTAAAAAGCCTTCACTAGACCCCTGTACAGCTGTATAATGAGGCCCAGGCTTTATAGTGAAGGGACAGGAGTGAGGGCCTGTCCCCAGGAGCTACAGTCTGAGGAAAGGGCTAAAAAGCCTTCACTAGACCCCTGTACAGCTGTATAATGAGGCCCAGGCTTTATAGTGAGGGGACAGGAGTGAGGGCCTGATCCCAGGAGCTACAGACTGAGGAAAGGGCTAAAAAGCCTTCACTAGACCCCTGTACAGCTGTATAATGAGGCCCAGGCTTTATAGTGAGGGGACAGGAGTGAGGGCCTGTTCCCAGGAGCTACAGTCTGAGGAAAGGGCTAAAAAGCCTTCACTAGACCCCTGTACAGCTGTATAATGAGGCCCAGGCTTTATAGTGAAGGGACAGGAGTGAGGGCCTGTCCCCAGGAGCTACAGTATGAGGAAAGGGCTAAAAAGCCTTCACTAGACCCCTGTACAGCCGTATAATGAGGCCCAGGCTTTATAGTGAAGGGACAGGAGTGAGGGCCTGTTCCCAGGAGCTACAGTCTGAGGAAAGGGCTAAAAAGCCTTCACTAGACCCCTGTACAGCTGTATAATGAGGCCTAGGCTTTATAGTGAAGGGACAAGAGTGAGGGCCTGTTCCCAGGAGCTACACACTGAGGAAAGGGCTAAAAAGCCTTCACTAGACCCCTGTACAGCTGTATAATGAGGCCCAGGCTTTATAGTGAAGGGACAGGAGTGAGGGCCTGTTCCCAGGAGCTACAGTCTGAGGAAAGGGCTAAAAAGCCTTCACTAGACCCCTGTACAGCTGTATAATGAGGCCCAGGCTTTATAGTGAGGGGACAGGAGTGAGGACCTGATCCCAGGAGCTACAGACTGAGGAAAGGGCTAAAAAGCCTTCACTAGACCCCTGTACAGCTGTATAATGAGGCCCAGGCTTTATAGTGAGGGGACAGGAGTGAGGGCCTGTTCCCAGGAGCTACAGTCTGAGGAAAGGGCTAAAAAGCCTTCACTAGACCCCTGTACAGCTGTATAATGAGGCCCAGGCTTTATAGTGAGGGGACAGGAGTGAGGGCCTGTTCCCAGGAGTTACAGTCTGAGGAAAGGGCTAAAAAGCCTTCACTAGACCACTGTACAGCTGTATAATGAGGCCCAGGCTTTATAGTGAAGGGACAGGAGTGAGGGCCTGTCCCCAGGAGCTACAGTATGAGGAAAGGGCTAAAAAGCCTTCACTAGACCCCTGTACAGCTGTATAATGAGGCTCAGGCTTTATAGTGAAGGGACAGGAGGGAGAAAAGTGGGGAAAGGAGAAAGAAGAGCTGGACTGCCGATCACTAACCTGCAGAGCCACACGCCACATATATGGCTGCTCTGTGCACAGGACCTGTGATGAGGTCACAGGAGGGGAGGAGTCAGGGGTCACATGATCTCCGGAGTGCAGACCACCATGGAGCCTTCTCCTCAGTCAGTGACATTCCCGCCATTATTCGCCCCTCACTACTGGCACAATTACCCCGCGCCGCCTTCTCTACACAGTGTTATGTGTGGAATGTAACGTGTGATTTCTCTGGAGGGAAATAGACCCCACACAGGAGGGAATTCTCACCAGTTACCGGCCGTCTACTATATGGCGGCATATGATTGTGCTATCGACTCCACACCAGGAGCTAAAATGCCCAAATCTCTAAAGTAACCGCTATAAGAGAAGATGTAACAAATTTCCCCTAAACTCACACAGCGGAGGAGGCCTCACTTGGAGCAATGTGACTCGCGCACAGAAAATCTATTCCCGGTTCTGTGATTAAGTTATCGGCCGACAGGAAGAAGAAAGGTCTGAATTACAGCCCAGACTGGAGGAGAAACTGCAGGAGTTAGAATTGGCCAATCAGCGCTCTTCACCCCTATACTTCTCTACACAAATACAAGATATGAAATGACAATTAGACGCCATTCTCACCACCAGAACGGAGAGGCGCTAACTTGGAGTAAAGCCGCGTTTTATCACCATGCCAATAAGCCTAATAAGATGCCGCTCGTAAGCTCAGAATGAGAGAGTCACTGGATATAATCTCCTCTATAAAAGACCCTAAGGGTCAGATCTCAGCCCACCCCGATGTCATGTATAGCACTTATAATGAATACCCCCAGAATTTGTATTCCCCCCACAATCACCCCCCCCTCACTACTGGAGTCATTCCTTCACACACTACATCTACCTAACCTGACTGAGTCCGCGGCACAACAACTCCATTTACACATCTCTGAGGAGGAAATAGTTTCAACAATCAAAAAACTAAAAAGAGGAAAGGCCCCGGGGCCGGATGGTCTTACAGCAATATATTATAAAAAATGCAGCGATGTGCTGACACCACATATAAAAACCTCTGTAATTCACTACTAAATGGCTCACAGCTGCCCCCTGAGCTCTACGTGGCGCATGTAACCGTAATCCCTAATCCTAAGAAAGATCATCTCACAACAAATTATAGACCTATATCCCTCTTATACATTGACTTCAAAATCTTTACATCCATTGTGACTAACAGGATCAATCCTCCCTCACCTCATCCATCGGGATCAGGTTGGTTTTATACCAGCGCGACAGGCCCCAGATAATATTAGGAGAGGGTTAAATATTATTCATACAACTAACCTACAGCGAAAGCGACTTCTCCTGCTTGCATTAGATATTGAGAGGGCTTCCGATTCAGCGTCCTGGACATATCTCTTTACGGTTCTATCGGAAGTCGGATTCTCCCCTAAACTTATAAAGTGCCTCCAATTGTTATATGATAGCCCTATCGCTTATGTAAAACTCCCGTCACCACACCCCCCTCCAATTAATATTCAGAGGGTACCAGGCAGGGCTGTCTTCTATCTCCGGATCTTTTTGCACTTGCAATGGAACCCATTGTGGAAGCAATAAGGAGAGATCAGAATATCCTGGGCCCTGAGAATATGGGAGACCAATATAAAGTCAGCCTCTTTGCGGATGATCTCCTGCTAACATTAATAAGTCCCCACACTACACTCCCTCACTTGTTTTCTCTCCTTCACGAATTTGAGATGATCTCAGGGTTAAAGATTAACATTGATAAATCCAAAGCATTTTTTGTAAATTTTCCTAAGACAGAGCAAACTAATATAGCCTCCCATTTTGGGTTTATAGACAAAGAACATTACTGTATTTTTCGGACTACAAGACGCACCGGACCATAAAACGCACCCCAATTTTCAGAAGGAAAATAGGGAAAAAAATAATAATGTGTCAAATGGGGGTCCGTCTTACAGTCCGAATTCAGCTTACCTGGGAAGGGATCCGGCACAGGTGGAGGAGTATTCACAGGGGTCATTCAGTGGTCCAGGCTCGTGCGGTGACGGCTCTGTGCTGGGGCAGGTTGGTTATGCTGGGCAGCTGTGCTGGGGCAGGGGCAGCTGTGCTGGGGCAGCTGTGCTGGGGCAGGGGCAGGTGGCCTGTGCTGGGTGAGGGTGGTGGCGGGCTGTGCTCCGGTGCAGGGGCGGCGGCTCCGCCGGCATTTCCTCGCAGCCCGGAGTCCCCCGCACATCCCTTGCTGGCTGCCGCCATGTTGCGGTGGCCTCCGGGAACATGGCTGCCGGAAAGATGGCCGCCGGTCCGGGGACGGCGCATGCGCGGGTTCAGATCTCGCCGCCACCCTGCACCGCAGAGCCCCGCCCGCTGCCACCACCGCACCGCAGAGCCCCGCCCGCTGCCACCACCGCACCGCAGAGCCCCGCCCGCTGCCACCACCGCACCGCAGGTTAGTATATTGCGACCATAAGATGCACCCCCCACTTTCCCCCAAAATTTTGAGGGAAAAAAATGCGTCTTATGGTCTGAAAAATACGGTATCTAACATATCTGGGTATCAACTTAACAGCCAACAGGTCACCTCTGTTTCGGTGGAATTACACTCCACTGATCCAAAACTTCCAGAGGGACCTGGATAGATGGGCTTCCTCAAAGTTATCCTGGCTCGGCAGAACACATGCATTAAAAATGGTGTCACTGCCTCGCTTCTTATACAGTCATATGTTAAAGTTTGGGCACCCCTATTAATGTTAGCCTTTTTTCTTTATAACAATTTTGTTTTTTGCAACAGCTATTTCAGTTTCATATATCTAATAACTGATGGACTCAGTTATATTTCTGGATTCAAATGAGGTTTATTGTACTAACAGAAAATGTGCAATCTGCATTTAAACAAAATCTGACCGGTGCAAAAGTATGGGCACCTCAACATAAAATTGACATTAATATTTCGTAGATCCTCATTTTGCAAAAATAACAGCCTCTAGTCGCTTCCTGTAGCTATTAATGAATTCCTGGATCCTGGATAAAGGTATTTGTGACCATTCCTGTTTACAAAACAATTCCAGTTCAGTTAAGTTTGATGGTCGCCGAGCATGGACAGCCCACTTCAAATTATCCCACAGATGTTCAATGATATTCAGGTCTGGGGACTGGGATGGCCATTACAGAACATTGTAATTGTTCCTCTGCATGAATGCCTGAGTAGATTTGGAGCGGTGTTTTGGATCATTGTCTTGCCGAAATATCCATCCCCTGCGTAACTTCAACTTCGTCACTGATTCTTGCACATAATTGTCAAGAATCTGCTGATACTGAGTTGAATCCATGCGACCCTCAACTTTAACAAGATTCCCGGTGCCGGCATTGGCCACACAGCCCCAAAGCATGATGGAACCTCCACCAAATTTTACTGTGGGTAGCAAGTGTTTTTCTTGGAATGCTGTGTTTTTTAGCCTCCATGCATAACGCCTTTTTGTATGACCAAACAACTCAATCTTTGTTTCATCAGTCCACAGGCCCTTCTTCCAAAATGTAACTGGCTTGTCCAAATGTGCTTTTGCAGACCTCAGGCGACTGTTTGTGGTGTGCTTGCAGAAACGGCTTCTTTCGCATCACTCTCCCATACAGCTTCTCCTTGTGCAAAGTGCGCTGTATTGTTGACCGATGCACAGTGACACCATCTGCAGCAAGATGAGGCTGCAGGTCTTTGGAGGTGGTCTGTGGATTGTCCTTGACTGTTCTCACCATTCTTCTTCTCTGCCTTTCTGATATTTTTCTTGGCCTGCCACTTCTGGGCTTAACAAGAACTGTGCCTGTGTTCTTCCATTTCCTTACTATGTTCCTCACAGTGGAAACTGACAGGTTAAATCTCTGAGACAACTTTTTGTATCCTTCCCCTGAAAAGCTATGTTGAATAATCTTTGTTTTCAGATCATTTGAGAGTTGTTTTGAGGAGCCCATGATGCCACTCTTCATAGGAGAATCAAATAGGAGAACTACTTGCAAGTGGCCACCTTAAATACCTTTTCTCATGATTGGATACACCTGGCTATGAAGTTCAAAGCTCAATGAGGTTACAAAACCAATTTAGTGCTTCAGGAAGTCAGTAAAAAGTAGTTAGGAGTGTTCAAATCAAGAAAATGATAAGGGTGCCCATACTTTTGCACCAGTCAAATTTTGTTTAAATGCAGATTGCACATTTTCTGTTAATACAATAAACCTCATTAAAATCCAGAAATATAACTGAGTCCATCAGTTATTAGATATATGAAACTGAAATAGCTTGTTATAAAGAAAAAAGGTTAACATTAATAGGGGTGCCCAAACTTTTACATATGACTGTATCTATTTAGGTCCCTCCCAATTATGGTACCAGCCAGAACGTTCACTCATTTACACTCTATGATGTCTAAGTTTCTTTGGCTCGGAAAACAACCCAGAATTGTGCAAAAACTTATGTTCCGTCACAGAAAAGAAGGGGGTTTATCCCTCCCTAATTTTACACTTTATTACAAGTCGGCACAGATTGCTCCATTAATAAGTGCATGTTGATATCCCAATAGTCCGAGATGGGTTATTCTGGAATCATTTCTCTCCAAACCATTCTCTTTATCAGGCCTAATGTGGACCACAGACCGACTTCCACGGGGGGTTAATGAATGTGGCTCCTTTTACAGTCCACTCGTTGCTTCTTTGGAGGAAAGTTTAAATATAACTTACAATCAAGCCCTTCTCCCCTGACAGCTATATTACACAACCCCATGTTCCCGCCAGGTCTTGAGCCACAAATGTTTTCTTGGTGGAAGCTGAAATGTATTCATATACTTAGGCTGTGTTCACACACAGCGTTTTTATCGCGGTTTTTCCCGCGGATTTTTTGGCAAACGCGAAAAAGAAGCTTCCCATTAATTTTGCACTTTTTGTGCACATTGATGCGTTTTTTACCGCGAAAAAAAAAACCGCATCGCGGTAAAAAACGCAGCATGCTCATTAATTTCGCGTTTTGTTCCGCGTTTCTGGCTTTTTCCATGTGTCTAGAAACTACGCGGAAAAAAACGCAAAAAAACCACGCGGAAAACGCGCAGAAAAAAAGTGCGGTTTCTGGAAAGGGAGTCAGGTTTTTCAGCAGAAAATTTCTGCTACGTGTGCACATAGCCTTAAACATTTGTGTTCCCCATTTAATATCTTAGGCTAAGTGCACACGTAGCAGAAATTTTCTGCTGAAAAACCTGACTCCCTTTCCAGAAACCGCGCGTTTTTTTCTGCGCGTGTTTTTTGTGCGTTTTTTTTCTGCGTTTTCAAAACGCATATAACTAGCCAGAAACGCGGAAAAATCTGCGTAATTATTGAGCATGCTGCGTTTTTTACCGTGATGCGGTTTTTTTCGTGGTGAAAAATGCATAGAAATGAATGGGAAGCTTATTTTTAGCGGTTTTATTGGAAAAACCGCTAAAAATACCGCTAAAAAAACGCTGTGTGTGAACACAGCCTTACTTGACAGACAGGAATTTGTTCAAATATTTGACCCTCCAGTTAGGGACATAATGCGATTGAACCAGATCTCCCACTTTGCAAAGCAGATCCTCCCGAGCGGTACTACTCTCAGGGCAACGAGTTTTGAAAATTAATGTCTAAATGATCCTTTGGGCAGGGGAACGATCTCATTGATCTACTATGCTATAAATTCTCCACAAGATGATAAAAAATTGAAGTATATGTTACAGTGGGAGGAGGATCTGGGGTTTGAACAGTCAATTGATGAATGGTATCGTAGCTGTGACACCCTATCAGAAGGTAGTCACCAGACTTCCCTTGTGGAGACCTCCTTAAAACTATTGCACAGAGTCTATTATGGACCAGAAAAAATTCACAGCATTTTTCCCAATATCTCGGGAGACTGTTTTGGGGCTGTGGAATATCTGGTGACATGAGACATATTTGATGGTCTTGTACGGTGGTTTCTGGGCTTTGGGAGAAGGTGAAGCGTCTGATAGCACAGATGTATGGTGGACCGGTTAATCTGGAACCTTCTACCCTTTTACTGGGAACCAGGCCTTCCCGGCTTCCAGAAAGATTTCAGAAGCTAGTAAACTACTTATGTATGGCCACTAAAATCCACATTGCGGCAAAGTGGAAGTCGCCCTCACTGCCAATATCTATGGTGAAAGAGAAGATGAACGACATTATGTTATATAAAAGAATAGAAGAAACTAGAACCGACAGGTGGGATTCTTTCTTCAGGGTTTGGCATCCCTGGATGGAGCTTCACTCAGATACTCGACTGGATCAGGCAAGGAGGCTCTCTCTGTAGCCAATTGAGAACTGATCACGGCCTGGGACGGGATTCATATATGATCCTACAATAGTGGGTTGCATAACCGCTTTAATCGCCCTGGATTGGTTATTGATGACACCATTATAGATTATTGGATATCGTATAATTATATCCTTTGTGCCTTTCCCTACCCTGTCTATGTCCTGTCTCCCCTTATATTATTTGAAGTTTATTGAATGTATGGTAAATTGTTAGCTTATGCTCCCTTGCATGGGAGATCATAACTTGGACTTGGTTTAATAAGTTTCTAAATAAAAATTTATTGAAACTAATCTGCTGAAATCTCGTTTATTTCCTCCCTTCCAGAGACCGACTGAGGCTCATATACGGCCATGCTCCTCTCCGGTCACCGTGGGGGGTTTGGTAGAAGGATGGAGGGTTGTGCCTGTGAGTCACGGTTCACCTTCCCTATCCTTTACCCCTTATACCTGACCTGTTTATCCAATTATCCTGAGCTAAATGGTTTTACAAACTTACTGTGACACACAGGGCCGGTTTTAGGCAAAGTGGGGCCCTAGGCAAAGTTTAAAATGGGGCCCAAATGCTGACATATGGCACATCACAGAGGAGCATTTCGGTTGTAGTTACATGCACTGAGTTCAGGCCGCTAAACAAGCATGATCGACAATATTGAAATCGTTCCACACTTGTTTCCCGGCCTCTTTCCACTGGCTGAGGAATAATGATGGGAACAGAACAATCACTATTAGATGAATCTGTCCCCAGACAGTATCATGTTATCAGCAGCACATCTACAGTTTACACCGGCGATGTGCTGCTGAGAACAATGATTTTTCTTCCGGCATAAACAATCCAATCACTCAATGAATATGCAGCATTTTGCTTGTTTAGTATTATTCACACCATAGTCCGACATATATTATAATGTGCAGTCCTCCATATTGTAAAATCCACACCTCATAGTCCTCCATATAATATGTGCCCCATAGTCCTCTATATAGTATAATACACTCCCTATAGTCCTCCATATATTAAAATACACTGCTCAGTCTTCCATATAGTATTATACACTTCCCATAGTCCTCCATATAGAATATAATGTAGCCCACATAGTATATAACACAGCCTCCCCCATAGAATATAATATACCCCCCAATAATATTATAACACAGCCCACATAGTATATAGCACAGTCCACATAGTATATAACACAGCCCACATAGTATATAGCACAGTCCACATAGTATATAGCACGGCCCACATAGTATATAGCACGGCCCACATAGTATATAACACAGTCCACATAGTATATAGCACGGCCCACATAGTATATAGCACGGCCCACATAGTATATAGCACGGCCCACATAGTATATAGCACGGCCCACATAGTATATAACACAGCCCACATAGTATATAGAACAGCCCGGATAGTATATAGCACAGCCCACGTAGTATATAACACAGCCCACGTAGTATATAACACAGTCCACGTAGTATATAGCACAGCGACATAGTATATAGCACAGCCCACATAGTATATAGCACAGCCCAAATAGTATATAGCACAGCCCACGTAGTATATAGCACAGCGACATAGTATATAGCACAGCCCACATAGTATATAGCACGGCCCACATAGTATATAGCACAGTCCACATAGTATATAGCACGGCCCACATAGTATATAGCACGGCCCACATAGTATATAACACAGTCCACATAGTATATAGCACGGCCCACATAGTATATAGCACGGCCCACATAGTATATAGCACGGCCCACATAGTATATAGCACGGCCCACATAGTATATAGCACAGCCCACATAGTATATAGCACAGCCACATAGTATATAGCACAGCCACATAGTATATAACACAGCCCACGTAGTATATAACAGTCCACGTAGTATATAGCACAGCCCACATAGTATATAGCCCAGCCCACATAGTATATAACATAACACAGCCCACGTAGTATATAACACAGCCCACGTAGTATATAACACAGTCCACGTAGTATATAGCACAGCGACATAGTATATAGCACAGCCCACATAGTATATAGCACAGCCCACATAGTATATAGCACAGCCCACATAGTATATAGCACAGCCCAAATAGTATATAGCACAGCCCAAATAGTATATAGCACAGCCCACATAGTATATAGCACAGCCCACATAGTATATAGCACAGCCCACATAGTATATAGCACGGCCCACATAGTATATAGCACAGTCCACATAGTATATAACACAGCCCACATAGTATATAGCACAGTCCACATAGTATATAGCACGGCCCACATAGCATATAGCACAGCCCACATAGTATATAGCACAGCCCACATAGTATATAGCAGGGCCCACATACTGTATATGGAGTCCACAAACTACAGTGGGGAAAATAAGTATTTGTTATGCTGGCAATTTTGCAAGTTTTCCAACCTACAAAGAATGAAGAGGTCTGTAATTTTTATTGCAGGTACACTTCAACTGTGAGATAAAAATGTAAAAATAAAAAACAGAAAATCACATTGTATGTTTTCTAAATAAGTAAATTAAATTTTATTGGATGAAAGTAGTAAAGTAGTATTTGATCACCTGCCAACTAGCCAGAATTCTGGCTCTCACAGACCTGTTAGTTTTTCTTTATGAAGCCTCCTACTCTGCACTCATTACCTGTATTAATTGCACCTATTTAATCTTATTACCTGTATACTAGAAACCTGTCCACACACTCAATCACACTCCCAACCTCTCCACAATGGCCAAGACCAAAGAGCTGTCCAAGGACACCAGGGAAAAAATTGTAGACCTGCACAAGGCTGGGATGAGCTACAGGACAATAGGCAAGCAGCTAGGTGAGAAGGCAACTGTTGGTGCAATTATTAGAAACATTGAAGAAATACAAGATGACTGATCTTCCGTAGTCTGGGGCTCCATGCAAGATCTCGCCTCGTAGAGTAAGGGTGATTCTGAGAAAGGTCAGGAATCAGGCCAGAACTACATGGGACGAGGACCTGGTCAATGACTTGAAGAGAGCTGGGACCACAGTCTCAAACATTACAGTTAGCAATACATGATGCTGTCATGGATTAAAATCCTGCAAGGCACGGAAGGTTCCCCTGCTCACGCCAGCACATGTCCAGGCCTATTTGAAGGTCGCCAATGACCATCTGGATGATCCAGAGGAGGCATGGGAGAAGGTCAAGTGGTCAGATGAGACCAAAAGAGAATTTTTGGGTATCAACTCCTTACATATGTGAGGAGGAACAAGAAGGATGAGTACAACCCCAAGAACACAGTCCCAACCGTGAAGCCTAGTGGGGGAAACATCATACTTTGGGGGTATTTTTCTGCAAAGGGGACAGGACAACTGCAACGTATTGAAGAAAGGATGGATGGGGTCATGTATCGGGAGATTTTGGCTAACAACCTCCTTCTCTCAGTAACAGCATTGAAGATGGGTGGAGGCTGGGTCTTTGAGCAGAACAATGACCCAAAACACAGAGACAGGGAAACTAAGGAGCGGCTACTAAAGAATGTCAGGGTCCTGGAGTGGCCTAGCCGGTCTCCAGACCTGAACCCAACAGAAAATCTGTGGAGGAGCGGAAACTCAATGTTACCAAGCAACAGCCCCGAAAACTGAAATATCTGGAGAAGATCTGTAGGGGGGGGGGGGGGGCAAAAATCCTGTTTCTCTATTGTGTCAAATACTTATTTCATGCAATAAAATTCCCATTAATTCCTTAGAAATCATAGGGTGTGATCTTCTGTTATTTATTGTTAGATTCTGTCTCTCACAGGTGAAGTCTTCCTACAATAACAATTACCGACTTCTCCATTCTCTGTAGGGGGAAACCTGGAAAATCGGCAGAACATCAAAGACTTATTCTCCCTACTGTATCCTGAGAAAATGTGTTCTCCAGGAATCCAATAGCGTCTTCCCTCCCAAGCCTCGCCGGGTGGGCATGAAGCGCCGGACAGTCATCGGGAATTGTCGGACACATTTTGGGGCCATTTTTACCTATTTCCCCTTTGTATAAAGGTAAACTCTGGGGAGAAAACTATTTTTTGTGGTAAAATGTAATTATTTTTTCCTTATCGCCCAATGGTATAAAATTCTGGGACACAGATGAGTAATTGAGAGGTGGCGGGTGTAACATGGCGCCTCTTATTGGTGGCTCTGATAATGTGACCCCCTAACACCATAAGAGCAGACTCTGCCCTGTCAGACGGCGCTCCTTCCCTCCTGTGTCCGGCCCCTTATGGGGTATCGGTGCTCAGGGGAAATTGTGGAACAAGTGGTTTCTGTTTTCTCCTCTTCTCCCGTGTGATAATTACAGACTTGGGGACGGAGCGACATTTTAGTGGGAACATTTCATTCCTCCGCTCAATGTTACACAATTCTGTGACCCCCTGAGGGTTAATAATCCTCCCTGCCCCCTAGATGAGCCCCCAGAGGTGGAGGGGGTAACAGGGGGCCACTTGTGGGGTCTCTGCTGTTCTGGTGTCAGCGCTCTTCACACGTCACACGGCGTCCGCCGTCTATCCCAGCCACAATGGCGCCCCTTCCCTCCCGAGCCTGTGGGGTATCGGCACTCAGGAGACACGGCGCACTGTGCGGCCTCAGCGCTCCTGTCACCTTTAGGACAATGATACATTGGGGGAAAGTCACATTTCTGTGAGGGAAACAGGAAAATTGTCATTTCTTCCTTCCACATTGCTGAAATTCCTGTCACACTGTCCGAATTCAGAGATTGTCCTGTCAGAAAGGAGAAGACAGGGAGCGAAAGGGTTAATAGGACTCACAGGAGGAACCGGCCCAGAAAGCAGAAGGTCCAGGAGCATTCGCCACATATATGACTGCTCTGTGCACACAGGACCTGTGATGAGGTCACAGGAGGGGAGGAGTCAGGGGTCACATGATCAGGGGCCTCAGTGTCTGCCACATCCCCGCCTAACCGGAAGACATGACATCTGACTGGATGGTACAGGACCTGCGGTGACGTCACGACCATGTGGCGCAATGGGGGAGGAGCCAGAGAGTTTGCATCGTGGAAAGCTGAAAGATATGGGAAACTTGTGAGAGGTAATGGCGGGAACAGGGAACATGGGGAGGACAGAGGGTGTGTGATAGAGGGGAGCAGGGGGGCGCAGGGGGTGTGTGATAGAGGGGAGTGAGAGGGTGCAGGGGGTGTGTGATAGAGGGGCGCAGGGGGTGTGTGATAGAGGGGAGCGAGAGGGTGCAGGGGGTGTGTGATAGAGGGGAGCAAGAGGGTGCAGGGGGTGTGTGATAGAGGGGAGCAGGGGGTGTGTGATAGAGGGGAGTGAGAGGGCGCAGGGGGTGTGTGATAGAGGGGAGCAGGGGGGCGCAGGGGGTGTGTGATAGAGGGGAGCGAGAGGGTGCAGGGGGTGTGTGATAGAGGGGAGCAAGAGGGTGCAGGGGGTGTGTGATAGAGGGGAGCAGGGGGTGTGTGATAGAGGGGAGCAGGGGGGCGCAGGGGGTGTGTGATAGAGGGGAGCGGGAGGGCGCAGGGGGTGTGTGATAGAGGGGAGCGAGAGGGTGCAGGGGGTGTGTGATAGAGGGGAGCAAGAGGGTGCAGGGGGTGTGTGATAGAGGGGAGCAAGAGGGTGCAGGGGGTGTGTGATAGAGGGGAGCAAGAGGGTGCAGGGGGTGTGTGATAGAGGGGAGCGAGAGGGGTGCAGGGAGTGTGTGTGATAGAGGGGAGCAAGAGGGCGCAGGGGGTGTGTGATAGAGGGGAGCGAGAGGGTGCAGGGGGTGTGTGATAGAGGGGAGCGAGAGGGTGCAGGGGGTGTGTGATAGAGGGGAGCGAGAGGGCGCAGGGGGTGTGTGATAGAGGGGAGCGAGAGGGTGCAGGGGGTGTGTGATAGAGGGGAGCGAGAGGGTGCAGGGTGTGTGTGATAGAGGGGCGCGAGAGGGTGCAGGGGGTGTGTGATAGAGGGGAGCGAGAGGGGTGCAGGGAGTGTGTGTGATAGAGGGGAGCAAGAGGGTGCAGGGGGTGTGTGATAGAGGGGAGCAGGAGGGCGCAGGGGGTGTGTGATAGAGGGGAGCGAGAGGGGGCAGGGGGTGTGTGATAGAGGGGAGCGAGAGGGTGCAGGGGGGTGTGTGATAGAGGGGAGCGAGAGGGTGCAGGGGGTGTGTGATAGAGGGGAGCGAGAGGGTGCAGGGGGTGTGTGATAGAGGGGAGCGAGAGGGTGCAGGGGGTGTGTGATAGAGGGGAGCGAGAGGGTGCAGGGGGTGTGTGATAGAGGGGCGCGAGAGGGTGCAGGGGGTGTGTGATAGAGGGGAGCGAGAGGGTGCAGGGGGTGTGTGATAGAGGGGCGCGAGAGGGTGCAGGGGGTGTGTGATAGAGGGGCGCAGGGGGTGTGTGATAGAGGGGAGCGAGAGGGTGCAGGGGGTGTGTGATAGAGGGGAGCGAGAGGGGGCAGGGGGTGTGTGATAGAGGGGAGCGAGAGGGCGCAGGGGGTGTGTGATAGAGGGGAGCGAGAGGGGGCAGGGGGTGTGTGATAGAGGGGAGCGAGAGGGCGCAGGGGGGTGTGATAGAGGGGAGCAAGAGGGTGCAGGGGGTGTGTGATAGAGGGGCGCAGGGGGTGTGTGATAGAGGGGTGCAGGGGGTGTGTGATAGAGGGGAGCGAGAGGGTGCAGGGGGTGTGTGATAGAGGGGCGCAGGGGGTGTGTGATAGAGGGGCGCAGGGGGTGTGTGATAGAGGGGAGCAAGAGGGTGCAGGGGGTGTGTGATAGAGGGGAGCGAGAGGGGGCAGGGGGTGTGTGATAGAGGGGAGCGAGAGGGCGCAGGGGGTGTGTGATAGAGGGGCGCAGGGGGTGTGTGATAGAGGGGAGCAGGAGGGTGCAGGGTGTGTGTGATAGAGGGGAGCGAGAGGGGGCAGGGGGTGTGTGATAGAGGGGAGCGAGAGGGCGCAGGGGGTGTGTGATAGAGGGGAGCGAGAGGGCGCAGGGGGTGTGTGATAGAGGGGAGCGAGAGGGGGCAGGGGGTGTGTGATAGAGGGGAGCGAGAGGGCGCAGGGGGTGTGTGATAGAGGGGAGCGAGAGGGGGCAGGGGGTGTGTGATAGAGGGGAGCGAGAGGGCGCAGGGGGGTGTGATAGAGGGGAGCAAGAGGGTGCAGGGGGTGTGTGATAGAGGGGCGCAGGGGGTGTGTGATAGAGGGGTGCAGGGGGTGTGTGATAGAGGGGAGCGAGAGGGTGCAGGGGGTGTGTGATAGAGGGGCGCAGGGGGTGTGTGATAGAGGGGCGCAGGGGGTGTGTGATAGAGGGGAGCAAGAGGGTGCAGGGGGTGTGTGATAGAGGGGAGCGAGAGGGGGCAGGGGGTGTGTGATAGAGGGGAGCGAGAGGGCGCAGGGGGTGTGTGATAGAGGGGCGCAGGGGGTGTGTGATAGAGGGGAGCAGGAGGGTGCAGGGTGTGTGTGATAGAGGGGAGCGAGAGGGGGCAGGGGGTGTGTGATAGAGGGGAGCGAGAGGGCGCAGGGGGTGTGTGATAGAGGGGAGCGAGAGGGCGCAGGGGGTGTGTGATAGAGGGGAGCGAGAGGGTGCAGGGGGTGTGTGATAGAGGGGAGCGAGAGGGTGCAGGGGGTGTGTGATAGAGAGGAGCGAGAGGGCGCAGGGGGTGTGTGATAGAGGGGAGCGAGAGGGCGCAGGGGGTGTGTGATAGAGAGGAGCGAGAGGGCGCAGGGGGTGTGTGATAGAGGGGAGCGAGAGGGCGCAGGGGGTGTGTGATAGAGGGGTGCAGGGGGTGTGTGATAGAGGGGAGCGAGAGGGTGCAGGGGGTGTGTGATAGAGAGGAGCGAGAGGGTGCAGGGGGTGTGTGATAGAGGGGAGCGAGAGGGTGCAGGGGGTGTGTGATAGAGGGGAGCGAGAGGGTGCAGGGTGTGTTTGATAGAGGGGAGCAAGAGGGTGCAGGGGGGGTGTGATAGAGAGGAGCGAGAGGGTGCAGGGGGGGTGTGATAGAGAGGAGCGAGAGGGTGCAGGGGGTGTGTGATAGAGGGGAGCGAGAGGGTGCAGGGGGGTGTGATAGAGGGGAGCAAGAGGGTGCAGGGGGTGTGTGATAGAGGGGTGCAGGGGGTGTGTGATAGAGGGGTGCAGGGGGTGTGTGATAGAGGGGAGCGAGAGGGTGCAGGGGGTGTGTGATAGAGGGGTGCAGGGGGTGTGTGATAGAGGGGAGCGAGAGGGTGCAGGGGGTGTGTGATAGAGAGGAGCGAGAGGGTGCAGGGGGTGTGTGATAGAGGGGAGCGAGAGGGTGCAGGGGGTGTGTGATAGAGGGGAGCGAGAGGGTGCAGGGTGTGTTTGATAGAGGGGAGCGAGAGGGTGCAGGGGGGGTGTGATAGAGAGGAGCGAGAGGGTGCAGGGGGGGTGTGATAGAGGGGAGCGAGAGGGCGCAGGGGGTGTGTGATAGAGGGGAGCGAGAGGGCGCAGGGGGTGTGTGATAGAGGGGAGCGAGAGGGCGCAGGGGGCGTGTGATAGAGGGGAGCGAGAGGGCGCAGGGGGCGTGTGATAGAGGGGAGCGAGAGGGCGCAGGGGGCGTGTGATAGAGGGGAGCGAGAGGGAGCAGGGGGCGTGTGATAGAGGGGAGCGAGAGGGGGCAGGGGGCGTGTGATAGAGGGGAGCGAGAGGGCGCAGGGGGCGTGTGATAGAGGGGAGCGAGAGGGCGCAGGGGGCGTGTGATAGAGGGGAGCGAGAGGGGGCAGGGGGCGTGTGATAGAGGGGAGCGAGAGGGGGCAGGGGGCGTGTGATAGAGGGGAGCGAGAGGGCGCAGGGGGCGTGTGATAGAGGGGAGCGAGAGGGGGCAGGGGGCGTGTGATAGAGGGGAGCGAGAGGGGGCAGGGGGCGTGTGATAGAGGGGAGCGAGAGGGCGCAGGGGGTGTGTGATAGAGGGGAGCGAGAGGGCGCAGGGGGTGTGTGATAGAGGGGAGCGAGAGGGGGCAGGGGGCGTGTGATAGAGGGGAGCGAGAGGGTGCAGGGGGTGTGTGATAGAGGGGAGCGAGAGGGTGCAGGGGGTGTGTGATAGAGGGGAGCGAGAGGGTGCAGGGGGTGTGTGATAGAGGGGAGCGAGAGGGTGCAGGGGGTGTGTGATAGAGAGGAGCGAGAGGGTGCAGGGGGTGTGTGATAGAGGGGTGCAGGGGGTGTGTGATAGAGGGGAGCGAGAATGTGCAGGGGGGGTGTGATAGAGAGGAGCGAGAGGGTGCAGGGGGGGTGTGATAGAGGGGAGCAAGAGGGTGCAGGGGATGTGTGATAGAGGGGCGCAGGGGGTGTGTGATAGAGGGGCGCAGGGGGTGTGTGATAGAGGGGTGCAGGGGGTGTGTGATAGAGGGGTGCAGGGGGTGTGTGATAGAGGGGTGCAGGGGGTGTGTGATAGAGGGGTGCAGGGGGTGTGTGATAGAGGGGAGCGAGAATGTGCAGGGGGGGTGTGATAGAGAGGAGCGAGAGGGTGCAGGGGGTGTGTGATAGAGGGGAGCGAGAGGGTGCAGGGGGTGTGTGATAGAGGGGAGCGAGAGGGTGCAGGGTGTGTTTGATAGAGGGGAGCAAGAGGGTGCAGGGGGGGTGTGATAGAGAGGAGCGAGAGGGTGCAGGGGGGGTGTGATAGAGAGGAGCGAGAGGGTGCAGGGGGGTGTGATAGAGGGGAGCAAGAGGGTGCAGGGGGTGTGTGATAGAGGGGCGCAGGGGGTGTGTGATAGAGGGGTGCAGGGGGTGTGTGATAGAGGGGCGCAGGGGGTGTGTGATAGAGGGGTGCAGGGGGTGTGTGATAGAGGGGTGCAGGGGGTGTGTGATAGAGGGGAGCGAGAGGGTGCAGGGGGTGTGTGATAGAGGGGTGCAGGGGGTGTGTGACAGAGGGGAGCGAGAGGGTGCAGGGGGTGTGTGATAGAGGGGAGCGAGAGGGCGCAGGGGGTGTGTGATAGAGGGGAGCGAGAGGGCGCAGGGGGTGTGTGATAGAGGGTAGCGAGAGGGCGCAGGGGGTGTGTGATAGAGGGGAGCGAGAGGGCGCAGGGGGTGTGTGATAGAGGGGAGCGAGAGGGCGCAGGGGGTGTGTGATAGAGGGGAGCGAGAGGGCGCAGGGGGTGTGTGATAGAGGGGAGCGAGAGGGCGCAGGGGGTGTGTGATAGAGGGGAGCGAGAGGGCGCAGGGGGTGTGTGATAGAGGGGAGCGAGAGGGCGCAGGGGGTGTGTGATAGAGGGGAGCGAGAGGGCGCAGGGGGTGTGTGACAGAGGGGAGCGAGAGGGCGCAGGGGGTGTGTGACAGAGGGGAGCGAGAGGGCGCAGGGGGTGTGTGACAGAGGGGAGCGAGAGGGCGCAGGGGGTGTGTGACAGAGGGGAGCGAGAGGGCGCAGGGGGTGTGTGACAGAGGGGAGCGAGAGGGCGCAGGGGGTGTGTGACAGAGGGGAGCGAGAGGGCGCAGGGGGTGTGTGACAGAGGGGAGCGAGAGGGCGCAGGGGGTGTGTGACAGAGGGGAGCGAGAGGGCGCAGGGGGTGTGTGACAGAGGGGAGCGAGAGGGCGCAGGGGGTGTGTGACAGAGGGGAGCGAGAGGGCGCAGGGGGTGTGTGACAGAGGGGAGCGAGAGGGCGCAGGGGGTGTGTGACAGAGGGGAGCGAGAGGGCGCAGGGGGTGTGTGACAGAGGGGAGCGAGAGGGCGCAGGGGGTGTGTGACAGAGGGGAGCGAGAGGGCGCAGGGGGTGTGTGACAGAGGGGAGCGAGAGGGCGCAGGGGGTGTGTGACAGAGGGGAGCGAGAGGGCGCAGGGGGTGTGTGACAGAGGGGAGCGAGAGGGCGCAGGGGGTGTGTGACAGAGGGGAGCGAGAGGGCGCAGGGGGTGTGTGACAGAGGGGAGCGAGAGGGCGCAGGGGGTGTGTGACAGAGGGGAGCGAGAGGGCGCAGGGGGTGTGTGACAGAGGGGAGCGAGAGGGCGCAGGGGGTGTGTGACAGAGGGGAGCGAGAGGGCGCAGGGGGTGTGTGACAGAGGGGAGCGAGAGGGCGCAGGGGGTGTGTGACAGAGGGGAGCGAGAGGGCGCAGGGGGTGTGTGACAGAGGGGAGCGAGAGGGCGCAGGGGGTGTGTGACAGAGGGGAGCGAGAGGGCGCAGGGGGTGTGTGACAGAGGGGAGCGAGAGGGCGCAGGGGGTGTGTGACAGAGGGGAGCGAGAGGGCGCAGGGGGTGTGTGACAGAGGGGAGCGAGAGGGCGCAGGGGGTGTGTGACAGAGGGGAGCGAGAGGGCGCAGGGGGTGTGTGACAGAGGGGAGCGAGAGGGCGCAGGGGGTGTGTGACAGAGGGGAGCGAGAGGGCGCAGGGGGTGTGTGACAGAGGGGAGCGAGAGGGCGCAGGGGGTGTGTGACAGAGGGGAGCGAGAGGGCGCAGGGGGTGTGTGACAGAGGGGAGCGAGAGGGCGCAGGGGGTGTGTGACAGAGGGGAGCGAGAGGGCGCAGGGGGTGTGTGACAGAGGGGAGCGAGAGGGCGCAGGGGGTGTGTGACAGAGGGGAGCGAGAGGGCGCAGGGGGTGTGTGACAGAGGGGAGCGAGAGGGCGCAGGGGGTGTGTGACAGAGGGGAGCGAGAGGGCGCAGGGGGTGTGTGATAGAGGGGAGCGAGAGGGCGCAGGGGGTGTGTGATAGAGGGGAGCGAGAGGGCGCAGGGGGTGTGTGATAGAGGGGAGCGAGAGGGCGCAGGGGGTGTGTGATAGAGGGGAGCGAGAGGGCGCAGGGGGTGTGTGATAGAGGGGAGCGAGAGGGCGCAGGGGGTGTGTGATAGAGGGGAGCAGGAGGGCGCAGGGGGTGTGTGATAGAGGGGAGCAGGAGGGCGCAGGGGGTGTGTGATAGAGGGGAGCGAGAGGGCGCAGGGGGTGTGTGATAGAGGGGAGCGAGAGGGCGCAGGGGGTGTGTGATAGAGGGGAGCGAGAGGGCGCAGGGGGTGTGTGATAGAGGGGAGCGAGAGGGCGCAGGGGGTGTGTGATAGAGGGGAGCGAGAGGGCGCAGGGGGTGTGTGATAGAGGGGAGCGAGAGGGCGCAGGGGGTGTGTGATAGAGGGGAGCGAGAGGGCGCAGGGGGTGTGTGATAGAGGGGAGCGAGAGGGCGCAGGGGGTGTGTGATAGAGGGGAGCGAGAGGGCGCAGGGGGTGTGTGATAGAGGGGAGCGAGAGGGCGCAGGGGGTGTGTGATAGAGGGGAGCGAGAGGGCGCAGGGGGTGTGTGATAGAGGGGAGCGAGAGGGCGCAGGGGGTGTGTGATAGAGAGGAGCGAGAGGGTGCAGGGCGTGTGTGATAGAGGGGAGCAGGAGGGTGCGGGGGTGTGTGATAGAGGGGTGCAGGGGGTGTGTGATAGAGGGGAGCGAGAGTGTGCAGGGGGGGTGTGATAGAGGGGAGCGAGAGGGTGCAGGGGGGGTGTGATAGAGGGGAGCAAGAGGGTGCAGGGGATGTGTGATAGAGGGGCGCAGGGGGTGTGTGATAGAGGGGTGCAGGGGGTGTGTGATAGAGGGGAGCGAGAGGGTGCAGGGGGTGTGTGATAGAGAGGAGCGAGAGGGTGCAGGGGGTGTGTGATAGAGGGGAGCGAGAGGGTGCAGGGTGTGTTTGATAGAGGGGAGCAAGAGGGTGCGGGGGGGTGTGATAGAGAGGAGCGAGAGGGTGCAGGGGGGGTGTGATAGAGAGGAGCGAGAGGGTGCAGGGGGGGTGTGATAGAGGGGAGCAAGAGGGTGCAGGGGATGTGTGATAGAGGGGCGCAGGGGGTGTGTGATAGAGGGGTGCAGGGGGTGTGTGATAGAGGGGAGCGAGAGGGTGCAGGGGGTGTGTGATAGAGGGGAGCTAGAGGGCGCAGGGGGTGTGTGATAGAGGGGAGCGAGAGGGCGCAGGGGGTGTGTGATAGAGGGGAGCGAGAGGGCGCAGGGGGTGTGTGATAGAGGGGAGCGAGAGGGCGCAGGGGGTGTGTGATAGAGGGGAGCGAGAGGGCGCAGTGGGTGTGTGATAGAGGGGAGCGAGAGGGCGCAGGGGGTGTGTGATAGAGGAGAGCGAGAGGGCGCAGGGGGTGTGTGATAGAGGAGAGCGAGAGGGTGCAGGGGGTGTGTGATAGAGGGGAGCGAGAGGGTGCAGGGGGTGTGTGATAGAGGGGAGCGAGAGGGTGCAGGGGGTGTGTGATAGAGGGGAGCGAGAGGGTGCAGGGTGTGTTTGATAGAGGGGAGCGAGAGGGTGCAGGGGGGGTGTGATAGAGAGGAGCGAGAGGGTGCAGGGGGGGTGTGATAGAGAGGAGCGAGAGGGTGCAGGGGGGGTGTGATAGAGGGGAGCAAGAGGGTGCAGGGGATGTGTGATAGAGGGGCGCAGGGGGTGTGTGATAGAGGGGTGCAGGGGGTGTGTGATAGAGGGGAGCGAGAGGGTGCAGGGGGTGTGTGATAGAGAGGAGCGAGAGGGTGCAGGGGGTGTGTGATAGAGGGGAGCGAGAGGGTGCAGGGGGTGTGTGATAGAGGGGAGCGAGAGGGTGCAGGGTGTGTTTGATAGAGGGGAGCGAGAGGGTGCAGGGGGGGTGTGATAGAGGAGAGCGAGAGGGCGCAGGGGGTGTGTGATAGAGGGGAGCGAGAGGGCGCAGGGGGTGTGTGATAGAGGGGAGCGAGAGGGCGCAGGGGGTGTGTGATAGAGGGGAGCGAGAGGGCGCAGGGGGTGTGTGATAGAGGGGAGCGAGAGGGCGCAGGGGGTGTGTGATAGAGGGGAGCGAGAGGGCGCAGGGGGTGTGTGATAGAGGGGAGCGAGAGGGCGCAGGGGGTGTGTGATAGAGGGGAGCGAGAGGGCGCAGGGGGTGTGTGATAGAGGGGAGCGAGAGGGCGCAGGGGGTGTGTGATAGAGGGGAGCGAGAGGGCGCAGGGGGTGTGTGATAGAGGGGAGCGAGAGGGCGCAGGGGGTGTGTGATAGAGGGGAGCGAGAGGGCGCAGGGGGTGTGTGATAGAGGGGAGCGAGAGGGCGCAGGGGGTGTGTGATAGAGGGGCGCAGGGGGTGTGTGATAGAGGGGAGCGAGAGGGCGCAGGGGGTGTGTTATAGAGGGGAGCGAGAGGGGGCAGGGGGTGTGTGATAGAGGGGAGCGAGAGGGGGCAGGGGGTGTGTGATAGAGGGGAGCGAGAGGGGGCAGGGGGTGTGTGATAGAGGGGAGCGAGAGGGCGCAGGGGGTGTGTGATAGAGGGGAGCGAGAGGGCGCAGGGGGTGTGTGATAGAGGGGAGCGAGAGGGCGCAGGGGGTGTGTGATAGAGGGGAGCGAGAGGGCGCAGGGGGTGTGTGATAGAGGGGAGCGAGAGGGCGCAGGGGGTGTGTGATAGAGGGGAGCGAGAGGGCGCAGGGGGTGTGTGATAGAGGGGAGCGAGAGGGCGCAGGGGGTGTGTGATAGAGGGGAGCGAGAGGGCGCAGGGGGTGTGTGATAGAGGGGAGCGAGAGGGTGCAGGGGGTGTGTGATAGAGGGGAGCGAGAGGGTGCAGGGGGTGTGTGATAGAGGGGAACGAGAGGGTGCAGGGGGTGTGTGATAGAGGGGAGCGAGAGGGTGCAGGGGGTATGTGATAGAGGGGAGCGAGAGGGTGCAGGGGGTGTGTGATAGAGGGGAGCGAGAGGGTGCAGAGGGTGTGTGATAGAGGGGAGCGAGAGGGTGCAGGGGGTGTGTGATAGAGGGGAGCGAGAGGGTGCAGGGGGTGTGTGATAGAGGGGAGCGAGAGGGTGCAGGGGGTATGTGATAGAGGGGAGCGAGAGGGTGCAGGGGGTGTGTGATAGAGGGGAGCGAGAGGGTGCAGAGGGTGTGTGATAGAGGGGAGCGAGAGGGTGCAGGGGGTGTGTGATAGAGGGGAGCGAGAGGGTGCAAGGGGTGTGTGATAGAGGGGAGCGAGAGGGTGCAAGGGGTGTGTGATAGAGGGGAGCAGGAGGGTGCAGGGGGTGTGTGATAGAGGGGTGCAGGGGGTGTGTGATAGAGGGGTGCAGGGGGTGTGTGATAGAGGGGAGCAAGAGGGTGCAGGGGGTGTGTGATAGAGGGGTGCAGGGGGTGTGTGATAGAGGGGAGCGAGAGGGTGCAGGGGGTGTGTGTGATAGAGGGGAGCAGGAGGGTGCAGGGTGTGTGTGATAGAGGGGAGCGAGAGGGTGCAGGGGGTGTGTGATAGAGGGTGCAGGGGGTGTGTGATAGAGGGGAGCAAGAGGGGTGCAGGGAGTGTGTGTGATAGAGGGGAGCAAGAGGGGTGCAGGGAGTGTGTGTGATAGAGGGGAGCAAGAGGGTGCAGGGAGTGTGTGATAGAGGGGTGCAGGTAGTGTGTGTGATAGAGGGGAGCAAGAGGGCGCAGGGAGTGTGTGACAGAGGGGAGCAAGAGGATGCAGGGAGTGTGTGATAGAGGGGAGCAAGAGGGTGCAGGGGGTGTGTGATAGGGGGAGCAAGAGGGGTGCAGGGAGTGTGTGTGATAGAGGGGAGCAAGAGGGTGCAGGGAGTGTGTGATAGAGGGGAGCAAGAGGGTGCAGGGGGTGTGATAGAGGGGAGCGAGAGGGCGCTGGGGGGGTGTGATAGAGGGGAGCGAGAGGGCGCAGGGGGGGTGTGTGATAGAGGGGAGCAAGAGGGTGCAGGGTGTGTGTGATAGAGGGGAGCGAGAGGGTGCAGGGGGTGTGTGATAGAGGGTGCAGGGGGTGTGTGATAGAGGGGAGCAAGAGGGGTGCAGGGAGTGTGTGTGATAGAGGGGAGCAAGAGGGGTGCAGGGAGTGTGTGTGATAGAGGGGAGCAAGAGGATGCAGGGAGTGTGTGATAGAGGGAAGCAAGAGGATGCAGGTAGTGTGTGACAGAGGGGAGCAAGAGGATGCAGGTAGTGTGTGACAGAGGGGAGCAAGAGGATGCAGGGAGTGTGTGATAGAGGGGAGCAAGAGCGTGCAGGGGGTGTGTGATAGAGGGGAGCAAGAGGGTGCAGGGGATGTGTGATAGAGGGGAGCAAGAGGGTGCAGGGGGTGTGTGATAGAGGGGAGCGAGAGGGTGCATGAGACAGAGGGGCGCAGGGTGCGGGAGATGGAGGGGTGTAGGGTATGTGCAGTTCCAGCCTCCAGTGACAGGTGAGTGATGGGAGTGGCGGTGTTGCACTGATCAGACATTGATCACCCATCCTAAGGATACGGATCGGTCATCGGTGGTAAAGTCGTGGCCTCTGTACACAATCTTATCCTGTCTGTTGCTCAGTGGTCGGACATGTTGCTCGTGCAGTGTGTGAGTGACAGGCTGTTCTGTGCATTCGGGGGCTGTCGGGCTTAGATCTGACCCCACAGAGCAGCGGTTAGTGATGTGGCTGATGGGGTCAGTGACTATAATGGGGCAGAGTCGGCCTCTGCTCGGTCCTCCATCATTTTTGGCTGGATACACCTAGCTGAGGCAGGTGATGACCAAGGAGGCGTCTGGCTCCAGATTGTACAGCGAGCCCAAACATCCCGCCAATACCATAAAGGGGCGCTCAGACTTAGAACAAGAGTCTGTATTCACGCTGTGACGGTTCCCTGATACCAGAGAGCGACCCTGTGCCCTTACACATGTGATTTCCTACCGGGGGTCACAGGCCGGTCCCATGTATCCTGCTTCTCTCAATAATAGTGAATTGATGGCATTTGTTTCTCAGTGATGACCTTGAATAACCCGTGACCTTCCGAGGGTTTTGTATTGGGTGAAGTGACGCCTCTTCAGTGACACAAAACTGGAGAGAAACAATGTAACAACGTGGAGAACAGTCAGTGGCTTCTCTCAGTAACACACGGTGTGCTAATCTAGGGGTCTAGGGTCAGAGTGTCGCCGAGCGCGCTGAGATCTGCCGGTGTGGCTGACCGTAGTCTAATGTGTATGGGGACAGTAACTACTCTGTAATGGGAACGGCTCTTATCAGCATCTGTCACTCAGCTGTGTATAACCACGTACGTGTAAGATGGTGCCAGTGTCATCAGTGTACGGTCCGCAGTAATGACGGGAACAGGGAAGATGAGGCCAGGGTGTGTGATAGAGGGGAACAAGAGGGTGCAGGGGGTGTGTGACAGGGGAGCAAGAGGGTGCAGGGGGTGTGTGATAGAGAGGAGCGGGGGGGTGTGATAGAGGGGAGCAAGAGGGCGCAGGGGGTGTGTGATAGAGGGGAGCAAGAAGGTGCAGGGGGTGTGTGACAGAGGGGAGCAAGAGGGTGCAGGGGGTGTGTGACAGAGGGGAGCAAGAGGGTGCAGGGGGTGTGTGACAGAGGGGAGCAAGAGGGTGCAGGGGGTGTGTGACAGGGGAGCAAGAGGGTGCAGGGGGTGTGTGACAGAGGGGAGCAAGAGGGTGCAGGGGGTGTGTGATAGAGGGGAACAAGAGGGTGTGATAGAGGGGAGCAAGAGGGTGCAGGTGGGGTGTGATAGAGGGGAGCAAGAGGGTGCAGGTGGGGTGTGATAGAGGGGAGCAAGAGGGCGCGGGGGGGTGTGATAGAGGGGAGCGAGAGGGTGCAGGGGGTGTGTGATAGAGGGGAGCAAGAGGGTGCAGGGGGGATGTGAGAGGGGAACGAGAGGGTGCAGGGGGTGTGTGATAGAGGGGATCAAACCCCCTGCACCCTCTTGCTCCCGTCTATCACACACACCCTGCACCCTCTTGCACCCCTCTATCACACACACCCTGTGTGTGACACAGTCCGTGTGTCATCAGTGTGCGGTCCGCGCGCCCGTTTTTACCATCAGTTATCGTCAGTGGTTTTCACAGATGGATAAATAAATGATGACGCCTCTGTTATACTTTGCAGTGTTAATCACAGGCAGCACACGGATGGCGCACACGCTGTATACTAATACTACCCGTGTGATAGGTTTTCTGGACCCATAGACTTGTATTAGCACTTTTCATATGTTGTGCTGTAAAAAAACAGAGAAATCTCTGTAAGTTTTGCCCAGGCGCACAGTGAGAAATCACATCCATGTGGCCTCATAGACTATAATGGTGTCCTGTAGGTGTGAAAACTCCGGAGAGAATTTGTCCGTGTGACACTGACGGCTGCAGGAGACTGTTGTCTGACTTCTCAATAGGGGGAGCGACCACTCACAGCGCCTCGGGCAGCATCAATGCCAAATACGGCGCCGGGTTGGGTCGTCCTTCCCACATATAAATTCTGACATTAGCATATAATCACATATAGGCCGGGGTCAGACATAAGAGAAACTCGCACGAGGCTCGCTCCTCAATACCCGGCACTGCCGCCGGCACTCGGGACCGGAGTGTTCAGCTCCATGGATTTCTATGTGCTGCGGTCCGAGGGCCGGCGGCAGTGCCGGGTATTGAGGAGCGAGACTCGTGCGAGATTCTCCCAAGTGTGACCCCGGCCTCAGCCGGACTCTGGAAGGGAGGAAATAACCGAGATTTGGGCATTTTAGCTCCTGGTGTGGAGTCGATAGCACAATCATATGCCGCCATATAGTAGACGGCCGGTAACTGGGATAATTCCCTCATGTGTGGGGTCTATTTCCCTCCAGAGACATCACACGTTACATTCCACACATAACACTGTGTAGAAAAGGCGGCGCGGGGTAATTGTGCCAGTAGTGAGGGGCGAATAATGGCGGGAATGTCACTGACTGAGGAGAAGGCTCCATGGAGGTCTGCACTCCGGAGATCATGTGACCCCTGACTCCTCCCCTCCTGTGACCTCATCACAGGTCCTGTGCACAGAGCAGCCATATATGTGGAGTGCGGCTCTGCACGTGGAGGTATGTGAAGATTACCCCCCATTACTGAGCGCGGGGGGGGACATTAACCCCTTCTGCGCTGAGACTCTTTATAAGAATCATCACGTTTCTATTTCCTGTAATAGATACATACGACCCCACTATGGAAGACAGGCAGTGAGGAGACGGAGTGTTCTCATAGTACAGGGCCCCTTTCTTGGCCCCACACAGTGTAATGCCCCCATTATGCCCCTGTAAGCAGGGTTCTGCCCCACACCCAGCTGCCTCGGGCACTTTACCATGGCCGATACCTCAGATTCCTCCTCGCACTCCTTTCCTTTGGGGCTATGGACTTTATAATAACAGTAAACTGGGTCATCAAGGTCACCTGACCTGGTGCACCATCTAGACTCTTCCTTCCTGAAACTCTCCCTCTTCCCATTGATTCCACATAGTCCCGTCTGGACGGCAGATGGCAGTCTATGTACAAATGCCGCACAGCCCTGAGGATTTGTTCTTATGACGCCATTTCTAACACCCCTTATGTGATATATGGTGCCGCTCACACAGTATAATCTTCTCACAGTATCACCATCCCCCCACACACAGTATAATCTTCTCACAGTATCACCATCCCCCCCCACACAGTATAATCTTCTCACAGTATCACCATCCCCCCACACACAGTATAATCTTCTCACAGTATCACCATCCCACCACACACAGTATAATCTCACAGTATCACCATCCCACCACACACAGTATAATCTTCTCACAGTATCACCATCCCACCACACACAGTATAATCTTCTCACAGTATCACCATCCCACCACACACAGTATAATCTTCTCACAGTACCACCATCGCACCACACACAGTATAATCTTCTCACAGTATCACCATCCCACCACACAGTATAATCTTCTCACAGTATCACCATCCCACCACACACAGTATAATGTTCTCACAGTATCACCATCCCCCCACACACAGTATAATCTTCTCACAGTATCACCATCCCACCACACACAGTATAATCTTCTCACAGTACCACCATCCCACAACATACAGTATATTCTGCTCACAGTATCACCATCCCACCACACACAGTATAATCTCACAGTATCACCATCCCACCACACACAGTATAATGTTCTCACAGTATCACCATCCCACCACACACAGTATAATCTCACAGTATCACCATCCCACCACACACAGTATAATCTTCTCACAGTATCACCATCCCACCACACAGTATAATCTTCTCACAGTATCACCATCCCACCACACACAGTATAATGTTCTCACAGTATCACCATCCCACCACACACAGTATAATGTTCTCACAGTATCACCATCCCACCACACACAGTATAATCTCACAGTATCACCATCCCACCACACACAGTATAATCTCACAGTATCACCATCCCACCACACACAGTATAATCTCACAGTATCACCATCCCACCACACACAGTATAATCTTCTCACAGTATCACCATCCCACCACACACAGTATAATCTTCTCACAGTACCACCATCCCCCCACACACAGTATAATCTTCTCACAGTATCACCATGCCCCCACACACAGTATAATCTCACAGTATCACCATCCCACCACACACAGTATAATCTTCTCACAGTACCACCATCCCACCACACAGTATAATCTTCTCACAGTATCACCATCCCACCACACACAGTATAATCTTCTCACAGTATCACCATCCCACCACACACATTATAATATTCTCACAGTATCACCATCCCACCACACAGTATAATATTCTCACAGTATCACCATCCCACCACACACAGTATAATCTTCTCATAGTATCACCATCCCACCACACACAGTATAATCTTCTCACAGTATCACCATCCCACCACACACAGTATAATCTTCTCACAGTATCACCATCCCACCACACACAGTATAATCTTCTCACAGTATCACCATCCCACCACACAGTATAATCTTCTCACAGTATCACCATCCCACCACACACAGTATAATCTTCTCACAGTATCACCATCCCACCCCACACAGTATAATCTTCTCACAGTATCACCATCCCACCACACACAGTATAATCTTCTCATAGTATCACCATCCCACCACACACAGTATAATCTTCTCACAGTATCACCATCCCACCACACACAGTATAATCTCACAGTATCACCATCCCACCACACACAGTATAATCTTCTCACAGTATCGCAATCCCACCACACACAGTATAATCTTCTCACAGTATCGCCATCCCACCACACACAGTATAATCTTCTCACAGTATCACCATCCCACCACACACAGTATAATCTTCTCACAGTATCACCATCCCACCACACACAGTGTAATCTTCTCACAGTATCAGCATCCCACCACACACAGTATAACCATCCAACCACACATAGTATAATCTTCTCACAGTATCGCCATCCCACCACACACAGTATAATCTTCTCACAGTACCGCCATCCCACCACACACAGTATAATCTCACAGTATCACCATCCCCCACACACAGTATAATCTTCTCACAGTATCACCATCCCACCACACACAGTATAATCTTCTCACAGTATCGCCATCCCACCACACACAGTATAATCTCACAGTATCACCATCCCTCCACACAGTATAATCTTCTCACAGTATCACCATCCCACCACACACAGTATAATCTTCTCACAGTATCACCATCCTCCACACACAGTATAATCTTCTCACAGTATCACCATCCCACCACACACAGTATAATCTTCTCACAGTATCACCATCCCACCACACACAGTATAATCTCACAGTATCACCATCCCTCCACACACAGTATAATCTTCTCACAGTATCACCATCCCCCCACACACAGTATAATCTCACAGTATCACCATCCCCCCACACACAGTATAATCTTCTCACAGTATCGCCATCCCACCACACACAGTATAATCTTCTCACAGTACCGCCATCCCACCACACACAGTATAATCTTCTCACAGTATCACCATCCCCCACACACAGTATAATCTTCTCACAGTATCACCATCCCACCACACACAGTATAATCTTCTCACAGTATCACCATCCCACCACACACAGTATAAACTCACAGTATCACCATCCCTCCACACACAGTATAATCTTCTCACAGTATCACCATCCCCCCACACACAGTATAATCTTCTCACAGTATCACCATCCCACCACACACAGTATAAACTCACAGTATCACCATCCCTCCACACACAGTATAATCTTCTCACAGTATCACCATCCCCCCACACACAGTATAATCTTCTCACAGTATCACCATCCCACCACACACAGTATAATCTCACAGTATCACCATCCCTCCACACAAAGTATAATCTTCTCACAGTATCACCATCCCCCCACACACAGTATAATCTTCTCACAGTATCACCATCCCACCACACACAGTATAATCTTCTCACAGTATCACCATCCCACCACACACAGTATAATCTTCTCACAGTATCACCATCCCACCACACACAGTATAATCTTCTCACAGTATCGCCATCCCACCACACACAGTATAATCTTCTCACAGTACCGTCATCCCACCACACACAGTATAATCTTCTCACAGTATCACCATCCCCCCACACACAGTATAATCTTATCACAGTATCACCATCCCACCACACACAGTATAATCTTCTCACAGTACCACCATCCCACCACACACATTATAATATTCTCACAGTATCACCATCCCACCACACACTGTATAATCTTCTCACAGTATCACCATCCCACCACACACAGTATAATCTTCTCATAGTATCACCATCCCCCACACACAGTATAATCTTCTCACAGTATCACCATCCCACCACACAGTATAATAATCTCACAGTATCACCGTCCCACCACACACAGTATAATCTTCTCACAGTATCACCATCCCACCACACACAGTATAATCTTCTCACAGTATCACCATCCCACCACACACAGTATAATCTTCTCACAGTATCACCATCCCACCACACACAGTATAATCTTCTCACAGTATCACCATCCCACCACACAGTATAATCTTCTCACAGTATCACCATCCCACCACACACAGTATAATCTTCTCACAGTATCACCATCCCACCACACACAGTATAATCTCACAGTATCACCATCCCCCACACACAGTATAATCTTCTCATAGTATCACCATCCCACCACACACAGTATAATCTTCTCACAGTATCACCATCCCACCACACACAGTATAATCTCATAGTATCACCATCCCACCCCACACAGTATAATCTTCTCACAGTATCACCATCCCACCACACACAGTATAATCTTCTCACAGTATCACCATCCCCCCACACACAGAATAATCTCACAGTATCACCATCCCACCACACACAGTATAATCTCATAGTATCACCATCCCACCCCACACAGTATAATCTTCTCACAGTATCACCATCCCACCACACACAGTATAATCTTCTCACAGTATCACCATCCCTCCACACACAGTATAATCTCACAGTATCACCATCCCACCACACACAGTATAATCTTCTCACAGTATCACCATCCCACCACACACAGTATAATCTCACAGTATCACCATCCCACCACACACAGTATAATCTTCTCACAGTATCGCCATCCCACCACACACAGTATAATCTTCTCACAGTATCGCCATGCCACCACACACAGTATAATCTTCTCACAGTATCGCCATCCCACCACACACAGTATAATCTTCTCACAGTATCGCCATCCCACCACACACAGTATAATCTTCTCACAGTATCGCCATCCCACCACACACAGTATAATCTCACAGTATCACCATCCCTCCACACACAGTATAATCTTCTCACAGTATCACCATCCCACCACACACAGTATAATCTTCTCACAGTATCACCATCCCCCCACACACAGTATAATCTTCTCACAGTATCTCCATCCCACCACACACAGTATAATCTCACAGTATCACCATCCCCCCACACACAGTATAATCTTCTCACAGTATCATCATCCCCCCACACACAGAATAATCTTCTCACAGTATCACCATCCCACCACACACAGTATAATCTTCTCACAGTATCACCATCCCACCACACACAGTATAATCTTCCCACAGTATTACCATCCCCCCACATACAGTATAATCTTCTCACAGTATCACCTTCCCCCCACACACAGTATAATCTTCTCACAGTATCACCATCCCACCACTCACAGTATAATCTCACAGTATCACCATCCCACCACACACAGTATAATCTTCTCACAGTATCACCATCCCACCACACACAGTATAACCATCCCACCACACACAGTATAATCTTCTCACAGTATCGCCATCCCACCACACACAGTATAATCTCACAGTACCGCCATCCCACCACACACAGTATAATCTTCTCACAGTATCACCATCCCCCACACACAGTATAATCTTCTCACAGTATCACCATCCCACCACACACAGTATAATCTTCTCACAGTATCACCATCCCACCACACACAGTATAATCTCACAGTATCACCATCCCTCCACACACAGTATAATCTTACAGTATCACCATCCCTCCACACACAGTATAATCTCACAGTATCACCATCTCACCACACAGTATAATCTTCTCACAGTATCACCATCCCACCACACACAGTATAATCTTCTCACAGTACCACCATCCCTCCACACACAGTATAATCTTCTCACAGTATCACCATCCCACCACACACAGTATAATCTTCTCACAGTATCACCATCCCACCACACACAGTATAATCTTCTCACAGTATCACCATCCCACCACACACAGTATAATCTCACAGTATCACCATCCCTCCACACACAGTATAATCTTCTCACAGTATCACCATCCCCACACACACAGTATAATCTTCTCACAGTATCACCATCCCACCACACACAGTATAATCTTCTCACAGTATCACCATCCCACCACACACAGTATAATCTTCTCAGAGTATCACCATCCCACCACACACAGTATAATCTCACAGTATCGCCATCCCACCACACACAGTATAATCTTCTCACAGTACCGTCATCCCACCACACACAGTATAATCTTCTCACAGTATCACCATCCCCCCACACACAGTATAATCTTCTCACAGTATCACCATCCCCCACACACAGTATAATCTTCTCATAGTATCACCATCCCCCACACACAGTATAATCTTCTCACAGTATCACCATCCCACCACACACAGTATAATAATCTCACAGTATCACCGTCCCACCACACACAGTATAATCTTCTCATAGTATCACCATCCCACCACACACAGTATAATCTTCTCACAGTATCACCATCCCACCACACACAGTATAATCTTCTCACAGTATCACCATCCGACCACACACAGTATAATCTTCTCACAGTATCACCATCCCACCACACAGTATAATCTTCTCACAGTATCACCATCCCACCACACACAGTATAATCTTCTCACAGTGTCACCATCCCACAACACACAGTATAATCTCACAGTATCACCATCCCCCACACACAGTATAATCTTCTCATAGTATCACCATCCCACCACACACAGTATAATCTTCTCACAGTATCACCATCCCACCACACACAGTATAATCTTCTCACAGTATCACCATCCCACCACACACAGTATAATCTCATAGTATCACCATCCCACCCCACACAGTATAATCTTCTCACAGTATCACCATCCCACCACACACAGTATAATCTTCTCACAGTATCACCATCCCCCCACACACAGAATAATCTTCTCACAGTATCACCATCCCACCACACACAGTATAATCTTCTCATAGTATCACCATCCCACCCCACACAGTATAATCTTCTCACAGTATCACCATCCCACCACACACAGTATAATCTTCTCACAGTATCACCATCCCTCCACACACAGTATAATCTTCTCACAGTATCACCATCCCACCACACACAGTATAATCTTCTCACAGTATCACCATCCCACCACACACAGTATAATCTTCTCACAGTATCCCATCCCCACACACAGTATAATCTTCTCACAGTATCACCATCCCACCACACACAGTGTAATCTCACAGTATCACCATCCCTCCACACACAGTATAATCTTCTCACAGTATCACCATCCCACCACACACAGTATAATCTTCTCACAGTATCACCATCCCCCCACACACAGTATAATCTTCTCACAGTATCACCATCCCACCACACACAGTATAATCTTCTCACAGTATCGCCATCCCACCACACACAGTATAATCTTCTCACAGTATCGCCATGCCACCACACACAGTATAATCTTCTCACAGTATCGCCATGCCACCACACACAGTATAATCTTCTCACAGTATCGCCATCCCACCACACACAGTATAATCTTCTCACAGTATCGCCATCCCACCACACACAGTATAATCTTCTCACAGTACCGCCATCCCACCACACACAGTATAATCTTCTCACAGTATCACCATCCCCCACACACAGTATAATCTTCTCACAGTATCACCATCCCCCACACACAGTATAATCTTCTCACAGTATCACCATCCCACCACACACAGTATAATCTCACAGTATCACCATCCCACCACACACAGTATAATCTTCTCACAGTATCACCATCCCCCACACACAGTATAATCTCACAGTATCACCATCCCACCACACACAGTATAATCTTCCCACATTATCACCATCCCCCACACACAGTATAATCTTCTCACAGTATCACCTTCCCCCCACACACAGTATAATCTTCTCACAGTATCACCATCCCACCACACACAGTATAATCTCACAGTATCACCATCCCCCCACACACAGTATAATCTTCTCACAGTATCACCATCCCACCACACACAGTATAATCTTCTCACAGTATCACCATCCCACCACACACAGTATAATCTTCTCACAGTATCACCATCCCACACACACAGTATAATCTTCCCACAGTATCACCATCCCACCACACACAGTATAATCTTCTCACAGTATCACCATCCCACCACACACAGTATAATCTTCTCACAGTATCACCATCCCACCACACACAGTATAATCTTCTCACAGTATCACCATCCCACCACACACAGTATAATCTTCTCACAGTATCACCATCCCACCACACACAGTATAATCTTCTCACAGTATCACCATCCCACACACACAGTATAATCTTCCCACAGTATCACCATCCCACCACACACAGTATAATCTTCTCACAGTATCACCATCCCACCACACACAGTATAATCTTCTCACAGTATCACCATCCCACCACACACAGTATAATCTTCTCACAGTATCACCATCCCACACACACAGTATAATCTTCCCACAGTATCACCATCCCACCACACACAGTATAATCTTCTCACAGTATCACCATCCCACCACACACAGTATAATCTTCTCACAGTATCACCATCCCACCACACACAGTATAATCTTCTCACAGTATCACCATCCCACCACACACAGTATAATCTTCTCACAGTATCGCCATCCCACCACACACAGTATAATATTCTCACAGTATCGCCATCCCACCACACACAGTATAATCTTCTCACAGTATCACCATCCCCCCACACACAGTATAATCTTCTCACAGTATCACCATCTCACCACACACAGTATAATCTTCTCACAGTATCACCATCCCCCCACACACAGTATAATCTTCTCACAGTATCACCATCCCCCCACACACAGTATAATCTTCTCACAGTATCACCATCCCACCACACACAGTATAATCTTCTCACAGTATCACCATCCCCCCACACACAGTATAATCTTCTCACAGTATCACCATCCCCCCACACACAGTATAATCTTCTCACAGTATCACCATCCCACCACACACAGTATAATCTTCTCACAGTATCACCATCCCACCACACACAGTATAATCTTCTCACAGTATCACCATCCCACCACACACAGTATAATCTTCTCACATTATCACCATCCCCCTACATAGTAAAATTAAAATGTTCCCACATTAGCAGCTTGCCATACACAGGATAATGTTTCCACAGGACTGGCATCCCCCTCACACACAGTATATTGTTCCCACAGTACTGCCTTCTCCCCCACTTTCTAATGTTCCCACAGTACTTCCCCCTACATGCACAAGATGGTACCATCTACCCCACTGACAACCTCACAGCTAATTATCATATACTCACTTCGCCTCATTCTTGGTGCAGATACTAATGAACCCAGGATCTATGAGATATTTACCATACAATAGTTGGATAGGCAGGAGTGTATCACCCATAAAGTTAGCCCACTCGGTTGCTATGATGCCCATACAGTGAGAGGGCTCGTGGGGTGTGGTATTGGTCACCCTCTCCTTCCCATCATCACAATTTCAGCGATATCCACATTCCCATGACGGTGATACCATTGAATAGAATAGTGAGTCAGGGAGTCCAAAGCTCCTGCTCCCCCATTCAGCCTTCACCTGTGAGTCTGAGACTCCGTGCACTGCAGGCACAATGGCGTCACTACATCACACCTGTAGTATGGAGCCTCAGTACTCACACCGCACAGCCTGGAGCAGTTCACCTCGGGAACGGGGTTGGGTGAGTAGTGTGTGTTTTTAAATCAGGAATTGTGGAGGCTTAATATTAAGAGAAGAGCTGTTGGGACTCTCATACTGAATGTGTGGCTGGTACGGGACATTATACTGAGTAAGGGGTTGTGGTGGACTGTAAGTTCCTCCATACTGACTGGGGGTCCTTATTTTCTGTAGCAGGTTGTGGTGGCCATAATACTGTGTGAGGTGCTGTGAGGGCCGTGATACTGTGTGGGGTTTGTGGAGGCCACCATACTGTGCGGGAGCCCTCATACTGAGCTACATGGGCACACAGGAGAACTAATTCCTTGTGATTAGTGACCTATGGTCTATCTGATTGCCGTCCTCCTGAATTGATATGGTGTTGTGTGTCAGGAGGGAGACATCAGATAGTACGTTCTGATGTAAAGCAAAGATATAATGGCAGTGGGAATCTGGATTCCATGCAGGGGGTATAGCGGAGACCAAGAGCAGGAAGAGGTCATTAGCTCTGAAGGAAAGCAAAAATGGGAATTGGGAATTTGTCTCCGCTACGCTCCAGGCCTGGAATACAAAGAGTAGGGTGTGGTCCTTAGCTCAGGTTTGCTGGACTATTGTGACTTATAACAAAAATGATGTACCACCACAGGAAACCGGAAAGTTCCTGAATATGCATAATGCAGAAGAAGCATTCATAAAGTGTTACAACCGTAATGTGATGTATATACTTCTCATCAAGTTCTTGTTAAGTAATGGAGTTTGTTTTTGAACTTTTGGTCTCCCTCATTCATCTCCATAACCTTTGGTCCGGGTCTGTCTCTGCCTGCGCGGCTCCTTAGCCGCTCTGCCTGCGCGGCTCCTGCTGCCGCTGCAGAACCTCTTGCTGCAGCTTCTCTCCACAGACCTTGTGGTTCTGCTTTGCTCCATTCCCGCTGCAGAACCCCTTGCTGCAGCTTCTCTCCACAGACCTTGTGGTTCTGCTTTGCTCCAGTCCTGCTGCCGCTGCAGAACCTCTTGCTGCAGCTTCTCTCCACAGACCTTGTGTTTCTGCTTTGCTCCATTCCTGCTGCCGCTGCGGAACCTCTTGATGCAGCTTCTCTCCACAGACCTTGTGATTCAGCTTTGCTCCACTCCTGCTGCCGCTGCAGAACCTCTTTCTGCAGCTTCTCTCTCCACTCCTGCCTTCACCTGCACCTCCTGTGTGAACAGGTCCAAACCTGTTCCTTCATATTCCACGCCTGCCTGCCTGCCTGCATCCATACCTGCACCTGCTGTGTGAACAGGTGCCCGCCTGTCCTGTGTCTCAAGCCGTGCCCGCCTGTCCTGTGTCTCAAGCCGTGCCCGCCTGTCCTGTGTCTCAAGCCGTGCCCGCCTGTCCTGTGTCTCAAGCCGTGCCCGCCTGTCCTGTGTCTCAAGCCGTGCCCGCCTGTCCTGTGTCTCAAGCCGTGCCCGCCTGTCCTGTGTCTCAAGCCGTGCCCGCCTGTCCTGTGTCTCAAGCCGTGCCCGCCTGTCCTGTGTCTCAAGCCGTGCCCGCCTGTCCTGTGTCTCAAGCCGTGCCCGCCTGTCCTGTGTCTCAAGCCGTGCCCGCCTGTCCTGTGTCTCAAGCCGTGCCCGCCTGTCCTGTGTCTCAAGCCGTGCCCGCCTGTCCTGTGTCTCAAGCCGTGCCCGCCTGTCCTGTGTCTCAAGCCGTGCCCGCCTGTCCTGTGTCTCAAGCCGTGCCCGCCTGTCCTGTGTCTCAAGCCGTGCCCGCCTGTCCTGTGTCTCAAGCCGTGCCCGCCTGTCCTGTGTCTCAAGCCGTGCCCGCCTGTCCTGTGTCTCAAGCCGTGCCCGCCTGTCCTGTGTCTCAAGCCGTGCCCGCCTGTCCTGTGTCTCAAGCCGTGCCCGCCTGTCCTGTGTCTCAAGCCGTGCCCGCCTGTCCTGTGTCTCAAGCCGTGCCCGCCTGTCCTGTGTCTCAAGCCGTGCCCGCCTGTCCTGTGTCTCAAGCCGTGCCCGCCTGTCCTGTGTCTCAAGCCGTGCCCGCCTGTCCTGTGTCTCAAGCCGTGCCCGCCTGTCTTGTGTCTCAAGCCGTGCCCGCCTGTCTTGTGTCTCAAGCCGTGCCCGCCTGTCCTGTGTCTCAAGCCGTGCCCGCCTGTCCTGTGTCTCAAGCCGTGCCCGCCTGTCCTGTGTCTCAAGCCGTGCCCGCCTGTCCTGTGTCTCAAGCCGTGCCCGCCTGTCCTGTGTCTCAAGCCGTGCCCGCCTGTCCTGTGTCTCAAGCCGTGCCCGCCTGTCCTGTGTCTCAAGCCGTGCCCGCCTGTCCTGTGTCTCAAGCCGTGCCCGCCTGTCCTGTGTCTGTCATACCTTCTTGCCCTGTGTCTCAGCCTGCCTGTCAGTCACACCTGTCCAAGTGACTTGTCTCCAAGTGGGATCAGCAGCCACAGCCAGACACCACCCTGGAGTGGCACCCGACAGCTATCTGCCGCACAAGCCTGACCTCACCATCAGAGGCTCCAGTGAAGACCAAGGTAGCTGTCGCAGTCACGCCTCTTCCAGGGTAGTCTCGTCTGTGGCACAGTGGGGCCACAACCCCCCGGCTCGCGCCAAGGCGCGAGCGTGACATATAGTTCCTGCCCCTGGCTTGACCGGCTGACTCCGTTACACCCTGATTTGTCCTCTGCCCGTTTCCTGAGCTCCCATGCCTTCCCCGCTCATCTTAGTGTCTGCTCCCAGTGCTGTGACCTCTTGGTATTTGACCCGTCTTGTCCTCTGACCTGTTACTGTCTCACGTCTCTGGCATCTCTGCTCCCGACTGGCTCTGACTTCTCTGGCTTGTAGCTGACCACTTGTATTGCTCTTTCCTTGTACTGTGTTCCCTGTCCATTATTGACCCGGCTCGTCTGACCAATCTCTTGCCACTTAGTGGCACCTGTGCTGCTGCAATGTGGTGCTATGCTGTGAGTGCAACCTTTCTTCTCTCATCAGCACCCCCTGGTGGAGGTTAAGCACTACTGCGCTACAGCAGCATTACATTATAACTGACCAGTATATTTAAAGGTGTTTATCATTATTTTCCCATGGTTATGGATCTGCTTCGTAACTTGGTGGATCAGGTGTCCAGTTTGATGCAGATGTTGCGGGAATTGTTGGTAGAACACCGGGCCCTGGCCACGTCCCATACTCAATTGCAGAAAGAGTTGATGGAGACTAAAAGACTGTGCTGGGTGCCCCCCCATGTTGTTGGTAGGACTGGTGATTCTGTAGATGTCGCCTTGCACTCTCCCGAACCCTCAGTCAAGCTACCTGACACCTTTTCTGGTGAGAAGGATAAGTTTCGTACGTTCAGTGAGAGTTACAAATTATTATTTGACCTCGATCCTGTGGGGATGAGAGTCAGCGGGTGGGGATAATTATATCCTTGCTCAGGGAGGATCCTCAGTCCGGGGCTTTCTTGCTGCCCCCTACTGCCCCTGAACGGATGTCGGTGGATAGGTTTTTTGAGTCCTTAGGACTTATCTATGACGAACTGGACCATGTCAGGTTGGCAGAGGACACTATCATGGGTCTTGTTCAGGGAAAGCGCTCAGCCGAGTGGTATTGCTCGGAGTTTAGACGATAGTTCCCCGAGGAACGACTCTGCTCTCAGGTGCCAGTTCCGGAGGGGACTGTCTGATCATCTGAAGGATGCTCTGGCTCTCCATCCACCACCTAGTTCCTTGGAGGAGGCTATGTCTCAGGTCATCCGGATAGATCGAAGACTATGGGAGAGGTGTGTTATGCAGCTGGAAGTTCCATTACTTCCAAGTAATCTCAACGTTACACTACATTCCGAGCCCATGGAGGTGGGGGCCACCACCGTCAAGGAAAAGGAGAGGAAACGACTATGGAAAGAGAGACTCTGCTTCTACTGTGGTAGTTCGGGACACTGGAAAATGGACTGCCCCTCCTCCCTTCCCAATGTGCCGGGAAACGCCTAAGTTTGGGTAACTATTGAGGAGGTTGCCCAGACTCTCAGGTACCTTTTTCCTTATTGTTTAAGTTACTGCTGGAAGTGGAACTTTATGTCCAGAACTATTGTACTCCCACTTCGGCTTTTGTGGACTGCGGGTCATCTTTGAACTTGATTGAATCTAACGGTGGCCAAATGTAAGTTAGGGACAGTCAGGTTGGGAACTCCCATTAATATCGTGGCTATTGATTAGACACCTCTTGCTAATAATGTTATTAAGTTTGTCTCAGAGGAGATTATCCTCAAGGTGGGGTCCTGTCATCAAGTACGTATTACATGTTTTGTTCTGGACCATCTTCCTGCGGGATTGATGTTGGGGTTTCCCTGGTTATGAGTACATAACCCGATTATTGACTGGGAATCCCAGGACATTGCTAATTGGGGTCCTAATTGTTTGAAGGGGTGTATTGTATCAGTTTGTGTCTAAGTTCTGGAGGGCTTTTTGAAAAAAGGCTGGGTATCAGTTTGACCTTTACATCAGTCTATCATCCCGAGACCAACGGTCAGACTGAAAGGACCAATCAGTCTTTGGAGCAGATTTTACGGTGTCTTCCACATCTCGACAGGATTATTGGTGCTCTTCTTTACCCATGGCAGAATTTGCGGTTAATAATCGTGTCAATCAGTCACTGGTACTTCCCCGTTCTTCTGTAATTATGGTTTTCACCCTCATTTTGGTGAGTTTTCCCAGCTTGATTTGGAGTGTCCAGGGGCTGATTCGACCATTCTGTGGTAGGTGGATATCTGGAGGGACCAGAGGAACATTGGGGAGGCTCAGGGCAAGTATAAATTTTTTGCGAATAAACGACGCTTGGTGGGGCCGGCATTCCAGGTGGGGGATAAGGTATGGTTATCCACCAAGAATATAAGGTTGAAGGTTCCTTCTGCTAAGTTGGGTCCCAAGTTCATTGGTCCTTACGAAATTTTAGAGGAGGTTAATCCTGTTGCCTTTTGCTTGCGCTTGCCTCCGTTGTGCAGATCCCCAATGTACAGTATTTCCTAAAAAGTAAATTATATTACAGTAGTAATGTCCCTAATTGGACCCTAAAGAAATTATGTTTCCCACTTGTCACCATAAATTAATATAGCGTGTTCCTCATTCTGGCCTTCAAGCAGTAATTTAGTCCCTCATCCTGGCCCCCTTTATTTAATAATCTCACCCAGCCTGGCCCCATTTATTTTATAATATGCTCCAGCCTTGCCCACTTTATTTTATAATATGCCCCATTTTGATCCCCTTATGTCCCTTGTCCAGCCTGGCCCCCAGATATACATACTGGCCCTCATACAGTTGTGGCCAAAAGTATTGACACCTCTGCAATTCTGTCAGATAATACTCAGTTTCTTCCTGAAAATGATTGCAAACACAAATTCTTTGTTATTATTATCTTCATTTAATTTGTCTTAAATGAAAAAACACAAAAAGAATTGTCCTAAAGCCAAATTGGATATAATTCCACACCAAACATAAAAAAGAGGGTGGACAAAAGTATTGGCACTGTTCCAAAAATCATGTGATGCTTCTCTAATTTGTGTAATTAACAGCACCTGTAACTTACCTGTGGCACCTAACAACAGGTGTTGGCAATAACTAAATCACACTTGAAGCCAGTTGACATGGATTAAAGTTGACTCAACCTCTGTCCTGTGTCCTTGTGTGTACCACATTGGGCATGGAGAAAAGAAAGAAGACCAAAGAACTGTCTGAGGACTTAAGAAACCAAATTGTGAGAAAGCATGAGCAATCTCAAGGCTACAAGTCCATCTCCAAAGACCTGAATGTTCCTGTGTCTACCGTGCGCAGTGTCATCAAGAAGTTTAAAGCCCATGGCACTGTGGCTAACCTCCCTAGATGTGGACGGAAAAGAAAAATTGACAAGAGATTTCAACACAAGATTGTGCGGATGTTGGATAAAGAACCTCGACTAACATCCAAACAAGTTCAAGTTGCCCTGCAGTCCGAGGGTACAACAGTGTCAACCCGTACTATCTGTCGGCATCTGAATGAAAAGGGACTGTATGGTAGGAGACCCAGGAAGACCCCACTTCTTACCCCGAGACATAAAAAAGCCAGGCTTGAGTTTGCCAAAAGTTACCTGAAAAAGCCTAAAACGTTTTGGAAGAATGTTCTCTGGTCAGATGAGACAAAAGTAGAGCTTTTTGGGCAAAGGCATCAACATAGAGTTTACAGGAGAACAAAAGAGGCATTCAAAGAAAAAAACACGGTCCCTACAGTCAAACATGGCGGAGGTTCCCTGATGTTTTGGGGTTGCTTTGCTGCCTCTGGCACCGGACTGCTTGACCGTGTGCATGGCATTATGAAGTCTGAAGACTACCAACAAATTTTGCAGCATAATGTAGGGCCCAGTGTGAGAAAGTTGGGTCTCCCTCAGAGGTCATGGGTCTTCCAGCAGGACAATGACCCAAAACACACTTCAAAAAGCACTAGAAAATGGTTTGAGAGGAAGCACTGGAGACTTTTAAGGTGGCCAGCAATGAGTCCAGACCTGAATCCCATAGAACACCTGTGGAGAGATCTAAAAATGGCAGTTTGGAGAAGGCATCCTTCTAATATCAGGGACCTGGAGCAGTTTGCCAAAGAAGAATGGTCTAAAATTCCAGAAGAGCATTGTAAGAAACTCATTGATGGTTACCGGAAGCGGTTGGTCGCAGTTATTTTGGCTAAAGGTTGTGCAACCAAGTATTAGGCTGAGGGTGCCAATACTTTTGTCTGGCCCATTTTTGAAGTTTTGTGTGAAATGATCAATGTTTTGCTTTTTGCGTCATTCTCTTTTGTGTTTTTTCATTTAAGACAAATTAAATGAAGATAATAATAACAAAGAATCTGTGTTTGCAATCATTTTCAGGAAGAAACTGAGTATTATCTGACAAAATTGCAGGGGTGTCAATACTTTTGGCCGCAACTGTATATGTGTTTTATCCTGTGTCTCCCATATACCTTTCCTGGACCCCCATATATCCTTCCTGGTCCCTTTTCCTGGCTCCCCATATATATGAATCCTGGACCACCATATATGTGCATCCTGAACCCCCATATATATGCTTCTTGGTCTTTTGTCCTACCCCCCATATATATCCATCCTAGCCCATGTCTCCCTCCTGGCCCCCCAATGTGTCTCCCTCCTGGCCCCCCAATGTGTCTCCCTCCTGGCCCCCGCATGTGTCTGCCTCCCGGCCCCCGCATGTGTCTCCCTCCCGGCCCCCGCATGTGTCTCCCTCCCGTGGCCCCTCCATGTGTCTCCCTCCCGTGGCCCCTCCATGTGTCTCCCTCCCGTGGCCCCTCCATGTGTCTCCCTCCCGTGGCCCCTCCATGTGTCTGCCTCCCGTGGCCCCTCCATGTGTCTGCCTCCCGTGGCCCCTCCATGTGTCTGCCTCCCGTGGCCCCTCCATGTGTCTCCCTCCCGTGGCCCCTCCATGTGTCTCCCTCCCGTGGCCCCTCCATGTGTCTGCCTCCCGTGGCCCCTCCATGTGTCTGCCTCCCGTGGCCCCTCCATGTGTCTGCCTCCCGTGGCCCCTCCATGTGTCTCCCTCCCGTGGCCCCTCCATGTGTCTGCCTCCCGTGGCCCCTCCATGTGTCTGCCTCCCGTGGCCCCTCCATGTGTCTCCCTCCCGTGGCCCCTCCATGTGTCTGCCTCCCGTGGCCCCTCCATGTGTCTGCCTCCCGTGGCCCCTCCATGTGTCTGCCTCCCGTGGCCCCTCCATGTGTCTGCCTCCCGTGGCCCCTCCATGTGTCTGCCTCCCGTGGCCCCTCCATGTGTCTGCCTCCCGTGGCCCCTCCATGTGTCTCCATCCCTGCCCTTTGTCCTGGCTTTATGTACAGAGAGAGGGGACAAAAAAAAAAAGATTCCTCTTACCTTCCTGCGCTTCCAGCGCTGTACAGCGTCCTCAGGTCCAGAGCGCACAAAGTAAAATGGCCGCCGACATAGCAGAGGCCGGCGCTGAATGACACTGATGTCATACGCCGGTGACGACGGGCGCACACTCTTCAGTATTGATCGAGACGCTCGGCACAGTGGTTCATGTAATGACCGCTGCGTGCGCGCACCCCTGCACATACTCTGCCCGTGCTTTTAAAGGGCCCGCACCCCTAAAAACTGCAGACTTTTTTTTTTCTTCTCTTCTTCTCCTCCTTTCCTTCCCACAACCAAGGGCCCACTGGGGATTTCCCCGATACCCCCCAGGCCAGTCTGACCCTGTGTGTATGTATGTACGAGTATGTACAATAAAATTGTTAAGGTCCTGACATACCTAACATTGTGCAGTGACTCTGTTTTCCATATAGTGACGGATTATTTCTTTTTTTAAACTCTTTTTATTGAAAGATTCCACAAAATAAGATGACAGACATATGACAATGCAGTGTAAGATCAGAATAATCCGTATAATCTCCATCCACAGTGACACAGATATAATATCACACTTTCAGTAATAAAACGAATGAGACACAGCATTCACCATAATGTGCTCTATAAAGCATTGCTCCTCCTCACCAACAGGTCCATTATTATGTTATGAGCTCGTACCAGGTCAGGTTATACACATATTCCCAAGCCCACACATATCGTCACTTTCATACTCTGGAAGGGATATACATCAGGGATTGTATCGCGAGATGGAGGAGACCATGGCATTAGGAGCCAAGTGTGACAAGGGTGAGATACACCACCATTCCCGAATCCTATGGAACTTCTAGGGACATCTTCTGTGTCTATATAATATGTTTTCATAAGGAATTATATCGTACGGTTATGATATCGACTAGCGGCATGACCACAGATTTACTCCAATTAATTTTAAGGCTAAGTTCACACGTACCGGAACTCTCGTGGAAATTACCGCGAGAATTCCGGAATTCCATTCAGCGGGAAAATCGCATTTTAAATTCCCGCGGAAAAACTAGCATTTTGCAAGCGTAATTAGCTTGCAAAATGCTAGCGTTTTCCAAGCGATCTGGAGCATCGCTTGGAGAACTGATTGACAGGTTGGTCACACTCGTCAAACACTGTGTTTGACAAGTGTAACCAACTTTTTACTACTGAGGCCGCCAATGCAGCATCAGTAGTAAAAGATAAAATGTAAAAAATAATAAAAAAAAAATAAAAAATGGTATTTATTCTTACCTTCCGACGTCCCGCGCAGACTTCCCAGAGTAATCCTTTGCAAAAATGCCCGCGATGATGTCGCGCGAATTACCGCGAGACTTCGCGATCCCGCGAGAACGGACGCCATCGCGGGCATTTTTGCAAAGGATTACTGGGACCGGGACCGTGGAGAGAGGCGGGAGGGCTGCACGGGACGTCGGAAGGTGAGAATAACAATATTTTTTATTTTAAATTCTATTTTTTACAGTGATATGGTACCCAAAGCCCGGAGGACATTCTCCTCTCCTCCGGACCATGGGTTCCATCTGCAATTGTTCTGCTTAATTTTGGTATGGTGTGCACAGCCACATGCGGGAAGTAAGCGGAACAATGCATTCCTACGGGTGCGGGATCGCCGCGATTCCGCAAAATTAATGAGCATGCTGCGGTTATTACCGCGAAGTGATTTCGCCGCGGTAAAAACCGCAGCATTAGCACAGCATTGCGGAATCCCATAGGAATGCATGGGATGCTTATTTTTCGCGGCAAAATCGCGCGGTTAAAACCGCCGCGGAAACGCGAAAAAAACGCCACGTGTGAACTCAACCTAAGACCTGACAATTCTCCAAAACGATTGATGAGGTGAATTGCTCTTGGAAGAGATTGCTCTATTTTAACTAGAAAGAGTACCAGATCATCAGCTTATAATCCCACCTTGTCCACCCTAGAATTAACATTAATTCCTTCCACCAAAAGATCTTGTCTAATCCTAAGGCCTCTTTCACACTTCAGTTTTTTACAATCAGTCACAATCCGCCAGGTTTTGAAAAAAAACGGATCCTCAATTTTCTTTTGAGGATCCGTTTTTTTCCCCATTGACTTTCATTAATGGCGGATTGTGACGGATTGCTGCCCGTTGTATCCGTTTTTTTGGAGGATCCGCCAAAAGTTTCTGTCCATCACCATCCTCAAAGATTTCAAAACTGAGCTTGCAACGTTTTTTTCTCTGGCGGATCCTCCAGACACTCATTTAACCCGAAATTCTTTCTGGATGGACAAAAAATCTCCCTCTCCCTCTCCCTCTCCCTCTCCCTCTCCTTTAAATTTCCTCATTTTCAGGATCCGTCTGAAAACGGATCCTGTGGCATCGGTTCACATCAGTTGAGAGCGGATCCGCTTGTCTGACTTTCTGGCGGATTTGAACTGATGCAAAAAACTGAAGTGTGAAAGAGGCCTAAGTGCAATTGGTTCAATCGCGAGGGCAAAGAGCATTGGGGATAGTGGGCGGCCCTGTCTAGTCCCTCTACCCAGATTAAAATACTCCGATAGCGAGCCATTAACAAGTATATTCGCTCTCGGCATGTAAGAGAGTCATTCAATCCACTTGCAAAATTTGTCAGAGAAGCCAAATTTCAGAAGCACAAGTTGCAAAAATTTCCACTCCAATGAATGAAAAGCCTCGGCTGTATCTAAAGAGGCTATCGCCCGAGGTTTCCTATATTTGTGGCCTATCTGCGTTAGAACCTGTACCCTTCTAACATTAGAGGAAGTGGATCTTCCTGGCATGAAGCCGGATTGATCTTCGTGTACAATGCTTAGTATTACCGCTTTCAATCTATTAGCTATAAGTTTAGTGAGTATTTTATAGTCTGTATTAAGCAGGGATATAGGGCGATAAGCACCACACTCCTCAGAAGGTTTATCTGGCTTTGGAATTACCTCTACAGTGGCATCATAAAAGGATTGGGGAAGCGAGTGTTTTACAAGTGCTTCGGAGAGGGTTTGCAGCAGACCCGGCCCTGTCTGATCGATGTATCTTTTATATAGTTCTATGGGCATGCCATCAGGGCTCGGAGTGTTCCCATTGGAGAGAGACATGGCTGCTTCCCGAATTTCCTCCAACGTGATATCTCTATCCAAGAACGCCCGATCCTCACCAGAAAGTTTAGGAAATTCTATATGGTCCAAGTCCTCATCAATCTCTTCTATAGTGGGATTCAGTTGAGAGTCATATAACTCTAAAGTATTCTTCACATCTGTCTGCGATTTGGTCAGATTTAAGTAGCGGAGTTCCCTCTCTTGTATTAATGGTCAGAATGGATGGAGACATTTGATATTGTTGGACTATGTATGCTAAGAATTTACACAATTGGTTATTCAATTCAATATGAGTTTGTTTAGAGAAAAAAAGTCTTCTCTGGGCTTTATCCTGTAATTGTATCAAATCCTCCCCTTCCCAAGCCACCGATGTAAAGTATCATCAGAGGGGTTATTGATATACTCAGCGTCCAATAATTTACACTCCTCAGCAAGTCTCTGCTCCCCAATACAGGATTTCCTTTTAATATATGAAATCGTGGACCTGACACATCCCCTCAATTATGCTTTAAGTGTATCCCACACTAGCAATCTGTCAGGGAAATAAGCATAGTCTAAATACCTCTAATTGGTCTATTATTCTGTCTTGTTCCCCTATGAGGGAGAGCCAAAACGGATGTATGCGGATCCTCTTAGGTCTGTTAGGGCCACCTAGATGAAGGCACATCACCAATGGAGCATGGGCTGATACTGCCCTAGGAAAGTACTCAGTTTCACGCAGATCCGATAATACAGCATTATTCCCAAATGCATGATCAATTCTGGATAAACAGTGAACAGATGGCGTATAACAGGAGAATTCTTTCTTAAGAGGATTCTGCTATCTCCAAAAATTAATCCAGCCCATCTCTGTTATGAAAGCATCTAACACAGTAGTGTCCTGATTACTAGGCCTAGAGTGTGGCAGCACTCATTCATCCAAGTAGGTGTTAAGAAACATATTAAAATCACCCAGACATAACATCTTGGCATCAGGATACTGTGATACAAAAATTGCAGCCTGTTGGACTACATCCATTTTTGCCGGTGGCAGATTATAAATATTGAGTAGTACATAAGGTACCACATCTATAAATGCATACTGTATATAAAAATAAATCTGCCCTTCGGGTCCCTCTTGACCATGTGAACCGACCATCTCAAAGATCCATGTATCATAACGGCCACCCCCCTAGAATAGGACATGTACATAACATGCTTCTACCATTGTATCCCAAGTTTTTTTCATTCTGGATATAGTGTCTGGTGTTAAGTGGGTTTTGATGTTCTCAGATCCAGGAAGACTCCCCCGTCTGTGGGTAGTCCTCCATCGGGTCCAGCTCTAGTTCCGTGACGTCTTTCCTGTTCGGCCAAACAACAAGGAGTAGGGCGTGTAACCGGTGGTTTGATGGACTCGATTATTGTAGATCCACACAAGCTCAGACACGTACTCGGGCCACCGAGCCTTCCTATCGTCTTCCAGGGTCCTTAACATTTTGATTAGAATATGGTTAAACCGTTCACAGGCCCCGTTTCCCTGAGGGTGGTACGGTGTGCTATGAGACCTGTCAAGCTGATAGATCTATTTTAGCTCATCCATTACTCTTCCCAAGAAACAGGTTCCTTGATCAGAATGGATCCGCTGTGGGCATCCATTTGATCTATCATCACTAGACAGTGGTCGCATCCTTGGTGTGCTGGCCCGATGGTCAAGTAGTCGATAGTCAACATCTCCTGGGGGGCTGATGTCGCTACAGTTTGTGTAGGAGCTCTCTTTTCTGGGGATTTGGCCAACTCACATGCCCGGCAGAGACTGCAAGCCTCTTCAACCACTGTTCTTAACCGAGGGTGGTAGACAAACCGCTGTAGCCACTGGAAAGTTTTTTCATGACTGAAGTGAGCTAATTTTTCATGAGATTCAGCGGCCACTGTAGACAGCACTGTCGCCGGAATCACCACCTACCAGGAGGCTCCTAACTCTTTTTGCAGTTGAACGTTCCCATATAACAGCCCGTTTCTCATCTGGAGGTGCTCCTACTGCCAGATTATCTTCAGTGCTTCTGAAGTCAGAGTACTCCTCTGTTCTTGATTGGGCAGCTTCTTCAGTGTCACCCATTGTCTAAGCAGGGCAAGTTCACGGTCTTCCTGCTGCAACCGGACCCACTTATCCTGAGATTTTCCCAATACTCCTTCATGGTGGGGGGTCCGTATCTGGTCCAGCGTGGCCACCACCCTCCCAGCGGTCTTCCGAAACCGGGGAATCTCCTCCTCTAGCATCTCATCTTTACTCTTTCCAGGTGTCGCATGCTTTGCTCTGGATAGGGTGTTGGTGTGGGTATTCTCCACCCCCCCCCCCCCCGTAAGCGATTCTATATCAGACCTTCGCCATCCGGGCCACCGAGCGCTGTTCCAGAGCCCCATAACTTGGCGTTCTCCAGATGAGCTAATAGATTATCGGTGCGCACCAACACCTCCGAGCCAGACAGGTATTAATAATAATAATAATAATCTTTATTTATATAGCGCCAACATATTCCGCAGCGCTTTACAGTTTAACAGTTTCAAAACACAAGTCATAAGTAACAACGCTAACAATACAATAATTAAAGCAAAATAAGACGAAATAAGACAACCCTGCTCGTGAGAGCTTACAATCTACAATGAGGTGAGGTAGATACAGAGTACAGGTGTGTATTTACAATGGTGTATTTACAATGAAGGTCCAGCCATCTTGCGGGAGTGAAGGATGGATGGAGATAGTGAATGGGCTACACACGCACACTTACACAGAGAATGACTTTGATTAGTGAATGTGATAGGCCGCTCTGAACAGGTGTGTTTTGAGGGAGCGCCTAAAACTATGCAAATTGTGGATAGTCCTGATTTCTTGGGGTAGAGCATTCCAGAGGATAGGAGCAGCACGGGAGAAGTCTTGGAGTCGGGAGTGGGAAGTACGGATTAGTGCAGAGGTTAGTCGAAAGTCGTTTGCAGAGCGCAGCGATCGGCTAGGCCGATAGACAGAAATGAGAGAAGAGATGTAAGGGGGTGCCGCACTGTGGAGAGCTTTGTGGGTGAGAACAAGTACTTTGAATTGGATCCTATAATGAATGGGCAGCCAATGTAAGGACTGGCGAAGAGCGGACGCGTCCGAGTACCGATTACCCAGATGGACGATCCTGGCCGCTGCATTAAGTATGGACTGGAGAGGGGATAGTCGAGTGACGGGGAGGCCAATTAATAGAGCGTTGCAGTAATCCAGGCGAGAGTGGATCAATGCAACAGTGAGGGTTTTTGTTGTTTCCATAGTGAGAAAAGGGCGGATTCTAGAGATGTTCTTTAGGTGTAAGCGGCAAGAGCGGGCAAGGGATTGTATATGGGATGTGAAGGAGAGATTGGTGTCAAACATAACACCCAGACAGCGCACCTGCTGCCGGGGTGTTATTGTGGTACCACCCACGGAGAGGGAAATGTCAGATTTAGGGAGGTTAGTAGACGGTGGGAGCAGAAGTAGTTCAGTTTTGGAGAGGTTGAGTTTCAGATAGAGAGCGGACATGATATTGGAGACTGCGGACAGACAGTCACTGGCGTTCTGTAGTACAGCGGGGGTAAGGTCGGGGGAAGACGTGTATAGTTGTGTGTCATCAGCATAAAGATGGTACTGAAAGCCAAATCTGCTGATGGTCTGTCCAATTGGGGCTGTGTAGAGAGAGAAAAGAAGGGGGCCAAGGACTGAGCCCTGAGGTACCCCGACAGCAAGAGGAAGAGGAGATGACGTGGAGCCAGAGAACAAAACACTGAAGGAGCGGTCAGAGAGATAGGAAGAGAACCAGGAGAGTGCAGTGTCCTTAATGCCTAGTGACTGGAGCCTAGAGAGTAGGAGATGGTGGTCAACAGTATCGAAAGCTGCAGATAGGTCAAGAAGAATGAGCAGAGAGTGGTCACCGTTACGTTTTGCTGTCAGAAGGTCATTGGTCACTTTGATGAGTGCAGTTTCAGTCGAATGTAGGGGGCGGAAGCCGGACTGTGAAGGGTCTAGAAGGGAGTGAATGGAGAGGTAACGGCTAAGGCGGGAGTAAACTAGGCGTTCCAAAAGTTTAGAGATGAAGGGGAGATTGGAGACTGGTCTGTAGTTGTTTGTGCAGGATGGGCTGAGAGCAGGTTTCTTTAGTAATGGAGTAACGATGGCGTGTTTGAAGGAGGATGGGAAAATGCCCGAGGAGAAGGAGAGATTAAAGATTGTAGTTAGGTGGGTTGTGACGACTGGAGAGAGAGACTGGAGGAGATGTGAGGGAATGGGGTCGGTAGTGCATGTAGTCGGACGAGAAGAAGAGAGAAGTCTGGAGACTTCTTCTTCTGTGATGGGATCAAATGTGGAGAGTGAGCCAGGGGAGATGTAGGAAGGGATGGGAGTCACAGCACTTGGTGGTTGGGAGCAGATTTCTTGACGGATATCATCTATTTTTTCTGTAAAGTGGGAGGCCAGGTCATCAGCACAAATGTCTGTGATAGGGGCTTGTGCTTTTGGCCTGAGGAGGGAGTGAAAAGTGTCAAAAAGTTTCTTGGGGTTGTTGGCTAGTGAGGAGATCAGGGTGGTGAAGTAGGTCTGTTTGGCAAGGTGAAGGGCAGCGTTATAGGTTCTTAACATAAATTTGAAGTGAAGTCTTCTGGTGTGCGGGTTTTTCTCCATAGGCGTTCAGCACTCCTGGAGCATCGCTGGAGAAGTTGAGTTTGCGATGTGAGCCAGGGCTGTTTTACTCTGTGTTTGGAGGTTCTGAGGGTGAGGGGAGCTACTTGGTCAAGGGTGCTTCTAAGAGTGTCATTGTAGTGATGAACAGCCAGATTAGGACAGGAAAGAGAGGAGATTGGGGACAGAGATGAATGTAGGGAATCTGAAAGTGTCTGAGGGTTAATAGCTTGTAGATTTCTGACTGTGTGGTAGGTAGGAATGAGCTGGGGTGGGCGAGGATTTGTGAGCGTGAAGGAGAGAATGTTGTGGTCAGAGAGTGGAAGCGGTGAGTTGTTTAGGTGGGAGATTGAACAGAGCCGGCAGAAGACCAGATCAAGGGTGTTACCGTCCTTATGTGTCTCAGAGGTTGAAAGCTGTGAGAGGCCTAGAGAGGTGGTTAGTGATAGAAGCTGGGATGCAGATGTGGAATTAGGGCTGTTAATGGGGATGTTGAAGTCTCCCAGGATGAGGGTTGGTAGTTCTGAGGACATGAAGTGTGGCAGCCAGGCTGAAAAGTGGTCAAGGAAGTGGGTGGGTGAGCCTGGGGGCCGGTATATGACCGCTACCCTGAGGGAGAGGGGGCGGAAGAGCCTGATGGTGTGCAAATCTCTCCGTCATAGCCCACACTAATGCCAACAATTCGAGCTTGAAGGAAAAGTAGTTGTCCGGGTTGCGCTCGGAATCGTGAAGGGACTGACTAGCATAGGCAATCACCCTCCTTCCCATCCTGGACCTGTGACAACACAGCCTCAAGTCCGTGCAAGAGTCCGTCGGTGCGGAGAATGAACAGTATAGAGAAGTCCGCATAGGACAGTACCGCAGCTTCGGTCAGCGCTTTCTTCAAGTCACGAAAAGCCTTCTCCTGCCTTTCCTCCCAACAGATGGATTAACCCATCACATTCGGGAGTACCCCTTTCAGAAGCTTGAGCAGAGGTTGTACCACATGGTCAAAGTTCTTCACGAAGCGACGATAGTACCCCGTCAGTCCCAGGAACGCTCAGACATCTTTTACGGTCTCTGTGGTCGGCCAATTCTAAATTACCTTGATTTCCTCCCATGACTGCTTCACTCCTTCAGATGAAACAACATGACCTAGGTACTCTATCTGGGTCTGGAACAAGTGGCATTGCTGTGGTTTCACCTTCAGTCCATACTTCTGCAGACAGCTCAGCAATTGCTCTAGTCTCCGCAGGTGATCTTCAAATGAGGCAGCATATAATATGATGTCATCCAGGTAAATGAGTGTGGCTTCAAAGTTCAAATCACCTAGGCACCTCTCCAGCAGTTGTTGGAACGTACCAGGGGCATTGGCCAGGCCAAATGGCATCCTTTTGAATTCAAAGAGGCCCATAGGTAGTATAAAGGCCATTTTTGCCTGGTCCTTCTCCGATATGTACACTAGCCATTAGCCACTGGCGAGATCCAGCTTCGAGAAAAATTTGGCTTTCCCCAATACAGACAGAGATTCCTCAATCCGGAGTAGAGGGTATGAATCCCTCACGGTGCAGGCATTGAGTTTACAGTAGTCTACACAGAACCTTAGTGTCCCGTCCTTCTTTCGCACCAGCACAATGGGGATGCCCACGGACTTTGGCTCTCCCTGATGACGCCCGCCTGTAGCATCTGACCGAAGATCTCTCTTACTTCCTGATATAACTGAGGGGGAAACTGCCAATAACATTCTTGAATGGGTGCCGTATCCCCCGTTGGTGTTTTGTGGGTAATCGCTGTAGTGCAGCCAAAGTCATCGTCATGTTTCGCGAACATGGATTGGTATCGCCGCAGTAACTCTTCCACTTGTTGTACCTTGGTGGGGGTGAGTTCAGATAGTTTGGCGCACATCTGTTCCAGTATGCGTCGACCCTCCTGGATGTATTGAGGTTCGGCTGTCGGAGAAGTGGTGACCTTTACCGACCACAGGTTTTCTGGATTTACTGCCAACTGTATGGTCTGTGGATGTATAATTTCTTGAGGTTATTCCCACTACCAGTGCCACTTCACCCCTGTGTGGAAGGACAAATTCCTGATCTGTCAAATTAACGCAGCAAACAGGAACCGTCCCTTCACGCACCATGGCCAGTGTCCGGGCCGCTAAGAGTCCTGCAGGCAATTGTTACAGAGGGTTCCAACTGTACTTCTACCCCCTCTAGTGGGGCATGTGCTCGGACTGACAGTCAGTATGATCTGTCCTGGTGGTAGGGTGAGTTTAGTGGAGGCCGGCACAACCACTTTTTCTAATGTTTCCCCTGACTAGAGGCCTCCCTAAGCTTGAGCTGTACGAATTAACCATTGAAACACTTGTCACTGGGGGGTATGCGGACTCCACTGTTTCAGAGACAAATGAGAAAGTTCATCGATGAGCAGTTTTCCAAACTCTTTCAGGATATTCATCCCCAGGGTGACGCTTCCCCCAGTGTCAGCACTATACCCTTCCGTCCAAGATCTTTCCCTCACAAGGAGACCTGCATCCACACCACCCATGCGACCGGGATGGGCAAGTGGTTTGCCGCTGTCAGCTTCACTACCGGGCCCCACTCAGGCCGGAGAGGCTCTGGGAAGTGTCATCGGAAATACCCTTCAGGCATGGCATCGTGGTCACTTGGAACCCAGTATCTACCAGGCAAAGCACGGCTCGACCATCTAACTCGGCCCAGACCAACAGCCACGTAGACCCCAGATTTGTGGGACTTTCACTACTCCTTCCTTTCCATTCTGGTTCCGGGCGACATCCCCCAGGCTCGGAGCCCTCTAGTTTAACGGACGGTGCGGCCGGGACCCGTTCCTCCGTGGACGTTCCCTGGCCATATGTCCCACTTCTCCGTAGTTATAGCAAGCGAAGGGCCTCTGCCGGCGGAACCTTCTGGCATCGTTACGGGCTTCTGTTTCACTTTGGCCCCCGGCTGCATACTGACCGATTTCAACTTTCTCCTTCACTTGAGCCAGTAACCCTTGAATATTCAACAGCTCCTTTCTCATCTCTTCAACCCATTGGGGTTCAGCAACAGTCTTTACTGCTCTGCTGCATCACACCTCTGGACCTTCCTTACTGGGACTGTCACCCCCTGCTCCTGTTCACGTAAGCGGGCCTCTTTTCCTATGTCCGCAAAAGTGATACGAGAGTCCGCCCGTACCTGCTCTCTGAGTCTGCTTGGTCAGAGCATCCCGCAGCCAGTCACCAACAAGTCATGCAACACGACATCTGCTGACCCTATCACCACTCAGTCCTTTCTAACAATGGTGGTGTGTAACTCTTGCAGCACATTCATATACTGTGTAACTGTCTCCCCCTCTCTTTGCATGCGGCTAAACAGGCGAGTCCTAAGTTCTCCTATGTGAGTGGGGTCCCCATGGGTCACCTCTAAAATTTGGAGAACTTTGGTAAAACATATCACGATCTCGGGGGGTATGCAGCTTCACAGAGTCTCTAGCCTCTCCATCCAAAGCCTTAATGGCCACCTCGGCCTTGAGTGCAGGGCTCATAGGGTGCATTCTCATCATACCCCTCGTGCGCTCCGTCCAACTCCACAACATAGTATTGGACCCCGTATATTTAGGCAACTTACTCAGCATGGCCCCCCAGGGAGATACTGGTTCTGGGCCCAGCCGCCTGTTCTGCGGCCTCTGTGCAATTGGACTGCATTCTGCCGACTACGCCAAATGTAAGAGGGCACTGGAAATGAGGTTCGTTGGATGCAGTGAAGAGCCGGAGGCAGAGAAGGGGTTAGCAGGGTTTACTACAACAGGTTATTGTGGTACAAGGAATACTCCGCGCAGGGAGATGAAATCAACAGTGGGAAAACGCGGGAACACTGAGCACAACTACAAGATTTGCACAAAAACACAATATTTGGAATAAAGGTGTACGAAAAAGAGAGAACTTATCGCTTGCAGTTCTTGTTGTGGAGAGGCTGGAATATCTACCGCCGGCATCGTAAATCATCTACAATGTCTCTGACCCTGTTGCGGAGGGACGAAAAGTACTGTCTCCCGACCGTGCCCATGTATCCGGGCTCACTGGGCTTGAGTGCGTTGGAATGTAGAAACAGTCTCTTTTGTTGATTCCTCTGGAATGACGCAGTACACAAACAGCATGCATGCTTGCAGGCTGCAGCAGCATGCAAACCTCTGAACTAGTCGCTAGGAACAGAGCGAGTCAGATTGTCTTTCACTGAGAGCGGGAATGAGCCGTCCAGTAAAGGAAGGTCTGGGGACAGCTCAGTAAGGACATAGTCAGTGGGTACGTCAAACCGCTGGGGAATAGCTGATGAGGAATTAGCAGTCGGAGCAGTGGGGAAGGAGTCATCCTTCTCCTTCTCCTGTCGCCGTTCCCGACAATTCTCCCCTGTTCCCTCGCTCAGCCCCTTCTATCTCCCCCACGCCCCCTGCTGTCCAGTGCAAAGGTCCTCCCCACTCAAAGTAATCGTCCCTCAGCAACAGTGGTGACAGTCCCGATAGTTCCGGCCCCAAAGTGTACCGAGAACCGCTGACTCTGCCCTGGCTCATCTTCTTAAATAAGTATAGTAGTAACTAGGCCGCCAAATACTTGGGGGGCGGAGGAACATTCTGCCAAACTCTGTCACACCTTCTTAGGCTGGTTTCACATTTGCGTTTTTTAGCGCTGGAAAAAAACGCATATGTGCGCATGCGTTTTTTCCCCTATATTTAACATGGGTGCGCATACCTGCGCGCTGGTAAGCGCATGTATGCGATTTTCATGCGCTGCGTTTTTTTGGGGTGTGCGTTTGTATTTTCCAGACGCAGCATGTTGCATTTTTTGGCCCTGCAAAAAAGCGCATGCGCACATATGCGCACGTTTTGCGCTAAAAATGGCCATTATAGCCTATGGATGCGCATATGTGCGCACTGGCATGCTCATGTATGCGTTTTTTTGCACATGCGTTTTTTTTTTGTTAACCATGGAATTTAGGGGTTTAGGTTAGAGTTAGGGTTAGTTAAGGGGGTTTAGGGTTAGGGTCAGGGTTAGGGTTGGGGTTTGGGTCAGGGTTAGGGTTAAGTATGGTTTGGTTAAGGGTTAGGGTCAGGGTTAGGGTCAGGGTTAGGGTTAAGTATGGTTTGGTTAAGGGTTAGGGTCAGGGTTAGGGTTAAGTATGGTTTGGTTAAGGGTTAGGGTCAGGGTTAGGGTCAGGGTTAGGGTTAAGTATGGTTTGGTTAAGGGTTAGGGTCAGGGTTAGGGTTAAGTATGGTTTGGTTAAGGGTTAGGGTCAGGGTTAGGGTCAGGGTTAGGGTTAGTTAGGGTTTAGGGTTTGGGTTAGGGTTAAGTATGATTTGGTTAAGGGTCAGGGTTAGGGTTAGGGTCAGGGTTAGGGTTAGTTAGGGTTTGGGTTAGGGTTAAGTATGATTTGGTTAAGAGTTAGGGTCAGGGTTAGGGTTAGTAAAGTCATGGTTTGGGTTAGTGTGAGGGGCCACCTAATGTTGGAAAAAAACGCAAACGCGGTAAAAACGCATAAAAACGCTGCGTTTTTTTCATGCATGCTCATAAAAATGCTTGAAAAAAACGCAGCAGTTGTATGCTTTTGTATGCGTTTTTTCAATGCGTTTTTTTGCGGGAAAAACGCGCTGCAAAAAAAAGCAAGTGTGAAACTAGCCTTAGATGCCATGTTTGCTTTTCACATCAGCAAGTGGTTATACTGCTAGGGTTTTTGTTGCAGCCGCTCCTGTGCTGTCCCTGCAGTGTACATCTATGTTATGGGGCCCAAAAGAGTTAATTTGTAAAAAAAAATTTTTCACTTGTTAAAATACAATAATATGTCTTCTGCTTTTTTAATTTTTTTTCTCTCATTTTTACAAGAATTGTTGGAGCCAATTTTTCTTTTGAAACATTTTAATATCGGCTTTTTCTGGTGTTTTTCTTGTAATATAGGAAAGCCTAAGGCCAGAAATAAACCCCATAAATCACTGTACATGGAGACTTTGGGATCAGATCATTTCTGTCCACGTTGATTGTGGAAGCAAAAGATCTTTTTTAAAGCCTCAAACTTCTGGGTGTGACTCAGAGCTGAGATCTAACATGATAGAAGATTCCAGTGCGGGGAAGACGGGAAACCTTCATATAGACGGCCGGTGGGGATGGAGTCAGTGACCGACTCTGGCCAAATCTGTCTCTAGAGCCGTAGTAGGAGATGAAGATGTCGTCCTCATCATGAAGGAGTTATTTCTCATGTCGCGTGTAATGAATATCTCCTGCAGTATTGCTAATGCCGATTCCAGTGTCGGTAATGAGATGAGAATTCACGTTATGGAAGATGAGTCTATGAGGAACGTGTTCAGCTGCCGACTCTGAGGAGGAAACTGCTTGTTGTCTGTGGCCTAAATATATAGGTTTTATTAGTAGATGTCAGGGGAGAAAGCTAAACCCTGTAAGATAATAAATCTCCTCATATGTTTCCCTTATTATCTCCAGTAATTGTATTATTACACAGGATTCTTATGATGTTACATCGGATCATCTTCTTCTCATTCAGGTCTCTACAATATCGGATCCTCTCAGTGAAGATCTTCTACAGAAGAGAATTTTCCTGATTTACCCATCAAGGATGGATATGGACAGAGACAAGATGGCGGAGAGGATGTTACACCTCACCCTAGAGATCCTCTTCCGTCTCACTGGAGAGGTGAGAGATTCTGATGACGTCACATTACATCATTCTTATCTATGGGAATAACAGATGGACAGAACTGGAGAGGTGAGGGCTCTGAAAATGTCTGTAGTGAGATTAATGTGTCTCTCCATTACCAGGATTACACAGTGGTGAAGAAGACCTCTAGTGATTGCTGTCAGGACCCTGTGTCTGAGGGATGGGGAAGACCCCTGAGCCCAATCACGGGGTCTGCACCTCACCCTCTGATCCATGAGGACATCAGTGACCTGAAGATCCTAGACCTCATCTACAAGATGATTGAGCTGCTGACTGGAGAGGTGACACTGCTGGGACATTATTATTATTATTTATTTATAAAGCACCATTGGTTCCATGGTGCTGTACATGAGAAGGGGTTCCATACAAATTACAGATATCACTTACAGTAAGCAAACTATCAATGAGAGACTGATACAGAGGGGAAAGGACCCTGTCCTTTCGGGCTTACATGCTACAGGATGGTGGGGAAGGAGACAGTAGTTTGGGGGGGTTGCAGCAGCTCCAGTGATGGTGACGCGGTAGCTCCAGTAGTGGTGAGGAGGCAGCGGGGATGATTGCAGGCTGTAGGCTTTCCTGAAGAGGTGGGTTGTCAGATTCCGTAAGAAGGATCCGAGTGTGGATAATAGCCGGACGTGTTGGGGCAGGGAATTCCAGAGGATGGGTGCTATTCGGGGGAAGTTTTGGAGGCGGTTGGGTGAGGAGCGAATAAGTGTGAAGGAGAGAAGGAGGTCTTGGGAGGACCAGAAATTACGTGATGGAAGGTATCAGGAGATTAGTTCAGAGATGTATGGCGGAGACAGGTTATAGATGGGCTTGTAGGTCAGTATTAGTAATTTGAATTGGATACGCTGAGGGAATGGGAGCCAGTCAAGAGATTTGCAGAGGGGAGAAGCGGGGGAGTAGCGAGGAGAGAGATGAATTAGTCAGGCACAGAGTTAAGGATGGACTGGAGAGGTGCAAGGGTGTTAGCAGGGAAGCGACAGAAAAGGATGTTGCAATAGTCGAGGCGGGAGACGATGAGGGCATGCACAAGTAGTTTAGTAGATTGAGGGTTGAGGAAGGGACGGATTCTGGAAATATTTTTGAGCTGGAGGCGAAAGGAGGTGGAGAGAGCTTGGATGTGCGGTTTGAAGAAAAGGGTTGAGTCAAGGGTTATTCCAAGGCAGCGGACCTCCAGTAGTGGGGAAAGTGTGATGTTGTCAATTGTTATAGAAAGGTCGGTTAAGGAAGATCTGTGAGATGGGGGGAATGATGATTAGTTCAGATTTGTCCACGTTGAGTTTGAGGAAGCGAGAGGAGAAGGAGGATATAGGTGATAGAGACTCCGGGATTCTGGAGAGCAGAGAGGTGATGTCTGGGCCAGAGAGGTAGATCTGAGTATCATCAGCATAAAGGTGGTACTGGAATCTGTGGGACTTTACGAGTTGCCCCAGGCCAAGTGTATAGATTGAGAAGAGTAGGGGTCCTAGAACAGAGCCTTGGAGGACTCCCAACAGAGAGAGGGTGGGATGAGGAGGTAGTGTGGGAGTGAGAGACCCTGAATGTGCAGTTGGAAAGGTATGAGGAAATCCAGGATAGGGCGAGGTCTTTGATGCCGAAGGAGGAGAGGATCTGTAGTAGGAGGCAGTGGTCAACTGTGTTGAAAGCAGAGGACAGGTCTAGAAAGAGGAGTATAGAGTATTGTCCGTTAGCTTTTGCTGTAAGTAGGTCTTTGGTAATTTTTGTCAGGGCTGTCTCAGTGGATTGATGGTGGTGGAAGCCAGATTTTAGATTGTCAAAGAGCAAGTTAGATAAGAGGTGGGAGGAAAGTTCAGCGTGGACATGCTGCTCCAGGAGTTTAGAAGCGAATGGGAGCAGCGATATTGGGCGATAGCTGGACGTGGCTGTTGGGTCGAGGGTTGGCTTTTTAAGGATAGGCGTGATTGTGGCATGTTTGAAAGCAGAAGGGAAGGTACCAGAAGTTAGTGATAGGTTGAAGAGGTGGGTTAGGGATGGGATAAGTGTGGTGGTGAGGTTGGGGTGGAGGTGGGATGGCAATAGGGTCAAGTGCACAAGTGGTGAGGTGTGATTTGGAGAGAAGATGAGCAAGCTCCCCTTCAGTGATGTTAGATAGGGAGGTTATGGGGTTTGGGCATTGGTCTGGTGTGCAAAAGGGTTGTGGTGGTTAAGCAATAAAGACTTGCCGTGTTTGGTCTATCTTGTTTTTGAAGTGTGCGGCAAAGTCCTCTGCAGAGATGAGGGAAGTCGGAGGAGGCAGTGGTGGGCGGAGGAGGGAGTTAAAAGTATTGAACAACTGTTTGGGATTGTGGGATAAGGAAGATACAAGGGATGTAAAGTAGGCCTGTTTAGCAGAGGTGAGGGCAGATTTGAATGCAAGTGTTGCTTGTTTTAGTGCAGTGAAGTCGTCTTGCGAATGTGTTTTCTTCCAGCATCGTTCTGTAATTCTGGATGCTTGCCGAAGCTTTTTAGTGGTGTTATTGTGCCAGGGTTGTCTATTGATTCGTCGCACTCTGTTATGCATGACAGGGGCGACTGAGTCCATGGCTGATGCAAGAGTGGCATTGTAGAAAGTAGTTGCAGTGTCTGTGTCGTGGAGCGAAGATATGGAGGACAGTGGTAGAATAGAGTCAGAGAGTGTGCGAGTGTCTAGATGTGAGGTTTGTGCGGGGGTGCGCATGCTGCTGGACATGGGTGACAGGTGGAGAACAGGGATGAGAAAGTGCGTAGATGGTGGTCAGATAGAGGGAGAGGGGAGGTGGTGAAGTTAGAAAGAGAGCAGAGGCGGGTGAAGACCACGTTTAATGTATGTATGTCCGTCTGTGCGGGTTGCTGAGGAGGACCACTGAGTAAGTCCAAAAGATGAAGTAAGGGACAGGAGTTTGGAGGATGATGAATGGTGGGTGTCAATGGGGATGTTGAAGTCACCCATGATGATGGTGGGAATGTCAGCAGAGAGAAAGTGAAGGAGCCAGGTGGATAATTGGTCAATGAAGGCATTGGTCGGGCCTGGAGGTCGGTATATGATGGCCACTTGGAGGTTGGAGGGAGAGTAGATGCAGACAGAGTGGACTTCAAAAGAGGGGAGGATAAGGGAGGGTAGAGGTGGGATTGGGTTGAAGGTGCAATTGGAAGAAAGGAGAAGGCCCACTCCTCCAGCATGTCTGTTGCCAGGGCGAGGAGTGTGGGTGAAGTGGAAGCCGCCGTAACACAGCTCAGCAGGGGAGGCTGTGTCGGAGGGTGTCAGCCATGTTTCGGTGAGGCCAAGGAAGGAAAAATTATGAGAGGTAAAGAGGTCGTGAATCACATGGAGTTTATTGCAGACGGAGCGGGCATTCCAGAGTGATCCAGAGAGTGGGAGCATGGTGGTGGGCGTCAAGGGCACGGATTTGAGGTGGGAAAGATTTCTGGTGTTTGTGTTGGTTTGGGAACGATAGAAGGGGGTAATAATGGGAGGTGTGGGTTGTGGGGGTCCAGGGTTGGGAGATATGTCGCCAGCAGTGAGGAGAAGCAGAAAGAGGGAGAGCATGTGGGAGAAGGAGGGTGGGTGGCTTGTTTTGTATTTTATTAGGAGAGCTCTGAGGTCGAGGAGCAGGCCAGCAGAGGAGGTCAGGTGGGGAGGCCAGAGGGAAGAAGAGATTATTATTTGGTTAGCGGGTGCTGGGGTTTGTGGATATCGAAGGAGAGTGAGTAGTAGTGGAGCCAAAACTGTTAGTGCGTATGTCAGCATGGTGAGAGTAATTTAGAAGGCAAAAGAAATTTAGAACATGTAAACGCAGTGGTTAGTCGTACCTTCTGGTCACTTCAGGCTCATTTCAGATGTTATCCTTAGAAGACATCCTTGGAATAACAGACCGAGGTCAGGCAGACCTCTTAAGCCCCCGTCACACACAGCGAGATCGCTAGCGAGGTCGCTGCTGAGTCACAAGTTTTGTGACGCAACAGCGATCTCATCAGCAATCTCGCTGTGTGTGACGTATCAGCGACCGCCCACCACCATTTATCGCTGATCGTGCTCGAATGCCCTGGACATTTTTTTGATCGTTAGTCTCCCGCTGGCCAGCACGCATCGCTGCATGTGGCAGCATGAGACGATCGATCAGCGAGCTGGTATCCAAGGTAAACCGTGGGTAACAAGTGCGCGTGTCGCTTAGTTACCCGCTGTGTACCTTGCATACTGGCTCCCAGCGCCAGCACGCTGGTATCCAAGGTACACAGCGGGTAACTAAGCAACGAGCATGCTTGTTACCCGAGTCGTCGCTGGTCTTGATCGCTGATGAGATCTGCTTGTTTGGCAGCTTACCAGCGATCATATAGCAGCACACCAGCGATCCCGACAAGGTCATATCGTTGTCGGGATCGCTGGTGCATCGCTATGTGTGACGGGGGCTTTAGTCTGAATTTATACTAAACAGCATATGAAAGGGCCCAGGTGTGATCTGAAAGGAAGGAGCAGTAGGGGGACTGGATGCAGACACAGGAGATGATTAATTAGAAGTAACAAGAGGAAATGCTAAGGGAGATAGTATTGCAGCCAGAACACATACCATTGATAGCAGACAGATTCAGAGGTGATTGGGGTTCAGGAAAGATGTGTGATGATGGTATTGCAACCAGAACACATACCATTGATAGCAGACAGATTCAGGGGTGATTGGGGTTCAGGAAAGATGTGTGATGATGGTATTGCAGCCAGAACACATACCTGTGGATGAAGCAGATCGATTGTCAGAGTGATAGTAATAATAATGAAGCATCTATAGCAGGGAGTCATTTTCAGGCATATTTCAGTTGTTAGCCTTAGAACGACATCCTTGGAATGACAGACCGACATTATACAGTAACACTATTAAGGGATCAGGAGGATGACGGTATCATTGTATGTGTCAGGTTCCTATAAGGTGTCAGGATGTCGCTGTCTATTTCTCCATGGAGGAGTGGAAGTATTTAGAAGGACACAGAGATCTCTACAACGACGTCATAATGGAGGTTCACCAGCTCCTCACATCACCAGGTAATAGACAGGACTAAATACACACGGCCTATAATTATCTGTATGTAGAGAATGAATTCAGTCCCTGTATGTGTTTCCTCCAGATCTATCCAGTAAGAGGACAACACCAGAGAGATGTCCCCGTCCTCTTCTTCCACAGGACTGTAACCAAGAAGATCCCAGTGCTCTTCAGGATCATCAGGTAGATGGAGATAAGGTGTCAGGAGATCTCCTCTATGATGTGTAGACAGCTGTGAAGGTCTTGTGCTCAGTCTTGTTTTATCCATGATGATTTAATGAGAACGGTGGAGATGGCAGGATTACAGCTGACACTGACATGGAAATTTGATTGATTAGGTAGATATACCCTCGTGCATGCTGTGGCCTGTCCTAATTAGACAGAGTCTTATTGAGCGCTCAAGGAAGGAAAGATGCCACACCTAGTTAGCAGCAATCCATTCCAGCAAAACTCTGGAAGTTTATTGAATATACTTGGTTTTATCAGTTCGTACAAAGGAGTGGTTACTCATTAACATAAAGGCTGAACTTCTTATCTAATTCGTCAGTTTAAATACATGTACATATATGGGTGTCCGACCTGAGGTGATTTAAGAATCAGATTATTTACTGCCCCTTGTCTTACAATGTCAGCAATGTTCAGATATTGGCTGGTACATCTGGCCTTACTTCCTCTTCTGTATGTCTGGGACAAATGTCACAAGACAATGCTATCATGAGTTAACATCAGCTCCCCAGGCCCTGGCTCATGGGGTTAGGTCATCTTTAGCAACTGATTATAAAGTTCAGGACAGCTGTGACTATATCTAGGCGCATATGAATGAGTATATAGAGTATATAAGTATATAGCATATAGCCTATAGCAGGCAAGTGAAATCTAGATGAAATACATATACATATATATTTCCATAACAATCCCCCCTTAGATATCACTTGCCCTAAAGTCCTGCTCCTGGCCCAAAGCGCTGCAACTCTTTTATGCTGCCAGTGGTTTGACGCACGCCTAGCGCATACATCCTCCTCTGTACAGACTTTCGCAAATGGGCGGTCAGGAGATCTGTCCCTAACGGGGGTTTTGTGCAATGTAATCAAAGTCTCTTAGTTAGCAGTCTATGCAGTCAGTGCATGTGTATTCTCTATCAGGTAGGTAATTTATTCAGTCAGGTAGGTCATCCACGGCATCATTCCAGCTCAGGTGTATCTTCTGGTATGAAGGCCTTTTCCTGCAATGCGGTGCGTGGATTCAGGTGGGGGTTTTCCTTCCAGGTTGGCGGCGTCAGCACTTGGAGAAGGGCCATCAAATCTGGGATCGAGTGCTTCTCTTTACGGACTTTTTCCACCAACACTCAGCAGTCTCCTGACCTCAGGGTGTGCATACCAGGCACCGAATCTGGACCTGGCAATGAAGGAGAAAACTCGAGAATGGACATTAGAAAGATTCTTGATAAATTCAATTACACATGCAGAGAAAGTATCATTTTGCATAGTCAACTGCTAAGTAAAGAATACCCCTAACATGGGGGGTAGACCCAAATCAAGTTTCATATTGGTGACAGCTTTTTCTGAGCCTATGGGAGTGTCTAATGTCAGGGTTTGTCTGTCTCTTGGGCAAATTTTTTAGCATGCTGCTTTTGAATGTCCCACCTAGTCTATGGTGTAGGATGGGGTGGGAAGTGTGTGTAGGCCTAAATCTAACCCTACTGCTGATCAGATCTCTTGTGTCAGGTTTTCTGTGTATGTGGGTCCCTGATCACTTGCTATTGCTTCTGGAACCCCCATATCTGCACACTATTTTTGAGGGTAGCTTCTTTGCAGTAGTCTTCGCCAACCGGATCCTTACTGGGAAGTCTTCAGGCCAGATGATGTGGGGGAACTTTTCCCGCTTGTCCGATGTTGAATTTGTCCGAGGCCAAACAGCTGCTGGGAATTTGGCTGTTAAGGTGAGAGTCCAGTCAATCAGGTCATTCATCTGTGTCGTCAGTTCTGTGCGGGGGCCATGTGCCCATTGAACCGCCGTAGGGTACACACTTTGAGGTAGACTGGGTCTGTCTTGAGGTAGACGTCTTGAGGTAGACATGTTTGAGGTAGACAGGTTTCTTGGAGCCCAGTGCTTTTGCCCTACAGCATCCAGCTTTCCTTCTCTTTCCGAGTCTGATCATGCTACTTCTTGTACAGGCTTCGGGAAGTCATTTTGTCAGGCTTTCTCGTCTTCAGTCGTCTTGTAGTAGCCGTCCGACTCTACGACCTCTCCCATTTTCCATATTGTCTTCCTCTTGGCTGCTTCTTTGGCTGCCACGTCTGCTGTTGATGCCCCGTGTCTCTACTGTGTTAAGGTTTCCGTGTGCCTTGACCTTCAACACTCCCACCACTTTTAGTAGTTGAAGAGCGTCCAGCAGGTCTCTGATGGCTCCATGATGCTTCGTGGCCGATCCGCTTACTGTGATGAAGTCTCTTGCAGCCCAGATGGGTCTGAAGTCGGGTGCCATGTCATGCGAGTACCTGGAAGTTTTGTTCCTTGCAATGTGGCAGACCTTTCGTCAGCTCTACCAGTTCCGCTTCTTGGGCTGACAAACTTCTGGACCATAGGATGTCTTGATGGCTGGTCACTGCACATCCCGTGTGGAACCTTCTTTCATCATCTGCAAAACTGGAGCCATCTACAGTATCTTGCAGACTTTTCATCTGAGGGTCCGTAACCGCATCACCCCTTGGAAGTGGGAGTAGAGACAGGTAACAGCTGAGAGCACTGAAAAGTGGTGGAGAGCAGCCTTGTCAGGAGGGCGTGTGCTGCAGATATTGTTTTCATGCAGGAGGGCCCCCCCTTGCAACTGGATCCAGACCGGCTGAGAGGTAGTCTAGAGGCCTCTGGTTTTCCTCGGCGGGTCTGTTTTAGGCCAGTAGCATGACCTTCTCCATCCTTGTCCTTCCTTTTCTGTTCGGCACAGACGGGATGGCTTCTCATAGTCAGGGAGGCCTAGAGCTGGCGCAGAGACTATGAAGTCTTTCAGTTTCCTGTACGAGATGAAGGCTGCAATGCGTTGATGCAATTGTGCAGAGGCTGCATTAAGCCTGGAGCACCAGGGATCCAAGTTCTGCAGTACGAGACTGGACCAAGGAAGGCCTGCATCTTCGGAGTTGTTGAGGGAGCCATCTTCTCCTCCGCGGTCTTCCGGTCATCTGTCAAGTGTTTCATGTAGTGGGCGATACGGTGTCTTCAGGAACTTGCTTTTTGACACCACTGGACTCTGTTTCGCAGAACTTACGTTGCTGCTCCGTCAGGCAGAGTAGAGGAGACATGGAAAGCGCTGTGCAGGTAGCGATGTCGATGACTTCTGCATGCTCCGCAATCCAGTTGACGGGGATGGAGGACAATGCTCTGGCGAGCTGTGAAAGGCTGTTCCGGGCCCTCTTGGGCATCACTGTCCATTTGTTTCGCACCCCCCTTGTGCGTTTTCAGGAACTGGTCGTCCAGGTGGGGGGGGAACATTGAGGAGAGCTTCAGGCAGATCCATTGCCATGAGCACCGTTGCTGTGGCTGGCACATTTGTCAGCAGAGTGTGCAGATCTGGCACAACTGGGGTTTCAAACACGGTTGCTTTGTTCACAGCCCTCAGGTTATGCACCATTCAACCCAGTCTGGTTCTCCTTTCACAGTCTTCCTCTTGATTGAGAAAAGCTGGGACTGCATGATGATTCCCATGAGTGAGGCGGCTCAATCTGGCCTTGCTCTTCACAGTGCCGTGAGTGACTCCCATCTTCTGGCAGAGGGCCAGCAGGAAAACAAGCCGTTATACTGGTGACCTCTTCATCAGAGATGACGTCCAGCTGAGCTTTCTTGCTCTCACAGGGGGTCTTTTTGCTGGGGCGTCTTCTTTACCAGCCTGCAGCAGTTCCTTTCACCCAGCTTGATCTCAGGTCAGCTTTTGTTAACCAGTTTGAGGAGCTAAGTGGTTGTCTTCCAGTCCAGGGCCTGGATTAACTTCAGGGAGCACCTTCAGAATCTTGTCCAAGATGATCCTCTGGCGCTGGAGCTGGAAGCAGTGCAGCCATCTCACGGAGCGGGTGTGGTCCCTCTGGGTTGAGAGTTTTCCTGGCCCATGCCAAAGTTCTTAGGCCATTTCTTGAACCGCAGTTCCACTTAGACCTCCAGTTGGTCAGAGGCAGTTTGGCTCTGGGTGATGAGCAGCGGATGCTGGGCCTTCTGAGCGTCCGGGGTTCCAGACTTGAGTGACACCCACACTGGCACAACTTGAAGTCTCCCTTGGACCATAGGCTTCCGGGTGCTATGTCCAGCACCTCCTTGGGTAGACCTGAACCGGTTGTTCGAGCGAGGCTCTTGTAGGGCCACCAGCATGGGCATGATTGATTCTTCCTGGGCCTGGGGTGGAGAGGAGGTCGAGGTCACATTTTCATGGGACACTTTGGTCACCTTCAGTTCATGCAGTAGGTCTGCTCTCATCAGGTGTGGTGGGCAGGTCTCCACCATAAACTGGAACGGGATGGAGTGTCCTGGCTGTGTCCACATGCTCAGGGTCTTGCAAGCTGGGGAACGTCTGTCTTGACCTGCAGTCCCTATATAAGACACACAGTGCTCTGATAGACTGGTGGGGTCGGGGATTTTCACTTCTGACTGCACCAGTGTCCACAAGGAAAAATATGACAGCCCCCAGTGATTTGAGGTATTGGGTCCGCTGACGGGGTTTCACATGTCAGGGGCGTGACGTCTGGCGGACCTGGTTTGCCTCTGTCCTATGGACAGGGTTCTTCATTGTCTTCTGTGTTTCTTTCTTGGCCTATTCCTCCGCGGGATGACCTGGGTTCCTGGGGTGCTGTGCACTGGTTCCAGAAATGGCCAAGGTTGCCACAGTTGAAACACTTGCTAGCTCTCCTGACTCTGTGTGATAGTTGCTCCTTCACGTCAGTGGCCACCACAGGAGGGCCTGTCCTCTGCACTCCTGGGAGGGACTCAATTCTTCTGGCTACTGCGAGCAGGACATCTACTGCTATTGTCCTGTACTCAGGCCTGGCCACTATCAATAGTTTCTTGATTGGTTTTCTTAGTCCATGCACAAAGGCTTGTGCCAACATTTGTCCGTGTATCTGATCATGAATAGTGAAGCCTTAAATTTGGAATACTTGCCTCACTCTGCCATGAAACTCGTGTACAGACTCTGTCTCGGCCTGGCTCATGTTATGCATGCTGAGTGCTTGTCTGGCTTTGGCCCACTCTCTGAGCTGTTCAATTAGCTTTGATCCTGATTCCCAGGAATGCACATCTAATTCTGATGGAAGCTTGAAGTGTTCCTTCATGATTGGCCAGAGTGTTTCACCTGCTTTTATCTCCATTATGGACCAGAGATCACTCCAGGTTGCAGCATATGTCTGCTGGCTCTGCTGCATTCTTCGGTAAAATGGCATTGGGTCCATATCTGGGTTTGGCAGATTTCTTAGAATACTGAACACCTGACTAGGGGTGAAGGGCACATAGTGTAAGAGTTCTGGCTCTATCTGCCTCTGCCTACTTGGTGTCTGTGAGTTTCTCCTAGTACTATGAAGCATAATCTCCTCTTCATGTTCATCAGAGGAGGAACTGTGCCATTGTGTGGGTAGTACTCCCCCCTTCTGAGACTGCAGCTCCGTGTTAGACTTAGCAGGTGCAGTCTCTGATGGCACACACCTCCCTTCTGCTAGCTGTTGTATAGGGAGGGCACCTGTTTTGTTATGTGTGGGGAGTGATTCACTTTCTTCTCCCGGTGTCATAGTTGTCTCTTTAGAGAGGGTGCCTTGTGGAAATAGGGACACCTCATTGTCTGGATCTGGCACTGGGCCAGCTGGTGACGATGAACTGAGAGGTGGGTGGGGGAGAGAGGAGCAGGGGAGGGTGGAGGAGAGATTTGGAATAGGAGGAGAGTGGGGAGGAGACAAAAGAGGAGGAGAAAGTGGAGATGAGGGGGATGAGAGATGATGTTGGTGATGATGGTGGAGAGGGAGGAGAGATGAGAGAGAGAAGGGGGAGAGATAGGTGGAGATGAATAAGATAGAGGAGGGAGAGAGAGATATGGTGAGGGAGGATGAGGTATAGGAGGAGAAATAGATGAGAGAGGGGAGTTGGGAGTGAGAATAGCGGAGATAGAGGGAAGAGAGAGGTGAGAGAGATGGGAGGAGGGAAGAGTGGGGAGAGAGGAGATGGTGGGGGGAGCGACCTGCTGCCCCCCTTCTGCCATCACAGAAGGCATGCTTAGATCTGTGGTACCTCTCAGACGGCACAGATTAGAATGCCGCTGAAAACACTTTTTCTCTACACGTAAAAAAAACAATCCTTTCCTGTTCACACTATCTGTTAGCACCTTCTACGCTGTAAAATCCGCTGTCACTTTAAGAAATGCTGACGGCAATTACTAGCTACTTCCCTTTTTCCTTTCAATACATCATGCCATGCTACAGCTTTAAAGGAAACTGTTCTTGCAAAACCACATACTATGTCTGTTTTAAAAACTGAAAAAAGTGATCAAAACTTTAAAAACTTTGCAACCCCTTTTAACTTGCTTAAAAAGGAATGAAAAACAAAACAAAAATATTTAGTAAAAAATTTCAAAAGTAGTGGACACAAAATGGAAAATCAAAATTGACAAGAGAACACAGGAATAACCAAAAGCAGGCAAAATTTCTGTTATAAACAAAATAAAGGAAAAGGAAAAATGTCTGAGAAGTGAAAATCAAAAAGACTGAAAACAAAACTCAAAAATGGAAAAACCCAAAAGAAAAAGAGAAAAATGATCAGGGAGTAAAAGATTTTTAAAAGGAAAAACAAATCAAAAAGTTGATAAAACTTAGAAACCACTTCGAAAAAATCAAAGATCGATGCAAGTACACTTCCAACAATATAAAAAGTGTGCTGACTGCAGAACACACACACTTCCCTTTTTTCTGCCTGCGTCTCTCAGTGAAATCTTCTGAGAACAATGGAAGAGAGAGAAAAAGAAAACCTAACGGAGACTGCAGTGATATACTCAAAAAGACCCAACTTTCACGAAAATGCTCACACTACAGTAACAATAATCTCCACCAAAAATGCAAGATAAAGCATAAAATAGGGAAAAGCAGAGTACAAATATGACAATATGAAAAAAATATATATATATTTCAGGGGCACACCCTGTAGGCAAAAGAGGAAGTGTACAATAAAAAAGGAAAAACTTTATCTCCTTCAGATCTTTGTGGAGAAGTGCAGTGGAAAAAACAGGTTGATGCACATATAGACGTCTGGGTAGAGATCGAAGCCCTTGTTTTGTGACACGTATGTCAAACAGCTGCTGGTAACCCATAACTGCTAACCACACTAGGTGCACTACGCTTGGTGACCCGGGAATGTTTACCACGCTGTTTCGGACGTCCTGGCTGGCTCGTCCATAACAGGAATGTGATAAATCCCACGAAACTGCCACCACCTGATACCTGGGCCGGCTTCTCCTGTCCTTCCCTGTGACCAGGTGTGTTGGTGGCAATTTGTCAAGTGGTTTGGCTTGCAATATTTCCCCTAAGCTAACACCACCGCGTGCCTGGCGTGGGCGCTGTTGTCCATTCCTATGCACAGGTGTTTATTGTGATAGCTTGATGTGAGATTCGCCTTGTGATAACTCTGTAAGACCCCACCACCTGTCCCTGGGCAAGGCTTCTCCTGTCCTTCCCCTGTGTCCAGGTGTATTTGTGAGGACCTATCTGAGCGAGTCAAACTACCCTGTTATCAGTTTCCCAGCAGCCACAAGCACAAATCAGTCACCGTGTTTCCACCAGCTCTCTCCCGGATCAAAACACACAGGACCACAGCAGACACTTAGCTTATCCCAGGGTTTGGATAAGGGTGGACTTTTTTACACTACCTTGGTTTGGTGACCACACTGACCGGCTAGAGTTGCTGACCCGGACTGGGCACAGGGAACATTCAGGTAAGATAACTAGATTTTCTTACCTTATGGAATTGCGCAAATCTCCGTTCCCATGAGCCAAGGCCTTGGCCGGCACCTCTGTCCTCTCCGGTCAGCAGGATCCCCTTGCGTTTTCGTCCACAGCCTCGCGTCTGGGCGCCAATTGGCATGGAAATTTGATTGATTAGGTAGATATACCCTCGTGCGTGCTGTGGCTGAGTCTTATTGAGCGCTCAAGGAATGAAAGACGCCACACCTAGTTAGCAGCAATCCATTCCAGCAAAACTCTGGAAGTTTATTGAATATACTTGGTTTTATCAGTTCGTACAAAGGAGTGGTTACTCATTAACATAAAGGCTGAACTTCTTATCTAATTGGTCAGTTTAAATACATGTACATATATGGGTGTCCGACCTGAGGTGATTTAAGAATCAGATGATTTACTGCCCCTTGTCTTACAATGTCAGCAATGTTCAGATATCGGCTGGCACATCTGGCCTTACTTCCTCTTCTGTATGTCTGGGACAAATGTCACAAGATAATGCTATCATGAGATAACATCAGCTCCCCAGGCCCTGGCTCATGGGGTTAGGTCATCATTAGCAACTGATTATAAAGTTCAGGACAGCTGTGATTATATCTAGGTGCACATGAATGAGTATATAGCGTATATGCTGTAAGTATATAGCATATAGCCTACAGCAGGCAAGTGAGATCTAGATGAAATACATATACAGTTGTGGCCAAAAGTATTGACACCCCTGCAATTCTGTCAGATAATACTCAGTTTCTTCCTGAAAATGATTGCAAACACAAATTCTTTGGTATATTATCTTCATTTAATTTGTCTTAAATGAAAAAACACAAAAAGAATTGTCCTAAAGCCAAATTGGATATAATTCCACACCAAACATAAAAAAGAGGGTGGACAAAAGTATTGGCACTGTTAGAAAAATCACGTGATGCTTCTCTAATTTGTGTAATTAACAGCACCTGTAACTTACCTGTGGCACCTAACAGGTGTTGGCAATAACTAAATCACACTTGCAGCCAGTTGACATGGATTAAAGTTGACTCAACCTCTGTCCTGTGTCCTTGTGTGTACCACATTGAGCATGGAGAAAAGAAAGAAGACCAAAGAACTGTCTGAGGACTTGAGAAACCAAATTGTGAGGAAGCATGAGCAATCTCAAGGCTACAAGTCCATCTCCAAAGACCTGAATGTTCCTGTGTCTACCGTGCGCAGTGTCATCAAGAAGTTTAAAGCCCATGGCACTGTGGCTAACCTTCCTAGATGTGGATGGAAAAGAAAAATAGACAAGAGATTTCAACGCAAGATTGTGTGGATGTTGGATAAAGAACCTCGACTAACATCCAAACAAGTTCAAGGTGCCCTGCAGTCCGAGGGTACAACAGTGTCAACCCGTACTATCCGTTGGCGTCTGAATGAAAAGGGACTGTATGGTAGGAGACCCAGGAAGACCCCACTTCTTACCCCGAGACATAAAAAAGCCAGGCTTGAGTTTGCCAAAACTTACCTGAAAAAGCCTAAAACGTTTTGGAAGAATGTTCTCTGGTCAGATGAGACAAAAGTAGAGCTTTTTGGGCAAAGGCATCAACATAGAGTTTACAGGAGAAAAAAAGAGGCATTCAAAGAAAAGAACACGGTCCCTACAGTCAAACATGGCGAAGGTTCCCTGATGTTTTGGGGTTGCTTTGCTGCCTCTGGCACTGGACTGCTTGACCGTGTGCATGGCATTATGAAGTCTGAAGACTACCAACAAATTTTGCAGCATAATGTAGGGCCCAGTGTGAGAAAGCTGGGTCTCCCTCAGAGGTCATGGGTCTTCCAGCAGGACAATGACCCAAAACACACTTCAAAAAGCACTAGAAAATGGTTTGAGAGAAAGCACTGGAGACTTCTAAGGTGGCCAGCAATGAGTCCAGACCTAAATCCCATAGAACACCTGTGGAGAGATCTAAAAATGGCAGTTTGGAGAAGGCACCCTTCAAATATCAGGGACCTGGAGCAGTTTGCCAAAGAAGAATGGTCTAAAATTCCAGCAGAGCATTGTAAGAAACTCATTGATGGTTACCGGAAGCGGTTGGTCGCAGTTATTTTGGCTAAAGGTTGTGCAACCAAGTATTAGTCTGAGGGTGCCAATACTTTTGTCTGGCCCATTTTTGGAGTTTTGTGTGAAATGATCAATGTTTTGCTTTTTGCTTCATTCTCTTTTGTGTTTTTTCATTTAAGAAAAATTGAATGAAGATAATACCAAAGAATTTGTGTTTGCAATCATTTTCAGGAAGAAACTGAGTATTATCTGACAGAATTGCAGGGGTGTCAATACTTTTGACCACAACTGTACATATATCTTTCCATAACAACACCAGTGACCGGAGATAAACTTTTTACCTCCGATCACAGCTGAGCGGTCATGCTGTGTTCTGACAGTGTGGGAACCGCGGCTCTGTGACCGGCGGAGATGTCTACCGCCAATCAGAAGTGCTACACCGGTGTTTACCACACTGCCACACAGCTTGGGAAACACCGGCTTTTGTGTTGTGCATTTTCCGCTATATTCTGTGATTAAATCAGCAAATATTGCAAATTCGGCGATCGTGGGCCGAGCATTGAAATATTCGCTCATCTCTCGCCATAATACTGTGAGGTGCTGTGGGGCCGTCATACTGTGTGGGAGACCTCATACTGAGCTACATGGCCACACAGGAGAACAATTTCCTTGTGATGAGTCAGATAGAAAGTGAGAAATCCAGGCCTTTGGTCTATCTGATTGCCGTCCTCCTGAATTGATATGGTGTTGTGTGCCAGGAGGGAGACATCAGATAGTACGTTCTGAAGGAAAGCAAAGATATAATGGCAGTAAGAATTCGGATTCCAGGCAGGGAGCATAGTGGAGACACAGAGCAGGAAGAGGTCATTAGCTCAGGTTTGCTGCACTATTGTGGCATATAACAAATGTTATGTACTGCCGCATGGAACCGGAAAGTTCCTGACTGCATAACGCAGAAGAAGCATTCATAAAGTGTTGTGCCTGCCATCTGATGTATATACTTCTCATCAAGGTCTTGTTAAGTAAAGGAAAGTCTATTTTTGAACTTTGGTCTCCCTCATTCATCTCCATACCATCTGGTCTGGGCCTACAACGACAGCAGCAATCTGTGGAGTCGGGAGTTATGACTCTGCCAAATATATCTGTTCGGGCGGTGTAGAAAATTGCTTTGGAAAGGCTTCTGGGATCGACTTTGAGATTGCCCCTTGCAGACCTGGGGGGCTGGACCCTCATCTGACCTTGTACTCCATGGGCACACCGCTGGTGAAGGTTCCCTCTCTGCCTGCTGCACGCGCCATCTTCCTACTCTGTGGTGACGTCACCGCTACCCGGTGTTCGGGCGGTGTGGAGATTTCCTTCTGAACAGCATCTGCGTCCTGCCTTAGGCTTGCCCCTTGCTGACCGGGGTGTTTTGCCCTCCTCTGCTCAAGTTAAGGCAGGGCACATCGTTGGTGAAGTTCCTGTGGAGGACTGCTGCGGGCGCCATCTTCCTCCACCTTCAGTGATGTCCCCAGGCGCGACCAATCAGCGACGCAGGATTTCCGTTACAGACAGACAGAATTAGACGATTATATAAATAGATATAGATAGAGATATATATATATATATATATATATATATATATATATATATATATATATATATATATATATATATATAATATGTGTTATATATAGCTGACCCGTGGAAGCGCTGTTAGGCCGTCGTCAGAGTTTACTCGCTCCTTTCTTCAGCCTCCCGGCCATGAAGTTTTAAACTTTTGCTACAAATAAACTACGGACTTTCAATATGGATCAGTGGGTGCTGCAGTCCTTACTTTCTTTGATGGTGAAATTATATATATCTAATATATAAAGCTCAAGTGTGTATGTATGTATGTGTGTATGTCCGGGATAGGCATCTGCACCGTCGCAGCTACAGCCACAAAATTTGGCACAGTCACACGTCTGGACCCCGAGAGTGTCCTAAGCTATGTTGTGAGGCGAAATTTTAACCCTGCACGTTCCAATTCACCAAACAATTTTGCCCCTATCTACATACTGGAGAAAAAGTGTGTGCACGTCAAGCCCCGCCCCTCATTATGATGTCATAATGGTTGCCATGGCGACGCTGATGTCGTCATAGGTTACAAGCCCCGCCGCTCATTATGTCATAATGGTTGACTATGGGATGGAGGATGTGTGATGGGTATATGGGCACTGGACTATGGGATGGTGGATATGTATGACGGGTATATGGGCATGGGACTATGGGATGGAGAATATGTATGGTGGGTATATGGGCACGGGACTATGGGATGGAGGATATGTATGATGGGTATATGGGCACGTGACTATGGGATGGAGGATATGTATGATGGGTATATGGGCACTCGACTATGGGATGGCGAATATGTATGATGGGTATATGGGCATGGGACTATGGGATGAAGGATGTGTGATGGGTATATGGGCACTCGACTATGGGATGGCGAATATGTATGATGGGTATATGGGCATGGGACTATGGGATGGAGAATATATATGATGGGTATATGGGCATGGGACTATGGGATGGAGGATGTGTAATGGGCATGGGACTATGGGATGGAGGATACATATGATGGGTATATGGGCACGGGACTATGGGATGGAGGATGTGTAATGGGTATATGGGCATGGGACTATGGGATGGAGGATATGAATGACTAGTATATGGGCACAGGCCTATGGGATCGTGGATATGAATGACTGGTATATGGGCACAGGCCTATGGGATCGTGGATATGAATGACTGGTATATGGGCACGGGACTATGGGATGGAGGATATGTATGATGGGTATATGGGCACGGGACTATGGGATTGAGGATGTGTGATGGGTATATGGGCATGGGACTATGAGATGAATGTGTGATTGGTATATGGGCACTCGACTATGGGATGGCGAATATGTATGATGGGTATATGGGCACGGGACTATGGGATTGAGGATGTGTGATGGGTATATGGGCATGGGACTATGAGATGAAGGATGTGTGATGGGTATATGGGCACTCGACTATGGGATGGCGAATATGTATGATGGGTATATGGGCATGGGACTATGGGATGGAGGATGTGTAATGGGTATATGGGCACGGGACTATGGGATGGAGGATATGTATGATGGGTATATGGGGACAGGCCTATGCGATCGTGGATATGAATGACTGGTATATGGGCATGGGACTATGGGATGGAGGACATGTATGATGGGTATATGGGCACGGGGCTATGGGATGGAGGATATGTATGATGGGTATATGGGCACGGGACTATGGGATGGAGGATATGTATGATGGGTATATGGGCATGGGACTATGAGATGAAGAATGTGTGATGGGTATATGGGCACTCGACTATGGGATGGCGAATATGTATGATGGGTATATGGGCACTCGACTATGGGATGGCGAATATGTATGATGGGTATATGGGCATGGGACTATGAGATGGAGGATATGTGGTGGGTATTTGGGCACTGGACTATGGGATGGCGGATATGTATGACGGGTATATGGGCATGGGACTATGGGATGGAGGATATGTATGATGGGTATATGGGCACGGGACTATGGGATGGAGGATATGTGATGGGTATATGGACACGGGACTATGGGATGAAGGATGTGTGATGGGTATATGGGCACTCGACTATGGGATGGCGAATATGTATGATGGGTATATGGGCATGGGACTATGGGATGGAGAATATGTATGATGGGTATATGGGCATGGGACTATGAGATGGAGGATGTGTGATGGGTATATGGGCACTGGACTATGGGATGGAGGATGTGTAATGGGTATATGGGCACGGGACTATGGGATGGAGGATATGTATGATGGGTATATGGGCACAGGCCTATGGGATCGTGGATATGAATGACTGGTATATGGGCATGGGACTATGGGATGGAGGACATGTATGATGGGTATATGGGCTCGGGGCTATGGGATGGAGGATATGTATGATGGGTATATGGGCACGGGACTATGGGATGGAGGATATGTATGATGGGTATATGGGCATGAGACTATGAGATGAAGAATGTGTGATGGGTATATGGGCACACGACTATGGGATGGCGAATATGTATGATGGGTATATGGGCACGGGACTATGGGATTGAGGATGTGTGATGGGTATATGGGCATGGGACTATGGGATGGAGAATATGTATGATGGGTATATGGGCACAGGACTATGGGATGGAGAATATGTATGATGGGTATATGGGCGCGGGACTATGGGATGGAGGATGTGTGATGGGTATATGGACACTCGACTATGGGATGGCGAATATGTATGATGGGTATATGGGCACGGGACTATGGGATTGAGGATGTGTGATGGGTATATGGGCACGGGACTATGGGATGGAGGATGTGTGATGGGTATATGGGCACGGGACTATGGGATGGAGGATGTGTGATGGGTATATGGGCATGGGACTATGGGATGGAGGATGTGTGATGGGTATATGGGCATGGGACTATGGGATGGAGGATATATATGATGGGTATATGGGCACTCGACTATGGGATGGAGGATATGTATGATGGGTATATGGGCATGGGACTATGGGATGGAGGATATATATGATGGGTATATGGGCACGGGACTATGGGATGGAGGATGTGTGATGGGTATATGGGCACGGGACTATGGGATGGAGGATATGTATGATGGGTATATGGGCATGAGACTATGAGATGAAGAATGTGTGATGGGTATATGGGCACACGACTATGGGATGGCGAATATGTATGATGGGTATATGGGCACGGGACTATGGGATTGAGGATGTGTGATGGGTATATGGGCATGGGACTATGGGATGGAGAATATGTATGATGGGTATATGGGCACAGGACTATGGGATGGAGAATATGTATGATGGGTATATGGGCGCGGGACTATGGGATGGAGGATGTGTGATGGGTATATGGACACTCGACTATGGGATGGCGAATATGTATGATGGGTATATGGGCACGGGACTATGGGATTGAGGATGTGTGATGGGTATATGGGCACGGGACTATGGGATGGAGGATGTGTGATGGGTATATGGGCATGGGACTATGGGATGGAGGATGTGTGATGGGTATATGGGCATGGGACTATGGGATGGAGGATATATATGATGGGTATATGGGCACTCGACTATGGGATGGAGGATATGTATGATGGGTATATGGGCATGGGACTATGGGATGGAGGATATGTGATGGGTATATGGGCACGGGACTATGGGATGAAGGATGTGTGATGGGTATATGGGCACTCGACTATGGGATGGCGAATATGTATGATGGGTATATGGGCATGGGACTATGGGATGGAGAATATATATGATGGGTATATGGGCATGGGACTATGGGATGGAGGATGTGTAATGGGCATGGGACTATGGGATGGAGGATACATATGATGGGTATATGGGCACGGGACTATGGGATGGAGGATGTGTAATGGGTATATGGGCATGGGACTATGGGATGGAGGATATGAATGACTAGTATATGGGCACAGGCCTATGGGATCGTGGATATGAATGACTGGTATATGGGCACAGGCCTATGGGATCGTGGATATGAATGACTGGTATATGGGCACGGGACTATGGGATGGAGGATATGTATGATGGGTATATGGGCACGGGACTATGGGATTGAGGATGTGTGATGGGTATATGGGCATGGGACTATGAGATGAATGTGTGATTGGTATATGGGCACTCGACTATGGGATGGCGAATATGTATGATGGGTATATGGGCACGGGACTATGGGATTGAGGATGTGTGATGGGTATATGGGCATGGGACTATGAGATGAAGGATGTGTGATGGGTATATGGGCACTCGACTATGGGATGGCGAATATGTATGATGGGTATATGGGCATGGGACTATGGGATGGAGGATGTGTAATGGGTATATGGGCACGGGACTATGGGATGGAGGATATGTATGATGGGTATATGGGGACAGGCCTATGCGATCGTGGATATGAATGACTGGTATATGGGCATGGGACTATGGGATGGAGGACATGTATGATGGGTATATGGGCACGGGGCTATGGGATGGAGGATATGTATGATGGGTATATGGGCACGGGACTATGGGATGGAGGATATGTATGATGGGTATATGGGCATGGGACTATGAGATGAAGAATGTGTGATGGGTATATGGGCACTCGACTATGGGATGGCGAATATGTATGATGGGTATATGGGCACTCGACTATGGGATGGCGAATATGTATGATGGGTATATGGGCATGGGACTATGAGATGGAGGATATGTGGTGGGTATTTGGGCACTGGACTATGGGATGGCGGATATGTATGACGGGTATATGGGCATGGGACTATGGGATGGAGGATATGTATGATGGGTATATGGGCACGGGACTATGGGATGGAGGATATGTGATGGGTATATGGACACGGGACTATGGGATGAAGGATGTGTGATGGGTATATGGGCACTCGACTATGGGATGGCGAATATGTATGATGGGTATATGGGCATGGGACTATGGGATGGAGAATATGTATGATGGGTATATGGGCATGGGACTATGAGATGGAGGATGTGTGATGGGTATATGGGCACTGGACTATGGGATGGAGGATGTGTAATGGGTATATGGGCACGGGACTATGGGATGGAGGATATGTATGATGGGTATATGGGCACAGGCCTATGGGATCGTGGATATGAATGACTGGTATATGGGCATGGGACTATGGGATGGAGGACATGTATGATGGGTATATGGGCTCGGGGCTATGGGATGGAGGATATGTATGATGGGTATATGGGCACGGGACTATGGGATGGAGGATATGTATGATGGGTATATGGGCATGAGACTATGAGATGAAGAATGTGTGATGGGTATATGGGCACACGACTATGGGATGGCGAATATGTATGATGGGTATATGGGCACGGACTATGGGATTGAGGATGTGTGATGGGTATATGGGCATGGGACTATGGGATGGAGAATATGTATGATGGGTATATGGGCACAGGACTATGGGATGGAGAATATGTATGATGGGTATATGGGCGCGGGACTATGGGATGGAGGATGTGTGATGGGTATATGGACACTCGACTATGGGATGGCGAATATGTATGATGGGTATATGGGCACGGGACTATGGGATTGAGGATGTGTGATGGGTATATGGGCACGGGACTATGGGATGGAGGATGTGTGATGGGTATCTGGGCATGGGACTATGGGATGGAGGATGTGTGATGGGTATATGGGCATGGGACTATGGGATGGAGGATATATATGATGGGTATATGGCCACTCGACTATGGGATGGAGGATATGTATGATGGGTATATGGGCATGGGACTATGGGATGGAGGATATATATGATGGGTATATGGGCACGGGACTATGGGATGGAGGATGTGTGATGGGTATATGGGCACGGGACTATGGGATGGCGGATATGTATGATGGGTATATGGGCATGGTTCTGTGGGATGGAGGATAATTATAATTTGCTATAACTAACCACAGTTAGTTACTATGCCCGGGCAGCGCTGGGCTCTTCAGCTAGTGTGTGTGTGTATATAGATAGAGAGAGATATATATATAATGTGTGTGTATGTATATATATGTCTATTAGAATCCCTGCACACATACACTTAAGGAGTATTTGCTTATTAGTGAAATTTATTGAAAGCAAGTGCTCTTATAGTGATTGCGACAGAATGACGTTTCGGTCATTCAAGACCTTGATCACATAAGTCGCCTTGAACAATGTAGTGGTTCATGAAGGATGTGGTCCTTGTGATCAAAAATAGGGACAGCGAGTATGCCCGTAGTAGTTCTGAACTAAGGGCTGTCCTGAATCTCATACTATTTATATTTGGCAGAGTCATATCTCCCGACTCTGCAGATTGCTGCTGTCATTGTATTATTACACAGGATTCTTATGATGTTACATCGGATGATCTTCTTCTCATTCAGGTCTCTACAATATCGGAGCCTCTCAGTGAAGATCTTCTACAAAAGAGAATTTTCCTGATTTACCCATCAAGGATGGATATGGACAGAGACAAGATGGCGGAGAGGATGTTACACCTCACCCTAGAGATCCTCTTCCGTCTCACTGGAGAGGTGAGAGATTCTGATGACGTCACATTACATCATTCTTATCTATGGGAATAACAGATGGACAGAACTGGAGAGGTGAGGACTCTGGAAATGTCTGGAGTGAGATTTATTAATGTGTCTCTCCATAACCAGGATTACACAGTGGTGAAGAAGACCTCTAGTGATCGCTGTCAGGACCCTGTGTCTGAGGGATGGGGAAGACTCCTGAGCCCAATCACGGGGCCTCCACCTCACCCCCTGATCCATGAGGACATCAATGACCAGAAGATCCTAGAACTCATCTACAAGATGATTGAGCTGCTGACTGGAGAGGTGACACTGCTGGGAATGCTGGGACATTATACAATAACACTATGAAGGGATCGGGGGATGACGGTATCATTGTATGTGTCAGGTTCCTATAAGGTGTCAGGATGTCGCTGTCTATTTCTCCATGGAGGAGTGGGAGTATTTAGAAGGACACAGAGATCTGTACAAGAACGTCATAATGGAGGTTCCCCAGCCCCTCACATCTCCAGGTAATAGACAGGACTAAATACACACGGCCTATAATTATCTGTATGTAGAGAATGAATTCAGTCCCTGTATGTGTTTCCTCCAGATCTATCCAGTAACAGGACAACACCAGAGAGATGTCCCCGTCCTCTTCTTCCACAGGACTGTAACCAAGAAGATCCCAGTGCTCCTCAGGATCATCAGGTAGATGGAGAGAAGGTGTCAGGAGATCTCCCCTATGATGTGTAGACGGCTGTGAAGGTCTTGTGCTCAGTCTTGTTTTATCCACCAGTATTATATGTTTTATACTTGTGTAATGAGAACGGTGGAGATGGCAGGATTAGAGCTGATCATAGATGGGACTTCTCCATCTGTCTGTGACTCTTACAATATTTGTTTCAGGGTGAAGATCTGACCCATATTAATACTACAGAGACATATGTGAGAGATGATGAGTGGTGTAAAGAGGAGATAACCACATATGACTACCCAGGTGAGTAGTAACCACTGAATGCAGAGAAGTCACAGATTCCTCTCAGTCACCGGCTGTGGCTGCTTTATCGGTGGTGTAGTCCGGCCGTATTACCATGATCACCATTTTGCCTCTAGACCACAACATTCTCCTCCACCCAAAACCGTTCAAATGACTTTGGCCATTGAAAGCCCTTTTCTATAGAACTTACAACCTGGAGCATCCACCTACCCCCTGGGATTAGTGTGAGGGTGATCCCTTATAGCGAGATCTATATGATTACTTGTACCTGACCCAATGTAGGCCGAGAGCTCGCTTAAAGAGTCACACCGAACACAGAGTTAGTCCGGAATCACACTACCGTGTGTGATACAAGAAACGCATGAGTCTCTCGCATCAACATCCAGCGCTGCTGCCTGTACTCAGGACCGGAGCTGCAGCTGCATAGAAACACATGGCTGTTGATGTGAGAGACTCGTGCGAGTTTCTCACATCACACACACTAGTGTGATCCCGGCCTTAGATGTCTTCTCTTTTCTCAGTAAAGGCTTGCACAAAACTGAAGTTTATTCTCAAGACAAAGAGACAGGAATTAGCCATTCTCTCCTTCACATTAGGAGACGCTGACCGTTACCTGCCCAGATCTGTAACTATAAAGCCAAATGACAGCGTACGTAGAATGTGCTGACAAGATAGAAAATCACTTGAAGAAAAATCTTATGCTGGGCCTGTAAGAGAAAGCGGAGGGTAATGATGCTGTTGGCTTCCTAGATCCCTGAGATCTTATCGGATGAATCTTCTCTCCCTTCTGTGCTGCTGAATGTCTCATGATTCCAGTCTTTCTGGCCAAACTTCCCTTTTATGATTAACAACAGTAAGGCTGCGTTCACACATCGCGTTTTTTTCGCGGTGGTTTTTACCGTGCGATTTTGCCGCTAAAACACGAAAAAACTGCAACCCATGCAATCCTATGGGATTCTGCAATGCTGTGCTAATGCTGCGGCTTTTCCCGCGGTGGAATCGCTTCGCGGTAAAATCCGCAGCATGCTCATTAATTTGCGGAATCGCGGCGATTCCACCCACGTAGGGATGCATTGTTCTGCTTACTTTCCGCATGTGGCTGTGCCCACCATGCGAAAAGTAAGCAGAACATTTGCGGATGGTACCCACGGTCCGGAGGAGAGGAGACTGTCCTCCAGGCTCTGGGTACCATATCCCTGTAAAAAATAGAATTAAAATAAAAAAATCGGGTTATATTCACCTTCTGGCGTCCCGCGCAGCGTCCCCAGGACTCAGCGATACATGCGGCAGCTCCCGTTCCCAGTAATGCATTGCAATGCCTTTGCTGACGTCGTGTGTCGCAATCATGTAGCGATCTCGTGAGACCGCGACGTCAAAGGTCATTGCCGCAATGCATCACTGGGAACGGGACCTGTCGGAGGATCGCGGAGGCCTGGGGATGCTGCGCGGGACGCCAGAAGGTGAATATGGCCCAATTTTTGTATTTGTTTTTTTTTTACTATTTTTAACATTAGATCTTTTACTATTGATGCCGCATAGGCAGCCTCAATAGTAAAACGTTGGTCACACTCGTCAAACACTATGTTTGACGTGTGTGACCAACCTGTGAATCAGTTCTCCAAGCGATGCTACAGATCGCTTGGAAAATGCTAGCATTCTGCAAGCTAATTACACTTGCAAAACGCAAGTTTTTCCATGGGAAAATCGCGGGAATTTAAAATGCGATTTTTCCCGCAGAATGGAATTCCGGAATTCTCGCGGTAACTTCCGCTGGAGTTCCGCAACGTGTGCACATAACCTCACTGCACATTTAGGCTGAGTGCAGACGGAGTTTTGAGCCCTGCGGATTTTTCCGTGCAGAATGGAAGAAAACCGCAGGTCAAATGACCTGCATTTTTCCTGCGGATTTCTTCCATTTTTCACGCGGTTTTCCATTGCGGTCTTCCCCCTGCGGATTTGGTAACAGGGGAGATAGAAAACCGCACAAAAGAAGTAACATGCTGTGGATTTTGTACCGCAGGAAAACCGCGCGCAAAAATCCGCAGCGTCTGCACAGCGGTTTTTTTTTTTTTCATTCATTTTAAAGGTACTGTACATCACAATGCGGATATGCAACGTTTCTGCGCGATAAAATCCGCTGCGGAAACGCTGCAAATCTGCATCGTGTGCACATGGCCTTAGGCTAAGAGTGAATTTCTGTAGAATAACAGCAGAGTTTCGCTTTATCCTGACTTTTCAATTTGTTTTAAAACCAACTAACTTCAAGGAGGATTGTGATAATCTACAGGACAAACATTCCACCTGTGCCATGATAGATCTCTAAGCTGTGCGTGGCTGAGGGCTGTAATATACATTTATTCCCGCCTGCAGGAGATGTGTTGGCTCCAGCCCTGGTGTCATGGATTCACTCCACGTCATACATTACATTGTTTCTGATCCTAAGGAATTCAGATTACTGCACAATCTCTCCTGAAATGGGGAGCAATATTATTTTCTCTAATCTTCTGCTCAGGATCCATAGTAGCTCCAATGGTCCACCATAAATGAGGGCAACTCTGGTTTACTGTTGTGTAATCTGTATTTGTAGTTTTCAGTTAATGAGATTCTCGTGCTCTGGGGCGGGGCTGTGGGTGGGGCTGTGGGCGGGGCTTTATGTGGTGCTCTGATTACATATTCATCTGTATTGGCTTATGACAGGTCGCTGACCCCTCACTGACCTGCCCCCATTATTACATAATGCATATAATAGCATTGATATTATTGTTGACTAGAGGTGTGCCCGATGTTATCGCATCGAGAGGGAAGTGTATGTGTGTGTACATGTGGGTGTGTGTGTCCCGCAGCTGCCTGCGCACCCACCTCCGTGCAGTCACAGCTGGCAGGAAAGAGGGTGGTTTGCGGCCTGTGCTGGAGGTGTGTCTGTGTGTATGTGAGTACATGTGTGTATGTGAGTACGTGTGTGTATATGTACATGGGCAGGCAGCGGCGGGTCCAGCGGCGGGGTGGGTTTCTAGCAGCAGCCAGCTGGCAGGAAAGACTGTGGCTTGCGGCCTGTGCTGGAGATGGGGTGCGGCGTCACCAGAGGGCGCCCGCACCCCATCTCCAGCACAGGCCGCAAGCTGCGGTCTTTACTGCCGGCTGTGACAGAGGTAGGTGGGCAGGCAGCGGCAGGTCCGGTGGTGGCGGGAGGGTCCCGGCGGTATCCCACTGGTGGTACTGTGGGAGGGCCTGGTATCACCAGCATGTGCCATATTGGAATACCCATCACTTTGGTATTCCAATATGGCCGTCGGCGTACTTCCGGTGCGGCGCTGTGGATTGTGGGATTCGACGACATCCAGACGGAAGTGGATGACAGACAATTTAAGATAAATATATATATATATATTAAAATAAAAACAAAGAATTGCGCTAGTAATACCCACATATAATCACTCTCTTAGTGGGAGGCAGGATTATTGTCTAGTGTTTCATATGTCTCTGTATAAGAACCTATATATCTCACTATAAATAATAATAATAAATAATAATCTTTATTTATATAGCGCCAACATATTCCGTAGCGCTTTACAGTTTAACAGTTTCAAAACACAAGTCATAAGTAACAACGCTAACAATACAATAATTAAAGCAAAATAAGACGAAATAAGACGACCCTGCTCGTGAGAGCTTACAATCTACAATGAGGTGAGGGAGATACAGAGTACAGGTGTGTATTTACAATGGTGTATTTACAATGAAGGTCCAGCCATCTTGTGGGATTGAGGGATGGATGGAGATAGTGAATGGGATACACACGCACACTTACACAGAGAATGACTTTGATTAGTGAATGTGATAGGCCGCTCTGAACAGGTGTGTTTTGAGGGAGCGCCTAAAACTATGCAAATTGTGGATAGTCCTGATTTCTTGGGGTAGAGCATTCCAGAGGATAGGAGCAGCACGGGAGAAGTCTTGGAGTCGGGAGTGGGAGGTACGGATTAGTGCAGAGGTTAGTCGAAAGTCGTTTGCAGAGCGCAGCGATCGGCTAGGCCGATAGACAGAAATGAGAGAAGAGATGTAAGTGGGTGCCGCACTGTGGAGAGCTTTTTGGGTGAGAACAAGTACTTTGAATTGGATCCTATAATGAATGGGCAGCCAATGTAAGGACTGGCGAAGAGCGGACGCGTCTGAGTACCGATTACCCAGATGGACGATCCTGGCCGCTGCATTGAGTATGGACTGGAGAGGGGATAGTCGAGTGACGGGGAGGCCAATTAATAGAGCGTTGCAGTAATCCAGGCGAGAGTGGATCAGTGCTACAGTGAGGGTTTTTGTTGTTTCCATAGTGAGAAAAGGGCGGATTCTAGAGATGTTCTTTAGATGTAAGCGGCAAGAGCGGGCAAGGGATTGTATATGGGATGTAAAGGAGAGGTTGGTGTCAAACATAACACCCAGACAGCGCACCTGCTGCCGGGGTGTTATTGTGGTACCACCCACGGAGAAGGAAATGTCAGATTTAGGGAGGTTAGTAGACGGCGGGAGCAGAAGAAGTTCAGTTTTGGAGAGGTTGAGTTTCAGATAGAGAGCGGACATGATATTGGAGACTGCGGACAGACAGTCACTGGCGTTCTGTAGTACAGCGGGGGTAAGGTCGGGGGAAGACGTGTATAGTTGTGTGTCATCAGCATAAAGATGGTACTGAAAGCCAAATCTGCTGATGGTCTGTCCAATTGGGGCCGTGTAGAGAGAGAAAAGAAGGGGGCCAAGGACTGAGCCCTGAGGTACCCCGACAGCAAGAGGAAGAGGAGATGACGTGGAGCCAGAGAACAAAACACTGAAGGAGCGGTCAGAGAGATAGGAAGAGAACCAGGAGAGTGCAGTGTCCTTAATGCCTAGTGACTGGAGCCTAGAGAGTAGGAGATGGTGGTCAACAGTATCGAAAGCTGCAGATAGGTCAAGAAGAATGAGCAGAGAGTGGTCACCGTTACGTTTTGCTGTCAGAAGGTCATTGGTCACTTTGATGAGTGCAGTTTCAGTCGAATGTAGGGGGCGGAAGCCGGACTGTGAAGGGTCTAGAAGGGAGTGAATGGAGAGGTAACGGGTAAGGCGGGAGTAAACTAGGCGTTCCAAAAGTTTAGAGATGAAGGGGAGATTGGAGACTGGTCTGTAGTTGTTTGTGCAGGATGGGTCGAGAGCAGGTTTCTTTAGTAGTGGAGTAACGATGGCGTGTTTGAAGGAGGATGGGAAAATGCCCGAGGAGAGGGAGAGATTAAAGATTGTAGTTAGGTGGGTTGTGACGACTGGAGAGAGAGACTGGAGGAGATGTGAGGGAATGGGGTCGGTAGTGCATGTAGTCGGACGAGAAGAAGAGAGGAGTCTGGAGACTTCTTCTGTGATGGGATCAAATGTGGAGAGTGAGCCAGGGGAGATGTAGGAAGGGATGGGAGTCACAGCACTTGGTGGTTGGGAGCAGATTTCTTGACGGATATTATCTATTTTTTCTGTAAAGTGGGAGGCCAGGTCATCAGCACAAATGTCTGTGATAGGGGCTTGTGCTTTTGGCCTGAGGAGGGAGTGAAAAGTGTCAAAAAGTTTCTTGGGGTTGTTGGCTAGTGAGGAGATCAGGGTGGTGAAGTAGGTCTGTTTGGCAAGGTGAAGGGCAGCGTTATAGGTTCTTAACATAAATTTGAAGTGGATGAAGTCTTCTGGTGTGCGGGTTTTTCTCCATAGGCGTTCAGCACTCCTGGAGCATCGCTGGAGAAGTTGAGTTTGCGATGTGAGCCAGGGCTCTTTTACTCTGTGTTTGGAGGTTCTGAGGGTGAGGGGAGCTACTTGGTCAAGGGTGCTTCTAAGAGTGTCATTGTAGTGATGAACAGCCAGATTAGGACAGGAAAGAGAGGAGATTGGGGACAGAGATGAGTGTAGGGAATCTGAAAGTGTCTGATATAAAGAGAAAAACCACCCACATAAAACACTAACTTCATAGAAAACAGGATTTCAAGTATAAACGTGTAAATATGTATATCTCACTACAACCAAGGAGCAAAACTTTTTTTAAAAAATGCAGCCAATCTTAATGTTCAATATACATTGGTGCGTCTCTCACCAAAGGAGGGGAATCGTACTGACCATACAGGTTGTTGTTCAGACCATATGCGATGTGTGACAGTCTTGGATTCAGCACCTGGCAATTCCTCTCCTGATGAACTTTGATGAACTCCAATAGTGGTGAAATAGTAAGTCCAAAAAATTGAGGAGTAATAATGGGTAAAAAATGATATGGTCACCTCTAATATACTAACGGGCGATGCTCCGGCCGGTAGCAATCGCCCAGTCTCCCCAGTGCTGCAATGTCCGTGGACAATGGAACATGCAGCGGGAGACGCGGTAAATGCCGGCAAGGTACAGGACCTTGCGTGACGTCACAGTCACGTGTTAGGTCACGTGATCGGCAAAGTAAGACTGACAGAACTCGCAACCAATCCTACGCGTTTCGGAGGCTTACTGCCTCCTTCCTCAGGGATGTTTGCTGTCATTGAGGCGACACATATATACCCAGTCCATATAATGTATTGGACCTATTTATTGAAAGCAAATAATTCAATCTCGCTGTTTAAGCCATGTGGTCTAAGAGTGTTCATTTTAAATATCCACTCACTCTCTTCTTTAGACATTTGTTCAATAAAATTTCCTTTTCTCCAGTTTTTCTTAACTATTCTAATACCAGTTACCGTAATACCACTAATAGAACCTCCATGATGTGTAAAAAAGTGATTGGAAAGAGGATGGCCAGTAAATTTATTGATAATATTACGAAGATGTTCAGCGATTCGTACCCACATTGGACGAATGGTTCTTCCAATATATAATTTGCCACATGGACAACTAAACCCATAAATAACCCCTTTAGTATTGCAATCAATAAAATCGGTGATTCTATTCTCAATCCCTTTATTAGTGATCATTTTTTGTTTTTTAGTGTTTAATTTTTGACATGGTCCACATTTCCTACACGAGAAAAAACCACATAAGAGATTTTGACCACCATTACTGTTAACGTTGGAAATTCTTGGAATTGAAGGTGCAATCAAATTACCAAGATTATTTGCCTTCCGAAAAACATACCTCGGATACATAGGTAATGTTTCCCCAATAATTTTATCATTTTGTAAAATGTTCCAATGTCTATTGACAATGTTCCTAATAATCCTGACGTTCGAATTATATTGTAAAATAATTGGAATTTCATTTTTGACAAAAAAATCATTCGGAATCCGTTCTTTTGTAGAGTCTAATAATTGGTCCCTTTGTATTTTTCTAACTACTTCTGTAGTTTTTTCCAATAATTTTACATCATATCCCTTATGTTTAAACTTCATATTCATGGACTAGGCAGACAGTACCCATATTTTAAAACTTTTGAAAAATGTAGTGTGGCAGGATCACTACATTATGGGGACTCTGGATATCACCTCACTGTACACTGTAATACAAAATAAAAAAGTATGTGAATCAGCCGAGTTCTTCATGTCTAAGAACAGTGTGATAACTAAGGAACAAAGGGAGTTTATTCTGGATTGTATTGAATTTATTTTAACGCATAATTATTTTAAATTTGGGGCGAACTACTACTCCCAGAAATGGGGCACAGCTATGGGTACAAGGTTTGCCCCTAGCTATGCCAACCTTTATGTGGGAAAATGGGAACTCGAGACCATCTATATGGAAGGTGAATTACGGACAAATTTGGTATTATGGCGTCGTTTTATCGACGATATTTTTTTCATTTGGTCAGGGGGTGATATTTTATTGAATGAATTTTTAAGTGATTTAAATAAAAGTTATTTTTTAAATTTCACTGCAAACATTAGCCATAAAGAGTTAAATTTTTTAGATTTGAGGATTTTTATTGAGGGGAACACTGTTCAGACTCAAATATACCACAAACCTACGGATTCAAAAAATTTTATTTCCTTAGATAGTTGCCATCTTCCGAAATGGCTTCTTAATGTTCCTAAAAGTCAGCTCATAAGAGCACATAGAAATTGTTCCAAACAACAAGATTTTGAGAAAGAAGCCGAGTCCATGAATATGAAGTTTAAACATAAGGGATATGATGTAAAATTATTGGAAAAAACTACAGAAGTAGTTAGAAAAATACAAAGGGACCAATTATTAGACTCTACAAAAGAACGGATTCCGAATGATTTTTTTGTCAAAAATGAAATTCCGATTATTTTACAATATAATTCGAACGTCAGGATTATTAGGAACATTGTCAATAGACATTGGAACATTTTACAAAATGATAAAATTATTGGGGAAACATTACCTATGTATCCGAGGTTTGTTTTTCGGAAGGCAAATAATCTTGGTAATTTGATTGCACCTTCAATTCCAAGAATTTCCAACGTTAACAGTAATGGTGGTCAAAATCTCTTATGTGGTTTTTTCTCGTGTAGGAAATGTGGACCATGTAAAAAATTAAACACTAAAAAACAAAAAATGATCACTAATAAAGGGATTGAGAATAGAATCACCGATTTTATTGATTGCAATACTAAAGGGGTTATTTATGGGTTTAGTTGTCCATGTGGCAAATTATATATTGGAAGAACCATTCGTCCAATGTGGGTACGAATCGCTGAACATCTTCGTAATATTATCAATAAATTTACTGGCCATCCTCTTTCCAATCACTTTTTTACACATCATGGAGGTTCTATTAGTGGTATTACGGTAACTGGTATTAGAATAGTTAAGAAAAACTGGAGAAAAGGAAATTTTATTGAACAAATGTCTAAAGTAGAAAGTGAGTGGATATTTAAAATGAACACTCTTAGACCACATGGCTTAAACAGCGAGATTGAATTATTTGCTTTCAATAAATAGGTCCAATACATTATATGGACTGGGTATATATGTGTCGCCTCAATGACAGCAAACATCCCTGAGGAAGGAGGCAGTAAGCCTCCGAAACGCGTAGGATTGGTTGCGAGTTCTGTCAGTCTTACTTTGCCGATCACGTGACCTAACACGTGACTGTGACGTCACGCAAGGTCCTGTACCTTGCCGGCATTTACCGCGTCTCCCGCTGCATGTTCCATTGTCCACGGACATTGCAGCACTGGGGAGACTGGGCGATTGCTACCGGCCGGAGCATCGCCCGTTAGTATATTAGAGGTGACCATATCATTTTTTACCCATTATTGCTCCTCAATTTTTTGGACTTACTATTTCACCACTATTGGAGTTCATCAAAGTTCATCAGGAGAGGAATTGCCAGGTGCTGAATCCAAGACTGTCACACATCGCATATGGTCTGAACAACAACCTGTATGGTCAGTACGATTCCCCTCCTTTGGTGAGAGACGCACCAATGTATATTGAACATTAAGATTGGCTGCATTTTTTAAAAAAAGTTTTGCTCCTTGGTTGTAGTGAGATATACATATTTACACGTTTATACTTGAAATCCTGTTTTCTATGAAGTTAGTGTTTTATGTGGGTGGTTTTTCTCTTTATAGTGAGATATATAGGTTCTTATACGGAGACATATGAAACACTAGACAATAATCCTGCCTCCCACTAAGAGAGTGATTATATGTGGGTATTACTAGCCCAATTCTTTGTTTTTATTTTAATTGTTTTAACATTCAGACAAAATAGTGGCAGTGTCTGCTAATTTGCAGCTGTTATACCCTCACGCAGCACCATTGGCTGTTAAATATTAGTTTTTCAAATATATATAGATAATGCCTATAATATTGTGGCTATTGTGAGGCTTAGAAAGAAAATTACATCCAGTAAAATGACACCAGTGGCGCTTGTCCAGTAGCCTCTATCTCTTACTTATAGATGCTACTGTGCAGGCGCCGCCATCGCTGGTGTCATTTTGCTGGATGTAATTTTTTTCTAAGCCTCACAATAGCCACAATATTATTGTGACAGGCTCAGCTCCTGCTGAGCCCTTTTTTGAGTGGACCCTCTGGGCCGTGGCACCCACCCACCGAGGGCGAGCTTACCTTGTGAGAATCCACCCCCTATACAGGGAGTGTCAGGGGCAAGACCAAGGGGGTGAGCCACCACGACTGCTGGGACCAGACGGCCGGCTCAGGGAAACGCTATGGGCAAGTGTCTGACGACAGATATCCAGGCATGGTGCGGTTAGGGAACACGCCAAGGCTAGGTGCAAGGCAAGGTGTGTGTGTAGTGGACACGCCAGGGTTCAAGGCTAGGTGCAAGGGTAGGTGTGTGTGTAGGGGACATGCCAGGGTTCACAAAACGAGACAGGGTGCATGTGTAAAGACACGCCAAAGCACAAGGTACGAGACAGAGTGCGTGTATAGAGACACGCCAAGGTCAGGGTTCAAGGCAGGGTGCGTGCTAGGAGCCACGCCAGGGTTCAAGGCAGGGTGCGTGCTAGGAGCCACGCCAGGGTTCAGAGCAGGACTCGTGCTAGGAGCCACGCGGGACGCACACCTCACTGGCCAGTGCACACGGCTGTAACGCCAGCACGAGGCACGACCTTGGCACAGGAGGCGGGCAAAGGAACCTTCGTGCTAGGAGCCACGCCAGGTTCAGGGCAGGGTGCGTGCTAGAAGCCACGCCAAGGGTTCAAAGCAGGGTGCGTGCTAGGAGCCACGCCAGGGTTCAGAGCAGGACTCGTGCTAGGAGCCACGCGGGACGCACACCTCACTGGCCAGTGCACACGGCTGTAACGCCAGCACGAGGCACGACCTTGGCACAGGAGGCGGGCAAAGGAACCTTCGTGCTAGGAGCCACGCCAGGTTCAGGGCAGGGTGCGTGCTAGAAGCCACGCCAAGGGTTCAAAGCAGGGTGCGTGCTAGGAGCCACGCCAGGGTTCAAGGCAGGGTGCATGCTAGGAGCCACGCCAAGGTTCAGAGCAGGACGCGTGCTAGGAGCCACGCGGGGGACACACCTCACTGGCCAGTGCACATGGCTGTAACGCCAGCACGAGGCACGACCTTGGCACAGGAGGCGGGCAAAGGAACCTTCGTTCTAGGAGCCATGCCAGGTTCAGGGCAGGGTGCGTGCTAGGAGCCACACCAGGGTTCAGAGCACGACAAGGCAAGGAACACGGAGCAGAACATAGACAGGAACAGAGCCAGGTCAGAGCGAGGACAGAGTCTAGCAGCGGAGCATAGGCCGAAACCCAGAGCCAGGCCAAGGGAGAACCTTGGGACTAGACTTGGAAATGTGCAAGAGCGCACCAAAGGACAGAGAGTGGAAAACCAGGCTGAGACAAGAACATTAGAAGTACTACAAGGCTAAGAATAGCAAAGACCAGACATGGCGAAACAGGCAAGGCAGAGAACAGAGGAAGGACTACAAGTCAAAGAATAGCTAAGGCGAGACATAGCAAAACAGGCTAAAGCAGAGAACAGCGAAAGGACTACAAGGCAAAGCAAGGCAAAGACAAACATGGCACGAGAGACAACACAAGACATGGCACAAGACAAGAGACGGAATACGAGTACAGTGCAAGGGCACAGAATAGAGGGAGCAACCCCACAGACAAAGAGCCATGCAGGGAAGCAACACAATAATCAGGCACTGGGCATAGGAAGGGGCCATCTAATATAGGGCATAGCACCTCCTCTTCTAGGTCAGGACCAGGGGAGCACTTCCAGTTCAGATGCTCCAAGATCACAGAGTGCGGTCACATGATTAGGGTGTCAGACATGAGGAGATAATTGCAGAGCCAGACAGTGCAGGATCCTAGGAAAGGTCACATGATCAGAGTTTCAGACATGAGGTGACTGCAGAACCGGACAGTGCAGGATCCCTGTAAAGGTCACATGATCAGAGTTTCAGACATGACGAGGTGACTGCAGAACCGGACAGTGCAGGATCCCTGTAAAGGTCACATGATCAGAGTTTCAGACATGACGAGGTGACTGCAGAACCGGACAGTGCAGGATCCCTGGAAAGGTCACATGATCAGAGTTTCAGACATGACGAGGTGACTGCAGAACCGGACAGTGCAGGATCCCTGGAAAGGTCACATAATCAGAGTTTCAGACATGACGAGATGATTGCAGAACCAGACAGTGCAGGATCCTTGGAAAGACACATGATCGGGGATTCTAGACATGACGAGGAGATCACAGAAGGCAAAGCAGAAACGCAGGCATCCTGCAGCCCAGCAGACCTGAGGTGAGTGTGCACACTGCTCTAGGGAACAAGCAGTTATAGCAGACCCAAGGTGCGCATGCACATCGCTCCAGGGGTTCATGAGGCAAAACAGACATGGCGGACGTGACAATTATAGGCATTATCAACAGTGATATCAATGCTATTATATGCATTATGCAAAAAAACCCCTGTTTGGGAGAGAAGAACAGACAATTTGCGGCGCCCTAAGTGCGTAAACACAATATTGTAGTCTTTAAAGGGTGCACAATTTTATGCACTCACCTGATAGAAGACTAATATAGCTTTGGATTATGTATCCTCAAAAATCCTTCCTTTTGGAATACTTCTCAGAAGACAGGGCTTGCAGCTTGCCTCGGGTGGATCCAAGTGAAAGAGCCGGGTTCAGGCTCACACAGGATGAGTAAATCAAGAAAGGCACATCCAGCCCATAAACGGCAGCGCTTCCCAGGACTCACATCCAAAGATGATATTCCATATTTTTTTATTTCATAGGTTAAAAAAGAGAGACAACGCGTTTCGGATACAGTGTATATCCTTCATCAGGTATCATAAAAACACAGTACAAATCCTAATAGTATAAAATTCAGTTACACTTATATATAGTAGCAGCCTTTTATCCCAGTCTCAGAAACTTGATTTAGGGTGTGGACCAAGTTCAGTTTATGGGCTGGATGTGTTTTTCTTGATTATATGCATTATGTAATAATGGGGGCAGGTCAGTGAGGGATCAGCGACCTGTCATAAGCCAATACAGATGAATATGTAATCAGAGCACCACATAAAACCCCGCCCACAGCCCCACCCACAGCCCCGCCCCAGAGCACGAGAATCTCATTAACTGAAAACTACAAATACAGATTGCACAACAACCACAAGACGGATTTCATCACCAGGTATCATTGTAATCAGTATAACGGCGCTGACCTGACAGTGTCTGTAGGTTACTGAGCACAATCCTGCTGACAGGTTCCCTTTAAGACATCTCAGCTCTGCACTATTATACACAGTTCTCTATAAATGTGTAATATTTCTTCTTGAAACTCATCTGACAGAAAATATTGGAGCTTACGATAGTTTAGATTGTGACGTCACCGAGCCCCGTACTCTAATTACCCCAGAGAGGTTTCACCACTAGCTGCTCATTTATTACTGATGGAGACTGTGGAGTTTGATCATTTCAGTAGATGTTATTGTCTATAGTCACAGTGTTTGATTACAGTAGTGTCCAAAATCCTCTGATTTAACCTCTTCCTGCGGCCAGTTTTGTGTTCCTAATCAGGCCCCATTATTAATATCTGACGTGTGTCACTTTATGTGGTGATAAATTATTCACAAAGGATAATAGAAAACAAATGGATCTTACAAATTATTTTCCAGCTTCGCACTATACTCTATATACGGTTGTACACTACTGTCTGGGCACATGGCAGTGTTCAGAAGGGAAGGAGCGCCATTTAGCTGTTTGAATGCAGATCTAGCTGGAATAGTTTGCAGACACAATGTATTGGGAGCACTGTTCATGGTCACCTGGCAGCTCAAAAGATGTCCACCATGAACATGCTTGGCTCTATCTTCTCTGCTTTCCATATCCCAAGGATTGCCTTGCTCATCGCCCTTTAACATCCTCACATGGAATCTGGACTTACACAGGGACCCCTAGGCTTGGACCATGGTGTTACCTGCTATTCTGTGGTGTTAGATAGCAAGAAGAATAGTCAGGTAGCTGGGTCAGAACCAGAAGGACAGAACATAGAATCAGAAGACACAAGAGTAGTCAGTAAACGGGCCACGGTCACAGCAGGAAACAAATACACAAGCCACAAGCTGAGCACAGAGGACTGAACCAGAGGAGACAGCGCTGTATCTGGCAGATTCCGGCCATGTGCTTTGCGCTTTAGTAGGGTGTGGTACTTTCCAGTTGGCTGAAGTAGGGAGCAGATTACTCCAGCTGGACAGCAGGAACAGATCCCAGATGAGATTGGACACACCTTATGCAGAAGCCCTAATATAACTAAATGACAGAAAACCAGAATAGTCAAAATCCCCATAAAGTGATTCCATGTTATTAATTAATTCACTGATGGTTGTAATCTATATACACGGGGTCAAAATTGTTGGTACCCCTCTTTTAATGACAGAAAAACCCACAATGGTCACAGAAATAACTTGAATCTGACAAAAGTAATAATAAAGAAAAAATCTATGGAAATGAGCAATTGAAAGTCAGACATTGCTTTTCAATCAAGCTTCCACAGAATGTGTAAATCGCGGGGTGTTCACTAATTAGCATCACAGGTGTCTACAATCCTGGAATCAGTGAGTGGCCTGTATAGAGGCTACAGATCCTCACTGTGCTGTGTGTTGACATGGTGCGTATCACACTCACCATGGACCAGAGGAAGCGAAGGAAAGAGTTGTCTCAGGAGATTAGAAAGAAAGTTATAGACAAACATGTTAAGATACTGTCACACTTAGCGATGCACCAGCGATCCCGACCAGCGATATGACGCAGTCAGGATCTCTGGTGCATCGCTAAGTGGTCGCTAGTGAGCTGCCACACAGGCAAATCTCACCAGCGACATCGCAGGGGTCGGGGGTCGCTACTTACTTGTCAGACGAGGCGATCCTGACGTCCTCCCGCCCGCATCCACCAATCGCTCGTCGGCGCCACAGGAAGCCCAGCAGGAGGCTGACGACGAGAAACGGTCCAGGATGTTCTTGCGCGATCAGCGATAACCAGCGGGGGAGCAGTCGGAGGTAAGTATCAGACATAGCGATATCGCTAGCAATATCGCTATAACGTCACAAAAACCAGTGACGTTATAGCGATATTGCTAGCGATATCGCTTAGTGTGACAGGCCCCTTAAAAATTATAAGACCATCTCCAAGCAGCTTCATGTTCTTGTGACTAAAGTTGCCCATATTATTCAGAAATTTAATACCATGGGACTGTAGCCAACCTCCCTGGACATGACCATATGAGGAAAATTGATGACAAATCAAATAGATGGATAATATGAATGGTAACAAAAGTGCCCAGAAAAACTTCTAAACAGATTATAGGTGAAGTTTAAGCTCAAGGAACATCGGTGTCAGATCGCACCATCCGTCGTCGTATGAGCCAAAGAGGACTTCATGGGAGATGACCAAGGAGGACACCATTGTTGAAAAAAAAATCATGAAAAACAGACTGGAATTTGCCAAACTACATGTTGACAAGCTACAAAGCTTCTGGGAGAATTTCCGAAGGACAGATGAGATAAAAATGGAACTTTCTGGCAAGGCACATCAGCTCTATGTTCATAGACGGAAAAATGAGGCATATCACAAAAAGAACACTGTTCCTACTGTGAAACATGGAGGAGACTTTGTACGTTCTGGGGCTGCTTTGCTGCATCTGGCACAGGGTGTCTAGAATCTGCAGGGTACAATGAAATCTCAAGACTATCAAGGGATTCTAGAGAGAAATGTGCTGCCCGATGTCAGAAATCTTGATCTCAGTCGCAGGTCATGGATCTTGCAACAGGATAATGACACAATACACAGCTAAAAACAGACAAGAATGGCTAAGAGGACAATATTGGACTGTGCTGAAGTGGCCTTCTATGAGCCCTGACCTAAATTCTAATGAGCACCTTTGGAAAGAGCTGAAACATTTCATCTGGAAAAGGCAACCTTCACACACGAGACGAGTGGGCCAAAATACCTGTCGAGAGGTGCAGAAGTCTCAGTGACAGGTACAGGAATCGTTTGATTGCAGTGATTGCCTCAAAAGGTTGTGCAACAAAATATTTTAGTTAAGGGAACCTTCATTTCTGTCCAGGCCGATTTCATGAGTTTTCCTTTTTTAAATTCTGTGGAAGCATGGTTGAAAAGCAATGTCTGACTTTCATTTGTTAATTTTCATAGATTTTTGATTTATTATTACTTTTGTCAGATTCAAGTTATTTCTGTGACCATTGTGGGTTTTTCTGTCCTTAAACGAGGGGTACCAACAATTTAGACCATGTGTGTAGGAGGAGTGAATATTTTGACTCTACAGCCACTTTCTGGAAATTAACATGCAGTGGATGTTGGAGAGTGAAAATTACACATTTGCCATTTTCTTACCCAGCACATAGTGCCCAGATTGTGCTCCAGGAGACACACACCGCAAATTAAGTGGGTTCTTCTCACTATAATATTGCTAAATACAGGGATCCTAAGGCTATGTGCACATGTATGCAGAAAATTTCTGCTTATAAACCGGATTCCTTCCCAGAAACCGCACGTTTTTCTGCGCGTTTTCCGTGTGTTTTTTGCATGGTTTTTGCGCAAAAAAAAGCACGGTTTTTATGCATTTTTTTTCCGCGCGATTCCATACACATAGAACTAGCCAGAAATGCGGAAAAATCCGTGAAATTAATGAGCATGCTGCGTTTTTACAGCGAAGCGGTTTTGTTTTTTCGCGGTAAAAAACATCAATATGCACAAAAAGTGCAAAATGCATAGAAATGAATAGGAAGTGTATTTTAATCGTTTTTTTGAGCGGATTTTTTGGCAAATCCGTGGAAAAAGCGCGAAAAAAACGCTACGTGTGAGCACAGCCTAAATGCTGTTTGCGCACACTGCAAGACTCCGAAATGAGAGCGGATTTTGCTGGATTGGTTTATAGAAACCTTGTTGCTTTTCAGCAGCCTTTGAGCCACTAATAGTGCGGGAACCTCTGTTTTTCCATTGACAGATGATGGACCTGAGTGGGGACTTGTTTTTGTGAGATGAGAATTGGTATTATTTTCGCCTACATAACATTGATTGGTTTCTTTATATTTGATATTTGGGAGGCAGAATGAACAAACAGTTGAACACCACACACTACTGGTTCATCCAACAAGGTTTTCTATTAGACTGTGAACTGTCATTGTCTTGGTAAATAATTAAAGGTTTTTACATAAGCTGTCCATAAAAATGGCAAGCTACCGTAAGTAGAAATGTTCAAAAATATAAAACTCAAGGATATTTTATTAATAAATAATAGTTTTTTATCTTAGCAGATGACTGTACCAGGAGATCAGAGGGACAGCTGACATCTTCAATTTTTAAATCTGATCATCTTGAGATCCAACAAGATACAACTGAAGTGATTGCTGTTACTCCAGATATATCATCATCCATTCACAGCAAAGATCTGTCATCTGATCCTATGAAACAGGTCCCATCTTCTGATTCATTACTGACTAATAAGGGAAATCAATGTCACAAAAGAGGCATTAAAAAACAACCTGCTACTAAAGCAAAGAAGTCATTCTCATGTTCAGAATGTGGGAAATGTTTTAACCAGAAATCCGATTTGGTTAATCACCATAAAACTCACACAGGGGAGAAGCCTTTTTGCTGTTCAGAATGTGGGAAATGTTTTGCACTTAAATCACATTTTGTTAGTCACCAGAGAACTCACACAGGGGAGAAGCCTTTTTCCAGTTCAGAATGTGGGAAATGTTTTATACAGAAATCACATTTTGTTACTCACCAGAGAACTCACACAGGGGAGAAGCCTTTTTCCTGTTCAGAATGTGGGAAATGTTTTATACAGAAATCACATTTTGTTACTCACCAGAGAACTCACACAGGGGAGAAGCCTTTTTCCTGTTCAGAATGTGGGAAATGTTTTATACAGAAATCACATTTTGTTACTCACCAGAGAACTCACACAGGGGAGAAGCCTTTTTCCTGTTCAGAATGTGGGAAATGTTTTATACAGAAATCACATTTTGTTACTCACCAGAGAACTCACACAGGGGAGAAGCCTTTTTCCTGTTCAGAATGTGGGAAATGTTTTAACCGGAAATCACAATTGGTTTATCACCATAGAACTCACACAGGGGAGAAGCCTTTTTCCTGTTTAGAATGTGGGAAATGTTTTAACCTGAAATCAGATTTGGTTAATCACCATAAAACTCACACAGGGGAGAAGCCTTTTTGCTGTTCAGAATGTGGGAAATGTTTTGCACATAATCACATTTTGTTAGACACCAGAGAATTCACACAGGGGAGAAGCCTTTTTCATGTTCAGAATGTGGGAAATGTTTTAACCAGAAATCAGATTTGGTTAATCACCATAGAACTCACACAGGGGAGAAGCGTTTTTCCTGTTCAGAATGTGGGAAATGTTTTAACCAGAAATCAGATTTGGTTAATCACCATAGCACTCACACAGGGGAGAAGCCTTTTTCCTGTTCAGAATGTGGAAAATGTTTTATACAGAAATCACATTTTGTTACTCACCAGAGAACTCACACAGGAGAGAAGACTTTTTCCTGTTCAGAATGTGGGAAATGTTTTAACCAGAAATCAGATTTGGTTAATCACTATAGAACTCACACAGGGGAGAAGCCTTTTTCCTGTTCAGAATGTGGGAAATGTTTTATACAGAAATCACATTTTGTTACTCACCAGAGAACTCACACAGGGGAGAAGCCTTTTTCCTGTTCAGAATGTGGGAAATGTTTTGCACATAAATCAGATTTTGTTAGACACCAGAGAACTCACACAGGGGAGAAGCCTTTTTCCTGTTCAGAATGTGGGAAATGTTTTGCACATAAATCAGATTTTGTTAGACACCAGAGAACTCACACAGGGGAGAAGCCTTTTTCCTGTTCAGAATGTGGGAAATGTTTTAACCGGAAATCACAATTGGTTTATCACCATAGAACTCACACAGGGGAGAAGCCTTTTTCCTGTTCAGAATGTGGGAAATGTTTTAAGCTGAAATCAGATTTGGTTAATCACCATAAAACTCACACAGGGGAGAAGCCTTTTTGCTGTTCAGAATGTGGGAAATGTTTTGCACATAAATCACATTTTGTTAGACACCAGAGAATTCACACAGGGGAGAAGCCTTTTTCATGTTCAGAATGTGGGAAATGTTTTTGCACTAAATCAGAGTGTGTTAGGCACCAGAGAACTCACCCAAGGGGAGAAACCTTTTTCATGTTCATAATGTGGAACAATTTTTAGCCAGAAAGGGAGTCTTGTTCCACACCAAATAACACACAGGGGAGAAACTTCTTTCTTGTTAAATGAAAAATAAATCTTGATCACATCAGAGAAGCCATTTTTCCTGTTCATAATGTGGTAATGTTTTAACCAGAAATGGAATCTTACTAATAATAATCTATCTTTTTATATAGCGCTTACATATTCCGCAGCCCTTTTCAGTTTGCACACATTATCATCACTGTCCCCAATGGGGATAACAATGTAAATTCCCTATCAGTATGTCTTTGAAATGCAGGAGGAAACCCACGCAAACACGGGAAGAACATACAAACTCCTTGCAGATGTTGTCCTTGGTGGGAAGTTGAACCCAGGATTACAGCACTACAAGGCTGCAGAGATAACTACTGAGCCACCTCACCAGAGAACCCACACAGGGGAGAAGCCTTTTTCCTGTTCAGAATCTGGGAAATATTTTAACCGGAAAGCGCTTCTTGTTAAACATCAGAGCAGTCACACAGGGGAGAAGTCTTTTTTATTTTCTTAATGTGGGAAATATTCTACTTGGAAATCAGCTGTTAATAAACATCAGAGACGTCACGTAAGGGAGAAGCCTTTTTTATGTTCATAATGTTGGAATAGTTTTAACCAAACTTGAATTTTCTTAAATGGGTTGTCTCTTGTCATTCCTCATGTTTGCTGACAAAGGGATAAAACTAAACTTCATTAATTCCAAATGTAAAACTATACCCATAATTCACCCCCTGAAGGTTAGTCAGTAGGTGACTAAGAGAAAAAAACACCCCACATTTCAGTATATAGGGTGAGGTGATGTATACACACTCACTCTCCAAGCCTCTCATTTCTATGGGTTTCATTGTGATCGCCAAAGGCGTCATCAGGTGACTAATATTGATCTATATTCAAGCGAGACTGGACAAAAAACAATTAAAATCATGTATCATGTTATCCGAAACAGAAAACTAGCCCCATATAGGCAGATCCCAGACTTCAAACTATATACTTCATATAGTTTTTACATCACGAGAGACATGGATCTATCATTCTACAGGAAACAACCTAGGGGTTTTCAGCCTCGGTTGGAAGAATACAGATCTATACAGATCTACTATTGCTGAACCATGGATACATTTGGAGAAGCCAGGTTGTGATCCTCGGATCAACTGGCCTTTTACCTTGTATGGACTGTATGGATTGTCATCTTCCTACGCTTGTCGTTACCTCCTCTCTGTGCGTGCCACAGGTGGGGTAGCAACCCTGGGAGCGAATCAGCGGAAGGGTGAGACTCTGTAATGTTCACTCTGTTGGGTATTTTGCTGGGACTGTTCTATGTGTTAGCTGCCTGTTTTGTGGTTCAAAAAAGCATTGCCACACTGTTTTACCCTCACTGTGTGTTGTCAGAGTAGCGTTATGCCCATGTTAAAGGGAGAGCCGGCGCTCGGTGGGACGATCCCTGATTCATGTGGTTTCAGCCAGTGGACGGGGGCACCCGCTGACCACCCCATGTCTCCACAGGCATGCTTCAATAGTCTCAATGGGAGGCTAGAAGCTGCTATAATCTGATCGGCTCTGCTACATACAGGCAATGCTCAGATCACCTGTATGTAGAAGAGTTGCTCACTTGCTATGAGCGCCAACCACTTGGCAGCGCTCATAGGATCCGGCAGTGACAACCATAGAGGTCGGCTGGAGACTTCTGGTTGTCATGCTAACTCATCAGTGACCCGCGCTCATGTGACAGGGTCACTGATGTGCGGGATTTCTGGCCCATCATGTGCGAGAAAAGATGTAGACTCAGCGCCGTGGCTCACATCAAAAGGACGGAGTCTGACATCAGCGTACATTTACACCCAATGTCAGAAAGGGGTTAAAAGGGATTGTTTTTACAGACAGAAGTGGTAATCAATCATGTATACATACAAATAACTACAAAAATACACAGCTTCTAATGTTAAAATATAATTTGGGTAAATATAATTTGTGCAAAATATAATTTAAAACACAGCAAAGAGGCAGAGATGCTGACCTGCCCAGACCTCCAAACAAATGCACTGTCAGGGTGAGTGGGCCCATATAGTTTTTTTAAATCAGATAAATTTTTATTTAACCAAATTTAAGGTACAAAACATTCACTGTCCTATTAAGGGAATAGAAGAATCCAGGATATCTATAAACAGAAAGATAGTGAGGAAACACTTAGCTAACCTAAATGAATTCAAGTCTCCAGGTCCAGATGAATTACACCCCAGAGTACTGAAGGAGATAGCAGAAGAAATTTCTGAACCACTCTCCATAATCTTTGAAAATTCTTGGAGAACAGGAGAAGTGCCAGAAGACTGGAGAAGAGCAAATGTTGTTCCTATCTTCAAAAAGGGGAAGAAGGTGGACCCAGGCAACTATAGGCCGGTGAGTCTGACTTCTATACCAGGAAAGATCTTTGAACAAATTATTAAACAACATGTAAGTCAATACCTGGATAAGAATGAAGTGATCAAACAGAGTCAGCATGGGTTTGTAACTAATAAGTCATGTCAGACTAACTTAATTTCCTTCTATGACGGTATCACTGATTGGGTGGATCAAGGAAATGCTGTAGATATAGTATATCTTGACTTCAGCAAAGCATTTGACAAAGTCTCTCATACAATCCTTATTGAAAAAATGACTAAGTATGGAATGGACAAGGCAACTGTTAGGTGGATTCATAGCTGGCTTAGTGATCGGACCCAAAGAGTGGTCGTAAATGGCTGCACATCCAGTTGGAAGAATGTCTCAAGTGGGGTACCACAGGGCTCTGTCCTGGGCCCTGTATTGTTCAACATCTTTATCAACGATTTAGATGAAGGAATTGAGGGTAAACTGATTAAATTTGCTGATGACACAAAGCTAGGAGGGATAGCTAATACTAGAGAAGAGAGAGAGAGGATTCAAAAAGATTTAAATAAACTGGAGAAGTGGGCAGTAACTAACAGAATGGTTTTTAACAGGGAGAAATGCAAAGTACTACATCTGGGCAATAAAAATGAAAAAAGCATATATAGAATGGGAGGAATAGGGCTAAGTGACAGCACATGTGAAAAAGACTTGGGTATACTAATAGATCACAGACTGAATATGAGTCAACAGTGTGATGCAGCAGCAAAAAAGGCAAATGTAGTTCTAGGATGTATTAACAGAAGCATACAGTCTAGATCACGTGAAGTCATTATTTCCCTCTACTCCTCTTTGGTCAGACCTCATCTGGAATATTGTGTCCAGTTTTGGGCACCACATTTTAAAAAAGACATCAACAAACTGGAGCAAGTTCAGAAAAGAGCGACCAGAATGGTGACCGGTCTGCAAACCCTGTCTTATGAGGAAAGGTTGCAGGATTTGGGAATGTTTAGTTTGCAAAAGAGAAGACTGAGAGGAGACTTAATTGCTGTCTACAAATATCTAAAGGGCTGTCACATTGTAGAAGGATCAACTTTATTCTCATTTGCACAAGGAAAGACTAGAAGCAATGGGATGAAACTGAATGGGAGGAGACACAGATTAGATATTAGAAAAAACGTTTTGACAGAGTGATCAATGAGTGGAACAGGCTGCCACGAGAAGTGGTGAGTTCTCCTTCAATGGAAGTCTTCAAACAGAGGCTGGACAGACATCTGACTGGGATGATTTAGCGAATCCTGCTTTGAGCAGGGGGTTGGACCAGATGGCCCAGGAGGTCCCTTCCAACTCTACGATTCTATGATTCTATGATTCTAAAAGAACAAAAATCGCAATGAGTACAGCATTAACAATGGTCATTAGTTTCAGAAATTCTCTCCCTCCCCCCCATTACTTACAAGAGCAGCAAATAATGGATGGTGTAACCTAAGTTCAGGGTCATCTTCTCTCCACCCAAGGTGTCCACAGTGTCTCAGATGTTCTTTTGCCTTTTCTTTTAATGTAAATGTTTTTTTCCGTATTCACAATATAGTCAGATTGTCTGAAAAATTCCCTCAGTGTCGGCGGATCTTCATTTATCCAGTGTCTGGCGATCAGTTTTTGCGCAATATATAATAATCTAGCTATAGCCACCTTATATTTATTATGTACCTGGACCTCCTCCACATATCCCAGTATACACACCACAGGATCCCTCTCAATCCTACAACCATACGCGCCTCCTATGGCATTACGCACCGCCGTCCAATATGGGTTCAGATTTGGACACTGCCATAACATATAGAGAACTCCAGCCCCCTCGGCACCGAGGACACTCAGAAGTCTGTCTCAGACCCGCTCTATACAGCCATCCAGGAGTCCTATATACTCTATGGAGTACATATATCTGCGAGAGTCTGCCCGGTTAACTCAGCGATAATTGGGGTATATATTCCATAATCACTTCCCATTTATCTTCCTCTATCCTACCCAACTCCTCCCATTTCCCCTGTGCTCTAATAGGATAATTATTTAAAAAAGTATGCATTAGATCCTTATAAATGCCCGACACTACCCCTGTTGTTCCCCCCTCTGCACAGACATAATCAATATATCCTTCTGAATCTCCATATTCATCGTCCTACTCTGCGTAACATAAGCATGCCTACACTGCCCATATTGAAATCTGCAGACCTCCCGTAGCCCATAATCTTCCTGGAACTTTCCAAACGGCACCAGTCTCTGTGCGTCCTGCACCTGAACCATGTACTGTATTCCCAGTCTCATGCAATTTTTAAATTCTCCCATTTTAACAAATTCCGGTAGAGTCTTGTTTTGCCATATCGGGGAAAAATTTGTCAAGTGTTCCAAACCCCTCATCTTTTTAATTGCTTCCCAGACTTTATGTATCAGCGCTAAAGTAGGATACATCAAACCCAACTTCCTAAACCTTCCTGCCTCCAACCCCTGAACCAAGGGATCCCTCCCCGTCACCTGGACGAAGACCCTTTGTATTGAACCAGCCCCAGACACATCCCTCCACCCCCTCGTCTGTTGGCCCTGAGCAGCTAAGTAATAAATCCAAGGGTTCGGAAGCGCCAGTCCCCCTCCATCCTTGGGCCTCTGTAATATCTCAAGTCTGATCCTTGGCTGCTTTTTTGTCCCACACAAGATCCCTAAATATAGAGTAAATAGCACGAAACCATCGCTTAGGGAACCAGATAGGGGCATTGTGCAAGGCGTATAGCAGTTGGGGCATCAAAATCATCTTAATCAGATGAATTCTTCCCACTACCGAAAGATACAGTTTACACCACACCCCTACTTTACTCCAAAACGTACTCAGCAGTGGAATCAGATTCAAATCTGCATAGCTCGAAATCAGAAGTGTCACCTGAATGCCCAGGTATTTAAACTGTCGCACCACTGCCAACCTACTACCCTCCCCCGACACTGGCAAATCAACAACACAATCATCTACAGCCATGACAGTGGATTTTTCCCAGTTAATTTCTAATCCCGATATGGACCTAAATGTTTTAATAATTTCCATTGCTCTCAACAACGACTCTCCGGAATCCTCCAAATAAAGCAACACATCATCTGCATACAGTGATACTTTTTCTTCTACCAAGCCATATCTGAACCCTTTAACCGAAGCCATCCTCCTAATTGTCTGCTCCAGGGGCTCCACTGCCAATGCAAAAAGTAGCGGGGACAGCGGACACCAGGGGCTGGCTGGCACTTTTCAGCCTGGGGGGCAATCACAAGGCAGTGGCCCTCGAGTTGTGGTGGCCCACCTCTGTCCTGCTTATCTCTGGCCGCTGCATTAAAGCAGCAGCAATGACAAGCTTTAAAGACAGGCTGGTACATAGATATGCGAACAGAACAAAGCTTGCTGCATAGATATGGGAGTAGAACCAAGCTTACTGCCTACATAGATACAGTAACAGAAGCAAGCTAACTACATAGACACAAGAACGGAACCAAGAATACTACTTAGATAAGGGAACTGAAACGAGCTTACTACAGCAATAAGGGAGCAGAGCCAAGCTTACTACAGAGATATGGGAGCAGAACCGAGCATACTACAGAGATATGGGAGCAGAACCGAGCATACTACAGAGATAAGCGAGTAGAACTGAGCTTACTACAGAGCTGTGGGAGCAGATCCGAGCTTACTACAGAGATATGGGAGCAGAAATGAGCTTACTACAGAGATATGGGAGCAGAACCGAGCATACTACAGAGATAAGCGAGTAGAACTGAGCTTACTACAGAGCTATGGGAGCAGATCCGAGCTTACTACAGAGATATGGGAGCAGAAATGAGCTTACTACAGAGATATGGGAGCAGAACAGAGCTTACTCCAGAGATATGGGAGCAGATCCGAGCTTACTACAGAGATATGGGAGCAGAAATGAGCTTACTACAGAGATATGGGAGCAGAACCGAGCATACTACAGAGATATGGGAGCAGAACCGAGCATACTACAGAGATAAGCGAGTAGAACTGAGCTTACTACAGAGATATGGGAGCAGATCCGAGCTTACTACAGAGATATGGGAGCAGAAATGATCTTACTACAGAGATATGGGAGCAGATCCGAGCTTACTACAGAGATATGGGAGCAGAAATGAGCTTACTACAGAGATATGGGAGCAGAACAGAGCTTACTCCAGAGATATGGGAGCTGAACCGAGATTATTAAGTCTACTACATAAATACGGGAACAACACCAAGCTTACGGCATACATATGGTACCAGAATCTAGATTACTACATCGATACAGTACCAGAACCAAGCTTACTGCTTAGATATGGTACCATAACTGAGCTTACCTTCAAACATACAACTCCGGAAACACGGACATGTAAACACACAGTACGCAGGGGTGTTGCTAGGGTCCTAAAAGACCAGGGGTCCAAGCCCCAAAGTGCATGTTTCCCCATATGACCGCCCTATATCCATATAAAATAGCATCTGTAATTACAGTATATCACTGTTGCTAGCCAACAACACACAATGCAAAGACCAATATTATCAAAATGACTACTACAAAAGACCAAACAATAAGGCTGCACAATGTCCACTATCATCACCAATACACAGAGAATACATAATAATATAACCATTATCTCTACATAACAAAACACTCTATACAAAGACCAATGATACCACCATACACCTTCTACTACATAATGACTGAAACACATTAACCTGTTACTAAATAAAAAAAATAAAAACACTACTAAAAAGAGCAATCTTACCACCTTACAGTAACTGTATATTGGTAGATACCAGTCCCACAGAACATACACGTGATTACAGTACAGTTTAACTTACACATGACGTTCTTTCTGATTCGGGTTGTTCACTTTTCCAGTCTTTTCCATCTGGCCCAGACCTCCATTACCACTTCTCCAGCCACAGCTTGTCTGCACAGATTACAATAAAAACACATTTAAAGCGACGTAGCCATCTATTTCCAACCTACAAAAACTCCCCACTCTGCGTGCACTTGCGGTGTGGAGCACTGACCCCAATATTTAAAAAATTATGGCATCATTAGGATTACTCCCTCCCCAAAAAATTCTATATAATATCCCAAGTGCCCCCTTCCAGCAACAAATACTCTTGAGTGTCCACTTAAAGTTAATAATGCCCCCCCCAACAAAAATAAATAATGGGACCTGAGTGCCCCTATCAAAACTAATAATGTCTCCTTTTATAATAAATAATGTCCTTTGAGTACCCACACAGCTCTGTATATACAGAGTGATAGTCCTACAGCCCTCAATACACAATATGATTTTCCCCAAAGCCCTTTATAATACATTGAGGACCCCAGAGCTCCCTATATATAGTAAAATGGCTACATAGCCCCTATATACAATATGATGTCCCCACTGCCCCCTATATGTAGTATGAAGGTCCTCACTGTCCTATACGTATCATACAGTGGGGAAAAAAGTATTTAGTCAGCCACCAATTGTGCAAGTTCTCCCACTTAAAAAGATGACAGAGGCCTGTAATTGACACCATAGGTAGACCACAACTATGAGAGTCAAAATGAGAAAACAAATCCAGAAAATCACCTTGTCTGATTTGGCGGATCAGTTTTTTTTCCCATTGACTTGCATTACTGGCGGATCTTGACGGATGGGGATGGCCATCCGTTGAATCCGTTTTTTTGCGGATCCGCCATTTTTTTACCGTCCGCCGACATGCCCAGACGGAGCATGTAACTTTTTTTGGCTGAATGATCCGCATTTTTGTATTGCGCATGCCCGGAGGCATGAACTCAGCCGGCAATTTAACCCTGAAATACTTTCTGGCGCACGGAAAAATTCTCTCTCTCTCTTTCTCTCTCTTTCTCTCTCTTTCTCTTCCCCAAACTGCGGTTCCTTAAAAATTCTTCAGCCAACGGATCCGTAAAAAAAACGGTCCGCTGCCGTCCGTTTGCATTAGTTACGAACGGATCCGCTTTCTGCCATTTTGGCGGATTGTAACTGACAAGAAAAAACTGAGGTGTGAAACAGGCCTTAGAGGGACACATCAGTCACAGTCACATTAACATTTTAGATGTCTGTGAATGTGGCTAAAACACATTTTCCCATACTTGCTGTGCTGGAGGAGCCTGCCTGGGCTGGAGGACACACGATCAGTAGTGCACTCAGTGGAGCGAGTCACGAGTGGACAGTTTGAGGGCTGAGGCTCTCACTGTGTGAGCAATGGCGGCTGATCTCTGCCTCTTCTCTCAGATATGGCTGCGGACGGTTCAGAGACGTGCTTACGTAGCACGCTGTACACATGACCCACCCACCCCCCTCTCTCTGAACCTCGGCCACGTCTGTGCTGTCTCACTGTCTCAGTCAGCCTGCAGTGACAGTCTGACTCTGTGTGCAGTGACTGAGTGCCCCTCCCCATGTCTCTGTACTGCTACACAGTACTATAATGAATGATGCAACCTATGTGTGCTGCCGTGTCCTGCCCACCCCCCCTGTGTCAGTTAATGTGCTATGTGTGTGCGGCGGCCCGCCCCCCGTGTCTGCTAATGCTATGATAATGTCACATGCATTTAGCAGACACATGGAGGGAGGGCGAGTGGGCGGGGCGCCGCACACACATAGCCTATGTGTGTGTTGCTGCAGTAGTGCCCGGCCACCCGCCCAGCAACCCTGTCTCAGCTAATGCTAACCTATGCCTATGCTATGTCTGTGTGGCAGGCAGCCCGCCCGGCCCCCCTGTGTCTGCAGCTGCTAGTGCGGCGGCCGCTCTCCTCCTCCTGTCTGCAGTCCTCTGATGATGCCGACAGTACTATTATGTTCACAACAAGCACTGTGGCCCTGTCCTTCTGCCAATTAACCGGCCCGGGGGGAAAATTCCTCCCTGCCACCCGGCCCAGCCCGCCACTGGTGGACACCCCTGCCTAGTCCCCCTATGAAGCGAAAAACTCCCAGACATTTGCACATTAACTCTGACCCTAGCGGTCGGAAAAGTATATAGCAACCGTATCCATGAAATAAAGGTTGGCCCAAAACCAAAGCGTTCCAACACCCTCCAAAGATACTGTCACTCAACACTATCAAACGCTTTACACATGTCCAATGATACCACAACCCTACTGCCCCTATTGTCCGACGGCAGCTGCAAGTTCAGAAAAATTCTACGCAAATTAATCGCCGTAGACTTATTTGGCATAATAATAATAATAATAATAATTTTTATTTATATAGCGCCAACATATTCCGCAGCACTTTACAATTAAGCGGGGACATGTACAGACAATAAATTCAATACAAGTTAAGACAATTCAAACAATGACATTAGGAGTGAGGTCCCTGCTCGCAAGCTTACAATCTACAAGGAAATGGGGGGACACAGTAGGTGAGAAGTGCTTGTTAATTCAGGTCTGGCAATTATAATAGGGATTTTCATATAAAGCTGCATGATCCGGTCATCAGCCCGTGTGTTTAAGCGCAATAGACAAGTATCAAGTGCAGTTATCATGTGCATGAAGGGTGTGGAGACAGATGAATAGTAGGGTAAAAACCGGACTTTAGTAAAAACTAAAAAATAGTAGGCATAAAACCGGATTGGTCCGGATGGACAAGATCCTTAACCACACTCGCCAAACGGCTAGCCAAAATCAATACATCCACCGTCAGCAACGAGATGGGCCTATAAGATTCTGCCAACCCCAGATCTCTTCCCTATTTCGGAATGACCACCACCACCGCCTCCCTCATGGACGCCAGTAATTCACCCTCCCGAAGAGCCTCTTCAAAAACCTTTTGCAGTCTGAGTGTCACCATCTCAATTGTTTGTAGATTTCACTCGGATACCATCTGCCCCTGGGGCCCTATTATTAGCCATAGATGTAATAGCCATTTCTATCTCTTCTTTTGTTACGGGCAGCTCCAGTCTCCCCCTATCACTGTCTTTAATCCTCTGGAGCCCTGCTTCCTGAAGAAAACCCTCTATGTCCCCAAATGAATCCCCCAATCCCGAAGAATATAACTGATTATAGAATTGTCTAAATTCCTCCAAAATACTCTGTGTCCCCCACCTCCCTTCCCTCGTCAGTCTTCAATTTATATACATAAGACGATTCCCTCTGCGCCGCTACCGCCACTGACAACAGAGGCCCCACTTTTTCACCTTCATCATAAAATTGCGTTTTCTGGAAGGCCCTCCTCCTCTCTGCTTTCCTCAGATACACCTTATTAACCTCTTCCTGTGCACCCCTTAGCCTACTCTGATTTTCTGCTGACGGGTCCAGTACCATATCCCTCTCCACCCTCTCCAAAGTTTCTATTATTTTCCTGTCTTCTAGCTGAGATTTCGACCTACACCTGGAAATGTCTCGAAACACGAGACCCCTTAGGACCGCTTTCATAGCGTCCCACACCACCCGACTATCAGCACTCCCTTCATTAATCCGCCAATACTCCTCCAATTCTTCCTTGATAATATTCATATCAATATATTCCAGCCACACTGGGTTCAACTTCCACCCACCTCCCTTCCCATTCTTCCCCCCTACCCATCTAATGGACAATTCTAGAGGCTTATGGTCTGGAATCACCCTTGGGAGGTATTCCACTCCACAGACCAGTTGTGTCATTAGTTCATGTCTCAGTGCCATATCTATTCGTGAGAGAGACCCATGTGTCGCCGAATAACAAGAGTAGCACACCGCGTTCTCATTCCTCACCCTCCACAGGTCCATTATTCCAATCTCTGTAATATAATTCCCAAGTACCGTCAGTTTCCTAATGCTTTTACCTGCACTCTGTTTAGGTCTATCCCGCCCCTCATCTATAACATTATTGACATCACCAATAATAAGTAGTGGTAATCCCGTACCCCGCTTATATAATTCCATAACCTCACATAGCTTTGTCCCGCTACATGGCGGTGGTATGTACATAGCTACTATACATAGTGATTGCCCATAGATTCTACAAATAACAAAAATATACTGTCCTTCACTATCAACATGGCTTTCAATTTCTTCACATGGCGTAGACGCTCCTATTAATAGAGACCCCTCTAGCATTTGAAGAATACGTGGAATGATATGCTCTCCCAATCCACCTCCTCTTCAACACCTCCACCTTTTCCCATAGTAAATGAGTCTCCTGGAGGCATAGAACTTTTTTTTCCATAAGCTTTTTATTAAATTTAAATAAAGTCATTAACAACAAGGTAAAACAAAAAAATTAGTCTCACTGTGTCCTTTATTATTATTCAGTTCGTCTTGCAATGTAGTGGGTCTCCAGCCAATAGTCGTGACTTGCGACTTATCATAAGAAAGGTGTTTTGGCAGGGGCGTGGCTATGTAAGCGACGGAGTGAGGACGTGCTTTGTGGAAGCTCCTGTTATCCTGATAATATCCGGCCAGCGGACCCCTGCTTCGGCAGCACACTTGCCTGTCTTCTGACCCCTCTGGACTCGGGGCCGCTCCTGGACCCCCGTGGGAGAGCGGGGCTGGATTCTTCAGTGCCTGCGGCTCTGTGCACTTGGGCGGCCGGCGGGGCCTGCACAGGGCGCCGGTCATCTTGGAGGCGCGCGCTCTGCCTGTGAGAGATGCGGCGCCGGGCTCCATCGCTGCAGCGCTGAGGATGCCGGAGGACGGTGAGCGGACAATCTGACCAGTTGTGAGGGACAAGCGGTGTGTGCCCTGAAAAATTGGGCCCCGCGTCCCCCTCTTTACTATATCGCCTGCCCAGCCAGCGCCATAACTATAGGGATTTGGATCCCTCTCTAACTGGTGTCCCTGTGGGGTCCTGAGGGTCATTCCCTGGGCTGTGGGGGCCCTTGCCTGCCTCCTGGGGCTGGACATTACCTCCCTGTGAGACGCTGCGGGTCTGTGCTGCTCCTGGGACCCTGCAGCCATCATCTGATCATTATACCCTGTCTGTAACTCTGATTCAGAAGACTCCAGAGTGCACTGTTTCTAATACCCGGCTGTGCCCTATTGCTACTAAAATGAGTCGTTCCAAGGGGTCTGGAACAACGGCTGAAAGGCTAAAGGAATATGCCAGAATAGACCATGCTGAGGGCTCAAGATCTATTAAAAATAGTCCCTCACAAGCTCAGCGTAAGAGCCGCCCCTCTAAAGGTGGGGAAGAGAGTGAGGAGGAGGAATTAACCCTTAAACAGGCGTCCGAGCAACTCTTGCAGGCCATCTCCTTGACCAGGACATCTCGGTCTGGGAAGATAGAGGATGTATACACCGAGGTGGGATGCCTCCGACAAGATATGCAAGCCATGAAGGGCCGCATTACGGAGGTGGAGACGTGGGTATCCCAGTTGAAGACACCATCACACCCATGGAAGCTAAACTAACGAAAGTGGCAGGCTCCATGAATGTGTGGAGGCAAAAAGCAGATGACCTGGAGAATAGAATGCGTCGGAACAACATCCGAATTATTGGCCTCCCGGAGCGATCGGAAGGACAACACCGGGAGCAATTCCTAGAAGACTGGCTTAAAACCACTTTGGGCGACGAATTCTCCTCAATCTTTGTGGTGGAAAGGGCTCACAGAGTCCCAACTAGGCCTCTTCCTCCGGGAGCCCCACCTAGACCCTTTCTGGCGCGCATCCTCAACTGCAGGGATAGAGACGTGGCTCTACGTCTGGCGCGGAAAAAGAGTCCTATCAAGTTCAACAATGCCACGATCTCGATTTTCCCGGATTTCTCTGCGGAACTCCAGAAACAACGGGCGCAGTTTACGGAGGTCAAAAGACATCTACGGGAGAGGAATGTTGTGTACTCGATGATTTACCCGGCCCGGCTCTGGGTGGTTCACCGGGGCTCTACTCTGTTTTTTACAGACCCGGCAAAGGCGGCGGAGTGGCTGCGATCCCATGGAGGGTCTGCTGAAAAAGAATCCTAACACATCTATTGCTAGTTGGTATTTTTTTTTCTCTATTAATCGGCTGATTGGAGCTTTACTCGAAGGCGTCCAGGTTACCAACAATACCGGACACAGGGCTCAGTGATGGCATCCCCTTGTTTGTTTTGTGATGTGAGTACAGGACTCTGCTCCTACGTTGTTTGTTGTTTATTCACTTTGTTTTGTTTTTTTTTCCGTAGTGGTTTTTGGTATTTTTTAGGTTATAATTGCAGTCAACAACAATTTCAGTCTCTAGGTGATGTCTCTAAACTTTGCCCGGGTAATACTATGCACCATGTTCAGAGGAGTAAAATATGGAGTCGGAGTTAATATGTATGACATGGAATGTGAGGGAAATAAAAACTCCTCGAAAAAAGATCAAGGTCTTCTCACAGGTCAGACATTATCACCCTCACATTGTGGTCTTGGTGGAGACGCACCTGACTAGGGATACAGCGCGGTGAGTGCAGAAGCCCTGGGTACAATGGTCTGCCCATACATTCCATACCAGCTACTCGAGAGGGGTCTCACTGTTGGTACATAAAGACGTCAGATGGGAAGCGAGGGAGACTCGGAGGGATCCTGAGGGTGGTTTTATTTCTGTCCATGCATTGATAAACACCAGGAAATATGTGGTCTTATGTATTTATAACCCCCCTCCGGCTCGTATATCCATCCTGCAGAAGGCAATGAGTTTTTCCCTTAACTACCCCGACGCAGATGTTATTTGTATGGGCGACTTTAATATGGTCATGAACAACCGCCTTGATAAATTTAGGCTGGATGATGAAGCGACTGGGGGGTCTTCTCCAACGACTACAACCCCATTTTCATCATTTATGGGGGGTGGTGGGTGGTTGGATTTGTGGAGGGTGCGTCACCCTGAGTTAAGGGAATACACTTGTCACTCATCCACTAAATGCTCTCTATCACGCATAGACTATATATTTGGTTCTGGCGGTCTGGCAATGCGGGTGGCTGATATAGAGCATGGAAGTAGGGGGATCTCAGGCCATAGTCAGGTCATCCTTAAACTCAAATATGGGCAAGTAAACAGTGGGATAGCTTGGAAGTTTAATCCTTTCTGGTTAAAACTGATGGGGTCTCCTGACAGAACAATTGATCAGTTGAATTGCTTCATCGCGTCCCACCCGGAACCCCAAGATATTAATTTATTCTGGGATGCCCTTAAGGCATACCTGAGGGGCTGTTTGTCCTCCACGATCTCTTATATTAAGCGGGTAACCGCAAGGAAGGATGATGAGGTGGAGCAACGTCTGAAAGACGCAGAGGCAGCGTATGTATCTAACCAAACTAGCGGGAACAGGATTGAGTGGCTGGCTGCCCAGAGGTTATATACTCAGCACGTGGACACTAAATCTAAGCGTAAATTATTCTTTACTCGTCAATCCTATTTTGAACTGGGGAACCAGGCGGGTACATTTTTGGCCTACCTGGTGCGCCAACATAACACCTCTAATATGATATTGCAAATTCGTAGGGTGGACGGTACATTGGTGTCTTCGACCGAGGATATTCTTGGCTGTTTTCAGGATTACTACAGGTCACTATATGAATCTAAAAGTGACTTTGACACTTTGGGGTGCTTAGACTATTTGTCAGATATATCATTCCCCACATTAAATTCGGAACAGCGGGCCCTTGTGGACACTGAGTTTACTGCAGAGGAGATAGATAACGCTATGACAGACATGGCTTCTGGGAAGGCCCCTGGACCTGATGGGTTACCTATTGAACTATATAGGAAGTACCGGGATATATTGACGCCACTCCTTGTAAAGGTATTTCGGGGAATATGGGAGGGGAATTCTATGCCTGAGTCCTTTTACGGGGCTAATATCATAGTGCTTCGGAAGGAGGGGAAGGACCCTTTAGAATGTGGATCCTATCGTCCCATTTCATTAGTGAATGCGCACTATAAAATTTTTACCAAGATTCTAGCTACCAGGCTGAATTCCATTATATTGAATCTCATACATCCAGATCAAATGGGCTTTATGCCTGGCAAAAGTACTTCTATCAACATCAGAAGAGTCCAGTCAATAGTCCAATATAGCTCCCTGGTGCCAGACAACAGATGGGCATTGGCATCGTTAGATGCTGCCAAGGCTTTTGACTCTCTTGAATGGCCTTTCCTCTCCATGTTTGCAAAGGTATCGCTTTGGCAATAAATTTATAACATGGATCAAAATATTATACATGAAACCTAAGGCCCGTATTATAATAAATAATTCTATATCTGAGTCTTTCGCGTTGCATAGCGGAACCCGTCAGGGTTGCCCTCTTTCCCCGGCTCTCTTCGCTCTTGCGATTGAGGCACTAGCAATACGTATAAGGTCCTTCCCTAATATCCGAGGTATAGATATAGCAGGCAGGGTAGATACCATAGGCCTATATGCCGATGACATGGTGATATTCTTGAATAATGTGGAAGAAACTTTACCGCAGGTGATATCCCTTATAGATAAATTTAGTAAATATTCAGGCTTACATATAAATTGAGAGAAGTCTGCCCTGTTACCCCTTTCCCATGCTCCGATTCCCCAGCTAGAGGCTCTCTCCTCGCTGCCTATTGTATCTAGTTTGAAATATTTGGGTATCCACATTTCTAATAATAGTACGCTTGATCTACAACTTAATGTCCACCCGCTGCTGGACCTAGGTAAAGCTAAATTTGGAGTAGGCTCCCATTATCTGTGGCTGGATGCATTAACCTGAGTAAAATGATTTTACTCCCTAAATTTGGCTACTCGCTCCAGCACAGTGCGGTAGCGGTGCCCAAGTCCTTTTTTGTTAATCTTAATTCTCTGGTCACGTCCTTTATTTGGGGGAAAACTAGGCCCAAACTTAAATTGTCCACTTTACAAAGACCAAGAAAGGGAGGTGGGGCGGCGCTGCCAGATTTTTTTCCTGTACTAATTAGCTGGGCAGGCTAAAGCATTAAATAAATGGATGCCGGGTAATTGCCTCCCTAATTCTGAAAGCCACCTGCTTCACGCTGCACAAGCGGATTGCCCATTAGGTTTCCTTGAGTTAGAAAAAAACAGTGCTCCGCGTCTATTACCCCTGCTCCAGCTGGCACGATTAATATGGAGGCAAATTAAGAAGGTAACAGGGTTTAAAGATGTTGTAGCTGAAATGCCCCTGTGGAGTAATAGCTATTTTCTGGAGCTGCTGAATCACCCGTCCGCCGTTTTTTGGACCCAGTGTGGCATTTCTTCAGTAGGAGACTTGTATGACCAAGGGACCGTAAAGTCTTTTGAACAATTACAAGCCACGCATGATATTCCGAGGTCTCAGTTTTTTCGCTATCTGCAGCTGAGATCGGCTCTTCAATCACACATGAGGGATGGGGGTGTGGACCGTACTATTTCATCTTTACCTCTGATAGGAATCCTTAATTCGCAGGGTCCCCAGGGTCTCATCTCCTCCTTGTACACATATATGCTGTCAGTAGGGGCAGAATCGGCCATAAGCTCTATAAAGATGAAGTGGGAACGACTCATCCCTGATGCACAAAGAGAGGAGTTGGAGGAGATTATGGAGTCTCCGATTGGAGTATCACCATCTATCAATAACAGAATGATACAGCTGTATATAATAAATCAATCATATTTGACTCCGAGGCGACTTGTTAGGATGGGTCGGCTTCAATCATCAGAATGTTTGCAATGTCACTCGCCAGATGCTGATTTTATCCATATGGTGTGGCAATGTCCCACTATCCTACATTACTGGAAAGAGGTGACTACACTACTGACATCCCTGGTGCGGGCCCCTGTCCCTCTAGAGCCATTGGTCTGCTTGTTTGGGGTGTGGGAGGAGGAGATTTGGGATCGCTATGCTGGGGTCTTCTTGCGCGAGATGCTGTTTATGACACGGAAGGTGCTGGCACTGAGGTGGATGGGGGGTTCATGTCCTTCCCTTAGGTTTTGGATCAAGTTGGTAAATTCAATTGTTCCATATGAGCGCACGCTATACCAAAACAGGGGATGCCCGGGTAAGTGTGAAGAGATCTGGGAGAGGTGGAATTCCTCTCACCTCACGTTGCAAGACTGAGACATCACAGGCGACACAATATGATATAGGAAACCAGGCTGCGGAAATAGTAGATATTAGTTGATGTAGCGGTAGTTGTAGTTTAGGAATTTTTAGTTAGTTCTTATTGTTGCATGATATGACAAGGTTTGTGAAATTGGATTGATGTACATGTAGGGAAATACATAAACGGTTATCCTTTACATATGCTTGGAAGGAAAAGTACACATTACCTTGTTTATCTATAAGAGTCTGCAATCTCTTTGTATTATGTTTTACTATGGACGGAGATATGTGTGCGTTGTATAATGCCTGTTATCATAAGCCATTGTGTATGTTGTACATTCTTTGTGCCCTAATGTTTAATAAACGCATTTAAAAAAAAAAAAAAAAAATCTTGGCGAGTCCCAAAAATTTATAAAATCCTCAAATTTATTTCAAATATTTTAAAATATCATACAGGTTGGGGATACATCTCAACACGTTTCTGGCAAAAGCCCTTATTCACTGAGATACAGATTCCTTATGATACATGGTATAAAAACAAATGGTAACCAACCGCTGATCAATGAACACACATGTTAGCAATCAATCACATTTTGAGAATAATTTTCATAATCATCAAGCTAGATCCCAAGAAAAAAAACCCAAAACCTCCATAATCAAACCACCGGAATTTAATATAGATAGTGTCATTTCTATCATTCTTACCATTGGGGCATTTTGTGTCACGTTTGATGATCCAAAATCGTTCCCTTCGGAGGAGTTTTTCTTCCACTCACCGCCTCTGATAGGATTCTCCACTCTTTCTATCCCATAGAGTGAAACATTGGTTGTTCCCCCTTCTGTCTCTCTGCACAGTGTTTCCTGCTCCTGAGTAGGAGGCCTTCTTATCTCTGATGTTAGTAACATGTTCTGTGTCCTTTTCTGTAATTTACGTATTGTGCGGCCCATGGATTTCATTTTACGTTCTTTGCAGAATATACAATACACGGCATGGTTTGTGCTACAATTGATGAATCGTTTGATCTCATTGGCGGCATCAATCTTTGGCGTTTGCAGGGTATACTGACACACGACACATTTGGGACATGCACATTTAATAAACCTCCGCAGCTTAGCCAAGGTTCTTTATCACTTTTGGAGGCCTGTATAGACTTGGGGAAAGAGCAGCACCTACTGATCGCCCTTTTCTCGGCACACATACTAATCCATTTTTCAGGATTTTATATAAGTCCTGACCTTGGAATAATATAGGGACATATCTATGTACAATGTTATTATTTCCTGAAATTGGCCACTATATGGAGAACTAAAAATGGTTTTATTTTTCATTTTGTTATTACTTTGTTATTACTATTTGTACCGTCATCTCGAGTGTTTCTTTTTTATTGCTGTATCAGTTTGTTTCTTCCTGTGTCCCCATCAGTCTCGATGTCGCTGTCTCTGCTTGCTCATGGCATAGTGTGATGTCAGAGCGGTTTCTATAGATACTATTTAGTCCCCATAAGGGATGAATTCGCAGTGTGTGCAGGGTGGCAGCTGTCCGCTCTAAGGGTGGTGTTCCCACTGATTTTCTATAGTGCCGATATCTGACTTTTTGTTGTTTTACATCTCCCATAAGAAACAAATCCAAGAGACTGATTTTACCCTGTGGTTCGGTATATGTAAATTTTACATTTACATCATTGGCATGGATATAGGATATAAAATGTGGGATTTTCTCCACTTGCCCGACCCATATTAATAGAACATCATCCAGATATCTCACAAATAGTTCAAGGTCAATTTTGAATGGATTTTTGTCTGTAAAAATAATGTTTTCTTCCCACCACGATACAAAAAGTACCGCTAAAGATGGAGCGAAGCACGAGCCCATTGGGCAACCTCTGATTTGGAAGTAATATTCCTCATTGAACATAAAGTTATGCTCTAACAGATATTCAGTGCTGCGGAGAATAATTTCCTTTGTTTCATCCGTGTATCCGCTGTATTTTTGTAGGTGGTGGAACACAGCAGTGCTAAGTTCTGTGGAATAGATGAGAACAGGTTCACCACATCACACGGCGGGCATTTAGACTTTTCAGACCATTTTACATCTTTCATATAATCGATTACTGATGACGGATCTTTTATAACCTGGGCTTCTGGGAATGAATGGCTGTAGATAAAAATCTACCCATCGGCTTAAATTCTCATTCAAGGAAGACATGCTCGATATAATGGGACGCAGGGTGTAGGAAATCTAATTTATGGAAGCCCATGGAATATTGGTGTTATCGGATTATCAGGTATAATATTGCAAATTATTTTATTAGAGAACACCCCCATTTTCTCTCCATCATCAACCAATTTACCCAGGGTTTTTCTGCACGATTCTGTAGGGTCAAATTGAATCCAGGATATCATAAACCCATTTTCCATAAAGTTTCTTATCCATAAGGACAATGCAGCTGGCTTTATCGGATTTCTTAATCACCAGGTCATCTCTTTGGGATAAGCTGGTGATTGCTTTTTTCTTATTTTACCGAAAAGATTCCAAGGTAGAATGTATTTCAACTTTTCAGTCTTTAATTGAAAGAGATTTGATAGAACTTTCTCCAAAAAAATAAACAGAATGTATCACTCAAAAGAAATAATCTAACCATAGAGGAAAAACACCAATATTTCATGGGCTTCCAAAAACCCATAAATTAGAATTTCCTACACCTCTGCGTCCCATTACTTCAAGCATGTCTTCCTTGAATGAGAATTTAAGCCGATGGGTAGATTTTTATCTACAGCCATTCATTCCCAGAAGCCCAGGTTATAAAAGATCCGTCATCAGTAATAGATTATATGAAAGATGTAAAATGGTCTGAAAAGTCTAAATTCACTCTAGGTATAATAATACCTATATAATGACTTTTCCCTTTGTGGGATTTTTGATAAAAAGGTTGACAACTAGTTGGACAACCCCTTCTCATTCCTCATGTTTGGTCCTGTTAGAATAAAAACACTTACACAAACCTCCCATGCTGGCACCGTCTCAGTGGTGTCGGCACTTGCGTTCTTTGGTCTCTTTTGAGGTTTTTACGTCATGTGAGCCCTGTGCCCAATCAGCGCTGACGTCACTGTCCCCACCTTCGGACAAATCAAGCATCATGAGGCCGTCAGAGAGCAGCCGCAGCCCTGGCTTCATGTTCATGTTCAATACGTCCGAAGGAAGGAACAGTGAAGCTGCCGCTGATTGGGTGCAGGGCTCGTGTGATGTGAGAACCTCACATAGGCCCCGGGACAGTGAGTCTCAACACCACTGAAGTGGAGCCGGCACGCCAGCGGAGTATGTGTGTTTTTATTTTAAAGAGGCCAAACATGAGGAACGAGTTCACTGAGAAAAAAAAAAGATGTATATACCGTATTTTTTGGACTATAAGACGCACTTGGTTTTAGAGCAGGAAATTAGGAAAATAAATTAATGCAAAAAATGTGGTCAATTCTGTACTTAATATCCCCCATCCTGGTATATATGGTCCCCTCACCCCATCCGATACACAACCCCCCCATCCCTATCCTGGTATGCAGGGCCCCCATCTCGTCCTAGTATGCAGGGCCCCCATCTCGTCCTGGTATGCAGGGCCTCCTCCCCCATCCTGGTATGCATGGCACCATCAGAAAACATTAAAAAAAATTACACTTACCTACCCGGCGCTCCCTCACAGCGTCCTGCTCCAGTGTCAGTAACTGCTATATGCTTGTAAGCAGCACATGGCAGGGACATCATACGCTGCTCACAAGCAGAGCACAGCTGCCGGAGTACTCGCCAGGACTGTTCATCGGAGATCGCAGTGAGTACTCATTGCTCTTCAGTAGCGTGCAGAGTCAGCCACCGGCATCCTGCTGCTGCCGGTGGTCATGTGTGCCGCTACTTATGAGAAATGAATATTCATTGGATTCATTGATCAGGAGACTATTTAATATTGAACTATATTCAAGCGAGACTAGACGAAGAAAACCCTAAAATCATGTATCATGTTATCTGAAACAGTCAGAAAACTAGCCACATATTGGCAGATCCCAGACCTCAAACTATATACTTTGTAAGTTTATAAGCCCCTCCAGTGTCAGGAATAGATAGTATGTGAAAATACAGTATATACTGCTCAGGGAACACTTACCTTTCAGAGATAATTTCCATATTCATACTAAATAATGGCACAGATCTCCCAGACATTATGACTGCACATATCCCTAGTCTTTATACCGATATTGCACTCGTTCCCTGACAGACCGCAGCATGGCCATTAGTTAGAAGCTGCTAATGATCTTTGGAGCAGGTAAGTTTTCCCTGAGTGGTACATATTGGGCCGTCTGAAGACTGAGTTTAGTCTAGGACAATTTGTCTGCACTACTAATTAACAGCTGTTACATTACCAAACTAGGGCAGTCCCTATAGGAGAAAAACACAAGAATTATACTGTATTGTCACATTCTATCTATTCCTGACACTGGAGTGGCTTATAAACTTACACAGTATATAGTTTGAGGTCTGGGATCTGCCAATATGTGACTAGTTTTCTGACTTTTTCAGATAACATGATACATGATTTTAGTTTTTTGTCTAGTCTCGCTTGAATATAGGTCAATATTAAATAGTCTCCTTATGAGTCGCCTTTGGAGAGGACGATGAAACCCATAGAAATGAGAGGCTTGGAGAGTGAGTGTGTATACGTCACCTCACCCTATATACTGAACTGTGGGGTACATGTTTTTTCTATTAGTCACCTATTAACTAACCTTCAGGGGGTGAATTATGGGTACAGTTTTACATTTGGAATTAATAAAGTTTAGTTTTATCCTTTTGTCAGCAAACATGAGGAATGACAAGAGACAACCCATTTAAGAAGATTCAATTTTGGTTAAAACTATTCCAACATTATGAACATAAAAAAGGCTTCTCCCCTATGTGACGTCTCTGATGTTTATTAACACTTGATTGCCAAGTAAAATATTTCCTATCTTAAGAAAATGAAAAAGGCTTCTCCTCTGTGTGACTGCTCTGATGTCTTACAAGAAGCGCTTTCTGGTTAAAACATTTCCCACATTCTGAACATGAATAAGGTTTCTCCCCTGTGTGACTTCTTTGGTGCCTAGCCAATTCTGATTTATTGATAAAACATTTCCCACATTTTGAACAGGAAAAAGGCCTCTCTCCTGTGTGAATTCTCTGGTGACTAAAAAGATGACATTTCTGGTTAAAAGTTTTCCCACATTCTGAACATGAAAAAGGTTTCTCCCCTGTATGAGTTCTTTGGTGATTAACCAATTGTGATTTCCGGTTAAAACATTTCCCACATTCTGAACAGGAAAAAGGCTTTTCCCCTGTGTGAGTTCTCTGGTGATTAACCAATTGTGATTTCCGGTTAAAACATTTCCCACATTCTGAACATGAAAAAGGTTTCTCCCCTGTATGAGTTCTTTGGTGATTAACCAATTGTGATTTCCGGTTAAAACATTTCCCACATTCTGAACAGGAAAAAGGCTTCTCCCCTGTGTGAGTTCTCTGGTGATTAACCAATTGTGATTTCCGGTTAAAACATTTCTCACACTCTGAACAGGAAAAAGGCTTAAATCCTGTGTGGAGTCTCTGGTGCTTAACACAATCTGATTTATTATTAAAACATTTCCCACATTCTGAACAGGAAAAAGGCTTCTCCCCTGTGTGAGTTCTCTGGTGAGTAATAAGATGCTCTTTCTTGTTAAAACATTTCCCACATTCTGAACAGGAAAAAGGCTTCTCCCCCGTGTGAGTTCTATGGTGATTAAACAAATCTGATTTCCGGTTAAAACATTTCCCACATTCTGAACAGGAAAAAGGCTTCTCCCCCGTGTGAATGCTCTGATGTCTAACAAGAATCGCTTTCCGGCTAAAACATATCCCACATTCTGAACAGGAAAAAGGCTTCTCCCCTGTGTGACTGCTCTGATGTCTAACAAGAATCGCTTTCTGGCTATAACATTTCCCACATTCTGAACAGGAAAAAGGCTTCTCCCCCGTGTGACTGCTCTGATGTCTAACAAGAATCACTTTCTGGCTAAAACATTTCCCACATTCAGAACATGAAAAAGGCTTCTCTCCTGTGTGGATTCTCTGGTGCTTAACACATTCTGATTTACTGTTAAAACATTTCCCACATTTTGAACAGCAGAAAGGCTTCTCCCCTGTGTGAATTCTCTGGTGAGTAACAAGAGATTTCTTGTTAAAACATTTCCCACATTCTGAACATGAAAATGACTTATTTACTTTAGGAGAAGTTTGTTTTTTACTGCTTTTTTGTGACCTTGATTTCCCTTAGTAATCAGTAATGAGTCAAGAGATGGGACCTGTTTCATAGGACCAGATGACAGATCTTTGCTGTAAATAGATGATGATATATCTGGAGTAACAGCAATCACTTCACTTGTATCTTGTAGGATCTCAAGATTATCAGATTTAAAAATTGAAGATGTCAACTGTCCATCTGATCTCCTGTTATAGTCATCTGCTAAGATAAAAAAACAATTTTTTTTAATAAAATATCCTTGAGTTTTATATTTTTGAACATTTCTACTTAAACTGTCCATAAAAATTGCAAGCTATGTAAAAAACTTTAATTATTTACCAAGACAATGACAGTTCACAGTCTAATAGAAAACCGTGTTGGATGAGCCAGTAGTTTGTGGTGTTCAACTGTTTGTTCATTCTGCCTCCCAAATATCGAATAAAAAGAAACCAATCAATGTTATGTAGTCGAAAGTAATACCAATTCTCATCTCACAAAAAACAAGTCCCCACTCAGGTCCATCATTTGTTAATGGGAAAACAGATAAGGCAGGTTACAGTTAATGCTATAGATAGGGTTAGTGTTGGGGCTAAAGTTAGGGTTACTGTTAGGGTTACTGTTAGGCTAAAGTTAGGGTTTATTCTAAAGTTAGGGGTAGGCTAAAGAATTAGGCTTTTCTCAATTGTCTCCCAAATAATTTGGTCACGTCAGAGTTTTCTATTTCCAGAAAAAAATAAATAAAAACAAATAAAATGTCCCGTCAGTATTATAGTGCAGAGGAGGCTTATGCACTTTTATGTTCTGACAGTGAAGAAAGTGCAGTGTCAGATGGCGATGTGGATTTCGAGGGTTTTAGTAGCAGCGACAGTGATAGCTCAGAAATGAGCAGTGATTCTGGTCCATCCTCACACACAAGGACCAGTACAACAAGAAGGACAAATAGCGCTTCTGGAGAAATGTCTCCAACTCAGGGAACAATGCCCAGTACTAGCGCTGTCCCTAGTGCTCGTGAATTGGCGCACACCGATGTCCAAGGGGCTTTGCCTCTTGATGTAGCATTTCCCAGATGGGAGGCTTCAGATTCGGCTACTCCATTCATCCCTAATTTTAATGCCATTCCTGGTATAAATGTGGAGGTGGAACATTTTGGACCAATTATTTTTTTTAATTTGTTTATGACAGATAGCTTGCTAGAGCATATTGTCCTACAAATTTATATGCGTCCTAATTCATCAGCCAGAATCCACGATCCTATTATGCTAGGTCAAATTTATGGACACCAACTAATGTCCTAGAAATGAAAACATTTTTAGGACTTACATTCGCTATGGGGCTTGTTAAAAAAACGAGCATTCGGTCCTATTGGTCCAACCGCCCTGTTCAAGCCACCCCTATGTTTTCTTCCATTCTTCCTAGGACCTATTATGAAAGCTTTTCGTATTTATGAGGGGAATGATAGCCAACTAAACCCACCAGGATGCCCTACTTATCTGTGGACATCTGGAAAAATCGTTTGGGAGCGGATAACTCCATTTTTACAAGAAGGCTACATTCTGTATGTTGATAACTATTACACCAGCATATCTCTATTAAAAAGTCTGGTTGAACATTAGGGGCTTGTGGGACCATTCGCAAAAACCATCAGGGGTTTCCACAATCAATGGTCAGCAAAAAGTTCTGAAAGGGGCAGTCAGGGGCTTTCCGCAATGGACAGCTGCTTGCCATTAAGTATAAGGATAAAAAAGATATTTTTATCCTGAGCTCGATCCACACAGATGCCACAAGTGCCACTTCAGACCAACAGGGATCCACTACTCCAAAACCTGTGTCTGTCATTGACTACCACAAATATATGGGGGTGTGGCCCTTGCAGATCAGGTTCTACAGCCATACCAGGTATCAGACAAATCATATCTCTGGTATAAAAAGTTAGTCATGTATTTGTTTCAGGTGACCACATATAATTCTTTTGTGTTATACAAAAAAGCCGGAAATGCAGACACTTTCCTTGATTATCAGGAAAAGGTCACTGAAAATTTTGTTTTTGATAATTCTTTCCCCGCCAATCCTTTAGAATGTGAAGATGTCAGAAGACTCACTGAGCGACATTTTATTGCACTCATCCCAGTAACTGAGACAAGAAAGAACCTCAGAGAAGATGTCGTGTATGTTCCTAGAGAGGAATGAGGCATGATCCCCGCTATTATTACCCACAATGCCCATCATTGCCAGCCTTATGCCTCCATGACGGCTTTACAATCTTCCACACAGAACCACGGTTTTGAACTGTTTTGAGATTCAAGCATTTGGTTTATTTAGTGACAGACACATTTGAGTGGAGCTGACTTAACAATTTCCGGGGGTAGGTGGGGGGAGGTCTCCAGAGACACAAGCTGGGCACAATATATTGGGCACTACCATAACATTGCTGCAATTTTTGCTCTGAAACTTCTACGTGTTTCTGGAAATCATCCATGTAGTGAAACTGGTCACTATATCCATAGATGAATTCCCAGAGGGGTGTCATTTCCAAAATGGGGTCACTTCAGGAGGTAATTCATCTCTGGGTGTAGTGACCATTTACCTATCTACGTATTTTCCAATGTAAAATCTGGGGTTAAAAACATTTTAGTGGTAAAAATGTAATTATTTTTTCTTCACTGCCCAATGGTATAATTTTCTATGGAACAGCTGTGGTGTCAGTATGCTCACTGCACCACTAGAAGAATTCATTCAGGGAAGTATTTGGTAAAATGCAGTCACTTTTGGGGGCTTATGCTGTTCTGGCACCTCAGGGGCTCTGACAATGTGACATGTCACCCACAAACAATTCCAGCAAAATCTGCTCTCCAATACGGCGCTCCTTCCCTACCGAGCTCTGCCATGCGCCCAAACAGTGGATTACCCCCACATATGGGGTGTCAGCATACTCAGGACAAATTGCAAAACAACTTTTTGGGTCCAATTTCTACTGTTACCATTTTGGAAAAAACATTTGAGGTCGAAAAGTTCATTTTTTGTCCAAAAAATATGATTTTTTATTTTCACAACTCTATGTAACTAACTTCTGTGAAGCACTTGGGGCTTCACAGTGCTCACCACACATCTAGATAAGTTCCTTGGGGGGGTTTAGTTTCCAAAATGGGGTCACTTCACTGTTTAGACACGTCATTGTCTCTGACAATGTGACATGTCACCCACAAACAATTCCAGCAAAATCTGCTCTCCAATATGGTGTCTCCCTCCCTTCCAAGCTTTGCCATGCTCCCAAACAGTAGTATTCTCCCACATATGGGGTATCTACGTGTTCAGGAGAAATTGCATGGAGCAATTTCTCCTCTTACCCTTATGAAAATGCAAAATATGGAGATGAAAAGATTTGTGAAAAATTGTATTTTTTATTTCCACGGCTCTACGTTATAAACTTCTGTGAAGCACCAGTGGTTTCAGCGTGCTCCATACACATCTATATAAGTTTCCTAAGGGGTCTAGTTTCTAAAATGGGGTCCCTTGTTGGCGGTTTCCACTGTTTAGGCACATTAGGGGCTCTCGAAATGTGACATGGCAACCGCTAATTAGTCCAGCATATTTTACATTCAAAAGTAAAATGGCGGCGCCTGCGCAGTAGCATCTATAAGTAAGAGATAGAGGCTACTGGACAGGCGCTGCTGGTGTCATTTTGCTAGATGTAATTTTTTTCTAAGCATCACAATAGCCACAATATTATAGGAATTATCACCAATAATATCAATGCTATTATATGCATTATGTAATAATGGGGGCAGGTCAGTGAGGGGTCAGCGACCTGTCATAAGCCAATACAGATGAATATGTAATCAGAGCACCACATAAAGCCCCACCCACAGCCCCGCCCCAGAGCACGAGAATCTCATTAACTGAAAACTACAAATGCAAATTAAACAACAGTAAACCAGAGTTGCCCTCATTTATGGTGGATCATTGGAGCTACTATGGATCCTGAGCAGAAGATTAAGTCTGCTGATTTCTATGCAGCCGCATCTCCGGTCCTGAGTACCAGCGGTAGCACCGGATGTTGATTACGAGAGATTCGTGCGAGTTTCTCGTATCACACAAGGTAGTGTGAATCCGGCCTAACTCTGTGTTCGGTGTGACTCTTTAAGCGCGCACTCGGCCTATATTGGGTCAGATACAAGCAATCATATAGATCTCGCTTTAAGGGATCACCCTCACACTAATACCAGGGAGTAGGTGGATCCTCCAGGTTGTAAGTTCTATAGAAAAGGGCTTTCACTGCCCAAAGTCATTTCAACAGTTTTGGGTGGAGGAGAATGTTGTGGTCTAGAGGCAAAATGGTGGTCATGGTAATACGGCCTGACTACACCACCGATAAAGCAGCCACAGCCGGTGACTGAGAGGAATCTGTGACTTCTCTGCATTCAGTGGTTACTACTCACCTGGGTAGTCATATGTGGGAATCTCCTCTTTACACCACTCATCACCCCTCACATATGTCTCTGTAGTATTAATATGGGTCAGATCTTCACCCTGAAACAAATATTGTAAAAGTCACCGACAGATGGAGAAGTCCCATCTATGATCAGCTCTAATCCTGCCATCTCCACCGCTCTCATTACACAAGTATAAAACATATAATACTGGTGGATAAAACAAGACTGAGCACAAGACCTTCACAGCCGTCTACACATCATAGGGGAGATCTCCTGACACCTTCTCTCCATCTACCTGATGATCCTGAGGAGCACTGGGATCTTCTTGGTTACAGTCCTGTGGAAGAAGAGGTCGGGGACATCTCTCTGGTGTTGTCCTCTTACTGGATAGATCTGGAGGAAACACATACAGGGACTGAATTCATTCTCTACATACAGATAATTATAGGCCGTGTGTATTTAGTCCTGTCTATTACCTGGTGATGTGAGGGGCTGGGGAACCTCCATTATGACATTCTTGTATAGATCTCTGTGTCCTTCTAAATACTCCCACTCCTCCATGGAGAAATAGACAGCGACATCCTGACACCTTATAGGAACCTGACACATACAATGATACCGTCATCCCCCGATCCCTTCATAGCGTTACTGTATAATGTCCCAGCATTCCCAGCAGTGTCACCTCTCCAGTCAGCAGCTCAATCATCTTGTAGATGAGTTCTAGGATCTTCTGGTCATTGATGTCCTCATGGATCAGGGGGTGAGGTGGAGGCCCTGTGATTGGGCTCAGGGGTCTTCCCCATCCCTCAGACACAGGGTCCTGACAGCGATCACTAGAGGTCTTCTTCACCACTGTGTAATCCTGGTTATGGAGAGACACATTAATAAATCTCACTAAAGACATTTCCAGAGTCCTCACCTCTCCAGTTCTGTCCATCTGTTATTCCCATAGATAAGAATGATGCAATGTGACTGTGGTGCCCCTGAGGGTTCAGTCGTCACAGAGGTACTGCACCTCCTCCTGAGGTGTGGTGCCCCACCATCCAGGTAAGGTGGAGACACCTGACCACGCTCCAACACCTGCATCCCACACAACATAGTAGTGTAGCAAAGCACCTTTGGTGGCTCCCTGCTTGGAACACGAACAACATGGGTGGTCCTAAGAAAAGCGCGCAAACTGTTCTGGGCCTCCCCTGCCTAAACTTCTATGCTACAGCAACATGGCCCACCCCCAGAGGGGTTCGTATACTGGCCTGTTATGGAGGAGTAGGAAGAAGATGCCGCCCCCAGAAGGAGGAGTGAAGCCCCATGGTGGGAAAGGAGCCCAGGAAGGAGAGAGAATGCCAGGACACCATGATGGAAGAAGGATGGAGGCCAGGAGAAAACGGTGGAGAAAAACAACTCTCTCCGAGACAGCACCTGCGGAGCCCACGGCCGCTGCGATACCAGTTGCAGGACCCGCCACAACCTCCAAGTCGATACTGCCACTGGATGCGGCCTGCCAGGAGGAGATACATGAGAGTCCCAGAGCAGCCTGTGGGGCAAGGGCTGTGTCCCCGCCCGGACCCGGCGTGGCCGCGCAGGTCCCTACCGGAGGCATCGGCAGGCACCAGTCCTGTGCCCGCTCAGATCCAGCTGTCACCCGCTCACCAAGCAGCTCCGGAGGTTGCAGCTGCCACCGTTCACCACCCGGTACCTGCATCGGAGCCAGAACATCACCAGGAGGCACCAGGTATGATCACTGCCCCTGCCATGATCCTGGTGCTGGGAACTGTACCTGTGGACCAAAATGGTCCAGTGCTTGCTCAGGTCTTAAGCGGCAGCACTCAAGTTTCACCAGCTGTCAGACCAAAAAGCAGAGCAGCGGAGATATCACCTGAAGCTGAGGAACAACACACATTGGTACAAGTTGCCACCCCTGCTGTACCCCAGGCAATGGTTCCATCAGCTGCCACCCCATCTACACAGGCAGCACCAGCCACCACCTTAACTCCTTGGGAGCAGGAATACCTGCAATTTGTAGATCATCAACAGGAAGAGGAAAACCTGAAGTTTTCCCCTGGAAGCAGCCCAAGAAACCTGCTTCCACCACCCAAGGAGGAGACCCACATTAAGGAACATGTCCACGATAACTAACTGTTACCCAGGAGGGTATTAGCACCGTTGTGCCTTTTTGTTATCATGTTTTCTTCAGTTTTCTTTTTGCTTAGTTGCGTTGGCAGCATTTCTTATTGAACTGCAGAGATCATGGACAATGAGTGATCCACAAACTGTCCTTGTAAATAGTTGAGCCTCTTAAGGTGCCCTCTCTTGGTTTTACATAAGTCTTTTATAGATAAGAACTACCTCATCTTGGAGCATGGCTCCCACCCAAAGGACACTGCAAGAAATCCCGGCTGGGAGCGGTGTCCAACAAGTGCAAGAATTATTGACGTCTTAATGTGAAGTATTATATGATGTGCCTTAAAAATATTAATAGCAATAGAGTATAGTTATAGAACTTTATAGTGGTCTTTAATAAAAATGTTGATAGCAATAGAACAGATTTTATATAGAGTTTAGCTGGTAGTAATATCTAGGTATCTGATTAGGAGTGAATATTTTACAGAATTTAGACTTATGGTAGCACTTTGATAAGGATGTGTAAAATTTGAATAAAGATTTGAATACAGGTGACGAACCAGGCATCAGCGGTCTGACTAAGTAGTCTGTGAGATAAGATCCTCTGAGTGGGATGGATTGAAGGAAGTGCTGCAGCAGACCTCAGTGACCTGTGTCTGCTGGCACAGGAAAGAGATATTCAGAAAGCCTAATTCTCCATAGGAAAGATAGTTTTGTTCGGAACGTAAGGAGAAGAAGAGAACTAAGGACTAGGGTTAGAGCAGAGGCCTTCCTCAAGTTCTAAGCGAATGGCCGGGGTCCGGTCCCTGAGGTTGTATGGATACTAATGGTCCTGCAGCAGACACCGGAGGAATAGAAGTTGTCACCACTTTATTCCCACACAAGACTTGGGGGCACAACAGCAACGTGAGTGAGCCGGGACTTTGTAGCAATTAGTCCCCGAAGCAGGCTACAGCTGTCTGCCGTACAAGTAGAGTTCATAGGAACATCTGAGAGGAGGAACTCCAGTGTAACTCAGTACTAGGAGTACTTCAAATAGGCGCTATAAGGGAGATGTTCAGAAAAGACATATGTTGGCGGAGTGTTGGAATGGAGTACTTCATCTTGCCTGGAGGTTGGCTGAGCTCCTGACCTGGAGGACACGGCATGGATGCGGGCACCTGTATGCACAACAGACTGTGAGTAAAGCTTTGGAACTACATGCCCTGGTGTCCTCCACTTATTCCTGCACCAACACACTCAGCACTGGTACATCTCTGTGCTTAACACCGCACCATCTCCCTCTTTTCACTGTCTCTATGTCTACTCTGCCCTGGGACTGCAGCCCTACCTGTGGAGGGCCACAACATCATTGCTGCACCACACCATCTGTCCCAGAGGATCTGTCTGCAACGTCGGCTTAAAATCTTCATTGCCGAACACCACAGGTGGCATCACGAATCATCCACTCATAAACTTTAATCATTATCCACAAGTACTTGCAATCATCCCCCTTTTACAATGGACGCCCAGGGCCACGGACCGGGTCACAGCTACCGTGACAACTCCCATTGAGATCAACGGGCCCGGTACCGAGTACCCCGCCGCCCTGGGTGAGGGCGATCCATGACGTCATCAGAATCTCTCACCTCTCCAGTGAGACGGGAGAGGATCTCTAGGGTGAGGTGTAACATCCTCTCCGTCATCTTGTCTCTGTCCATATCCATCCTTGATGGGTAAATCAGGAAAATTCTCTTTTGTAGAAGATCTTCACTGAGAGGATCCGATATTGTAGAGACCTGAATGAGAAGATGATCCGATGTAACATCATAAGAATCCTGTGTAATAATACAATTACTGGAGATAATAAGGGAAACATATGAGGAGATTTATTATCTTACAGGGTTTAGTTTTCTTCCCTGACATCTACTAATAAAACCTATATATTTAGGCCACAGACAACAAGCAGTTTCCTCCTCGGAGTCGGCAGCTGAACACGTTCCTCATAGACTCATCTTCCATAACGCTAATTCTCCTCTCATTACCGACACTGGAATCGGCATTAGCAATACTGCAGGAGATATTCATTACACGCGACATGAGAAATAACTCCTTCATGATGAGGACGACATCTTCATCTTCTACTGCGGCTCTAGAGACAGATGTGGCCAGAGTCGGTCACTGCCTCCATCCCCACCGGCCGTCTATATGAAGGTTTCCCGTCTTCCCCGCACTGGAATCTTCTCTCACGTTAGATCTCAGCTCTGAGTCACACACAGAAGTTTGAGGCTTTTAGAAAAGATTTTTTGTTTCCACAATCACAACGGACAGAAATGATCTGATCCCAAAGTCTCCATGTACAGTGATTTATGGGGATTATTTCTGGCCTTAGGCTTTCCTATATTACAAGAAAAACACCAGAAAAAGCCGATATTAAAATGTTTCTAAAGAAAAATTGGCTCCAACAATTCTTGTAAGAAGAAAAAAATATGTAAAAAGCAGAAGACACATTTTATAAATTTTAACGTGAAACATTTATTAAAAAGAAATGAATCTTTTTGGGCCCCAGAACATAGATGTACACCGCAGGGATGGCACAGATGAGGCATCAACAAAAACCCTGAAAAGCAAACATGGCATCTAAGAAGGTGTGACAGAGTTTGGCTGAATGCCCCCCGCCCCAAGTACTCGATAGTATGGGGCGGCCTAGTTACTGCGATACTTACATGCCTAATAATGGGGTCTGGGCTGCAATGTATGAAGGTCTATTAGGCCGGGCCAGAGGCATCGTCCAATAAGTTACCTTATAACGCCCCCATACACATTAGACTAAAGTTCCATGAAAGCACTGATTTCGGGGGGTTTGGCCGACCATATAATGTATTTGGGGGCCTCCCGACAGATGATGTCAGGGCAGAGAAGGATCCGGCATCCTGAATTTCAGAGGATAATCCGTTTGTTCTTCCTGTAGATAATCCTCCGCTGGAGGAGTCTGGAGGCGACTCTCTCATACAGACCACAGGAAAGCTGGAATATTTGTGTGTATGGGGGAGTCGGGAGAGATCACCGTCTGCCAAATGACCGTTCAGCCAACTCTGATCTCATGTGTATGGGGCCGTTAGTATTACACTGACAGGCAGTGATGATACACGGCACTACAGTAGTACAGGGCATCACCGGAGCCATCAGAGGCTTGTATGTTGTGTGATCGCACTGATCAGAGGGGTTTAAAAAAGGTTTAAAGTGAAAAAAAAATATCACAGCTTCAGCAACAAGAAATATCCGTCACTATATGGAAAGCAGAGTCACTGCACAGTGTTAGTTACGTCACGTCCATAACTACTTTATTATACTCTGTTATCCTGTACACAGTGGAGTAGATAGAGATCACAGATCCCACAGCAATAGCTGGAATTGGACCCTCCATCGTAAAGAAAAAAAATCTCTCTATCTATATACACGGTTCAAAAAAATAAAGGGAACACCTAAACAACAGAATATAACTCCAAGTAAATCAAACTTCTGTGAAATCAAACTGTCCACTTAGGAAGCAACACTGACTGACCATCAATTTCACATGCTGTTGTGCAAATGGAATAGACAACAGAAGGAAATTATTGGCAATTATCAAGACACCCTCAATAAAGGAGTGGTTCTGCAGGTGGGGACCACAGACCACATATCGGTACCAATGCTTTCTGGCTGATGTTTTGGTCACTTTTGAATGTTGGTTGTGCTTTCATACTTGTGGTAACATGAGACGGACTCTACAACCCACACAAGTGGCTCTGGTAGTGCAGCTCATCCAGGATGGCACATCAGTGTGAGCTGTGGCAAGAAGGTTTGCTGTGTCTGTCAGCGTAGTGTCCAGAGGCTGGAGGTGAAACCAGGAGACAGGCCAGTACACCAGGAGATGTGGAGGGGGCCGTGTAAGGGCAACAACCCAGCAGCAGGACCGCTACCTCCACCTTTGTGCAAGGAGGAACAGGAGGAGCACTGCCAGAGCCCTGCAAAATGATCTTCAGCAGGCCACAAATGTTCATGTGTCTGCACAAATGGTTAGAAACTGACTCCATGAGGATGGTCTGAGGGCCCGACGTCCACAGATGGGGGTTGTGCTCACAGCCCAACACCGTACAGGACGCTTGGCATTTGCCACAGAACACCAGGATTGGCAAATTTGCCACTGGCGCCCTGTGCTCTTCACAGATGGAAGCAGGTTCACACTGAGCACATGTGACAGAAGTGACAGAGTCTGGAGACGCCGTGGAGAGCGATCTGCTGCCTGCAACATCCTTCAGCATGACCGGTTTGGCAGTGGTCAGTAATGGTGCGGGGTGGCATTTCTTTGGAGGCCGCACGATGTTGGGCTGTGAGCACAACCCCCATGGAGACACAATTGTGCCTTTACCTGGAGATAAATTCCCAGTGGGGGCAATTTCCAAAATGCAATAACTTAAGTGGGGAATTCAGCTCTTTTCACACTTAAGGGATCTGTATATGGAGTCTACAAACTACAGTGGGGAAAATAAGGATTTGTTACGCTGACAATTTTGGGGTAAAGTCACATTTTTGTGAGGAAATAAAGTAAAATTGTCATTTTTTCCTTCCACATTGCTTAAATTCCTGTCACACTATCCGAATTCAGATATTGTCCTGTCAGAAAGGAGAATACAGGGAGCGAAAGGGTTAATAGGACTCACAGGAGGAACCGGCCCAGAAAGCAGAAGATCCAGGAGTGTCCGCCACATATATGACTGCTCTGTGTACAGGACCTGTGATGAGGTCACAGGAGGGGAGGAGTCAGGGGTCACATGATCGGGGCCTCAGTGTGTGCAGGACTCAGTGTGCTGGAGCGCTCCCGATAATCAGCTGCGTGTGTCACGCTGTGTGATAGTCACAGCACCTGCATGGAGGGCGACACATGCAGCTGATTATTGGGAGCGCTCCAGGGATCCGGGGTCCCGATGTAGCTATTCGGTAAGTGATATTAGCCAATAACAACTTCTCCGACGATATTCGCTCATCTCTAGTAATAACAGCTCAAAGGAATTCACCAAACTTTTCATTAAGTTTAATAGTAAGACCCTATTAAATATTGAGCACCAGCGGGATGAAGCATTGACAGCGGCATGTAAAAGTGTGGGCGCCCCGGGTCAAAATGACCGTTATTGTGAGCAGTAGTAAGATGAAGATGAAATGATCTCTAAAAGGCCGAACCTCTAAGATGACACATGGCCTTTGTATTTTAGGCAAAAATAATAATAAAAAATTATATATAGCGAGAGAGACATTTATTACAATTTCATAATTTCAAAAAGGAAAAAGGGGCGATGCAAAACTTTGAGCACCCTGGGAGATTTGTGTACTGAGATAATTTTGACCAAGATTTCACACCTTAATTAGCTTGTTAGGGTTATGGTGAGATCACATGGTGCCCAGGAGCTACAGTCTGAGGAAAGGGCTAAAAAGCCTTCACTAGACCCCTGTACAGCTGTATAATGAGGCCCAGGCTTTATAGTGAAGGGACAGGAGTGAGGGCCTGTGCCCAGGAGCTACAGTCTGAGGATAGGGCTAAAAAGCCTTCACTAGACCCCTGTACAGCTGTATAATGAGGCCCAGGCTTTATAGTGAAGGGACAGGAGTGAGAGCCTGATCCCAGGAGCTACAGTCTGAGGAAAGGGCTAAAAAGCCTTCACTAGACCCCTGTACAGCTGTATAATGAGGCCCAGGCTTTATAGTGAAGGGACAGGAGTGAGGGCCTGTGCCCAGGAGCTACAGTCTGAAGAAAGGGCTAAAAAGCCTTCACTAGACCCCTGTACAGCTGTATAATGAGGCCCAGGCTTTATAGTGAAGGGACAGGAGTGAGGGCCTGTGCCCAGGAGCTACAGTTTGAGGATAGGGCTAAAAAGCCTTCACTAGACCCCTGTACAGCTGTATAATGAGGCCCAGGCTTTATAGTGAAGGGACAGGAGTGAGGGTCTGTTCCTAGGAGCTACAGTTTGAGGATAGGGCTAAAAAGCCTTCACTAGACCCCTGTACAGCTGTATAATGAGGCCCAGGCTTTATAGTGAAGGGACAGGAGTGAGAGCCTGATCCCAGTAGCTACAGTCTGAGGAAAGGGCTAAAAAGCCTTCACTAGACCCCTGTACAGCTGTATAATGAGGCCCAGGCTTTATAGTGAAGGGACAGGAGTGAGGGCCTGTGCCCAGGAGCTACAGTCTGAGGATAGGGCTAAAAAGCCTTCACTAGACCCCTGTACAGCTGTATAATGAGGCCCAGGCTTTATAGTGAAGGGACAGGAGTGAGAGCCTGATCCCAGGAGCTACAGTCTGAGGAAAGGGCTAAAAAGCCTTCACTAGACCCCTGTACAGCTGTATAATGAGGCCCAGGCTTTATAGTGAAGGGACAGGAGTGAGGGCCTGTGCCCAGGAGCTACAGTCTGAAGAAAGGGCTAAAAAGCCTTCACTAGACCCCTGTACAGCTGTATAATGAGGCCCAGGCTTTATAGTGAAGGGACAGGAGTGAGGGCCTGTGCCCAGGAGCTACAGTTTGAGGATAGGGCTAAAAAGCCTTCACTAGACCCCTGTACAGCTGTATAATGAGGCCCAGGCTTTATAGTGAAGGGACAGGAGTGAGGGTCTGTTCCTAGGAGCTACAGTTTGAGGATAGGGCTAAAAAGCCTTCACTAGACCCCTGTACAGCTGTATAATGAGGCCCAGGCTTTATAGTGAAGGGACAGGAGTGAGAGCCTGATCCCAGGAGCTACAGTCTGAGGAAAGGGCTAAAAAGCCTTCACTAGACCCCTGTACAACTGTATAATGAGGCCCAGGCTTTATAGTGAAGGGACAGGAGTGAGGGCCTGTGCCCAGGAGCTACAGTCTGAGGAAAGGGCTAAAAAGCCTTCACTAGACCCCTGTACAACTGTATAATGAGGCCCAGGCTTTATAGTGAAGGGACAGGAGGTAGAAAAGTGGGGAAAGGAGCCAGAAGAGCCGGACTGCCCATCACTAACCTGCAGAGCCGCACTCCACATATATGGCTGCTCTGTGCACAGGACCTGTGATGAGGTCACAGGAGGGGAGGAGTCAGGGGTCACATGATCTCCGGAGTGCAGACCTCCATGGAGGCTTCTCCTCAGTCAGTGACATTCCCGCCATTATTCGCCCCTCACTACTGGCACAATTACCCCGCGCCGCCTTCTCTACACAGTGTTATGTGTGGAATGTAACGTGTGATTTCTCTGGAGGGAAATAGACCCCACACATGAGGGAATTATCCCTAGTTACCGGCCGTCTACTATATGGCGGCATATGATTGTGCTATCGACGCCACACCAGGAGCTAAAATGCCCAAATCTCTAATGTAACCGCTATAAGAGAAGATATAACAAATTTCCCCTAAACTCACACAGCGGAGGAGGCCTCACTTGGAGCAATGTGACTCGCGCACAGAAAATCTATTCCCGGTTCTGTGATTAAGTTATCGGCCGACAGGAAGAAGAAAGGTCTGAATTACAGCCCAGACTGGAGGAGAAACTGCAGGAGTGAGAATTGGCCAATCAGCGCTCTTCACCCCTATACTTATCTGCACAAATACAAGATATGAAATGACAATTAGACGCCATTCTCACCACCAGAACGGAGAGGCGCTAACTTGGAGTAAAGCCGCGTTTTATCACCATGCCAATAAGCCTAATAAGATGCCGCTCGTAAGCTCAGAATGAGAGAGTCACTGCATATAATCTCCTTTATAAAAGACCCTAAGGGTCAGATCTCAGCCCACCCCGATGTCATGTATAGCACTTATAATTAGAGTTGAGCGATACCGTCCGATACTTCAAAGTATCGGATCGGAATGGATCGGCCGATCTTTAAAAAAAGTATCGGTATCGCCGATTCCGATACCGGAAGTCCCATTCAAGTCTATGGGACTTCCGGTATCGGAATAAGAAAAACCCTGTTTTTGCCTTGTACAGCCTCTCTGGGGTCTGTACGGGCCTTTCGGGGGGCTGTGCCGGCCTGCCAGGGGGTCTGTGCAGGCTCCGGTGGTCTGTGCCGGCCTGCCGGGGGGCTGTGCAGGCTCCGGTGGGCTGTGCCGGCCTGCCGGGGGGCTGTGCAGGCTCCGGGGGGCTGTGCCGGCCTGCCGGGGGGCTGTGCTGGCCTGCCGGGGGGCTGTGCCGGCCTGCCGGTGGTCTGTGCAGGCTTCGGGGGTCTGTGCAGGCATCGTCCGATGGGACTACAAGTCCCATCGGGCGATGCCTGCTACCATGACAGTGATTGACACATTAGCCAATGATGGTACAGTAGTAGTCCCATCATCCGGCTAATGTGTTGAATGTAAAAAAAAAAAAAAAAATTACATGCTACATACATGCTACATACATACAACATGCATACTACATACTACATACATGCTACATTCATACTACATAAATACTACATGCAACATACATACTACATATATACTACATACATACTACATATATACTACATGCATGCTACATACATACTGCATGCTACATACATACTACATGCTACATACATACCACATATATACTACATACATACTACATGCATGCTACATACATACTACATACATACTACATACATACTACATGCATGCTACATACATACTACATGCTACATACATACCACATACATACTACATGCATGCTACATACATACTACATGCTACATACTACATATATACTACATGCATGCTACATACATACTACATGCTACATACATACTACATATATACTACATGCATGCTACATACATACTACATGCTACATACATACTACATATATACTACATGCATGCTACATACATACTACATGCTACATACATACTACATATATACTACATGCATGCTACATACATACTACATGCTACATACATACCACTACATACTACATGCATGCTACATACATACATACTACATGCTACATGCTACATATATACTACATGCATGCTACATACATACTACATGCTACATACATACTACATATATACTACATGCATGCTACATACATACTACATGCTACATACATACTACATATATACTACATGCATGCTACATACATACTACATGCTACATACATACTACATGCTACATATATACTACATATATACTACATGCATGCTACATACATACTACATGCTACATACTACATATATACTACATGCATGCTACATACTACATGCTACATACATACTACATATATACTACATGCATGCTACATACATACTACATACATACTACATGCATGCTACATACATACTACATGCTACATACATACCACATACATACCACATATATACTACATGCATGCTACATACATACTACATGCTACATACATACTACATATATACTACATACATTCTACATACATACTACATGCTACATACATACTACATATATACTACATATATACTACATGCATGCTACATACATACTGCATGCTACATGCATGCTACATACATACTACATACATACTACATGCATGCTACATACATACTACATGCTACATACATACCACATACATACTACATATATACTACATGCATGCTACATACATACTGCATGCTACATGCATGCTACATACATACTACATACATACTACATGCTACATACATACCACATATATACTACATACATACAATACATTCATACAATACATACATAGACATACAGTACATATAACATAGAGTAACATACTTACCAATACTTGTCACATTGTTCCCCGAAGCCATTGTCTTTTCCGGAATAAATATTAACATAACAAACCACAAAAATACTCACCCACGATCCGAAGCAGTCCACGAGTGTGTCCCACGACGATCTTGGGTAGAGAACTGCAGCATCAGATGATGCTGCCGTTCTCTACGGGCTGCAGGAATCCAATGACGGAAGGTAGGTATCCTTCCGCACTGTATTCCTCCGCCACTTCAAAAAAAAAAAGTCCCTAGTCTCACTTTATGCCATTGCTGTGTGGGAATTTCCCACGCAGCAATGGCATAAAGTGAGACTAGGGACTTTTTTTTTTTTTAAGTGGCGGAGGAATACAGTGCGGAAGGATACCTACCTTCCGTCATTGGATTCCTGCAGCCCGTAGAGAACGGCAGCATCATCTGATGCTGCAGTTCTCTACCCAAGATCGTCGTGGGACACACTCGTGGACTGCTTCGGATCGTGGGTGAGTATTTTTGTGGTTTGTTATGTTAATATTTATTCCGGAAAAGACAATGGCTTCAGGGAACAATGTGACAAGTATTGGTAAGTATGTTACTCTATGTTATATGTACTGTATGTCTATGTATGTATTGTATGAATGTATTGTATGTATGTAGTATATATGTGGTATGTATGTAGCATGTAGTATGTATGTAGTATGTATGTAGCATGCATGTAGCATGCAGTATGTATGTAGCATGCATGTAGTATATATGTAGTATGTATGTAGCATGTAGCATGTAGTATGTATGTAGTATGTATGTAGTATATATGTAGTATGTATGTGGTATGTATGTAGCATGTAGTATGTATGTAGCATGCATGTAGCATGCAGTATGTATGTAGCATGCATGTAGTATATATGTAGTATATATGTAGTATGTATGTAGCATGTAGTATGTATGTAGCATGCATGTAGTATATATGTAGTATGTATGTAGCATGTAGTATGTATGTAGCATGCATGTAGTATATATGTGGTATGTATGTGGTATGTATGTAGCATGTAGTATGTATGTAGCATGCATGTAGTATGTATGTAGTATGTATGTAGCATGCATGTAGTATATATGTAGTATGTATGTAGCATGTAGTATGTAGCATGCATGTAGTATATATGTAGTATGTATGTAGCATGTAGTATGTATGTAGCATGCATGTAGTATATATGTAGTATGTATGTAGCATGTAGTATGTATGTAGTATGTATGTAGTATGTATGTAGTATGTATGTAGTATTTTTTTTTTTTTTTTTTTTTAACATTTAACACATTAGCCGGATGATGGGACTACTACTGTCCCATCATTGGCTAATGTGTCATTCACTGTCATGGTAGCAGGCATCGCCAGATGGGACTTGTTGTCCCATCGGACGATGCTTGCACAGACCCCCGGACATCAGCACAGCCCCCCGGCAGGCCGGCACAGCCCCCCGGCAGGCCGGTACAGACCCCCACAGGGTGCACAGACCACCGGCAGGCCGGCACAGCCCCCCGGCAGGCCGGTACAGACCCCCACAGGGTGCACAGACCACCGGCAGGCCGGCACAGCCCCCCGGCAGGCCGGTACAGACCCCCGGCAGGCCGGTACAGACCCCCACAGGGTGCACAGACCACCGGCAGGCCGGCACAGCCCCCCGGCAGGCCGGCAGAGACCCCCGGAAGGCCCGAAATGACGGCGCATCATGATGCGCACACACCGCGCATCATGATGACGTCAGGCTGTCAATCAACTTTGAACTTCCGATTCCGATGCCGACTTCCGATATTGAAAAAATATCGGAAGTCGGTATCGGAATTCCGATACAGCAAGTATCGGCCGATACCCGATACTTGCGGTATCGGAATGCTCAACACTACTTATAATGAATACTCCCAGAGTTTGTATTCCCCCCACAATCACCCCCCCACTACTGGAGTCATTCCTTCACACACTACATCTACCTAACCTGACTGAGTCCGCGGCACAACAACTCCATTTACACATCTCTGAGGAGGAAATAGTTTCAACAATCAAAAAACTAAAAAGATGAAAGGCCCCGGGGCCGGATGGTCTTACAGCAATATATTATAAAAAATGCAGCGATGTGCTGACACCACATATAAAAACCTCTGTAATTCACTACTAAATGGCTCACAGCTGCCCCCTGAGCTCTACGTGGTGCATGTAACCGTAATCCCTAATCCTAAGAAAGATCATCTCACAACAAATTATAGACCTATATCCCTCTTATACATTGACTTCAAAATCTTTACATCCATTGTGACTAACAGGATCAATAAAATCCTCCCTCACCTCATCCATCGGGGTCAGGTTGGTTTTATACCAGTGTGACAGGCCCCAGATAATATTAGGAGAGCGTTAAATATTATTCATACAACTAACCTACAGCGAAAGCGACTTCTCCTGCTTGCATTAGATATTGAGAGGGCTTTCGATTCGGTGTCCTGGACATATCTCTTTACGGTTCTATCGGAAGTCGGATTCTCCCCTAAACTTATAAAGTGCCTCCAATTGTTATATGATAGCCCTATCACTTATGTAAAACTCCCATCACCACATCCCACTCCAATTAATATTCAGAGGGTACCAGGCAGGGCTGTCCTCTATCTCCGGATCTTTTTGCACTTGCAATGGAACCCATTGCGGAAGCAATAAGGAGAGATCAGAATATCCTGGGCCCTGAGAATATGGGAGACCAATATAAAATCAGCCTCTTTGCGGATGATCTCCTGCTAACATTAATAAGTCCCCACACTACACTCCCTCACTTGTTTTCCCTCCTTCACGAATGTGAGAAGATCTCAGGGTTAAAGATTAACATTGATAAACCCGAAGCATTATTGGTAAATTTTCCTAAGAGCAAACTAATATAGCCTCCCATTTTGGGTTTATACACAAAGAACAATATCTAACATATCTGGGTATCAACTTAACAGCCAACAGGTCAACTCTGTTTCGGTGGAATTACACTCCACTGATCCAAAACTTCCAGAGGGACCTGGATAGATGGGCTTCCTCAAAGTTATCCTGGCTCGGCAGAACACATGCATTAAAAATGGTGTCACTGCCTCGCTTCTTATATCTATTTAGGTCCCTCCCAATTATGGTACCACCCAAAACGTTCACTCAGTTACACTCTATGATGTCTAAGTTTCTTTGGCTCGGAAAACAACCCAGAATTGTGCAAAAACTTATGTTCCATCACAGAAAAGAAGGGGGTTTATCCCTCCCTAGTTTTACACTTTATTACAAGTCGGCACAGATTGCTCCATTAATAAGTGCGTGTTCATATCCCAATAGTCCGAGATGGGTTATTCTGGAATCATTTCTCTCCAAACCATTCTCTTTATCAGGCCTCATGTGGACCACAGACCGACTTCCATGGGGGTTAATGAATGTGGCTCCTTTTACAGTCCACTCGTTGCTTCTTTGGAGAAAAGTCCGGTTTAAATATTACTTACAATCAAGCCCTTCTCCCCTGACAGCTATATTACAAAACCCCATGTTCCTGCCTGGCCTTGAACCACAAATTTTTTCTTGGTGGAAGCTGAAAGGTATTCATATACTTAAACATTTGTGTTCCCCATTTAATATCTTACTTGACAGACAGGAATTTGTTCAAAAATTTGAACCTCTAGCTAGGGATTTCATAGAATCGTAGAGTTTTTAAGGGACCTCCTGGGCCATCTGGTCCAACCCCCTGCTCAAAGCAGGATTCGCTAAATCATCCCAGTCAGATGTCTGTCCAGCCTCTGTTTGAAGACTTCCATTGAAGGAGAACTCACCACTTCTCGTGGCAGCTTGTTCCACTCATTGATTACTCTAACTGTCAAAAAGTTTTTTCTAATATCTAATCTGTGTCTCCTCCCATTCAGTTTCATCCCATTGCTTCTAGTCTTTCCTTGTGCAAATGAGAATAAAGTTGATCCTTCTACAATGTGACAGCCCTTTAGATATTTGTAGACAGCTATTAAGTCTCCTCTCAGTCTTCTCTTTTGCAAACTAAACAATCCCAAATCCTGCAACCTTTCCTCATAAGACAGGGTTTGCAGACCGGTCACCATTCTGGTCGCTCTTTTCTGAACTTGCTCCAGTTTGTTGATGTCTTTTTTAAAATGTGGTGCCCAAAACTGGACACAATATTCCAGATGAGGTCTGACCAAAGAGGAGTAGAGGGAAATAATGACTTCACGTGATCTAGACTGTATGCTTCTGTTAATACATCCTAGAATTGCATTTGCCTTTTTTGCTGCTGTATCACACTGTTGACTCATATTCAGTCTGTGATCTATTAGTATACCCAAGTCTTTTTCACATGTGCTGTTGGTTGGGCCTATTCCTCCCACTCTGTATATGCTTTTTTCATTTTTATTGCCTAGATGTAGTACTTTGCATTTTTCCCTGTTAAAAACCATTCTGTTAGTTGCTGCCCACTTCTCCAGTTTATTTATATCTTTTTGAATCCTCTCTCTCTCTTCTCTAGTATTAGCTATCCCTCCTAGCTTTGTGTCATCAGCAAATTTCATCAGTTTACCCTCAATTCCTTCATCTAAATCATTGATAAAGATGTTGAACAATACAGGGCCCAGGACAGAGCCCTGTGGTACCCCACTTGAGACATTCTTCCAACTGGATGTGCATCCATTTGCGACCACTCTTTGGGTCCGATCACTAAGCCAGTTATGAATCCACCTAACAGTTGCCTTGTCCATTCCATACTTAGTCATTTTTTCAACAAGGATTGTATGAGATACTTTATCAAATGCTTTGCTGAAGTCAAGATATACTATATCTACAGCATTTCCTTGATCCACCCAATCAGTGATTCTGTCATAGAAGGAAATTAAGTTAGTCTGACATGACTTATTAGTTACAAACCCATGCTGACTCTGTTTAATCACTTCATTCTTATCCAGGTACTGACATACATGTTGTTTAATAATTTGTTCAAAGATCTTTCCTGGTATAGAAGTCAGACTCACCGGCCTATAGTTGCCTGGGTCCACCTTCTTCCCCCTTTTGAAGATAGGAACAACATTTGCTCTTCTCCAGACTTCTGGCACTTCTCCTGTTCTCCAAGAATTTTCAAAGATTATGGAGAGGGGTTCAAAAATTTCTTCTGCTATCTCCTTCAGTACTCTGGGGTGTAATTCATCTGGACCTGGAGACTTGAATTCATTTAGGTTAGCTAAGTGTTTCCTCACTATCTTTCTGTTTATAGATATCCTGGATTCTTTAATTCCCTTAATAGGACAGTGAAGAACAGTTGATGTTACATTTCCTTTCTGAGAGAAAACAGATGCAAAATAGGAATTTAAAAGTTCGGCCTTCTCAACATCCTGTCTTACCATTTCATCATTTTCATCCTGTAAAAATCCTATAGCATCTTTGACTTTTCTTTTACTTTTGACATATCCCCAAAATCCTTTATTATTGCTTTTGACATCTCTTGCAAGACTCAATTCATTGTCAGCTTTAGATAATCTGATTTGTGCCCTGCAGTTTCTGCAGACAGCATTATATTCTTCTTTAGATATGCCTCCCTCTTTCCATTTTATAAACATTTTTTCTTCCTTTTTAGCATGTGCTTAAGTTCTGTGTTCATCCATCCTGGCTTCCTTAAATGCTTCCTATTCTTCCCTCTTTTCGGAATTGTTAACAATTGTGCTTTGAGAATTTCATTTTTCAAGATTTCCCATCCTTCCTGGACATTTTTGTCTTTAAGGATATCCAGCCATTGGATCCCTCCAATTCTCTTTCTGAATCCCTTAAAATCTGCCTTTCTGAAATCTAACCTTGACGTCTGAGTCTTCACAGGTCTTCCTCCTCTAGTTATCCAAAATTGTAAAATAGCATGGTCGCTACCTCCTAGGGTCCCAGCCACTTTTACCTCCTCAACCATTTCCTCCCTGTTTATAAGGATTAGATCCAAGGTAGCAGTTCCCCTTGTTTTCTCCCCTACCTTTTGGAAGATAAAGTTGTCAGCAAGAGAGGATAAGAATTTCCTTGACCTGTTAGTTTTGCCTGAGAGAGATTCCCAACAAATGTCTGGATAGTTGAAATCTCCCATGACCACTGTCATATTTTTTGGAGAACTTGGCCATTTGATGCATAAAGAGTTCATCCATATCTTCAGCTTGCACAGGCAGCCTATAGTAAATGCCTACAATGGTGTCCTTTCCATTGTTCTGTCCTTGTATTCTTACCCAAACAGTTTCCACAGAACTCCCAGTCTCTGAAGCTTCAATCTCTGTGCAGATATACGCCTTTCTAACATACAATACGACACCTCCTCCTCGTTTATCAAGTCTGTTTCTTGGAAATAAGTTGTATCCTTCTAGTCTTGTATTCCAATCATGTGTATTGTCCCACCAAGTTTCAGTGATTCCAATTACATCATATTTCTTTTCCTGTGTTAGTAGTTCCAATTCTCCTTGTTTGTTGCCCATGCTTTGTGCCTTAGTATAGAAACATTTTAGTTTGTGATTGGTTTCTCTTTCTTCAATATTTTTATTAATTAGATTCTTTTGTCTTTGTTCTTCCACTTCTAATAGCAGAGTTCTCAATAGCATTTGTCAGGCGTATGGCTTTTTCTGGTCTTTTGCTTCCCTTCCCATGTTGTTCTATTTTAAAGCTCTCCTTACAAGTGTAGCAAGGCGACTTCCAAATACATGCTTTCCAGTCTTCGTAAGGTGCACCCCATCTCTAGCAAGTAATCCATCGTAAAGGTAATTCACTCCATGATCCATAAATCCAAATCGTTGCTGACGGCACCATCGACGTAGCCAGTTGTTCACCTGCAGAATCTTATTCCATCTCGATTGAACCAGATCTCCCACTTTGCAAAGCAGATCCTCCCGAGCGCTACTACTCTCAGGGCAACCAGCTTTGAAAATTAATGTCTAAATGACCCTTTGGGCAGGGGAACGATCTCATTGATCTACTATGCAATAAATTCTCCACAAAATGATAAAAAATTGAAGTATATGTTACAGTGGGAAGAGGATCTGGGGTTTGAACAGACAATTGATGAATGGTATCGTAGCTGTGACACCATATCAGAAGGTAGTCACCAGACTTCCCTTGTGGAGACCTCCTTAAAACTATTGCACAGAGTCTATTATGCACCGGAAAAATTTCACAGCATTTTTCCTAAAATCTCGGGAGACTGTTTTGGGGGCTGTGGAAAATCTGGTGACATGAGACATATTTGGTGGTCTTGTATGGTGGTTTCTGGGCTTTGGGAGAAGGTGAAGCGTCTGATAGCACAGATGTATGGTGGACCGGTTGTTCTGGAACCTTCTACCCTTTTACTGGGAACCAGGCCTTCCCGGCTTCCAGAAAGCTTTCAGAAGCTAGTAAACTACTTATGTATGGCCACTAAAATCCACATTACGGCAAAGTGGAAGTCGCCCTCACTGTCAATATCTATGGTGAAAGAGAAGATGAACGACATTATGTTATTCTCATTTGTGGCCCCAGCGTTTCTTGTAGAATAAATCCCTTTCTCACACAGTCCTGTAGTAATGACTTTGTTCTCACGTTTTGTAGGAGGGTTCGTCTGACTCCATCTTATGTTATCAGTATAAGTGCGAGAGATGAGAGACCGACGACCGCAGTTTTACCGCGTGTGTCCGGCGTCAGTTCTACAGTGTGAGAGATGCGGGGTCTGTTACCGAAGCTGGGGGTATACGGGTGTATACAGCGTCCACTGAGAGGTCTGTGACTGAAGCTGGGGGTATACGGGTGTATACAGCATACACAGAGGGGTCTGTGACCGAAGCTGGGGGTATACGGGTGTATACAGCATACACAGAGTGGTCTGCGACTGAACCTGGTGGTATACGGGTGTATACAGTGTGAGAGACGCGGGGCCTGTGACTGAAGCTGGGGGTTTACAGGTGAATACAGTATACATAGGGGTCTGCGTCTGAAGCTGGGGGTATATGGATGAATACAGCGTACACAGGGGTCTGCGACCAAAACTGGGGATAAACAGGTGTATACAGTGAACACAGGGGTCTGTGACCGAAGCTGGGGGTATACGGGTGTATACAGCGTAAAGAGAGGGGTCTGTGATCGAAGCTGGGGATATACGGGTGTATACAGCATAAACACAGGGTTCTGAGACTGAAGCTGGGGGTATACAGGTGTATACAGTGTGAGAGACGCGGGGTCTGTGACTGAAGCTTGGTGTATACAGGTGCATACAGTATACACAGGGGTCTGCGACTGAAGCTGGGGGTATATGGGTGTATCCAGTGTGCACAGGGGTCTGCGACCAAAGCTGGGGGTATACTGGTGAACACAGCGTATACAGAGGCATCTGCGACCGAAGCTGGGGGTATACAGGTGTATAAAGAGCACACTGAGGGGTCTGCGACCGAAGCTGGGGGAATACAGGTGTATACAGCGTACACTGAGGGGTCTGCAACTGAGGGGTCTGCTCCGTACACCTCGTACACATGCAGCTCCGCTCCGTACACCTTGTACACACGCGGCTCCGCTCCGTACACCTCGTACATACACGGCTCCGCTCCGTACACCTCATACACACACGGCTCTGCTCCGTACACACACGGCTCCACTCCATACACCTCGCACACACACGGCTCCGCTCCGTACACCTCGTACACACACGGCCCCGCTCCGTACACCTCGTACACACAAGGCTCCGCTCCGTACACCTCGTACACACGCGGCTCCGCTCCGTACACCTCGTACACACGCGGCTCCGCTCCGTACACCTCGTACACACGCGGCTCCGCTCCGTACACCTCGTACACACGCGGCTCCGCTCCGTACACCTCGTACACACGCGGCTCCGCTCCGTACACCTCGTAAACACGCGGCTCCGCTCCGTACACCTCGTACACACGCGGCTCCGCTCCGTACACCTCGTACACACGCGGCTCCGCTCCGTACACCTCGTACACACGCGGCTCCGCTCCGTACACCTCGTACACACGCGGCTCCGCTCCGTACACCTCGTACACACGCGGCTCCGCTCCGTACACATCGTACACACGCGGCTCCGCTCCGTACACCTCGTACACACGCGGCTCCGCTCCGTACACCTCGTACACACGCGGCTCCGCTCCGTACACCTCGCACACACGCGGCTCCGCTCCGTACACATTGTACACACGCGGCTCCCCTCCGTACACCTCATACACACAGGGCTCCGCTCCGTACACCTCGTACACACCCGGCCCCGCTCCGTACACCTCTTACACACACGGCTCCGCTCCGTACACCTCGTACACACACGGCTCCGCTCCGTACACATCGTACACACACGGCTCCGCTCCGTACACCTCGTACACACACGACTCCGCTCCGTACACCTCGTACACACACGGCTCCGCTCCGTACACCTCTTACACACACGGCTCCGCTCCGTACACCTCGTACACACACGGCTCCGCTCCGTACACCTCTTACACACACGGCTCCGCTCCGTACACCTCGTACACACACGGCTCCGCTCCGTACACCTCGTACACACGCGGCTCCGCTCCGTACACCTCGTACACACGCGGCTCCGCTCCGTACACCTCGTACACACGCGGCTCCGCTCCGTACACCTCGTAAACACGCGGCTCCGCTCCGTACACCTCGTACACACGCGGCTCCGCTCCGTACACCTCGTACACACGCGGCTCCGCTCCGTACAACTCGTACACACGCGGCTCCGCTCCGTACACCTCGTACACACGCGGCTCCGCTCCGTACACCTCGTACACACGCGGCTCCGCTCCGTACACATCGTACACACGCGGCTCCGCTCCGTACACCTCGTACACACGCGGCTCCGCTCCGTACACCTCGTACACACGCGGCTCCGCTCCGTACACCTCGCACACACGCGGCTCCGCTCCGTACACATTGTACACACGCGGCTCCCCTCCGTACACCTCATACACACAGGGCTCCGCTCCGTACACCTCGTACACACCCGGCCCCGCTCCGTACACCTCTTACACACACGGCTCCGCTCCGTACACCTCGTACACACACGGCTCCGCTCCGTACACATCGTACACACACGGCTCCGCTCCGTACACCTCGTACACACACGACTCCGCTCCGTACACCTCGTACACACACGGCTCCGCTCCGTACACCTCTTACACACACGGCTCCGCTCCGTACACCTCGTACACACACGGCTCCGCTCCGTACACCTCTTACACACACGGCTCCGCTCCGTACACCTCGTACACACACGGCTCCGCTCCGTACACCTCGTACACACGCGGCTCCGCTCCGTACACCTCGTACACACGCGGCTCCGCTCCGTACACCTCGTACACACGCGGCTCCGCTCCGTACACCTCGTAAACACGCGGCTCCGCTCCGTACACCTCGTACACACGCGGCTCCGCTCCGTACACCTCGTACACACGCGGCTCCGCTCCGTACAACTCGTACACACGCGGCTCCGCTCCGTACACCTCGTACACACGCGGCTCCGCTCCGTACACCTCGTACACACGCGGCTCCGCTCCGTACACATCGTACACACGCGGCTCCGCTCCGTACACCTCGTACACACGCGGCTCCGCTCCGTACACCTCGTACACACGCGGCTCCGCTCCGTACACCTCGCACACACGCGGCTCCGCTCCGTACACATTGTACACACGCGGCTCCCCTCCGTACACCTCATACACACAGGGCTCCGCTCCGTACACCTCGTACACACCCGGCCCCGCTCCGTACACCTCTTACACACACGGCTCCGCTCCGTACACCTCGTACACACACGGCTCCGCTCCGTACACATCGTACACACACGGCTCCGCTCCGTACACCTCGTACACACACGACTCCGCTCCGTACACCTCGTACACACACGGCTCCGCTCCGTACACCTCTTACACACACGGCTCCGCTCCGTACACCTCGTACACACACGGCTCCGCTCCGTACACCTCTTACACACACGGCTCCGCTCCGTACACCTCGTACACACACGGCTCCGCTCCGTACACCTCGTACACACATGGCTCCGCTCCGTACACCTCGTACACACACGGCTCCGCTCCGTACACCTCGTACACACACGGCTCCGCTCCGTACACCTCGTACACACACGGCTCCGCTCCGTACACCTCTTACACACACGGCTCCGCTCCGTACACCTCGTACACACACGGCTCCGCTCCGTACACCTCTTACACACACGGCTCCGCTCCGTACACCTCGTACACACACGGCTCCGCTCCGTACACCTCGTACACACACGGCTCCGCTCCGTACACCTCGTACACACACGGCTCCGCTCCGTACACCTCGTACACCTCGTACACACACGGCTCCGCTCCGTACACCTTGTACACACGGCTCCGCTCCGTACACCTTGTACACACACGGCTCTGCTACATCCACCCTGTAAACCCCTCCTGACCCCACACAGAAACTTCCCCTCATCTGGCACCATGACAACCAGCACAGCAGAGTCCTGCACACACTGAGGCCCCTGATCATGTGACTCCTGACTCCTCCCCTCCTGTGACCTCATCACAGGTCCTGTGCGCACAGAGCAGCCATCGTGGCTCCTGAATGATATTGTCCAGTGTAGGGATTCGCCCCTTGCTGGTAACGCCCAGTTGTCAGTTTATTGTTATTTTCAAGGCGTTCTAGAATTTTACAAATAAGATTTCCTGGGCAGAGCGGTGGAGCTGTGACGGCTCACTGTGAGGATGCCCTGAAGGTTGTGTGTGGCTCCAGAACGTGACTTCAGGACATATAGACGCTGGTGGCGTTCACCGTCACAGCTGCTTCCATCCACTTCTTCTCTAATCCACCACCGCGTCAGCCTTGATGTTTCCGGCAGCTGAGCCGTTCCTGTAAGATCACAAGTCCGGGTTCTTACTTGTACTGAGAGTAAATCATCCTGCGCGGGTTTCACCCATCGAGCGCTTTTCTTTTTCTTCTGATCCTCGGCAGCTAAGCTGCACACATCACGTCTCCTATGTGGATGTCTGTCACGGAGCTGAGGCATGACTTCACCTCCTCTGGGTAGACGAATGTGTCTGGTATTCACAGGACTTGGTGGGTAAATAAGATTAGGCCTGACTTCCTGGAGATATGTGTAGACTAGGCCTGACTTCCTGGAGATATGTGTAGACTAGGCATGACTTCCTGGAGATATGTGTAGACTAGGCATGACTTGCTGGAAATATGTATAGACTAGGCATGACTTCCTGGAGATATGTGTAGACTAGGCCTGACTTGCTGGAGATATGTGTAGACCAGGCATGACTCGCTGGAGATATGTATAGACTAGGCATGACTCGCTGGAGATATGTGTAGACTAGGCCTGACTCGCTGGAGATATGTGTAGACTAGGCCTGACTCGCTGGAGATATGTGTAGACTAGGCCTGACTCGCTGGAGATATGTGTAGACTAGGCCTGACTTGCTGGAGATATGTGTAGACTAGGCCTGACTCGCTGGAGATATGTGTAGACTAGGCCTGACTCGCTGGAGATATGTATAGACTAGGCATGACTCGCTGGAGATAGGTGTAGACTAGGCCTGACTTGCTGGAGATATGTGTAGACTAGGCCTGACTTGCTGGAGATATGTGTAGACTAGGCCTGACTCGCTGGAGATATGTGTAGACTAGGCCTGACTCGCTGGAGATATGTGTAGACTAGGCCTGACTCGCTGGAGATATGTGTAGACTAGGCATGACTCGCTGGAGATATGTATAGACTAGGCATGACTTGCTGGAGATATGTATAGACTAGGCATGACTTGCTGGAGATATGTATAGACTAGGCATGACTTGCTGGAGATATGTGTAGACTAGGCCTGACTTGCTGGAGATATGTGTAGACTAGGCATGACTCGCTGGAGATATGTGTAGACTAGGCATGACTCGCTGGAGATATGTGTAGACTAGGCCAGACTTGCTGGAGATATGTGTAGACTAGGCATGACTCGCTGGAGATATGTGTAGACTAGGCCTGACTTGCTGGAGATATGTGTAGACTAGGCATGACTCGCTGGAGATATGTGTAGACTAGGCATGACTCGCTGGAGATATGTGTAGACTAGGCATGACTCCCTGGAGATATGTGTAGACTAGGCCTGACTTGCTGGAGATATGTGTAGACTAGGCATGACTTGCTGGAGATATGTGTAAACTAGGCCTGACTTGCTGGAGATATGTATAGACCAGGCATGACTCGCTGGAGATATGTGTAGACTAGGCCTGACTTGCTGGAGATATGTGTAGACTAGGCCTGACTTGCTGGAGATATGTGTAGACTAGGCATGACTCGCTGGAGATATGTGTAGATTAGGCCTGACTTGCTGGAGATATGTGTAGACTAGGCATGACTCGCTGGAGATATGTGTAGACTAGGCCTGACTCGCTGGAGATATGTGTAGACTAGGCATGACTCCCTGGAGATATGTGTAGACTAGGCCTGACTTGCTGGAGATATGTGTAGACTAGGCATGACTCGCTGGAGATATGTGTAGACTAGGCCTGACTTGCTGGAGATATGTGTAGACTAGGCATGACTCGCTGGAGATATGTGTAGACTAGGCCTGACTTGCTGGAGATATGTGTAGACTAGGCATGACTCGCTGGAGATATGTGTAGACTAGGCATGACTCGCTGGAGATATGTGTAGACTAGGCATGACTCCCTGGAGATATGTGTAGACTAGGCCTGACTTGCTGGAGATATGTGTAGACTAGGCATGACTCGCTGGAGATATGTGTAGACTAGGCCTGACTTGCTGGAGATATGTGTAGACTAGGCATGACTCGCTGGAGATATGTGTAGACTAGGCATGACTCGCTGGAGATATGTATAGACTAGGCATGACTTGCTGGAGATATGTATAGACTAGGCATGACTTGCTAGAGATATGTATAGACTAGGCATGACTTGCTGGAGATATGTGTAGACTAGGCCTGACTCGCTGGAGATATGTGTAGACTAGGCATGACTCGCTGGAGATATGTGTAGACTAGGCATGACTCGCTGGAGATATGTGTAGACTAGGCCAGACTTGCTGGAGATATGTGTAGACTAGGCATGACTCGCTGGAGATATGTGTAGACTAGGCCTGACTTGCTGGAGATATGTGTAGACTAGGCATGACTCGCTGGAGATATGTGTAGACTAGGCATGACTCGCTGGAGATATGTGTAGACTAGGCATGACTCCCTGGAGATATGTGTAGACTAGGCCTGACTTGCTGGAGATATGTGTAGACTAGGCATGACTTGCTGGAGATATGTGTAAACTAGGCCTGACTTGCTGGAGATATGTGTAGACTAGGCCTGACTTGCTGGAGATATGTGTAGACTAGGCATGACTCGCTGGAGATATGTGTAGATTAGGCCTGACTTGCTGGAGATATGTGTAGACTAGGCATGACTCGCTGGAGATATGTGTAGACTAGGCATGACTCGCTGGAGATATGTGTAGACTAGGCATGACTCCCTGGAGATATGTGTAGACTAGGCCTGACTTGCTGGAGATATGTGTAGACTAGGCATGACTCGCTGGAGATATGTGTAGACTAGGCCTGACTTGCTGGAGATATGTGTAGACTAGGCATGACTCGCTGGAGATAAGTGTAGACTAGGCCTGACTTGCTGGAGATATGTGTAGACTAGGCATGACTCGCTGGAGATATGTGTAGACTAGGCATGACTCGCTGGAGATATGTGTAGACTAGGCATGACTCCCTGGAGATATGTGTAGACTAGGCCTGACTTGCTGGAGATATGTGTAGACTAGGCATGACTTGCTGGAGATATGTGTAGACTAGGCATGACTTGCTGGAGATATGTGTAGACTAGGCATGACTTGCTGGAGATATGTGTAGACTAGGCATGACTTGCTGGAGATATGTGTAGACTAGGCATGACTTGCTGGAGATATGTGTAGACTAGGCATGACTTGCTGGAGATATGTGTAGACTAGGCATGACTTGCTGGAGATATGTGTAGACTAGGCCTGACTTGCTGGAGATATGTGTAGACTAGGCCTGACTTGCTGGAGATATGTGTAGACTAGGCCTGACTTGGTGGAGATATGTATAGACTAGGCCTGACTCGCTGGAGATATGTGTAGACTAGGCCTGACTTGCTGGAGATATGTGTAGACCAGGCCTGACTTGCTGGAGATATGTGTAGACCAGGCCTGACTTGCTGGAGATATGTGTAGACCAGGCCTGACTTGCTGGAGATATGTGTAGACTGGGCCTGACTTGCTGGAGATATGTATCTGCACAGACGGAAGACTAGACGTCTAGAGCGCCTCCAGGAGGCCACGTACTGTAGGGAAACATGGCGTGCTGACGGTGAACAGTCCCCGCAGGGGGATATATACAATGCTGTGCTGGCTAGTAGGTGAAAATTCATTGATGATAAATATTTCCTGGCTAAATGCAACTTTCTAAATAGTCTTCATTAGAAATGTTCTATCATCAGTGTCTGCAAGTCCTGTTATCTAGCAGAGCGCCCTGCAAAAATGCTACAAATCCGGCGGCGCTCCTGGCTGTGACTGCTCTCCCTCTCTTCTCTCTGTGTTAGGGAAGAGTCAGACGCCGTATAACTCGGACGAGTGCTAAGACTGGCCGTCTGCTCTCCTGGTTCTAGCGTCACAGCTGCACAGAAATACAGCGATTTGCAAAAGTTTTCACCCCTCTTGGCTTGTTACCTATCTTGTTACCTGTGTATAAATATTTTTGTAATCTGATTTGTGGGTGATAAATCAGCACTAAATAGTCTAAGTTGGTGAAGTGAGAACAATATAGGCATACAATAATTTTTTGGTTGGGATCTAAAAATCTACCTGTGCATATGTGTTCACGCCTTTTGCCATGAAGCCCCTAAAATTTTCTGGTGCAAGCGATTCCTTTCATAAGTGAAAGATTGCACCCAGGTGGTCTTCCTCAGGGTCACATGGTCTGTCAGTACACACACACCTTTTTGGAGAGTCCACAGAGGCTGCGAACCCAGTAAAGTGAAGCTGTCGGGTCCCCATTCCCTCTAACTCACTGATGAGTAAGTTCCCGGCCTATCCGGCCCTAGATAACATTTTTTGAGTCACATGGCGCTCGTTGCCCCGGACTAGTCAGCCCTCTTTCCATGTTCTCGGGCCCCTGTGGGCGTGATAACATAATGTGCACACGCGGTGTCATCACCGCTTATGCGGATCTGGCGCATGCGCCGCTCATTCCGGCCACGTCACTGCGTCTCTGAAGCCGGGTGTACGCACTCCGCATGACCAAAAGTTATCTTCCAAACTTCTGCACATGCGCCGTGCGCCTCTGGAGCCGGCTGGATTTTACAATCGAGGTAATAAAATCTTCTATATTTGGTGACAGAAGATTTTAGGGTTTTTTTTAAATTTTTTCACTTTTTGCATCCACTTTTCAGACTCTGGAGCTGCCTTCATTTTCCATGACCCCGTCCCATCGTCAGGTTGTGTCTGAGGGGACAGCCTCGCTTTCCAGTGCACGGCGTCCTACATAGCCCAGGACATGCAGGTGTTGTGTTCTCCGGATGGGAGGACTGTGGGAACGGACGAGGCGCAGGGGATTTTTGTTCAGAAGAACATGATCCACAGCTGATCACTGATCGCCAGGTGCCCCGTGTTCTCCGATATATCATCGGTGTATATATACGTTGTGTAATGGACAAACCATAAAATCCCTATAGGAGTTTGGCATTGTATAAGAAGGCAGCAGCCTAAAGATCACTGCGCATATTGGGGCATAAAGAGTCATTTATTCTGTTATTTCTCCTGATTTACCAAACCCCGGAGAATTGTCTGCATTGCCCTGCAAGACCCCACAGTTTCCCCAGACTTCTACCCCCTGAGCTGGATGGGGGGCGATGCCGCGTCCTATAGACATTTTCATCATTCTCAGCGCATGCATGGCCAGAAATATTCAGAGCCGCGGGTACAAGTTACAGGGGGGTTGTCAGGGTTACAAGAGAGTTTTTCCTATTTTATTTTTTCAGCAAAAAAAAAACCTGATCTGGACTGTAATGTGTAATCCCCAGTACATAAGTTTTTAGAGCGCATTCACACTGCGGCAATGTCACAGACAAAACCCATAGGAAAATAACACACAAAATATGTATTTGATCCAAACAGCGCTCAGTCCCCTGTGTTATATATATAAGACGTGCTGTTAGTATTTGCTTATTTTCTGTAGGGTATGGGCTCATTTTCTTTTTTTCCCAGGTTCTGTCTGTGAAATGGCCGCAGTGTGAACTTGCTCTTACACTTTGCACACATGCCAGCTTATAGTCCAGCTCAGTTTTTTGGTCTCTTTTTGGTAGCGGGGGGTTGTATGTAATTTTTTTGTAAATTTGCTATACTGTTCCAGAAATATGAGCCTTTTTATTTACTTGCTATAATTATGCTCTTCACTAAGGAGAGGTGACTTACAAGGAAATATAATGCAGAGCAGCCCAAAGACCCGCCCCAGAGGATCCTGTGAGCCTCGCCCCATGGTAAAGTCAGTACTAAATAAAAAGGCCTATATCCCCGATACGTACAGAAAAGCTACGGAACACTCTGGGGAACAGCAGGGAGAAAATAAGAGTAAACCTGGCCATTGTTGTCCTGGTGACAGGTCCTCTTTACAGTCTTTTATCTTCTGTGGTGAATGCTCCAGTAGGTGAGTTATGAAAGGGGTATTGGGGTGCGTCGTAATTCTTGGCAGCCCACCCACTCACTGCAAGAGCCCCTCCTTCATAAAGGAAACAAGATGTGTCTGCTTATGTGTCACACACCACATGGCAGCTAGGGTTGGTAAATGTTACAATGACATTTCCCAGTGAATGCATTTGTTTTGGTTCAAAGTAATGTAAAAGTTGAAAAACGCTTCAAAACCACTGCGTCTGAACATAGCCCAAGTGGTGGAGGAACATTTTGGTCTGGGGTTAATTATTTTGCCTTATATACAAGTCATTAACCTGGAAAGGATGTACCGTAACATATTTCCCAGCACAGTCCATTTTGGTTTTGTTTTGGTATGTTTTTTGGTGCACCGGTAAAAATGGCATGAAACTCTTACAACATTATATAAAGCTGTGACCTAGGAGTCAGGAATGCTTCCAGGGGCGATCCCCATGATGTCCCCGTGTCATATGAGCAGTGTTTCCATCATTTTCAGACGTTTTTAGACCTTAAAAGGACCCCCGGGGGGATCGTGGTAAAAATGCTCGGGTCTCCCATAGACATTGGGCTCGTTGTTCTGTCCGAGTACCCGAGTATTCCAATTTGCTCGACCCGAACAACGAGCACCCGAGCATTTTAGTGCTCGCCCATCACTAATGATCACCAGTTACATTAGTGTTTAACTTTATTCAAAACCCTTATTTCTTACTATTGTTGAAAGCTGTTTTCAATTGGACCACTGATGCAATATGTACTATTAGCTAATTTACCTTTAAGACACTTGTTACTCTGCTTTAAAAATAGATTTAATAATGTAATTGGTCCAATTGGATTTGGACTTCATATCATCAGAGAATCTAAAAACTTTTTTTTTCATACGTTGAAGCTTATAAGCACTAATTGTATGTACAAGGGTACTGATCTAATATGTACTAATATTGCTACTTAGCATCAGGAATAATTTAATTGATCTAAATGTACCTGACTACCTATTATTTGAAAAATCATCAATTATTATATTTTTATACATCGAAGCTTATAAGCACTAACAGTATTTTTTGTTTTGCAAAAGAATTGGATGCTTTTTCTTTTATCTTCTCTGGACCAAATCATAATCGTAGCACTACTTTATTGGTATTCAATCTATTGCTCTTAATATTGGGTATAACGATCCCTCTGTTTGCAAGTCCATTTTTCTTGTGTTTACCCATTGGAAATTTTTAAAAAAAATTGTGTATTATACAGTATTCAATAAAATGTATTATCTTTTAAAATTTACTGGGCATCTGCTTCCGTATATTCACATCCAGTACATTCTCTGGTTTTCTAAATGGCGCAGACTTCAAATCTTAATGACACAGCTCGGTTATCAAGTAAATGATGATGAGAAGTAGCTGAGTGCTGGACAATCAATTCACTTATCATCCTGCAGCACAAGAGGAGCTCTGATTAAACCCCTCAGTTATTAGGCATCAGGCGCAGGTCTACACATCTGTATAGTGCTGTCACATGATAATATTCCTAGTAATACATGTGATATCATGGATCACTATCTTAGTAGAAGCCATTATAATGATATGACAAGGGGAAAATATCATATATGTCCTACTAATCTGCTTATTAATGCTCCGAAACTACTCCTTAATATTACTACAATACTGTGCCCAAAGCCTTCTGCTGCACTACTGCCAAATTTACCCACCACACATTGCGTAAGACACATGGACTATAGTCGTATGGGTCTGAATGTTGACACTAGAATTGATGTTTGGGAAATTGCTGAATGGCAGCTGTTTACCTCTTATATCAGCTCCTAGGGATTATTGTCTGCTATCTTTGAAAAAAAGGGACGCAGGGTCATTGAACAATCATGTTTGCTAATATGTTGATTACACATTGTACCAAGCCATGGAGTTTGTTTACTTGGAAAACAGAGGAAGACAAACTGCAAATTAATTAAATACTCAAACAATGAGGTGTGAGACACTGCAAACTTCCCCCAATCCCGTGGAAAAAATACCTGAATAAGAGCTGTGATGTATAAAAGAGGATCTGCTTCTTGATCAGGTAAACTTTACAAATCACAGCCAGAAACACTCTACAAGACAGCTGCCGGTACACCATGGCTCCATCAAGAGGGACTCAGATTTAACATTCTGCAGGATGCCAGCTTAACGACCTCAGCCCCAGCTGGAAGAATACTGATCTGCTACATTGACCATCACTGAACCCATGGTCCGCTCTGAAAACCACCTGAAAAATCACTCAGAAACTGCACCAAAATTTCTATTTATCTCTTCAGTGTCTTTGAAATTCTTCAGGTTTCCAAAAACACCAAGAGGTTGAAAGAAGTGAGCCGACCATTCTTCAGGCATGTTCTGTTTCGCAGATGCTCAACCCCAGAAGATGCCTGGGTGTCAGTTGGAGCATTTAGTGACTTTTTGTCTTAAAAACGCTCTCATTTTATGCATTGCTTAATGGACTTATCAAAACTTCTGACAATAGGTCCAAGAAGCACTAAAAAAAGCTTAAGAAAATGAGACTGCATACGTTTGGGCAGCAAGGTGGCTCAGTGGTTAGCACTGCTGCCTTACAGCACTGAGGACCTATGTTCACATCCCACCATGGACAACATCTGCAATGAGTTTGAATGCTCTCCCATGTTTGTGTGGGTTTCCTCCAGATTCTCTGGTTTTCTCCCACATTTCAAAAACATTCTGATATGGAATTTAGATTGTGAGCCCCAATGGGGACAATTTCAATAATGTTTGTAAAGTGCTGTGGAATAAATGGCTCTATGTAATGAGTAAAATCAGTAATGTATATGCTGCTTACATAGTCATTCATATATTTAGAAACAGTAATGTTACATTATTATTTTTATCAACTAACAAAATGCAGAGTTAAATTTATTCATTAATAGATGAAAAAATCTCACTAAAAATATTTATAATTTTTTTTATTGATAAAAGGATAGAAGGAAAAGGGAGGGAGAAGATCGGGAACAGAATCAATAGGCAAAATGATAGTCAGGAGGGCAGCCGGGGTCAGATACCAGTAAGAGTCCAGTCAGTCAAGCAGTATGAATACAGCGGAGCCTGGTGACAGAGGCGATACATGTCCGGCAAGAGATGTAACAGAAGGCCACAGGTAGATGGTGAAGGTTCTTCTATACAGGTCCAGCAGTGATGGTGGATCTGCTGGACTTCAAGGAGGGAGAAGATCGGGAACAGAATCAGTAGCTGAAATCATAGTCAGGAGGGCAGCCGGGGTCAGATACCAGTAAGAACCCAGTCAGGCGAGCAAGTAGGATTACCGCAGAGCCTGGTGACAGAGGCGATACATGTCCAGGTAGAGTTATAACAGAAGGCCGCAGGTAGATGGTGAAGGTTCTTCTATACAGGTCCAGCAGTGTTGGTGGATCTGCTGGACTTCAAGGAGGGAGAAGAACGGGAACAGAATCAGTAGTCGAAATCACAGTCAGGAGGGCAGCCGGGGTCAGATACCAGTAAGAGTCCAGTCAGGCGAGCAGTAGTATTACCGCAGAGCCTGGTGACAGAGGCGATACATGTCCAGGTAGAGTTATAACAGAAGGCCGCAGGTAGATGATGAAGGTTCTTCTATACAGGTCCAGCAGTGATGGTGGATCTGCTGGACTTCAAGGAGGGAGAAGAACGGGAACAGAATCAGTAGTCGAAATCATAGTCAGGAGGGCAGCTAGGGTGAGATACCAGTAAGAACCCAGTCAGGCGAGCAGTAGGATTACCGCAGAGCCTGGTGACAGAGGCGATACGTGTCCAGGTAGAGTTATAACAGAAGGCTACAGGTAGATGGTGAAGGTCCTTCTTTACAGGTCCAGCATTGATGGTGGATCTGCTGGACTTGTGGGAGCGAGATGTGGAGGTTTCCTGTATTTTAGATGTCTTTAGGGGCACAACTCATAAATAAAATGTTGGACACAAATGGTAATAAGTGTTTGTAGTATAAGGTTCGGCCACCGGCCAGTATCTGTATATGTACTGAATCTTATCAGATAACAAAATACATAGGTAAGTTTAATAAATGTGAAAAAAAATTAAGCAAACTTAGAATTTTTTTTTATCTTTATAATTTTAATTAATAATAGGATAGAAGGATAAGGGAGGGGTAAAACTAGGAACAGAATCAATACGTGTATGAAAAAGCTCTGTCGTTAATACTGTTTGGGTAGAGCTATTCGATAGCGCTATCCATGAAGAAAGTGCACGGGTAGAGCTATCCCATAGCTCTATTCCTAAAGGAAATGAACGGGTAGAGCTATCCGATAGCGCTATCCATGAAGAAAGTGCACGGGTAGAGCTATCCCATAGCTCTATTCCTAAAGGAAATGAACGGGTAGAGCTATCCGATAGCGCCATCCCTCAATGTTCCTGAGCGTAAGCTATTTCACATGGTTGAGCGCACTTGGGATCTGCCCCCAAGGCCCTGCCCATGCCCAATGTTTGGTCCGTAGACCGCGGCTAGGAGTTAGTCCCGCTTCAAAACAGGTCCAGCAGTGATGGTGGATCTGCTTGACTTCAGGGCGCCGGATGCTTAGGTTTCCTGTCTTTCATATGGTTCTAGGGCAACAGTGACAACCTGCAAATACTCGAGCAGCCCTGGATAATCCACGCCGGCAGGATGATAAGATCCGGCGGAAGATGGAACCTATGAGAAGAGAAGTGAATATAATGTAAGTGATGGGACGCCATCGGACATGATACTACTGTGCGGTCACTGTGGCCGGACGGCAGAGGAATATTATCACACAGAGGTCAGGGATCATTGTCAGCCATCATACATGTGATAATCCCATCACTGACAGATGACATCTGCTCCACATGAATGATTCTCACTGATATCACACAGCATGGGGCTGATTTTCACACTTACCTCGTCTCTTTTTCCCCTTTTTTCCTTTTTCTGATTTTTCTTCTTCTTTACTCAGATTTATTGTAGATTTTCTTTCCTCCTGAGCAGGAAATTCTGATCATAAAGTAAAAAATAAAACCTCAGTAACGCCATATCCTAATGGGATCTGCTTTGTCTCCTGTATATAGTAGGATTGTTCTAGTCCTGTCTCCTATAGTCCTGATAATCTGGTATTATATCATAATAGGGCAGAATAAGTCCTATATAATGTACATAATCCCATCTGAGGGGCATTAGCTGTGTCACTGATATAGAGCAGTAAGCGTCCTGTGTGCCGCCATGTGGTGCATCACTGATGAGCGATATTCTATTGTAGGAGACGATGTCTCCTTATGATGATGGAGGTTATTGGACGCTGCAACGCATCTCACAGAATCCATGAAAAATCTCCTGTGCAAAATTAGTGAAATAGAGATAGAATATGGGCCCATGGACAACATAATTGTGATCCATGAATCATGAATAACATAGGAGACCTACTATAGGAAAACCATGTGGAAATGTTTGAGACTTGAAGTCAACATTCAGATTGTTGGTGCTGCAGACATGGACATACCTGATAGTGGGGACGAGGATGGTAAGATGCTAATGGCGTCGTCTCTATCAGCTATTGGGGAAGATTCTTTCTGCCTGTTTGGAAGAAGAAAAACACATGAATCACAAGGAAACACAGTATAAAAGGGGTTGTCTCACTATAAGAACACTGACTATAAGGCCTAATAGGACATATGACTGCCATAGTGGGGAAGGTCTAATGCTCAAAACTAACTTTTATAGACTGGAGTGGAAAAAAACTACCAAGAAAGTCTGGCAGGTAATACTACATCTCTCCTACAGTGTGTGTATTACTAAAAATGCATGACTGGCCACAATCATGGGCTGTTATCACCAGCGGTTTCTGAAGCCAAAAGCACAATGACTGCTAACCAGGGGGCGGAGGATGCTGCATGTGATATTATGGTATTTCTGTCCTATATTTGGTGTTGTGCACATATATCAGCCTGAAGTTCCCAGTAATGACCCCATAATCTACTCACATTTTGGAGCTGTCAGTGTTGGATGTTGGGGTACACTCTGGAGGAGACTTGGGATCCTCATCATTCATCATTCCGTTAGTGGTGGTATAGAGCTACGTGCGGAAGCAACAAGATATGAAATCATTTTATGTTCAAGGTTCTTTTTATGCATATTTTGGATTTATTAATCACATACTTACTTTAGAAAGCCTTTCAGATGATGATGTAAAATTTTGAGAGTCATACCACTTATTCTCCTCACTTGTACCCTTCTCCTCCTCTGAGACCAGATGTTTAATCATATTATAATGGTCTATAAGACATAGACAATCAAGTGTTATTAGAGGTTGTCAGTATAACACAGTCACCATTTATCATTAATATTAATGGGATCCGATTATCACATAATATGGAAGACGAGACAAGCAGACACTATGCCTAGATGATGTCTTTTCTACTTACTGACAAAAAATAAACTGGTGTCCACATCTGATGCAAGCTGAGGAACGTACACCGGCTTTTGACTTAGAAGGTTGTCAAAGTCTAAATCTCTAAGGAATGCATGACCCTTGATCTCAAATGCGCCTCCTGGATAAAGAAAAACAAAAGTGATGGGGACATTGTCAGAGACAGCTCCATACCAACAAATTAAGGGAAGCGCTTAATCAAGTAGGCTGGGATGGTAACTGGGGATTCTGACCATAAATGGGACATGTTTAAGGATATCCTACTAGAATCCTGTAGAAAACGTATACCCTCTGGTAATAAAATGCCCAGGAATAAGAAGAAACCACCAATTTTGCAAAACGATCTGGATAAGACGTCTGAATGAGCAAAAACTTGGCAAATGAGGTTTAATGTAGATAAATGTAGAGCAATGCAGCTAGGACGGAGTAATACTATTGCTGCATATACATTAAATGGGAGAATACTTGGGAATACAAAACAGGAGAAGGACTTCGATATTCTGATTAAAAGTAAGCTGAGCAGCAGTACTCAATGTCAAGCAGCAGCCGCAAAAGCAAAGATTTTAGGATGTATAAAAAGAGATAAAATCCAGCGATCCCAATGTATTGTTACTCCACTATAAATCACTTGTGAGGCCACATGTAGAATATGGGACCCAGCTTTGGGCTCCACATTTAAAAATGGATATTCAGAAATTAGTCAGTTCCAAGGCGGGCTACTAGATTATTACAAAGGTTGGAAGGCCTCTCATATGATGAGAGGTTGGAAAAGTTGGGCTTGTTTTCCTTAGGAAAAAAGACACGTGACTGGCGCATGTCTTATTCCTTCCAAGGGCCATACTAAGGACCAGGGGGCACTCATTACCGGTGGAAGAATGGCAATGCCAGCAGCGAAATAGGAAAGGGTTCTTTACAGTAAGAGCAGTCAGACTGTGGAAAGCCGACCACAAGAAGTAGTAATGGCAGACACTATAACAGCTTCTAAAAAAGAGCTGGAAGATTTCCTCAGTGCACATAAGATTGTAGGTTATAGGTAATTTGGTGACAAAATGAATAATTGGTGGAGAAAGGGAGAACTTGATGGACCGAGGTCTTTTTTCAACCTTTGTAACTATGTAACTATATCTGAACAGTTTATCTTAATCTGAATGAATTAGGTAACCGAGCAGACATGTAGGAAATAGAGTGAAAATTTTATCAATGAGAACTATAAATGGAGAAGCTGATGGAGAAGTAATGATCCTCATGGACATGAGTGATATGTCCTCGGTGTAACAAGCGAATAGTGATAGTATTGGATATGTTACCTGTCCCAAGTCTATCCACAGGATCTTTTCTGAGCAGCTGAGTGATGAGGTCCTGAGCATCGGGTGGAATAGTTTCATTACTGTCCCAAATTATATCTCCTGTTATATAGAAAATTACAGAACATAAAACCTCTTTACTGGACTGTAAGATAAAGCAAAGGAAGTAACTAAACCAAGATGACCAGTGAAAGCCATGATCAGATTATTCTACTTACCATTGATCACATTTTCATTAATCTCTGTCCAGGAATTTCCATCGAATGGTCTATATCCCATGAGAAGCTCATATAATATGATGCCCATTGCCCACCAGTCCACAGGTCTTCCATAGCCTTTCATCAGGATGACCTCAGGGGCCATGTACCCCGGGGTGCCACAGAACTAGAAACCAACAGAAGATCGAGATGAGAATCGATGAAACAATTATTATGATAAAGTCTTGACATAAAAACAGAAATACAGAAGATAAAATATCAGTGAAAAAGTTCTCTAGAAATGAAGAACGTAGGGAAGAGACAATAGGGTCATGAGATTGATGCAGAACAAGCTAAGTTCCTGTAGGTAATGCCAACCTCATGGTCCTGGAACTCTCTGGAGATGTCCTCTGCTGATGGCTTGTAGATGTTGGTGTTTGGCATCATGACACCAAGTTTTGAAATTCCAAAGTCGGTAACTTTAATATGTCCAGCAGATGTTATCAGGAGGCTGTGAAAGAGAAGATGGTTTTAGCTTCATAGACCGTGAGATAATAAAGGATAACTTTCCTCTTTTTCTCATACTACAGGTATTCACTTACTTCTCCGGCTTCAGGTCTCTGTGCACCACACCGTAACTATGCAGGTATTCCACAGCAAGGACCGCCTCTGCAAAGTACAAGCGGGCCAACGGGACAGGGAAAGGACCCCTGGTGTTTAGAAGGGTCCTACAGTCTCCACCTATAGAAGAAAGGAAATATGACCGGTGAGGGGTTTATACAGCCGATCACCATGATGTGTGATGAGAAGTGAGCGGAGACATTGGGGCAGGAGACAATATATGACGATATAATATACTATATACTGCACAATGAATTAGTCTGACGTCATGATGAAATGTCATCTATGTAACTAATAACATAAAGTGATGTCACATCTCGCCTACAGCTGGAGATACTGACGCTCTCAGTGCGGACATACCGGGAGATCACACAGATCAATGACTTTCTGGGCATCTTGGGAATAGATAACCTATAGTAAATGCTCTGTGGGATGTAACCGTCCACGGGGACAATCCTAATGATATGGGAGGTGATAAGATGTCAGCAGGCATGGGAAGAGTATAATACAATGTACGTGTCCTACCTCCTACATACTCCATGACCATACACAGGTAAGATGTAGTAGGGAAGGAGCAGAGCATGGAGACCACAAAGGGACAATCTGCGAATGTTAGGATGTCTCTCTCGATAAAGGCGCTTTCCACTTTCTGTGGAGTATCCAGGTTCCGCTTGGCCATTTCCTTCATAGCGAAGATCTGTTGTGATTCTTTATGGCGCACTAAGAAGACGGACCTGGAGAGAAGGAGAAGCCATGGTTTATAATGAAGCCTTATTAACAGTCTGTATATACAAGTCATTATATGATCTTTTAGTAATGTTTGATGTCAACAGTCCGGCCATCACTAGAAATCCACATCTAGAAATACATAAAAGAGCTCTGCATAGATCACCTACGGGAGGTCTGCACCACGCCACGTCTGCCCTCACCCAGGTCACATTACAGATGAGAGAATCTACTGAAATTCATCTTGGGCAGATTCGCTATAACCGACCAGTACATACGATTCAGTCCAAATATAAATTGGTCTAAATTCCAATTGCCGTAGCAGGATGGTTTTTAGGCTTTCTCCACAGCCCAAGGCAGAATAAATGGAGGGAAGAGGTTAAAATATAATTAAACACATTACACCCCCTTGTCCTCGTCCCTGCCCGTCCATCACTGCAGTCCTCCGTCCTCTGTGCCAGTCTTTGGTTGTCCTCCCTTCTGCTGCTGAGGCCGGTGATCGGACTCACATGGTCATGGTGGAGGGTGGGGGTGCAGATGTCATTGGCGTCAGTATCGTGTCACCCCTCACCTGACCGTGTGCAGCCAATCACTATTATCAGCTCCATAATGAGGCCCCGAAAAATCCGAAGATGGGTGCGGAGGACGGGGAAGCGGTGGTGGAGGAGGCAGCATAAGAACAGATGAGGTCTCGGACCGGTGGGTGTAATGTATTCTATCCGCCCTTTCCTTACAGACTGGTTACAGATCTGGTCGCTCAGCGGTATATAACTGAGCTGAAGAGTGACATTGAGATGTGGACAGTGATGTGGACTCTGATCGTTTCCCTATGATAACACTGACTGGCAGAGCACAGGGGCAGAAGCATTGTCATGGGGAACCCTGAGAAATGGGGATTATGGGGGCAGAAATCTCACCCAAAAGCTCCACTGCCGATCCGTTTAGATGTCTCATAGTCGCTGATCCGCGGCTCTCCTGCCGGGATCAATGATCTGATCAAGTCCTAAAAAAGAATAAGAAATAATACTAAGATCTAGAAGCTGCAGGAAAACATCTCAGGATGTAAAAAATACAAATGCACCAATCAGGAAGGACTAAACCAACATTTACAGATGCACCAATTGTAACGCTACAAATCACGCGCCATCATGAGAACTTTTCTCAGAAACTTCTCTCCCTTATGTGGATTACGATGAGTTAACATTGAAAAATCTCCCGTTCGGTGTCAGATTTTATGTTATGCACCGTGATATCCCAGAGCTGCATTATCCCCGCTCTTTCCACCGTGGATACGTCTTGCACTTTATTCATTATATCATTGGGTAGAATTGCTTTACACTGCAGCTCCTCTCCACAAGCCCACATTAATATACTGTATAAGGGACTTGTATGCACAACATTTCTGTAATGACGCCTGTTATCTCAGCGGCAGCATTTACAAGTAGGAAGACTGATAGGGCAAGAAAGAAGGGAAAATACAGACTTCCCCCCACTGAGCTGTGACTACATCAGCAGAATACAGACTGTACTCACAGAGGAGGGAGCAGCACAGACAGGCGGCCATAAAACCTCCTGTGCCTGCCGGGGACTGACAGGGAGGCCTGGAAGATCTAACACCAGATCTTCTGATCTCTGACTGCTGATCTGGAGAAGATCAGACAACAAGGACGTGTGATAGAGAAGATGATGGCTCCTTACCGGGCGTTCCGACGAGCAGGCCGGACCTTCTAGGACACACAGGACTTTTTCCGCCAGATCTTTAATAAAAGCCAAATCTTCAATTTGTGATCTTTTTTCAGCCTATAAAGAAGAAAAGAAACAAAAAGGAAAAATGTGAGATGAGAAAAGACACAATGGAGGCGGCCATTGTCAGTGACATCGTCTCCTCTCTGCAGATACAACGGCTCCGTATCTGGGGACTCGTCGTGTTTTATATTGGAGGAAAGAAGAAGCTTCTCTCCCACCATTATTATCTATGACTATGGAGAAGATTTGTGCCGAGTGTCCGCCACTTACCTGGTGTAGTAATGTCCTGATGTTGTGACGTAAATCCGTCAGATAGTCTGACGTTAGTTGGTCTAGTTGGTGTTTGGTCAGGCAATCCATTACTAGCTGCACCACCAGCCGGTGAGTGAAGCTGAGGACGCCATCGGGTGGTGGAAGCACAATGTCAGGGTGATTGGTGGTAAGAATCTCCCACAGTGCTTGTACCTGAAAATTCTGTAATTCAGCCATAGTGAGAAATTGCAAATGCTCTCAGTCACTATAGAACCATAAATGGCAGCGGTGACCCTGCGTACATTCTAGAAGTAGGGACCGAGCTGTGATCTCATAATGGCCGAGAATCACCAGTGATCTCACAATAGCCGAGCATCAGCAGTGATGTCATCACGGAATCCTGTGATAGAATCTTCAAGGATCGGCACAAATACATGGGGAAAATAAGTGTTTGATACACTGACAACTTTGCAAGTTTTCCCACCCACAAAGAATGGAGCGATCTGTACTTTTATCATAGGTACAGTTCTACTCTGATAGAATCTAAAAATAAAAAAAATCACATTATATGATTTTTAAATTATTAAATTGCATTTTATTGCCTAAGTATTTGGTCACCTACCGACCAGCAGGAATTCTGGCTCTCCCAGACCTGTGTTTTTTAACCCTTTAGTGACAGAGCCGATTTGGTACTTAATGATCAAGCCAATTTTTACACTTCTGACCACTGTCACTTTATGAGGTTACAGCTTTGGAGCGCTTTACCGTATCCCACTTATTCTGATATTGTGTTTTTGTGACACATTGTACTTCATGTCAGGGGTAAAATTTGTTTGATATACTGTAACTTTGCAATTTTCAAACTTTTAACTTTTGTACACCTAAATCAGAGAGGTATATCACACAAAATAGTTACTATATAACATTTCCCACATTTCTACTTTACATCAGCACAATTTTTGAAGCAATTTGTTTGTTAGGACATTATAAGGGTTAAAATTGACCAGCGATTTCTTATTTTTCCAGCAAAACATACAAAAACTTTTTTTTAGGGACCACCTCACATTTGAAATGAGTTTGGGGATCAAAATAACAGAAAATACCCAAAAGTGACACCAATCTAAAAACTGCACCCCTCAAGATGCGCAAAACCACATTCAAGAAGTTTATTAACCCTTCAGGTGCTTCGCAAGAACTAAAGCAACGTGGAAGGAAAAAATGAACATTTTACTTTTATCACAAAAAATTACTTTGGATCCAATTTTTTTTATTTTTACAAGAGTAACAGGAGAAAATGGACCACAAAATTTGTTGTGCAATTTCTCCTGAGTACACCAATACCCAATATGTGGGGAAAAGCCACTGTTTGGGTGCATGGCAGGGCTCAGAAGGGAGGGAGCACCGTTTGACTTTTTGAACACAAAATTGGCTGGAATCAATGGTGGTGCCATGTCGCGTTTGGAGACCCCCTGATGTACCTAAACAGTGGAAACCCCACAAATCTAATCCCAACCCTAAACCCAACACACCCCTATCTGTAATCCTAACCCTAACTCAAACACAACCCTAACCCTAATCACAACCCTAACCATCCCCCCAACCCTAGCCCCAACCCTAATCCTAGCCCCAACCTTAACTTTAGCCCCAACCCTAACCCTAACTTTAGCCTCAACCCTAACCCTAACTTTAGCCCCATCCATAAGCCTAACTTTAGCCCCATCCCTAACCCTAACTTTAGCCCCATCCATAAGCCTAACTTTAGCCCCAAACCTAACCCTAACTTTAGCCCCATCCATAACCCTAACTTTAGCCCCATCCCTAACCCTAATCACAACCCTAACCCTAATCCCAACCCTAACCGTCCCCCCAACTCTAGCCCCAACCCTAATCCTAGCCCCAACCTTAACTTTAGCCCCAACCCTAACCCTAACTTTAGCCTCAACCCTAACCCTAACTTTAGCCCCATCCATAAGCCTAACTTTAGCCCCATCCCTAACCCTAACTTTAGTCCCAATCCTAAGCCTAACTTCAGCACCAACCCTAACTTTAGCCCAACTCACTAGCCCAACTCTAACTCAAATGGGAAAATGGGGGGATGCAGGAGGGTCCAGGGACACCGGGAAGTTCCGGGTGGGGGAATCAAGGACCCTATTTTTCTCTCTTCTGATGTGCGATTACATCAGATGAGAGAGAAATTAAATGGAAAATCTGACTTTTTTTCTGCAGTCGCCATTATACCGTTAATAACGGCAATCACAACACCAGAGTCGGTAAAAACCGACCCAAATCATGTTCTCTGGGTTCTTGGCTACCCCAGGTAGCTGAAACCATGGATATATTCTGACTTTGGGGGGTGCTATACCCTTATTCCTCAGCAACGGCGCTGTGGTTTAAGTACCCTTAACTGCCGCAGTTAAAAGGCGTGTCAGCGATCACTAAGGGGTTAAGAAGCCCTCCTACTCTGCACTCATTACCTGTATTAATTGCTCTTGTTTGAATTTAACTGTATAAAAGACACCTGTCTACACAATCAATCACATTCCAACCTCTCCTCCATGGCCAAGACCAAAGAGCTGTCTAGGGACACCAGGGACAAAATTGTAGACCTGCACAAGGCTGGGATGGGCTACAGGACAATAGGAAGCCATAATGATCATGCCACATGTATGCAACATACAAATCAAGAAGTGCTTATATTCAGCGCAAAATAAAATGGAGCACTTTATTTTTGAATATTTAAAGCAATACATAAAAGAGAAAACATTAATGACATAAAAAGGTGACTCAAACCAACAAACACACGGAGGGCAGTTGCAGCAAATTACTAGTAGTTGTAAAACAAATGACTATATATAAATCCTAATTGTTCCCGTGTTTAGCCATCGTGCATAAAGAGAGATGTTATATATAATCGGGTAAACATGCCGTACTATAATATCCCGCTATCTGCATGGAAGCCAACTGTCGCCAATGGAATCAGGGGAGGGTGAACAATCGCACCCCTCACGGGAGTAAATAATTTGGCCAGAGTGCCTGGACAGCAGTGTGTCCCCAATCACCAATCCTTGAGGCCTGGGAATGATAAACTCTGCAGACACAGTGTTTGCCGGTGTGATATGAGATATAACTAATGTATAAGGTATGCCGCCTGTGCCGGGAGACACTGCTGTGGGAAAGTTCCCATCAGAGGATAACTACTCATAGAGGTGACATCACAAAATGACAGCAAGGCAATGTAGAAGTAATCGGGAGTGCACTGGTATATATATATATAAAGACTGGTAAAGCTAGGAGATGTACATATTACCTGTATGGGTCAAAGCTGACACATGGGTAATGGCTGCATGCTGCCTCCCATAACCCCGATGCACGTTTCACTAGTGCTTCTTCCTGGGGGCATGCCTGAGTGGGAAGCAATATCGCTATAAAAGCAACCTCCAGCCAATGGAGACAGTTGAGGTGGTCTATCGGGGACCCGCCCACTGACATACAACACATGTCCATTTCATTGTGTGCACATTCTAAACTGTCAGTGTCGCTGACAAACCGCCCACATGATTGCACCACTGGAATATAGGAGTGAACACAGGGTAACCACACATTCTACCTATAAGGGTAACCCGCTGTCAATGTGCCGTATGTGGTGATCACATGATCCCACGAGGAGGGACGTTATCCGATTAAGGATAATTCGAATGTTTTGCGCTAGTTTGCGCTTCTACTGGTCAATGTTACTATGTGAAAACACCTCACTCCCTTTACACCAGCATGAGGGAAGTGAAAGACTAGGTGAATACAACAACACTGATGAAACATCACACGTGTGCACAAAGTAAAACATGTCACACAAAACAGACAGCTCTGACTTGTCATGTAAGCCTAGAGGGCCCTGGGCTTCAGTGTCTAAAATCCATTTGGCTTCTCTTGGCAGAAGCAATTTATTGCTATTGCCTCCTCTTAGTGGATTTTCTACATGCTCAATATTTGCAAATTTTAACCCATTAGGATCTGCATTGTGGCAATCATGTATGTGTTTGATGAATCTCACTGACCCTTTCGTTGTAGTGATAGAATGGAAATGTTCCCTGAAGCGTGTGCATAGTGGCCTAATTCCGATATAGTAGAAGTGACAAGGGCATAAAATTGCATATACCATGTAATTCGTACGACACGTGATGAAATCTTTTATTATATAATTTTACCTCATTTTAAAACCTTCCCTGTAATCTGCAGCCGACTGTATGAACAATGTCCACAACAAAAATTCCCTATTGGTTTACTATCTCGATTGGATTCAGGTCTGGACTTTGACTTGGCCATTCTAACACCTGGATACATTTATTTGTGAACCATTCCATTGTAAAATTTGCTTTATGTTTGGGGTCATTGTTTTGTTGTAAGACAAATCTTTGTCCCTGTCTCAGGTGTTTTGCAGACTGCAACAGGTTTTCTTCAAGAATGGTCCTGTATTTGGCTCCATCCATCTTCCCATCGATTTTAACCATCTTCCCTGTCCCTGCTAAAGAAAACAGGCCCAAACCATGATGCTGCCACCACCATGTTTGACAGTGAGGATGGTGTATTCAGGGTAATGAGCTTTGTTGCCATTACACCAAACATATTGTTTGGCATTGTTGCCAAAAAGTTCGATTTTGGTTTCATCTGACCAGAGCACCTTCTTCCAAATGTTTGGTGTGTCTCCCAGGTGGATTGTTGCAAACTTTAAATGATACTTTTTATGGACATCTTTGAGAAATGGCTTTCTTCTTGCCACTCTTCTATAAAGACCAGCTTTGTGCAGTGTATGACTGACTGTTGTCCTATTAACAGACTGTCCCACCTCAGCTGTAGATCTCTGCAGTTCATCCAGAGTGATCATGGGCCTCTTGGCTGCATCTCTGATCAGTCTTCTCGTTTGAGATGAAAGTTTAGAGGGACGGCCGGGTCTTGGTAGATTTCAGTGGTATGATACTCCATCCATTTCAATATGATCGCTTGCACAGTGCTCCTTAGGATGTTTAAATTTTGGAAATCATTTTGTACCCAAATCCGGCTTTAAACTTCTCCACAATAGTATCACGGACCTACCTGTTGTGTTCCTTGGTCTTCATGATGCTCTCTGTGCTTCATACAGAACTCAGACTATCACAGAGCAGGGCCATTTATACGGAGACTTGATTACACACAGGTGGATTATATTTATCATCATTAGTCATTTAGGACAACATTGGATCATTCAGAGATCCACAATGAACTTCTGGAGTGAGTTTGTTGCACTGAAAGTAAAGGGGCCAAATAATAATAATATTGCACGCCCCACTTTTCAGTTTTTGAATTTCCACCAAAATTTAAAATAAGCAATAAATTTCATTCAACTTCACAATTGTGTCCCACTTGTTGATTTTTCTCCAAAAATTTACATTTGGTATCTTTATGTTTGAAGCATGATGTGTGGGAAAAGGTTGAAAAGTTCCAGGGAGCCAAATACTTTTGAAAGGCACTGTAGCTTCTCACATGCTCCTACATTATAATTGTCATGCTCCAGACCAGGGTTGGAGCACTGTTTTCCCTTTTTCGCGTTCTGACCATAAAGGGGTTACCTTTCCTAGCCTTAGTCTGAATTCAGAGTTGCTATTTATTGCTGCTTCCTGCAATGTCGGTTAGGGTGTGTGTTTCACAACCGCAGCATGTCAATTCTTTGTGTGGATTCCGCAGCGGTTTACCACATGCTCTATAACAGGTGACAAATCGCAAGGGAAATCCGCAGGCTAAACCGCAGAAAAGCTGCAGATAACCCACAGGTCTTTTGGCCTGCGGATTTACCTGCGGTTTTTCTCAAATCCGCCTGGAAAATTCTGCAGGGCAATCCGCAAAGTGTGCACACAGCCTTACAGTTCCTGCCTAGGGCTGCTGTAGCTCACTGTGATTGCTCTGATTGGTCCTGCTACGTTTGCTATCTGATCCTGTGTCTCTGTTTTCCCGTATTCCCGTTCTGACCCAGTGTTTCCCTTTAGTGTGCTGACTCCCTGGGTTTGACTTGGCTTGCATCATGACCTGCTTCTGTCTTTTGTCTTTGTCTTATCCGCTTCCGACCGTTGCTGATTCTCTGGCTTGTGCCTGACCGTGAGTTTGCTTATTCATTTGGTACTGCGCTACAGTCAAGGATTTGACCCGGCTTTTTGGACTACTCTGCTGCCACCTGTGGTAGCGTTGCTGCTGTACTGCAGGCCAGCTCTGTTTAGATGCAGTCCAGCTTCCACTCTACTGCCATCTCGTGGAGCCTGCAACGAGAACTTTCTGACTCTGTAAAATCTTTGCAGTGATTTTCTTTCCACTCTGCCTGTAAGTAGAGTAACACTGTTGATATCTCATTGTACTCTACTGAAGCTACAGTTAGGCTCCCAGATACCTTATTTGGGGAAAAGGAGAGGTTCTGTATGTTTTAGGAAAGTTGCAAGCTATTTTTTTCTCTTAGACCCCGATCCTCTGGAGATGAGAGTCAGCGGGTGGGGATAATCATTTCCTTACTTCGGGAGGGATCATTCATGGGCTTTCACTTTATCTGCTTCTGCCCCTGAACATGTGTCTATGGATAGGTTCTTTGAGGCCTTAGAACTTATTTTTTTGAGAAGCCTGACCGGGTCAGAGTGGCAGAGGACACAATCATGAGTCTCTTTCAGGGGAAGCTCTCGGCTGAATGATATTGCTTCAAGTTCCATCAATGGTCCACTGAGGTGTCCTAGGATGTCTCTGCGCTGAGATGACAGTTCAGGAGAGGACTGTCGGATCACCTGAAGGATACTCTGGCTCTCCGTCCACCACCCAGCTCATTGGAGGAGGCTATGACTCAGGCTATCCGTATGGATCGGAGGCTAAGGGAGAGAAGTGTTACACAGCGAGAGGTTCTGTTACTCCCTGCTAATCCTGCTGTTTTGCCACCAACCCTCTGGACCGTGGCACCGAGGGACCCCGGGCAAGCTGCCAGGTGGAACCGACCCCTATACAGGGACCGTTAGGAGCAGGCCCAGGGGTTCAAGTACCATGGTAGCCGGTACCGAGAGGGGCGGCTCAGGATGGACCGGAGTAAGACTGAGACTGGAGTAGGACGGCAGGAGCACTGAAGGCAGGACTGGAGTAGGACGACAGGAACACTGAAGGCAGGACTGGAGTAGGACGGCAGGAACACTGAAGGCAGGACTGGAGTAAGACGGCAGGAACACAAGGCAGGACTTCAGTAGGACGACAGGAACACTGAAGGCAGGACTGGAGTAGGACGACAGGGACACTGAAGGCAGGACTGGAGTAGGTAACCAGGAACACGGGTAGCAGGACTGAGAAGCTGCTGTGAGGAGCAGCCGAGACAGGAACTGCAGGAGCAGAGTGAGCATGATGGAGCGAGGCCAGAGTGTCAGGAAACACAACGATCAGGCGCCTCCCTCAGGGGGAAGCGGCCTGATATGGCCACATCTGGTCAGCCATTGGTCCAAAGGTGCTTCCGGGTCAGGGCACAGCCGAAGCATAAGAAGCAGGAAGGAGGCGCTGCCTATGGCGCATGCGCATAGCATGCAGGGAAGGCATCGGTCGAGGACCTGTCTCAGGTGACCGCCACGGCCGTCGGGTGGAGAGAGGCTGCGGCGTGGGAGCGGAGGGCGACTGCGGCGTGGGAGCGGAGGCGGGGTGAGTATGGCGGAGCGGTGTAACAGTACCCCCTCCCCTAAGCCGCCCAGCCTGGAGGTTAACAAGAAACCTCTTGAGGATACGGGGAGCATTAATATTCTCCCGAGGCTCCCAGGATCTCTCAGGACCAAAGCCCTTCCAATCAATGAGAAAGAAAGTCCTACCTCTAACCCTTTTCACAGCGAGGATGTCCTGCACTTCAAAAACGTCGTCGGCACCCACCGGCTGAGGACCAAGATCAAGTGAGGAATGGAAACGATTCAGCACCACAGGCTTCAGGAGAGAGACATGAAAGGTGTTCGGGATCCGGAGCGAAGCAGGCAACCTCAATTTGTAGGCGACTTCGTTAATACGTCCCAGAATTTCAAACGGACCGATGTAGCGTGGACCCAACTTGTAGGAGGGTAGTTTTAATCGGACAAATTTGGAGGAGAGCCAGACCTTGTCGCCAACACGATACGGAGGAGAATCCAACCTCTTTTTGTCTGCATAGTTCTTCATCTGATCAGCGGATCTCTTGAGTGATGTGTTGGTCTCAGCCCAAATCTTAGAAAATTCCGAGGACAAGGCATTGGCCGCGGGTACCTCAGAGGCAGGGGTTATCGGAAGAGGAACACCAGGATGTCTGCCAAAAACAATGAAAAACGGAGACTTGGCCGAAGACTCACCAGCATGGTTGTTATAAGCGAACTCTGCCCAGGGGAGTAAGTTGACCCAATCGTTCTGGTGGGCGTTAGAGAAGTGACGTAAGTATCCCGTAAGTATCTGGTTGGTACGCTCTACTTGTCCGTTGGACTGTGGATGGTAGGCCGAGGAGAAGTCGAGGGAAACGTTCATGAGCTTACAAAGTGAACGCCAGAACTTGGAGGTAAACTGAACCACTCGGTCAGACACAATGCGTCGAGGTAGTCCATGAAGCCTGAAGACTTGATGAATGAAGATTTCGGCCAGCTCTGGCGCTGAGGGAAGACCGGGCAGAGGGATGAAGTGAGCCATCTTGGAAAAGCGATCCACCACCACCAGAATGACTGAGCAGCCTGCAGAGCAGGGTAGGTCGGTGATGAAATCCATGGCGATGTTCTCCCAAGGAACCGTAGGGACAGGCAACGGAAGCAACAAGCCGGACGGAGATCTCCGTGGCACCTTGTTTTTTGCACAGGATGGACAAGAAGCCACAAAGTCGAGTACATCTTGGCGAAGTGAGGGCCACCAGTAGTGACGTTTGATAAGGTCAAGGGTCTTCTTAGTTCCGGCATGGCCGGCCAGTTTGGAGGAGTGCCCCCATAGAAGAACCTTTTGCTTGAGATTCTCTGGCACAAACGTCTTGCCAGGTGGAGGAGTAAGCCAGTTCACTGGAGCCACGGTGATGATCCTAGTGGGATCAATGATATGTGATGGTTCCTCCGTGGATTCGTGTGGTTGGAAGACCTGGGACAGGGCGTCGGCTTTGGAATTCTTGTTGCCAGGACGGAATCGGAGCTCGAAATCAAATCGGGCAAAAAATAAAGACCATCTGGCCTGGCGAGGGTTTAGTCTCTGGGCAGACTGGAGATAGGCCAGATTCTTGTGGTCCGAGAAGATGACAAAAGGATGGACAGCTCCTTCCAGGAGGTGGCGCCATTCCTCCAAGGCCAACTTGATGGCCAAAAGTTCCCGGTCACCGATCGAGTAGTTACACTCGGATGGAGAAAAGGCCTTCGAGAAGAAGCCACAAGGGTGCAGGCGACCGGAGGCGGTTCTCTGAGACAGCACCGCCCCGGCACCAGTCGAGGAAGCGTCCACCTCGAGTACAAAAGGTCGATCGCTCTCAGGGCGATGCAGGACCGGAGCCTTGGAGAAAGCCCGTTTTAGGGTCAGAAAGGCCTCCTCTGCCTCAGGAGACCAATCCTTGGAAGTAGACCCTTTACGGGTGAGCACAGAAATGGGTCTTGTGATCGCGGAGAAGTGGGAGACAAATTGCCGGTAATAGTTGGCGAACCCGAGGAATCGTTGTATCACCTTCAATCCGACAGGGCGAGGCCATTTGAGGATGGCAGACAACTTCTCGGGATCCATCCTTAGACCAGCGTCAGAGATAATGTATCCCAGGAATGGCAGAGAGGTCTGTTCGAAGAGACATTTCTCGATCTTCGCATACAGACGGTTCTCCCGAAGGCGCTGAAGCACCAGGCGGACACTCTTTCTGTGGGACAAGAGGTCCGGTGAGAAGACGAGGATGTCGTCTAAGTACACGACCACACAGGAGTACAAGAGATCCCGGAAGATCTCATTGACGAACTCTTGAAAGACTGCAGGAGCATTGCAAAGCCTGAAGGGCATGACCAGGTACTCGTAATGACCATCTCGAGTGTTGAAAGCGGTCTTCCACTCGTCACCTGCACGGATACGGACCAGATTGTAGGCTCCTCTGAGGTCCAGCTTGGTAAAGACCCAAGCCCCTCTGAGACGGTCAAACAGTTCCGGAATGAGTGGAAGAGGGTACCTGTTCTTGATGGTAATCTCATTCAAGCCCCTATAGTCAATGCATGGCCGTAGAGTTCCGTCCTTCTTTTTGACGAAGAAGAACCCGGCTCCCGCGGGCGAAGAGGATTTCCGTATAAAGCCTTTGGCGAGGTTCTCTCGGACGTACTCGGACATGGCGGTGGTCTCTGCGGGAGACAGAGGGTAGATTCTGTCCCTTGGGGGGTTGAACTGGAAACAAGTTCAATTGGGCAGTTAAACGGCCGGTGTGGAGGGAGGACCTCCGCTTCCTTCTTATCAAAAACATCGGCGTAGGAGCTGTAAGCTGGAGGAAGACCCGGGAGGTCTGGAGGTGACCGTGGAGCGGCCGCCAGGCAGACAGGAGTCAGACAGTGAGCTTGGCACGGGTGCCCCCAGCGGAGTATCTCCCCAGAAGACCAGTCGAGAACAGGCTGATGAGTCCTTAACCATGGAAGACCGAGTAGAATGGCGTGAGAGAGCTTAGGTAAAACATAAAAGGCTATCTTCTCTCGATGTAAGGCTCCGATTTGCAACTCCACCTCTTCAGTGACCAAGGTGACGGTCACCTGTAGCGGTTTGCCATCCACGGTGGCAATCTGAATTGGGTTAGATAGAGTGACTACAGGAATTTGGTATTTGTCTACCTCTTCCGGCCGAATGAAGTTACCCGCTGAGCCCGAATCCACGTAGGCCACCTCGGAACCACGCCTCCCTCCTGAAACCAAAAGCACAGAAATCGTAAGGGGTTGAGAGGAATCATCCTCACCTAGGAAGGCCTCTCTTACCTGACCTAGGTGGAGTCGTTTCCCTGTCTCTTAGGACAGGTGCGGATATAGTGTGACGAATGACCGTAATAGAGGCACAGACCTTGTGCCCGTCTCTCTCTCTGATGTAACTCGGCCAACCTGAGATGATCTATCTGCATGCGCTCACCCGAAGAGAGGGAAGAAGATCCGACTGAACAGGAGATGGCAAACTGAGTGAAAGGAGAAACTGACCTGGAGGAGCGCCTGTCTCTCGCTGACTCCCGAGTGCGCTCCAGGAAGCGCAGGTCAATGCGGGTAGCCAGCGAGATAAGGTCCTCTAAGGTGGACAGGGTATCACGACCTGCGAGTTCATCCTTTATTTTACTAGAAAGACCGCGCCAGAATGCCCCCACCAAAGCTGCGTTATTCCAGCCGAGCTCGGAGGAAATAGTGCGAAAGCGAATAGCGTACTGTCCAACCGTGAGAGAGCCCTGGTGTAAGTTAAAGAGTGACTCAGTGAGAGAGGCTAACCGACCTGGCTCATCGAAAACCTTACGAAACGTATCCAGGAAAACCGGGAGACTCGAAACGACCGGGTTGTCACGTTCCCAGAGCGGGTTTACCCAAGACAGGGCCTCTCCCTCCAGATGGGACATGATGAAGGCCACTTTGGCCCGGTCCGAGGGATATTGCTGAGCAGCCATTCAAAGTGGAGACTACACTGATTTAAGAACCCCCTACAGAGCTTGGGATCCCCGGTGAAACGAGGCGGCTTGGCGAGGCGGGGCGTCGGAGGAGCAGTAGACGCAGGGGGAGGAGTCGGCACTGCAGTGGCAGCCTGGAGGGCCGACAAGCGACTATCAAATGAGGCCATGTAGGACAAAATGTGGGTTTGAGTATCTTGCTGCTGACCCAGCTCCTGTTGGAGACTGGCCAGCTGAGTGGCATTTCCAGGATCGGCCACCTGTAAGGCCGACAAACGGGTGTCCATCGACTTCATGACTGACATAATGCGCCCCTGATTTTCCCTTAGGAATAGCAACTCTTTCTGGGTAGCAGCCGTAGTACCGGCGGAGTCCATGTCCTGATCGTACTGTTAGCGCGGGTGGTCTGGAGCGGGAACTCCGAGAGTGGACCCTCTGGACCGTGGCACCGAGGGACCCCGGGCGAGCTGCCAGGTGGAACCGACCCCTATACAGGGACCGTTAGGAGCAGGCCCAGGGGTTCGAGTACCACGGTAGCCGGTACCGAGAGGGGCGGCTCAGGATGGACCGGAGTAAGACTGAGACTGGAGTAGGACGGCAGGAGCACTTAAGGCAGGACTGGAGAAGGACGACAGGAACACTGAAGGCAGGACTGGAGTAGGACGGCAGGAACACTGAAGGCAGGACTGGAGTAGGACGGCAGGAACACAAGGCAGGACTGGAGTAGGACGACAGGAACACTGAAGGCAGGACTGGAGTAGGACGACAGGAACACTGAAGGCAGGACTGGAGTAGGTAACCAGGAACACGGGTAGCAGGACTGAGAAGCTGCTGTGAGGAGCAGCCGAGACAGGAACTGCAGGAGCAGAGTGAGCACGATGGAGCGAGGCCAGAGTGTCAGGAAACACAACGATCAGGCGCCTCCCTCAGGGGGAAGCGGCCTGATATGGCCCCATCTGGTCAGCCATTGGTCCAAAGGTGCTTCCGGGTCAGGGCACAGCCGGAGCATAAGAAGCAGGAAGGAGGCGCGGCCGTGGCCTATGGCACATGCGCATAGCATGCAGGGAAGACATTGGTCACGGACCTGTCTCAGGTGACCGCCGCGGCCGTCGGGTGGAGAGAGGCTGCGGCGTGGGAGCGGAGGGCGACTGCGGCGTGGGAGTGGAGGCCGGGTGAGTATGGCGGAGCGGTGTAACAGACATCTTGTTTTGCTAGCACCATTTGCACAGTGTCACCAAGCCCCGTGACACTCACCGCGCGACATTGAAGAGGAACATGAGGGGTTATCGTCTGTTGATGATGGCAAATATTTGAAACCCCACGGCCAGAAGAAAGCCACTTTCATCCACGTGATATACCGGGTGAAGAGATGGAGGCTGATGGTGATGACACACAGTTGCCATCTGGCCAGTCGCCAATATCAACACGGAAACAGGATGACATGGATGACGAGGTGGTCGAAGATGAGACCACCGATCCGACCTGGACCGTTGGCATGCATAGCCAGCACAGCAGCACAGAGGATGAAGGTGGATACGTAGCACCAACAAAGGCACCAAGGGCTACTGGTTTGATCAGAGTGCGAAGTGTGTCATCTGTTGCCAAGAGCAATCCCTCTCTGCCCCAAGTCAAGGCAAGGGTGCGTTCAGCCTCTGTCTGGAAATTTTTTTCCGATAGTCCTTCTGAACCAAATGTTGTCATCTGTTGGCATCTGCCATAGGAAGCTGAGCAGAGGCCAGGGCAAAGGCAACCAAAGCACCACCAGTATGTGGAAACACATGGCAGCCAAGTCGGTGGGCTGAACAATAGGGTACCAAATCAGTGTCTGCGACTGCGGGTCAAACCACTGCCATGTCACCTGTGATATGTCCTTTCCAATCTGCTGGGCAGGAAGCAGGTGATCATCATACCTCTTGCTCACAAGCTGAGGTCGCACAGACACAGGCCATAATAAGCTCATCCACTTGTTTGTCCCAGGAAAGTGTCCAATTGTCCGTGCCCCAGATGTATGAAAGAAGGCGTAAATACCAAGCCACGCACCCACCAGCACAAATACTGAACGCTCACATTGCCAAGTTGCTAGCCATGGAGATGTTGCCGTTTAGGCTTGTGGGGACACAGTCTTTCCATGATCTTTTGGCTGTGGCTGCCCCACGATACTCGGTTTCCAGCCGGCACTATTTTCCCGATGTGCCGTCCCCGCATTACAACAGCACGTCTTAAACAATCTAAAGCGTGCTCTCACCAACGCCTTAACCGGGAAGATCCATCTTACAACAGACAAGTGGACAAGTACTTGTGGCCAGGGACGATAAATCTCTGTCACGGCACACTGGCTCAACCTGGTGGAGGGTGGGACAAAGTCTCAAACTGGACCATCAGCACATATCCTACCCACACCACAAATAGTGGACCCAACCTCAATTAGGGTTTCCGCCTCATTATATACATTCAGCCTCCCCTTTTTCTCCTCCTCCACCTCGTCATCCTATGCTGAATTACCCTCCACATCACTCCTAAGTTGGGAGCTGTGCAGCAGCGCATCGGCAAAGGGGCAAAATGCTCTGCTGAAGCAGATCTGCTCAGGTGAAACACCACACACTGCAGCAGAGCTGTGGCATGGAATAAAACAACAGACCGATCAGTGGCCCTCCCCACTGCAACTCTAACCTGGTCTGGTTGTCTGCGACAATCGGCGTAACCTGGTGGCGGCTTTAACCCCTTACCTACAGTGGACGTAATATTCCGTCCATGTGACCCTGGACCTAATTACCATGGACGGAATATTACGTCCCAGCGATCAGCGGCGCCCACGTGGTGAGCGTCGCTGATCGCAGCCGGGTGTCAGCTGATTATCACAGCTGACACCCGGCACAATGTGTCAGGGACGGTCATGGACCGCCCCCGACACGTTAACCCCTTGTACACCGCGATCAAACGCGATCGCGGTGTACCGGGGGTTAAAGGGAAGCATCGGCAGGGAGGGGGCTCCCTCCTTGCTTCCCTGAGCCCCCCATAGCAGCGCAATGTGCAGCGCTGCTGTGGGGGGCTCTTTCCCTGCAAAGCGCAGGCATGAGGAAGTCTGCAGAACTGCCTGTGACAGATTGCTGATCTGTCACAGTGATCTGTGATGTGACAGATCAGCGATCTGTCACAGGACAGTGATGTCCCACCTGGGACAAGGTAATAAAGTAAAAAAAAAAAAAAAAAAGTGTTAAAAATAATTTTAAAAAAATCGCTAAATAAATTAGTAAAAAAAAAAAAATATTCCCCAATAAATCCATTTTCTCAAAATAAAAAAACAAAAAACAATAAAAGTACACATATTTGGTATTGCCGCGTCCGTAGCAACCCGCCCTATAAAACTGTCCCATTAGTTAACCCCTTTAGCGAACCCCTTAAAAAATAAAAATAAAAAACGAAGCAAAAAATAATGATTTATTATCGTACCACCGAACAAAAAGTGCAATAACGCGCGATCAAAAAGACGCATATAAATATCCATGGTACCGCTGAAAACGTCATCTTGTCCCGCAAAAAATGAGCCGCTATACAGCGTCATCCGCAAAAAATAAAAAAAGTTATAGCTTGCAGAATAAAGCGATACAAAAATAATTATTTTTTATATAAAATTGTTTTCATTGCAAAAAACCGACAAAACATAAAAAAAGACCTAAATGAGGTATCACTGTAACCGTACTGACCCGAAGAATAAAACCGCCTTATCAATTTTACCGCACGCAGAACGGTGTAAACGCACCCCCCAAAAGAAATTCATGAAACGCTGGTTTTTGTTCATTCTGAGTCCCAAAAATCGGAATAAAAAGCGATCAAAAAATGTCACGTGCCCGAAAATGGTACCAATAAAAACGTCAACTCGTCCCGCAAAAAATAAGACCTCACATGACTCAGTGGGTCAAAACGGAAAAATTATAGCTTCCAATATGTGGTGATGCAAAAACTATTTTTACAATAAAAAGCGTCTTTTAGCGTCTGACAGCCGGCAAACATAAAAACCACCATAAATAGTAAATCAAACCCCCCCGTTATCACCCCCTTAGTTAGGGAAAAATAATAAATCTAAAAGAAAATGTATTTATTTCCATTTTCCCATTAGGGTTAGGGCTAGGGTTAGGGTTAGAGCTAGGGTTAGGGCTAGGGTTAGGGTTAGGGCTAGGGTTAGGGCTAGGGTTAGGGCTAGGGCTCAGATTAGGGTTAGGGGTGTGTTGAGGTTAGGGTTGGAGTTATAATTGGGGGTTTCCACTGTTTGGGCACATCAGGTGCTCTCCAAAGGCAACATGGCGTCTGATCTCAATTCCAGCCAATTCTGCGTTGAAAAAGTCAAATGGTGGTCCTTCCCTTCCAAGCTCTGCCATGCGCCCAAACAGTGTTGTACCCCCACATATGGGGTATCAGCCTACTCAGGACAAATTGCAAAACAACTTTTGGGGTCCAATTTCTCCTGTTACCCTTAGGAAAATAAAAAATTGGGGGCAAAAATATTATTTTTGCGGGAAAAAAAAAAAGATTTTTTTATTTTCACGCCCAGGCGTTATAAACTTCTGTGAAGCACTTGGGGGTTCAAAGTGCTCACTACACATCTAGATAAGTTCCGTGGGGGGTCTAGTTTCCAAAATGGGGTCACTTGTGGGGAGTTTCAATAGTTAAGGTACATCAGGGGCTCTCCAAACGCACATGACACCCGCAGACCATTCCATCAAAGTCTGCATTCCAAAACGTCACTACTTCCCTTCCGAGCCCCGACATGTGCCCATACAGTAGTTTTCTCCCACATATGAGGTATCAGCCTACTCAGGACAAATTGGACAACAACTTTTGGGGTCCAATTTCTCCTGTTACCCTTGGGAAAATAAAAAATGGGGACTAAAAGGTGATGTTTGTTGAAAAAATACGATATTTTTATTTTCATGCCCGGTCGTTATAAACTTCTGTGAAGCACCGGGGGGTTCAAAGTGCTCACCACACATCTAGATAAGTTCATTAGGGGGTCTAGTTTCCAAAATGGGGTCACTTGTGGGGAGTTTCAATAGTTTAGGTACATCAGGGGCTCTCCAAAAGCAACATGACACCCGCAGACCATGCCATCAAAGTCTGCATTCCAAAACGTCACTACTTCCCTTCCGAGCACCGACGTGTGCCCATACAGTAGTTTTCTCCCACATGTGAGGTATCAGCGTACTCAGGACAAATTGGACAACAACTTTTGGCATCCAATTTCTCCTGTTACCCTTGGGAAAATAAAAAAATTGGAGACTAATTGATCATGTTTGTGGAAAAAATACGATTTTTTTATTTTCATGCCCGGTCGTTATAAACTTCTGTGAAGCACAGGGGGGTTCAAAGTGCTCACCACACATCTAGATAAGTTCCTTGGGGGGTCTAGTTTCCAAAATGGTGTCATTTGTGGGGGGTTTCTACTGTTTTGGTACATCAGGGGCTTCCCAAACGCGACATGGTGTCCGATCTCAATTCCAGCCAAAAATGTCAAATGGTGCTGCTTCCCTTCCGAGCTCTGATATGCGCCCAAATAGTGGTTTACCCCCAAATGTGGGGTATCAGCACACTCAGGATAAATTGCACAATATCTTTTAGGGTCCTGTTACTCTTGGAAAAATAAGAATTGTGGGTGAAAAGATCATTTTTGTGGAAAAAATATGATTTTTTAATTGTATGGCTGTATGTTATAAACTTCTGTGAAGCCCTTGGGGGTTCAAAGTGCTCACCACACATCTAGATAAGTTTCTTGGGGGGGTCTAGATTCCAAAATGGGGTCATTTGTGGGGGGTTTCCACTGTTTTGGTACATCAGGGGTTTTCCAATCGCGACATGGTGTCCGATCTCAATTCTAGCCAAAAACGTCAAATGGCGCTGCTTCCCTTCCGAGCTCTGCTATGCGCCCAAATAGTCATTTACACCCACATATGGGGTATCAGCGTACTCAGGACAAATTGCACAATAACTTTTAGGGTCCTGTTACCCTTGGAAAAATAAAAATTGGGGGTGAAAAGATCATTTTTGTGGAAAAAATATGATTTTTTAATTGTACCGCTGTACGTTATAAACTTCTGTGAAGCCCTTGTGGGTTCAAAGTTCTCACCACATATCTAGATAAGTTCCTTGGGGGGTCTAGTTTCCAAAATGGGGTCACTTGGGGGGGTTTCCACTGTTTAGGTACATCAGGGGCTCTCCAAACGTGACATGGCGTCCGATCTGAATTCCAGCCAATTTTGCATTGAAAAAGTCAAACGGCGCTCCTTCCCTACTGAGGTCTGCCATGCGCCGAAACAGTGGTTCCCCCCCACATATCAGGTATCAGCGTACTCAGGACAAATTGCACAATAACTTTTGCAGTCCAATTTCTCCTGCTACCCTTGGTAAAGTAAAAAAAATTGATCCTGAAGTATTTTTTTGTGAAAAAAAGTTAAATGTTCATTTTTTTTTTTAAATATTCAAAAAATTCCTGTGACGCACCTAAAGGGTTAATAAGCTTCTTGAATGTGGTTTTAAGCACCTTAAGGGGTGCAGTTTTTAGAATGGTGTCACTTTTGGGTATTTTCTATCATATAGACCCCTCAAAGTGGCTTCAAATGTGATGTGGTCCCTAAAAATAAAATGGTGCTGCAAAAATGAGAAATCGCTGGTCAATTTTTAACCTTATAACTTCCTAACAAAAAAAAATGTTGGTTCCAAAATTGTGCTGATGTAAAGTAAACATGTGGGAAATGTTATTTATTAAGTTTTTGTGTGCCGTATCGCTGTGAATTAAGGGCATAAAAATTCAAAGTTGCAAAATTGCAAAATTTTCAAAATTTTCGCCAAATTTCCGTTTTTTTCACAAATAAACGCAAGTTATTTGAATGCAATTTTACCACTAACATGAAGTACAATATGTCATGAGAAAACATTGTCAGAATCACTGGGATCCATGGAAGCGTTTCAGAGTTATGACCTCGTAAAGGGACAGTGGTCAGAATTGTAAAAATTGGCCCGGGAGTTAACGTGCAAACCACCCTTGGTAGTGAAGGGGTTAAAGCTCGGGAAGCTGGTACACGTGCCATGCATGGCTCACGTGCTGAACCTAGTGGTGCAGAAACTTCTAAAAGCATACCTTGACTTGCCGTACCTACTTGAGGTGCGCTGTATTTGCGCCCATTTCCGCCACTTCTCAGCCGCTGTTGCCAGTCTTGCAGCGGTTCAAAAGCAATTTAATTTGTCTAACCACAGACTCATTTGCGACCTGCCAACAAGGTGGAACTCAACATATAATATGTTGGCAAGGGTAAATGAGAAGCAGAAGGCACTTTCTGAATACTAGCTTAAACATGCCCGTCACACTGAGACTCAGCCAAGACACATAACAACTGTCAAGTGGGTGTGGATTGCTGATATTCGTGAAGTGCTTGATAACTTTGAGTACTGCACCAAGCTTGTGAGCGGTGATCAGGCTATTATCAGCGTAACCATCCCTATGCTATGTCTGCTGAAGAAAATCGCTGCAGAATCAAAAAATGGAATCTTTACATGCCCAGCAGCTGGGTATGTTGCAAGATTTCACAATGGGTGATTCTACCCAGCCCAGCCAATATCATCAGGTAACATTGGGGGATGAAGAGGATGATGAAAATGAGGAGAAAGAGGACTTCTTTTTCAGTGGTACCGAGAGGACGCCTCATGCTACAGAGGGGAATCCCAACCCCAGCTTCATGTCTGTCCAGCATGGGTGGGCTGGAGAGGAGGAGGTGGAGGAGGAGAGTCAGTGTGAGGAGGGGATGGGTATTATTCCTCCTTCAGGGGTCACAGAACATTTGCCTCTTTGCAGCTTGGCACACATGGCACACTTCATATCTGACAGTCTGTGCCAAGACCCTCGTGTAATCCACATTTTCAATAGCAACCTATACTGGTTGGCCACCTTTCTAGACCCACGGTACAAGGACAAATTTCCTTTGCTACTGTTGCAGTCACGAAGGGGTTTCACAATGGAATCCTTCAAGAAGGCCCTTGTCGACCATTTGATGGCAACACCACCCTCAGACACCACTGCTAGCGGAGATACCAGCTCTGTGCAACAGCATGCATTAATGGGGAGAGATACGCCAAGCAGATCCAAAAGAGGTGGTGGTAAAATGTCCACAAACTGGGCCATCTTCAATAAACCGGCTCATCACCAAGGACTAGCTGGAACAGTAGCAATGTCAAGGAGGGAGAAGTTGAACAAGATGGTCAATGACTATCTAAGTGACTATACCTGCATACTTCTTGATGCTTCTGTACCGTTTAATTACTGGGTATCCAAGAAAGCATAGTTGGCCCGACCTCTCCTTCTATGCCTTGGAGGTGCTGGCCTGCCCTGCTGCTAGTGTGATGTCAGAGCGTGTTTTCAGTGCCGCTGGGGCAATCATCACAGATACACGCACGCGGTTGACTACAGAGAATGCAGACAGGCTGACTCTGATAAAATTTAACAAGGACTGGATTTCACAACAGTATTTAAGCCCTCCAGATGACATTATCCCAACCTAAAGTCACCCAAAACTTTATTATTTTTTAAATTGGTGATCACGTCCATCCCTTCCCATACAAGCCCCTTTTCTTCTTCTTACACATGTTTTCAAATCCTGCTTCTGCCACATGTACCTCATGGTCAATAAGCTAAAAACAATGTTACGTTAAATAATATTTCCCATCGGAGGCACTTGTGATGAGTGTGAGACCCTTCTTCCTTCATCAACTATGGTATCATGCCCCTTGATCTAATTTTTGGAGACACTATGGCTATGCCTGGACACTGGGCACTGCAACCTCTGTGCTAGTAGTCCTAGCTTCATCATAATTGTTTGGCTCTTCAGACCTGTCTTGCTGACTTCATCATGATACAGCCCCTAGGGCTAATTTTTGGAGACACTATGGCTATGCCTGGACACTGGGCACTGCAACCTCTATGCTAGTAGTCCTAGCTACGTCATAATTGTTTGGCTCTTCAGACCTGTCTTGCTTCCTTCATCAACCATGATACAGCCCCTAGGGCTAATGTTTTGAAGACACTATGTCTATGCCTACACATTGGGCAGTGGCACAACAAGGACAGTAGTCCAAGCTTTATAATTGTGAATCCCTTGTGATGAAGATGATGATGGATGGCTTCTTCCTGCGTTAACCATAGCACAGCCCTTAGGGCAGATTGCTCTCCTTACACCACTTACACACTTAGCTGTCAGAAGATCGCCTCCATTATCACTCGCTCTTACAGCACTTCTGATATATCACTGGCACTGCGTAAGGCCGGGGTCACGCTGGCGAGGAATACGGCCGAGTGAGAGGCGCTAAAAGCACGCATTAGACACGGACCAATGATTCTCTATGGGGTCCCTCGCACCAGCCGTATATTTCTCATCCGTATTCTACGCTCCGTGCCAATCGCAGCATGCTGCGATTGTCAGCGTACTACGGCCATAGTACACCAATGCAAGTCTATGGGTGCGCAAAAAATACGGATTACACACGGACCACACATGTGACTTGCGAGAAATACGCACCCGGTGTCTTTTAGCAAAGCCGGCAATTCAGTGCGCTTTACAGTAAACTCACATTGACAGGTTTAATAAAGAAACGAAAGAATAGATATAGACACATAGAATACATTATATATATATCTATATATGCACTCTATGTGTCTATATCTATTCTTTGGTTTGTGTTGTAAACCCTGTCATAGGGCTCCATTATATGTCCATTTTGCAAGCCTGCGAGAAAATCTCACCATACGGCTCTCACGCAGGAAAACGATGAAGAAATACATCAGGATAAGACTTTGCCAACAAACAGCAACCTTGTACGCCCTCAGAGTCCTCCTGGATGGAGAAAGAAAAATGTTGTGAAGAAGAAACGGAGAGTGGTGGTCATGGGGGATTCCCTGCTGAGAGGAACAGAGGCCGCTATCTGCAGACCGGATATAACTACAAGAGAAATGTGCTGTCTTCCAGGTGCAAAAATTAAAGATGTGTCTGACAGGATATCAGGACTCTTCAGACCTACAGATGACTACCCATTCCTGCTACTACATGTGGGGACAAATGACACCGCAAGAAACGACCTGGAAATCATCTGCAGAGACTTTGAAGACTTAGGCAAGAAAGTGAAAGAACTGGGAGCGCAGGTGGTCTTCTCTTCCATCCTCCCAGTGAATGGCCATGGAACAAGGAGGTGGAATAAGATTCTGCAGGTGAACAACTGGCTACGTCGATGGTGCCGTCAGCAACGATTTGGATTTCTGGATCACGGAGCGAACTACTTATACGATGGACTACTTGCTAGAGATGGGGTGCACCTTACGAAGACTGGAAAGCATGTATTTGGAAGTCGCCTTGCTACACTTGTAAGGAGAGCTTTAAACTACAACAACATGGGAAGGGAAGCAAAAGACCAGAAAAAGCCATACACCTGACAAATGCTATTGAGAACTCTGCTAATAGAAGTGGAAAGGAAGAACAAAGACAAAAGAATCTAATTAATAAAAACATTGGAGAAATAGAAACCAATCACAAACTAAAATGTTTCTATACTAATGCACAAAGCATGGGCAACAAACAAGGAGAATTGGAACTACTAACACAGGAAAAGAAATATGATGTCATTGGAATCACTGAAACTTGGTGGGACGATACACATGATTGGAATACAAGACTAGAAGGATACAACTTATTTGCAAGAAACAGACTTGATAAACGAGGAGGGGGTGTTGCATTGTATGTTAGAAACGCATATATCTGCACAGAGATTGAAGCTTCAGAGACTGGGAGTTCTGTGGAAACTGTTTGGGTAAGAATACAAGGACAGAACAATGGAAAGGACACCATTGTAGGCATTTACTACAGGCCGCCTGTGCAAGCTGAAGATATGGATGAACTCTTTATGCATCAAATGGCCAAGTTCTCCAAAAAATATGACATAGTTGTCATGGGAGATTTCAACTATCCAGACATTTGTTGGGAATCTCTCTCAGGCAAAACTAACAGGTCAAGGAAATTCTTATCCTCTCTTGCTGACAACTTTATCTTCCAAAAGGTAGGGGAGAAAACAAGGGGAACTGCTACCTTGGATCTAATCCTTATAAACAGGGAGGAAATGGTTGAGGAGGTAAAAGTGGCTGGAACCCTAGGAGGTAGCGACCATGCTATTTTAGAATTTTGGATAACTAGAGGCGGAAGACCTGTGAAGACTCAGACGTCAAGGTTAGATTTCAGAAAGGCAGATTTTAAGGGATTCAGAAAGATAATTGGAGGGATCCAATGGCTGGATATCCTTAAAGACAAAAATGTCCAGGAAGGATGGGAAATCTTGAAAAATGAAATTCTCAAAGCACAGTTGTTAACAATTCCGAAAAGAGGGAAGAATAGGAAGCATTTAAGGAAATCAGGATGGGTGAACACAGAACTTAAGCACATGCTAAAAAGGAAGAAAAAAATGTTTATAAAATGGAAAGAGGGAGGCATATCTAAAGAAGAATATAATGCTGTCTGCAGAATCTGCAGGGCACAAATCAGATTAGCTAAAGCTGAAAATGAATTGAGGCTTGCAAGAGATGTCAAAAGCAATAATAAAGGATTTTGGGGATATGTCAAAAGTAAAAGAAAAGTCAAAGATGCTATAGGATTTTTACAGGATGAAAATGATGAAATGGTAAGACAGGATGTTGAGAAGGCTGAACTTTTAAATTCCTATTTTGCATCTGTTTTCTCTCAGAAAGGAAATGTAACACCAACTGTTATTCACTGTCCTATTAAGGGAATAGAAGAATCAAGGATATCTATAAACAGAAAGATAGTGAGGAAACACTTAGCTAACCTAAATGAATTCAAGTCTCCAGGTCCAGATGAATTACACCCCAGAGTACTGAAGGAGATAGCAGAAGAAATTTCTGAACCACTCTCCATAATCTTTGAAAATTCTTGGAGAACAGGAGAAGTGCCAGAAGACTGGAGAAGAGCAAATGTTGTTCCTATCTTCAAAAAGGGGAAGAAGGTGGACCCAGGCAACTATAGGCCGGTGAGTCTGACTTCTATACCAGGAAAGATCTTTGAACAAATCATTAAACAACATGTAAGTCAATACCTGGATAAGAATGAAGTGATCAAACAGAGTCAGCATGGGTTTGTAACTAATAAGTCATGTCAGACTAACTTAATTTCCTTCTATGACGGTATCACTGATTGGGTGGATCAAGGAAATGCTGTAGATATAGTATATCTTGACTTCAGCAAAGCATTTGACAAAGTCTCTCATACAATCCTTATTGAAAAAATGACTAAGTATGGAATGGACAAGGCAACTGTTAGGTGGATTCATAGCTGGCTTAGTGATCGGACCCAAAGAGTGGTCGTAAATGGCTGCACATCCAGTTGGAAGAATGTCTCAAGTGGGGTACCACAGGGCTCTGTCCTGGGCCCTGTATTGTTCAACATCTTTATCAACGATTTAGATGAAGGAATTGAGGGTAAACTGATTAAATTTGCTGATGACACAAAGCTAGGAGGGATAGCTAATACTAGAGAAGAGAGAGAGAGGATTCAAAAAGATTTAAATAAACTGGAGAAGTGGGCAGTAACTAACAGAATGGTTTTTAACAGGGAGAAATGCAAAGTACTACATCTGGGCAATAAAAATGAAAAAAGCATATATAGAATGGGAGGAATAGGGCTAAGTGACAGCACATGTGAAAAAGACTTGGGTATACTAATAGATCACAGACTGAATATGAGTCAACAGTGTGATGCAGCAGCAAAAAAGGCAAATGCAGCTCTAGGATGTATTAACAGAAGCATACAGTCTAGATCACGTGAAGTCATTATTTCCCTCTACTCCTCTTTGGTCAGACCTCATCTGGAATATTGTGTCCAGTTTTGGGCACCACATTTTAAAAAAGACATCAACAAACTGGAGCAAGTTCAGAAAAGAGCGACCAGAATGGTGACCGGTCTGCAAACCCTGTCTTATGAGGAAAGGTTGCAGGATTTGGGAATGTTTAGTTTGCAAAAGAGAAGACTGAGAGGAGACTTAATTGCTGTCTACAAATATCTAAAGGGCTGTCACATTGTAGAAGGATCAACTTTATTCTCATTTGCACAAGGAAAGACTAGAAGCAATGGGATGAAACTGAATGGGAGGAGACACAGATTAGATATTAGAAAAAACTTTTTGACAGTTAGAGTGATCAATGAGTGGAACAGGCTGCCACGAGAAGTGGTGAGTTCTCCTTCAATGGAAGTCTTCAAACAGAGGCTGGACAGACATCTGACTGGGATGATTTAGCGAATCCTGCTTTGAGCAGGGGGTTGGACCAGATGGCCCAGGAGGTCCCTTCCAACTCTATGATTCTATGATTCTACGGATTACATACGGATTACATACGGATGCAGACATGCGCAAAATACGCGACCACACCTTGATTACGGATGACATACGGAGCACTGTTTAGGGGTCATTCATCCGTATTACGCATGTAAAATACTAACCGTATTTTGTGTTGGTTAGTGTGACCCCGGCCTAAGTGGCGTACGAGTCCCGCTCTGCCAGCAAAAAAACACAGGATTTCAAATAGTGTTTGTACATTCTAGTGAAGCAGTGGTGTAAAACCACTCGTGCAGCCCCTGACCAGGTGCCCCCATGTTGTATACATTTGTTTACAGCATACATTTTTTTAACATTTACACATTTTTTAGCCTTTTTTTAGCCTTTTCCTCAGCCCCCAGACCACTTTGTAGGGTTCAGCAGACAATTACTCGCATTTTCCTTTGACTATCATTGGACTCGCTACTCGTACCGAATACCCGAGTATTATGGTATACTCGGTACGAGTATAGCGAGTCCGAATACTTCACTACTCGCTCATCCCTAACCATACCTCATTTCATAATCTAAATCGTTCGGGCTAATACTCTGGAGCAGATGCCAGCCCACATTTAATAATACAAATCTTTTGTGCTAATATTGTGTGGCAGGCACCAGCCCATAATTCATAAATAAATCCTTTTTGCTAATAATTAGTGTTGAGCTTTCCGATACCGCAAGTATCGGGTATCGGCCCATATTAGCTGTATCGGAATTCCGATACTGACTTTCGATACTTTTTTCCTATCAGATACCGGAATCGGAAGTTCCCATAATGCTATCAGCCCGCTCGCTTTGATTGAGCCAATGGGAATCCACAGAAGTGTGGGCACATCCTGTTAGGCATGTAGGGATGTTAACTATTGGCATGGCTGTGATTGGCTGCTGAAATGATGTCATGATGCACTATAAAAGCCGCCGCCGCCATTTCTGGTCACTCTGCTGTGAATTCAGTTAGGGACAGGCTGCTGTTGAAGACTGTGAGGGACAGTTAGAAATAGCAATGCTACCAAACATATTGTACTTTACCCAGGCTACATAAACCACCACTGTAGCTTGCTTTTCCCTAGCAGCAGTGTTCACAGCTGTCTGCAAGGGCTGTGTGAGTGCAGCTCACGCTGTGGAGTGGGTCCTGCAGCCACGTCTGGATGTAGGCCGCCCAGCGTGCCTCACTGCTGCCTCATACATATTTTTCTTTTTTAGCTGCTTATTTTTAAAAAATTCAATCTAGTGTGCTTCCATCCGTATCCATATACGTTGGTTGCAAACACTAGTAGTAGACAGCGGAGCCTTTCTGCAGCCTTTCAGTGCTAGTGCCCACTTAGCTGCACTGTTCACGGCTGTCTGAGAGGTCTCTGACTGTGTGTGAGTGCAGCTCACATTGAGTAGTGTGTCCTGCAGCTACGTCTGCTTGTAGGCCGCTCAGCGTGTCACTGCCTCACACATTTTTCTTTTATTGCAGCTCATTTTTTCTCCTATTAGTGTGCATCCATCCATATCCATATACGGTGGTTGCAAACACTCTAGGAGTACACAGCGGAGCCTTTCTGCAGCCTTTCAGTGCTAGTGCCCACTTAGCTGCACTGTTCACGGCTGTCTGAGAGGTCTCTGTGTGTGAGTGCAGCTCACGCTGAGTAGTGTGACACTATATAGGAGTAGATAGAGGAGCCTTTTTTCTGGCTTGTGCCCTTCAGCTGCAGCCAGATTAGTATTACCCAATTTTTTTGGAGCCTCATCTTTTGCATTGTAGGTTACCTGCCTGCATTGTAATAGCTCCAGAAAGTTGGTGATACTATCACTTTCAAATCTTTGGTCACATCCTTTTAGTTTTTTTTCCCCCCCAAAAAAACAACAAAGTTCACCAAACACTACATTTGAAAGTTGTGTAGGCCACATTAGCTTCCATTAAAGTGTAGTCGACACACACACACTTCATAAAATTAGTGTTTCTTATACCTGTAACCAGCTGTTCAGGAATAAGCACACTAAGGCCCCCCCTTTGTACTTTTCTGCCTATCTTTCTCAGTCTAGCAAGATGAAGAAGGCAGGGAGTAAGGCACGTGGCCGTGGGCGTGGAGTTTCAGCAGGGAGAGGACGTGGGGATTCTGCAGGGAGAGGACGTGGGGATTCTGCAGGGAGAGGACGTTGGGATTCTGTGCCTGCTGTTGGCACCAGTGAGTCAGCATCCCCCAGTTTTAGCAGGCAACAGTCCTTTATGCGCAGCTTTGTAGGACCTCACCGTACCCCACTGCTGCGGGAGGAACAAATTGAAGCCGTTGTCGGTTGGATGGCAGCTAACGCATCGACTTCAATTACTTCCACATCCTCTCAGGGCCAGAGCACCGAAGAGCAACCATCTGTCTCTTCACCACCTGCCAAAGTGCCCAGGCAGTCAGAGAGCCCTGGACAGGAGCCATCACAGTCTCTACTTCTGTTCTCGGAATCTGTTGGTTTGGAAAGAGGGGGCCAGCCAAGCAGCCTTCCAGAATGTGAAGAAGAGGGAGTATGCAGTGATGCGCAACTTCTTTGTCCCTCTGAATCTGAAGAGGTGGGTGGGCCAGTGCCTATGGTCAGCACACCTCAGTACGCATCAGATGATGATGAGACTCAGTTACCACTTTCTGGAGTGTGCGGTGCTGGCGAAACAACCCAGGAGAAGCAGGTGTTTGAAGAGGGGAGTGTAGATGATGAGGTCCTTGACCCATCATGGCGTGAGGAACAGAAAGGTGGTGGGAGCAGCTCTGAGGAAGAGATTCCCCGAACGGCCAAAACCGGAGGGAGAGGGAGGGGGCAGACTTTGTTGCCTGTAGCCTCCACTTCGGCACCCGTTAGGAGCATTCCACTTTCAAAAGGCAAAACGGGCGCTCCCAAGACTTGCAGTGCGTGGTCCTTTTTTGACACAGTTGCAGATGACATTTGCTTTGTCAAATGCAAGCTGTGTCATCAGAGAGTCAAAAGAGGGAAAAATGTCAGCAACCTCAATACCACTAATATATGGAAACATGTGCAGACCAAGCACGAGGTGGAGTTACACAGACACACTGAAGACGTAGGCCAACGTACAGCACCACCTACCACCTCTTCAGCTCGTGTTGGGGCCTCTTCCTCCAGCTCACACACAGCTGGTTCGGCTTCCTCACAGGATCGCCAAGGAAGAACCTCTGGCACTGTTGTCCGGAGACCCTGTGACATTCCACCCACAGCACCACGTTCCAAGTCATCCTCACACTCCCAGGCCACTCGACAGCCATCGGTAGCACAGGCATGGGAGAAAAGGCGGCCATACTTGGCAAACCATCCCCGAGCACAGGCTCTGAATGCTGGCATTGCCAAACTACTGGCACTTGAAATGCTGTCATTCAGGCTGGTGGAGACTGACACCTTCCGGGACTTCATGGCATTGGCAGTCCCACAATACACCGTGCGCAGCCGCTTTTATTTCAGCAGGCGAGCCATCCCTGCCCTGCAGAAACATGTGGAGGCAAACATAAAACATGCGCTACTAAACGCCGTCAGTAGCAAGGTCCACCTGACCACCGATGCGTGGACCAGTAACCATGGACAGGGACGATACCTTTCCCTCCCTGCCCATTGGGTCAATGTTGTGGAGCCGGGTACAGATCTGGAGAGTGGCGCTGTACGTGTTCTGCCAACTCCACGGATTGCAGGAATCCAGTCTGTACACATTGACTCCTCCTTCTACTCAAGTTCCTCTGAAACAGCGCAGCTGGAGCCTGTTATGACCGATATGAGCACAGCCGTGGCCAAACGTCAACAGGCCATACTGAAATTAATTTCTTTGGGGAATCGAAGCCACACAGCGCAGGAGCTCTGGAATGCCATCAAGCAGGAGAGCGACGTGTGGTTTCTGCCAGCGAATCTCCAGCCGGGCTTGGTAGTGTGTGACAATGGCCGAAATCTGGTGGCAGCTCTTGGCCTAGGCAACCTCACTCACATCCCATGTCTGGCACATGTGCTCAACTTGGTCGTGCAGAGCTTTCTGAGGGACTATCCGGATCTTGATGCACTGCTGCACAAGGTCTGCATAGAGTGCGCTCACTTGAGTCGTTCCAGCACGGCAAGATCGCGCCTTGCTGCTCTGCAGCGCCGATTACGCCTTCCGGAACATCCCATCATATGTGACCTACCCACCAGGTGGAATTCAACGTTACATATGTTGGAGCGGTTGTGTGAGCAGCAGGCAGCAGTCATGGAGTACCAGCTTCATCAGGCGCAAACAAGTCGCACTGTGCACCGGTCACACTTCAGCACCACTGAGTGGGCCTCTATGAAGGACATCTGCCTCGTTTTGCATGCCTTCGATGATTCCACGCGGATGGCGAGTGCAGATGATGCACTAGTCAGCATGACTGTCCCCCTTATCTGCCTGCTTCAAAAAACACTGCAAGCACTAAGGGATGAGGTTTTGGAAGAGGTGGAGGATGAGGAGTCCCAAATGCCATCTGCCTCTGGACAGTCTGCGCTACGTGCTTCCTCACAAAGGCCTAGGCAGGGGACACTTTGTGAGGAGGAAGATGAGGAGGAGTCGATGGAGGAGGAAGACATCTCTCCACAGGACGGAGGTACACAAAGCTCTAGTCAGTATGTACAGCGAGGGTGGGGTGATGCAGAGCAGGCAGAGATCACGCCTCAAGCATGGGACAGCGGTTCTTTGGCAGTTGGGAGTCTGCAGCACATGGTTGACTTCATGCTGCAGTGCCTGAGAAATGACCGCCGCATCGCCCACATTCTCTACATGGCTGATTATTGGGTGTACACCCTCCTAGATCCTCGCTACCGGGACAACTTGCAAACCCTCATACCAACGCTGAACCAGGAGCGTAAACTGCGGGAGTACCAAGACACACTGGTGCAGTCCATCATGTTTTCCATTCCACCCGACAGCAGTGGTGCTAGTGCTTTACAAAGCACCTCTGTGCGTCCAGCCAGTGGAGGAAACTTGGCACAAAGAGGGAGCAGAGGCAGCGCATCAGCACAAGGCAAGACCACTATGGCCCAAATGTGGCAAAGTTTTGTGTGTCCGCCACAATTGTTTACACCGTCACTGACGGCTCCAGTCAGCAGGAGGCAACGTTTCCGTCAGATGGTGACAGACTACATGTCTTTCCCTGTGAGTGTACTCCCAGATGGCTCTTCCCCCTTCAAGTTTTGGGTCTCTAAGCTGGATACATGGCCAGAGCTTAGCCAGTATGCATTGGAGGTGCTGGCTTGCCCTGCTGCCAGTGTGTTATCGGAATGCGTCTTTAGTGCCGCAGATGGTGTACTAACAGACCGTCGCACGCGACTTTCTTCCGATAACGTCGACCGGCTTACTTTTCTGAAAATGAACAAGGCCTGGATCTCCCCAGAATTTGCCAGTCCTCTTCCCGACTAAATAATTGGTTGGCAACAGATGTGTCGTCTGCACAGAGAAAAACACTAGCTCCTGTGTTAGTGGGGTTCAGTAACACCAGCTGCTCCCCTGCTGTGTGGACGGCAAAGTCTCCTGCTCCATCCACATTCAAACTACTACTGATTTTTAATCCTGCTCCACTTAGGCCTCTGACTCCACTGTCTCTAGTATTTCCCCTGGCCTCCAACCCCGCCAGTGACAGCTCTTAAGTGGCGTCTGCATAATCCACACTTGTTCCAGTGTTACTTGGCTTCAGTCACGTCAGTTGATCCCCTGATGTGTGTCCGGCAAGGTCTCCTGCTCTGTTCACATTCCCATTACTAGCAGTGTGAACGAGGACAGAGCAGGAGACCTTGCCGGACACACATTGGGGGATCAACTGACGGGACTGAGGCCAAGTAACACAGGAACAAGTGTGGATTGTGCTGACGCCACTTCAGAGCTGTCACTGGCGGGGTTGGAGGCCAGGGGAAATACTAGAGACAGTGAAGCCGGAGGCCATAGTGGAGCACGGTTACAATCAGTAGTAGTCTACTACCTCTATAAAACGTGCTGCAAGTTGGCCTCAGCCTGCTCCATGCCTCATCCTGGGCTCCAACAACGCCAGTTGGTGTTCAGAAGTGCCGTCTTCACTGAGAAAAACACACTCGCAACTGTGTCTGTGGGGTTCAGTAATGCCAGCTCTTCCTCTGCTGTGTAGATGGCAAAGTCTCCTGCTGCCTCCACATGCCAACCATATCAGGCCTCAACTTGCTCCATGCCTCTTCCTGGGCTCCAGCAATGCCAGTTGGTGTTCAGAAGTGCCATCTTCGCAGAGAAACACACACTAGCTCCTGTGTTAGTGGGGTTCAGTAATGCCAGCTGTTCCCCTTCTGTGTAGACGGCAAAGTCTCCTGCTGCCACATGCCAGCACCATCAGGCCTCAGCCTGCTCCATGCCTCATCCTGGGCTCCAACAACGCCAGTTGGTGTTCAGAAGTGCCGTCTTCACAGAGGAAAACACACTCGCTACTGTGTCTGTGGGGTTCAGTAATGCCAGCTGTTCCCCTGCTGTGTAGACGGCAAAGTCTCCTACTGCCTCCACATGCCAACACCATCAGGCCTCAGCCTGCTCCATGCCTCATCCTGGGCTCCAACAACGCCAGTTGGTGTTCAGAAGTGCCGTGTTCACAGAGAAAAACACTCGCTACTGTGTCTGTGTGGTTCAGTAATGCCAGTGGTTCCCCTGCTGTGTAGACGGCAAAGTCTCCTGCTGCCTCCACATGCCAACCCTATCAGGCCTCAGCCTGCTCCATGCCTCTTCCTGGGCTCCAACAATGCCAGTTGGTGTTCAGAAGTGCCGTCTTCGCAGAGAAACACACACTAGCTCCTGTGTTGGTGGGGTTCAGTAATGCCAGCTGTTCCCCTGCTGTGTAGACGGCAAAGTCTCCTGCTGCCTCCACATGCCAACACCATCAGGCCTCAGCCTGCTCCATGCCTCTTCCTGGGCTCCAACAACGCCAGTTGGTGTTCAGAAGTGCCGTCTTCGCAGAGAAACACACACTAGCTCCTGTGTTAGTGGGGTTCAGTAATGCCAGCTGTTCCCCTGCTGTGTAGACGGCAAAGTCTCCTGCTGCCTCCACATGCCAACACCATCAGGCCTCAGCCTGCTCCATGCCTCATCCTGGGCTCCAACAACGCCAGTTGGTGTTCAGAAGTGCCGTGTTCACAGAGAAAAACACACTCGCTACTGTGTCTGTGGGGTTCAGTAATGCCAGCGGTTCCCCTGCTGTGTAGATGGCAAAGTCCTGCTGCCTCCACATGCCAATCCTACCAGGCCTCAGCCTGCTCCATGCCTCTTCCTGGGCTCCAACAACGCCAGTTGGTGTTCAGAAATGCCGTCTTCACAGAGAAACACACACTAGCTCCTGTGTTAGTGGGGTTCAGTAATGCCAGCTGTTCCCCTGCTGTGTAGACGGCAAAGTCTCCTGCTGCCTCCACATGCCAACACCATCAGGCCTCAGCCTGCTCCATGCCTCATCCTGGTTTCCAACAACGCCAGTTGGTGTTCAGTAGTGCCGTCTTCACAGAGAAACACACACTAGCTCCTGTGTTAGTGGGGTTCAGTAATGCCAGCTGTTCCCCTGCTATGTAGACGGCAAAGTCTCCTGCTGCCTCCACATGCCAACACCATCAGGCCTCAGCCTGCTCCATGCCTCATCCTGGTCTCCAACAACGCCAGTTGGTGTTCAGAAGTGCCGTCTTCACAGAGAAAAACACACTCGCTACTGTGTCTGTGGGGTTCAGTAATGCCAGCTGTTCCCCTGCTGTGTAGACGGCAAAGTCTCCTGCTGCCTCCACATGCCAACACCATCAGGCCTCAGCCTTCTCCATGCCTCATCCTGGGCTCCAACAATGCCAGTTGGTGTTCAGAAGTGCCGTGTTCACAGAGAAAAACACACTCGCTACTGTGTCTGTGGGGTTCAGTAATGCCAGCTGTTCCCCTGCTGTGTAGACAGCAAAGTCTCCTCCTGCCTCCACATGCCAACCCTATCAGGCCTTAGCCTGCTCCATGCCTCTTCCTGGGCTCCAACAACGCCAGTTGGTGTTCAGAAGTGCCGTCTTCGCAGAGAAACACACACTAGCTCCTGTGTTAGTGGGGTTCAGTAATGCCAGCTGTTCCCCTGCTGTGTAGACGGCAAAGTCTCCTGCTGCCTCCACATGCCAACACCATCAGGCCTCAGCCTGCTCCATGCCTCTTCCTGGGCTCCAACAACGCCAGTTGGTTTTAAGAAGTGTCGTCTTCACAGAGAAACACACACTAGCTCCTGTGTTAGTGGGGTTCAGTAATGCCAGCTGTTCCCCTGCTGTGTAGACAGCAATGTCTCCTGCTCCATCCACATGCAAACTACTACAGATTTGTAACTGTGCTCAACTTAGTCCTCTGGCTCCACTGTCTCTAGTATTTCCCCTGGCCAACAGTCCCGCCAGTTACAGCTCTGAAGTGGCATCTGCACAATCCACACTTGTTCCTGAGTTACTGTGGCTTAGTCCCATCAGTTGATCCCCCTATGTGTGTCCGGCAAGGTCTCCTGCTCTGTCCACATTCACATTACTAGTAGTGTGAATGAGGACTGAGCAGGAGAGCTTGCCAGACACACATCAGGGGATCAACAGACGGGACTGAGCCACAGTTACACAGGAACAAGTGTGGATTGTGCAGACGCCACTTCAGAGCTGTAACTGGCGGGGTTGTTGGCCAGGGGAAATACTAGAGACAGTGGAGCCAGAGGCCATATTGGAGCACGGTGACAATCAGTAGTAGTCTACAACCTCTATAAAACCAGCTGCAAGTTGTCCTCCGCCTGCTGCATGCTTCATCCTGGGCTACAACACAGCCAGTTGTAGCCTGGAAGTGCCGTCCGCACAGATTGAAACACTTGCTCCTGTGTTAGTGGGGTTCAGTAACGCCAGCTGTTCCCCTGCTGTGTGGATGGCAAAGTCTCCTGCTGCCTCCAAACTCACACTACAATGCTTTTTCTCCTCGCTCCAAGTAGGCCTCAGCCTGCTCGGAGCATTGATCCTGGGCTACATCACAGCCAGTTGTAGCCTGGAAGTGCCGTCCGCACAGATTGAAACACTCGCTCCTGTGTTAGTGGGGTTCAGTAACGCCAGCTGTTCCCCTGCTGTGTGGATGGCAAAGACTCCTGCTGCCTCCAAACTCACACTACAATGCTTTTTCTCCTCGCTCCAAGTAGGCCTCAGCCTGCTCGGAGCATTGATCCTAGGCTACATCACAGCCAGTTGTAGCCTGGAAGTGCCATCCGCACAGATATAAACACTCGCTCCTGTGTCTGTGGGGTTCAGTAACGCCAGCTGTTCCCCTGCTGTGTGGATGACAAAGTCTCCTGCTGCCTACACAGTCACACTACTACTGATTTTTAACCATGCTCCACTTAGGCCTCTGACTCCACTGTTTCTAGTATTTCCCCTGGCCTCCAACCCCGCCAGTGACAGCTCTGAAGTGGTGTCTGCACAATCCACACTTGTTCCTGTGTTACTTGGCCTCAGTCACGTCAGTTGATCCCCTGATGTGTGTCCGTAAAGGTCTCCTGCTCTGTCCACATTCCCATTACTAGTTGTGTGAATGAGGACAGAGCAGGAGACCTTGACGGACACACATCAGGGGATCAACTGACGGGACTGAGGCCAAGTAACACAGGAACAAGTGTGGATTGTGCTGACACCACTTCAGAGCTGTCACTGGCGGGGTTGGAGGCCAGGGGAAATACTAGAGACAGTGGAGCCAGAGGCCTAAGTGGAGCACAGTTACAATCAGTAGTAGTCTACAACCTCTATAAAACGTGCTGCAAGTTGGCCTCAGCCAACTCCATGCCTAATCCTGGGCTCCAACTATGCCAGTTGGTGTTCAGAAGTGCCGTCTTAACAGAGAAACACACACTAGCTCCTGTGTTAGTGGGGTTCAGTAATGCCAGTTGTTCCCCTGCTGTGCGGATGGCAAAGTCTCCTGCTGCCTCCAACATCACACTACATGTTATTTTCCACTTGCTCCAAGTAGGCCTCAGCCTGCTCAGAGCATTGATCCTGGGCTTCAACACAACCAGTTGTAGCTTGGAAGTGCCGTCCGCACAGATAGAAACACTCGCTCCTGTGTCTGTGGGGTTAAGTAATGGCAGCTGTTCCCCTGCTGTGCGGATGGCAAAGTCTACTGCTGCCTCCAACATCACACTACTACTGACTTTTAACCATAGTCCACTTAGGCCTCTGGCTGTACTGTCTCTAGTATTTCCCCTGGCCTCCAACCCCGCCAGTTGCTGCTCTGCAGTGTTGTCTGCACAATCCACACTTGTTCCTGAGTTACTGGGGCTCAGTCACGTCAGTTGTTCCCCTGATGTGTGTCCGGCAATGTCTCCTGCTCTGTCCCCATTCCCATTAATAGTTGTGGGAATGTGGACAGAGCAGGACACCTTGCCGGATACACATCAGGGGATCAACTGACGTGACTGAGCCCCAGTAACTCAGGAACAAGTGTTGATTGTGCAGACAACACTGCAGAGCAGCAACTGGCGTGGTTGGAGGCCAGGGGAAATACTAGAGACAGTAGAGCCAGAGGCCAAAGTGGAGCACGGTTACAATCAGTAGTTGTGTACAACCAATATAAAACTCGCTCCAAGTTGGCCTCAGCCTGCTGCATGATTGACCCCTGGGCTTCAACATTGCATGTTGCTGCTCAGAAGTGTGTTTGCCACGGGTACTCCCTCCTGCCCAGCCGGGTTCCAGCACCGTCAGCTGTTTCTCGGCAGAGCCTTTGGCCTAGGTGCCTGCTTCTTGGAATCCGAATTCCAGCAACGTCTGCTGGTCCTTGGTAGTGCTTTTTAGCACAGGTAACTCCTGCTTAGAAACCATGTTCCAGCACCGTCAGCTGGTCCACGGTTGTGCCATTGGCTCTTGTTCCTTTTGCTGCCCCTCCTGGTTCCAGCACCGTCAGCTGGTTCTCGGCAGTGTCTTTGGCACGGGCACTCCCTCTTGCCCAGCCTGGTTCCAGCATGCCTGCTGTTTCCAGGTAGTGTCAACATCACTTTGCCACCAATACGTTGTCCTGTCGTGTTGCAGTCGGGTTAGCCGAGTCTATGGTGCCTGCAGTTTCGGTGCTTCCTATGTGGGCTGCGGGTTCTGGTAATAAAGGCTGGTTCCGTAGTGCCAATAGGACAAGCACCCCCTGTAGGACTGTGGGTTTCGGTAACTGTGGCTGGCTCACGGCCTTGCAACTTTGTTTTCTTCCTGGGTACCTTCTGCTATCCATCTGGGTTCCAGCACCGTCAGCTGGTTCTCGGCAGTGCCTTTGGCCTAGGTGCCTCCTTCTTGGTATCCGAGTTCCTGCAACGTCTGCTGGTCCTTGGTAGTGCTTTGTAGCACAGGTACCTCCTGCTTAGTAACCATGTTCCAGCACCGTCAGCTGGTCCACGGTTGTGCCATTGGCTGTTGTTCCTTCTGCTGCCACTCTGGGTTCCAGCACCGTCAGCTGGGTCACGGTAGTTCCATTGATTCTTGTAGCTAATGCTACCCATCCAGGTTCCAGCACCGTCAGCTGGTTCTCGGAAGTGTCTTTGGCACGGGAACTCCCTCCTGCCCAGCCTGGTTCCAGCACGCCTGCTGTTTCCGGGTAGTGTCAACGTCACTTTGCCACCAATACGTTGTCCTGTCGTGTTGCGGTCGGGTTAGCCGAGTCTATGGTGCCTGCAGTTTTGGTGCTTCCTATGTGGGCTGCGGGTTCTGGTAATAAAGGCTGGTTCCGTAGTGCCAATAGGACAAGCACCCCCTGTACGACTGTGGGTTTCGGAAACTGCTGCCTGCTCACGGACGCGACACTTTGTTAATCATGGGTACCTTCTGCTACCCATCCGGGTTCCAGCAACGTCAGCTGGTTCCCGGCAGAGCCTTTGGCCTAGGTGCCTCCTTGTCGGTATCCGAGTTCCACCGTCTGCTGGTCCTTGGTAGTGCTTTGGAGCACAGGTACCTCCTGCTTAGTAACCGTGTTCCAGCACCGTCAGCTGTTCCACGGTTGTCCCATTGGCTCTTGTTCCTTCTGCTGCCCCTCCGGGTTCCAGCACCATCAGCTGGTCCTTGCTAGTTTCATTTGCTCTTGCAGCTTCTGCTACCCATCCGGGTTCCTGCACCGTCAGCTGGTTCTCGGCAGTGCCTTTGGCCTAGGTGCCTCCTTGTCGGTATCTGAGTTCCACCAACGTCTGCTGGTCCTTGGTAGTGCTTTGGAGCACAGGTACCTCCTGCTTAGTAACCGTGTTCCAGCACCGTCAGCTGATCCACGGATGTGCCATTGGCTCTTGTTCATTCTGCTGCCCCTCCGGGTTCCAGCACCGTCAGCTGGTTCTCGGCAGTGTCTTTGGCATGGGTACTCCCTCCTGCCCAGCCTGGTTCCAGCACGCCTGCTTTTTCCGGGTAGTGTCAACGTCACTTTGCCACCAGTACGTTGTCCTGTCGTGTTGCAGTCGGGTTAGCCGAGTCTATGGTGCCTGCATTTTCAGTGTTTCCTATGTGGACTGCGGGTTCAGGTAACAAAGGCTGGTTCCATAGTGCCAATAGGAAAAGCACCCCCTGTAGGACTGTGAGTTTTGGTAACTGGGGCCTGCTCGCGGACGTGACACTTTGTTAATCATGGGTATCTTCTGCTACCCATCCGGGTTCCAGCAACGTCAGCTGGTTCCCGGCAGAGCCTTTGGCCTAGGTGCCTCCTTGTCGGTATTCGAGTTCCACCAACGTCTGCTGGTCCTTGGTAGTGCTTTGGAGCACAGGTACCTCCTGCTTAGTAACCGTGTTCCAGCACCGTCAGCTGGTCCACGGTTGTGCCATTGGCTCTTGTTCATTCTGCTGCCACTCCGGGTTCCAGTACCATCAGCTGGTTCTCGCCAGTTCCTCAGCCTTCTTGTAACTTCTGCTACTTTTCAAAGTTCAAGCTTGTGGAAATGGTTTTTGATTCTCACTCTGGATCTCCCTGACAATGACCCTGAAGACGACGACCCTGAAGACCACACAGAAGAATACCTAAAAGATGACCCTGAAGAAGATGACCAAGAGGACAAAGAACAGGAAGACAACCACCAAGATGCAGAACAACAAGAGACAGAAGACCAAGAAGCATAAAAACCAAAAGCAGAAGAACATTAAGCATAAGACTAAAAATCTGAGCAAATGAGATTATCAAATTTATAAGCAGAAGAAGACTAAGCAGTGTATGGGGGTGAGTCCATTCCTCCTCGTGGTGCCCCTGGAAAAGGCCTGCTGCTGCAGGCCAAACTGAACATGGACAAATCCTGTTGTAAATCTTTTGTGACAGGCTGAACGGAAGGTGTAATCTTCAAACTTTTATAGGTAACAACTACAGGGAAGAAGAAGAAGATACTGCTGCTGCTGAAGATTATGGAGAAAGTGTGGGAGAAGTAAAAAAGAAGGTGAAGAGCATGGAAGTAGTGAAACATACATATCTGACAAAAAATTCAAGACTTTAACATAGTCAATATCTTTGTAACTACGAACGTCTTTAAAAAAAAAATTCCTGCTATTCCATTTGATTGGGTAAACCTCTATGGCTTTAATGTCTCCTACACCTCCCACAATACATTCTACATTATTATTAGTTGTTTTTCTTCATGTAGAATTAACCGACAGGGAAAGAAAGGGTTTTTTTTAATTCCGATATTTCTGTTCCATTGACTTGAATGGGACTTCCGGGATCGGAATCGGCGATACCCAATTCTTTTTTTAGATCGGCCAATCCATTCCGATACGATATTTTTCAGTATCGGGTGGTATCGCTCAACACTACTAATAATGTGTTGCAGTCGCCAGTCCACATTTCACAATATAAATCCTTTGTGCTAATACTGAGGTGCAGGCACCAGGCCTCATTTCATAATCCAAATTGTTTGGGCTAATACTTTGCAATGAATAAAGATTTGTAACTGGAATATTTCTTTTAGCGATATCTAGGATGTGGTATTTCTTTGTTCCCTTTATTTTTTGAGCAGTGTATGCCTCTTCTATTCTATTCTGAGAGTTCGGGTTGTGAACTTTCTGTACTCGGCTGATGAAATATCGGGTTTCCTATGAGATGAGTGAGTAAAAATCGCATGCATGGTGCATGTGCTGTGCAGCTTTTTTTCTCGCACCTGTAAGGGGGTACCACGCCTCTACCCCCTTAAAGTTGTGTATTTCGTTATGCTGCATTGTATATAGTGTTTGTTATTTGTTACTGAGTAATGTATATGTATATACTCTTCTATGTAGATGTGAATAATAGAGAAAGTGTAGTACTCATGTATGGCCACTAGATGGGGCATTATAGTGTACATAATATGAGATAGGAGTTCAGTATAGTTAATGGTTAAATGTAGGAGGGGTTCACTGTGGGTACATTTCCTCAAGTGAGGGGAGTAGGGTGAAGTTGCCCAGACAGCTCGGGTGGGCTTAGAGCCCGGGCTATACAGGGACAACACAGTGACCCCATAACGTTGAAGTATTGGAGCCCAGCCATCTAACGCCAGTGGGTCAGAGCAGCAGCAAAGACAGCAGTGACATCAGTAGTGGGAACTGGTACTGCAGTAGAAGTCACAGCAGTTTAGACGAGCAGGTCACTCTTCATGTGGCAGATCATCACATGGGCTGATGCCCTCAGATCCGGGGTGAAATGGCTGAGGGAACTCCCAAGAGCAGAGATTCTGAACAGAGAGGACGCTGAGGAACCATATGAAATGGTCTGACCCAGGAACATGGTGTATAACCAGGAGAGAAGTAGAGGGAAACAGGAAGAGATGCATAATGTGAAATCTGATGTTGATGCTGTGATGAACATGGATGTTCTATGTATGAAGACCAGTAAAGTTGTGCATTTAAAAAGTTGAAATGGACTGTGTCTCAATTTGTGCAAAATCGGACAGAGGGAGCCTCCAGCAATGTAGAGGGCGTGATGCCACAGGTATGCTAAGTAATGGACACTGTTTGCATGTGAAAAAAAAAAAAAAAGATGTGACGGGAGGTCAGGGCGCACCAGAACCATTAATTGCTGCCACGAGTACGGCCCTAGCTCTCCTTCACACACTCATTGACTTGGATTGGCAAGTCTCCACTGATATACGCGGCCATTTGCAGCATGCTTTTTTTCTCAGTCTGATCTGGGCTGAGAAACAAATTGTAGATGAGCACTGAGTCATTGAATAACATTAGTCAAAGTGCAATCCGATTTTTTAACGCAGAGCCCTTTAGCGCAAACTTAAAATTGTAGACAGTGGGAATGAAACTGATTGTCTGGAGTAGTACACTCCATAAAACTGGTGCAGCCCTAAAATATCTAATATGTGGAAAGTCCTTAACAGTTTTTTTTAGTTATGCTTTGCTTATATAGCACTGTCTTACTCTGCAGTGCTTCACAGATATTACCATCACTTTCTCCCATGAGGCTCACCATCTAGGTTCCCTTTCAGGACATCTTTGGAATGTGGGAGGAAACACAAGTAAGCTCCTTGTAGATGTTGCTGTTGGTGGGATTTGAACCCAGGACCCCAGCACTGAAAGGTTGCAGTACTAACCACTGAGACATCATACTGCCCAAAGTACTGATTATGGAGGATGTTAGCCTTAGCTCCTTGGAGTGTAGATATGGCAGTAGATCGAGATGTCGGAGAACATGTAGGATGGTGCAGCTCTGTGGAGAGCTATGTGGGTGAGTGCAATGACTGGTACAGGGTGGAGGCGGCAGTGTAACTGCTGGACAGAAATAAAAGCCTTACTGCTGCATTAAGGACAATAAGAAATATATATAGTGAGGAGAAGAGCAATTAGCAGTGGGTTCAAGATAAAAATGAATCAGAGGAACAATCAGAGCTGTTGCCAACAAACCGCATTAGAAAACTCTTACATTACATAGGTTTTGTGTACTTACATTCAGTACCCAAAACCTAGAAAAAATTAGCCAAGATAATGATGGCACTTCCACAATTGCATATAAACCTATAAATATATGGAAGCAGATGCCCAGTAAATTTTAAAAGATAAGAAATTTTATTGAATACTGAATAACCCCAAATTTTTATTTAACCCCTTAAGCCCCAAGGGTGGTTTGCACGTTCATGACCGGGCCAATTTTTACAATTCTGACCACTGTACCTTTATGAGGTTATAACTCTGAAACGCTTCCATGGATCCCGGTGATTCTGACATTGTTTTCTTGTGACATATTGTACTTCATGATAGTGGTAAAATTTCATTCATATAACTTGCGTTTATTTGTGAAAAAACTGAAATTTGGCGAAAATTTTGAAAATTTCGCAATTTTCCAAATTTTAATTTTTATGCCCTTAAATCACAGAGATACGGCACACAAAAAACTTAATAAATAACATTTCCCACATGTTTACTTTACATCAGCACAATTTTGGAACCCACATTTTTTTTTGTTAGGAAGTTATAAGGGTTAAAAATTGACCAGCAATTTCTCATTTTTGCAACACCATTTTATTTTTACGGACCACATCACATTTAAAGCCACTTTGAGGGGTCTATATGATAGAAAATACCCAAAAGTGACACCATTCTAAACACTGCACCCCTTAAGGTGCTCAAAACCACATTCAAGAAGTTTATTAACCCTTTAGGTGCGTCACAGGAATTTTTTGAATATTTAAAAAAATTGAACATTTCACTTTTTTCACAAAAAAATACTTCAGGTTCAATTTTTTTTATTTTACCAAGGGTAACAGGAGAAATTGGACTGCAAAAGTTATTGTGCAATTTGTCCTGAGTACGCTGATACCTGATATGTGGGGGGAACCACTGTTTCGGGACATGGCAGACCTCAGAAGGGAAGGAGCGCCGTTTGACTTTTTCAATGCAAAATTAGCTGGAATTCAGATCGGACGCCATGTCACGTTTGGAGAACTCCTGATGTACCTAAACAGTGGAAATCCCCCACAAGTGACCCCATTTTGGAAACTAGACCCCCCAATGAACTTATCTAGATATGTGGTGAGAACTTTGAACCCACAAGGGCTTCACAGAAGTTTATAATGTACAGCGGTACAATTAAAAAATCATATTTTTTCCACAAAAATGATCTTTTCACCCCCAATTTTTATTTTTCCAAGGGTAAGAGGACCCTAAAAGTTATTGTGCAATTTGTCCTGAGTACGCTGATACCCCATATGTGGGTGTAAATGACTATTTGGGCGCATGGCAGAGCTCGGAAGGGAAGCAGCGCCATTTGACGTTTTTGGCTGGAATTGAGATTGGACACCATGTCGCGTTTGGAAAGCCCCTGATGTACCAAAACAGTGGAAACCCCCCACAAGTGACCCCATTTTGGGAACTAGACCCCCCAAGGAACTTATCTAGATGTGTGGTGAGCACATTGAACCCCACAGTGCTTCACAGAAGTTTATAACACCTGGGCGTGAAAATGAAAAAATCTTATTTTTTACACAAACATGATCTTTTAGTCACCAATTTTTTTATTTTTCCAAGGGTACAAGGAGAAATTAGACCCCAAAAAGTTGTTGTCCAATTTGTCCTGAGTACGCTGATACCTCATATGTGGGAGAAAACTACTGTATGGGCACACGTTGGGGCTCGGAAGGGAAGTAGTGACGTTTTGGAATGCAGACTTTGATGGAATGGTCTGCGGGTGTCATGTTGCTTTTGGAGAGCCCCTGATGTACCTAAACAGTGGAAACCCCCCACAAGTGACCCCATTTTGGAAACTAGATCCCCTAAGGAACTTATTTAGATGTGTGGTGAGCACTTTGAACCCCCAAGTGATTCACAGAATTTTATAACGCCCGGGCGTGAAAATAAAAAAATCTTTTTTTTACACAAAAATGATATTTTTGCCCCCAATTTTTTATTTTCCTAAGGGTACCAGGAGAAATTGGACCCCAAAAGTTTTTCAATTTGTCCTGAGTAGGCTGATACCCTACATGTGGGGTAAAACACTGTTTGGGCGCATGGCAGAGCTTGGAAGGGAAGGAGCACCATTTGACTTTTTCAACGCAGAATTGGCCGGAATTGAGATACGACGCCATGTTGCATTTGGAGAGCACCTGATGTGCCCAAACAGTGGAAACCCCCAATTATAACTCCAACCCTAACCCCAACACACCCCTAACCCTAGTCTCAGCCCTAACCCTAGCCCTAACCCTAGCCCTGGCCCTAACCCTAATGGGAAAATGGAAATAAATACATTTTGTTTTAGTTTTATTATTTTTCCCTAACTAAGGGGGTGATAACGGGGGGTTTGATTTACTATTTATGGCGGTTTTTATATTTGGCAGCTGTCGCACGCGAAAAGACACTTTTTATTGTAAAAATAGTTTTTGCATCACCACATATTGAGAGCTATAGATTTTCAGTATTTTGACCCACTGAGTCATGTGAGGTCTTATTTTTTGCGGGACGAGTTGACATTTTTATTGGTACCATTTTCGGGCACGTGACATTTTTTGATCGCTTTTTATTCCGATTTTTGGGACACAGAATGAACAAAAACCAGCGTTTCATGAATTTCTTTTGGGGGGTGCGTTTACACTGTTCCGCGTGTGGTAAAATTGATAAAGTGGTTTTATTCTTCGGGTTGGTACGATTACAGCGATACCTCATTTATGTCGTCTTTTTATGTTTTGGCGGTTTTATGCAATGAAAACTATTTTATATAAAAAATAATTATTTTTGTATCGCTTTATTCTGCGAGCTATAACCTTTTTATTTTTTTGCTGATGATGCTGTATGGTGGCTCGTTTTTTGCGGGACATGTTGACGTTTTCAGTGGTACCATGGATATTTATATGCGTCTTTTTGATTGCGCGTTATTGCACTTTTTGTTTGGCGGTGTGATAATAAATCATTATTTTTTGCTTCGTTTTTTATTTTTAATTTTTAAGGGGTTCGCTAAAGGGGTTAACTAATGGGACGGTTTTATAGGGCGGGTCATTACGGACGTGGCAATACCAAATATGTGTACTTTTATTGTTTTGTTTTTTTTATTTCCAAAAAATGAATTTATTTAGGAATATTTTTTTTTCTAATTTATTTAGCGATTTTTAAAAAATTATTTTTACACTTTTTTTTTAACTTTATTAGGTTGTCCCAGGGGGGACATCACTGTCCTGTGACAGATCGCTGATCTGTCACATCACAGATCACTGTGACAGATCAACAATCTGTCACAGGCAGTGCTGCAGGCTTCCTCCTTGCCTGCACTTTGCAGGCATGAGGAAGCCGGCTCCCTACAGGCCCCCGAAGGTCCCCGTCGCCATCTTGGATCCGGGAACCTGTAGGGAAAGCCCCCTCCCTGCCGATGCTTCCCTTTAACCCCTGGTACACCGCGATCGTGTTTGATCGCGGTGTGCAAGGGGTTAGCGTGTCGGGGGTGGTCCGTGACCGCCCCTGACACATTGTGCCGGGTGTCAGCTGTGATAATCAGCTGACACCCGGCCGCGATCAGCAGCGCTCACCACGTGGGCACATATGACGGTAGCACAGCTCTTTAAAATTCCCCCTTGGGCAAGTTGAGGGAAATCCACAAAAAAGTACAAAAATTCAGATCTGGCTGGCTCTCCAATGTAAAAAATGCGCATTCTTATATATTATTCAGGACTAGTTACCAGATGACAATGTTCTTATAAAAAAATGTAGTACTTTATTCGGATTCTTCCATCAAAGAAAAGATTATTACAGAAAAACATAAAAATAGGTGAAAGAGAGATTGTCCATTTGTTCATAGCTAAGCTTGTAACCTTCTTTCCTGGAACTCTGAAAAAGACATGTGTCTTGTAGTGCGTAGCTTCACTGGATGGTAGTTAGATTACATACCAGCCGTCCGTAGTGTCGTGGCACAGCACAGATGACTGTTGTGAGTTCATTTTCCCCTTCACCGTCGATGTCTGATGAACTCCCTTTTCTGGTGAAGGAAGGTAGTGAGGCTGATTACCAAACACCTGATCTGGTAGATGACAAAATCACCAGCCATACCCCAGATCCTAGGGTACTCAATAGCAGGAAAGAATTGTAAAAAAAAAAAGAGTTTGTCAGAATTTTTTTTTTTGTGTATATTTTTTCCTCTATGTCTCTTTTTTTTTTTCTTTCTCAATGGAGATGAAGCAATTGTCTGATCATGTGGAGCAGCTCACTGCTGAAGTGCGGGGAATTTCCACCTACCTTGCTCATTCACATGCTGCTGAACCAAAGATCCCTACTCCTGATGTGTTTTTTTGGGGATCGGTCTAAATTTTTGAATTTTAAGAATAATTGTAAATTATTTTTTGCCTTGAAGCCTAACTCGTCGGGGAGCTCCGCGCAGCAGGTTAAAATTGTCATCTCTTTGCTGCGCGGCGATCCCCAGGATTGGGTGTTTTCTTTGAAACCTGATGATCCTATTCTTACTAATGTGAACACATTTTTTCAAGCCTTGGGTTTGTTGTATGATGAACCTAATGCTATTGATCAGGCTGAAAAGGCCCTGTTGGCATTGAGCCAGGGTCAAAAATTCCGAAAGTGGGCGGTCCTTACTACCTGGAATGATGGTGCCTTGGCAGCTCTCTTTCGGAAGGGTTTGTCAGAAACCGTAAAAGATACTATGGTGGGATTTCCTGTTCCCTCTGGTCTGGCCATTCAGGTTGATTGGCGTTTGCGTGAACGCAAAACTGCAAGAGAGGTGTTGCCACCTGTTGAACAAAGGTCTGAACCTATGCAATGTGATAGAGTTTTGTCTAGGGTGCAACGTCAGTATTTCAGAAGGCGTAATAAGCTGTGTTTCTTCTGTGGTGATGCCTCGCATATTATTTCTGTCTGCCCTAAACGAGAGAAACATTTTGCACACACATTTGCTGTGGGTGGCATTCAACCTAAGTTTCTTCTGGCAATTACTCTGATCTGCTCCCTGTCCACATTTTCCGCTAAGGCTTTTGTGGATTCGGGAGCAGCTCTGAACCTGATGGACTTGGATTTTGCTAAACGTTGTGGATTTCCTATGACATCTCTGCGGACGCCTATCCCTCTGAGGGGTATTGATGCTACTCCTTTGACGAAGAATAAACCTCAGTTTTGGACCCAGGTGGTAATGCGGGTCGCCCCAGACCATCAAGAGAATTGCAGATTTTTGGTGTTGCATAATTTGCATGATACCATTGTTCTGGGGTTTCCCTGGTTGCAAATCCATAATCCAGTTTTGGATTGGAAATCTGTGTCTGTGGTGAGTTGGGGTTGTCGGTGTGCCCTTAGTGATGCTCCTGTTTTCTCCACCTCTCCCCAGTCGCATGATTTTCCTGACTATTTGGCTGATTATTATGATGTATTTAGTGAGAATGAGTCTGCGTCTTTGCCTCCTCATAGGAGTTATGACTGTGCAATTGAGCTGAGCCCTGGGTGTAAATTTCCCAAGGGTCGACTTTTCAATTTATCTGTACCCGAGCATGAGGCTATGTGATCCTATATTAAGGAGTCGTTGTTGAAGGGTCATATTAGACCATCCTCTTCACCCTTAGGTGCTGGGTTTTTTTTTGTGGCTAAGAAAGATGGGTCATTAAGGCCTTGTATTGACTATCGTTCCCTCAACAAAATTACTGTTAAATGTCAGTATCCGTTACCCCTGATTTCTGATCTATTCTCCAGAGTTAAACTTGCTTGCTGGTTTACAAAGCTTGACCTCAGGGGGCGTATAATCTTATTCGCATTAAGCATGGGGATGAATGGAAGATGACGTTTAATACTCCGGAGGGACATTTTGAGTACCTGGTGATGCCTTTTGGGCTCACTAATGCCCCTTCTGTCTTCCAGTGCTTCATGAATGATATTTTCCGAGACTTGGTGGATAAATTTTTGATCATCTATCTGGATGATATTTTGATCTTTTCCAAGGATTGGGACTCTCATGTGGAACATCTTCGGACTGTGTTCCGGATTTTGAGGGAGAATTCCCTGTATGTCAAGGGATCGAAATGCCTTTTTGGTGTACAGAGGATTTCATTTTTGGGATTTATTTTGTCTCCGTCAACTATTGAAATGGACCCGGCCAAGGTACAGGCCATTTATGATTGGGTTCAGCCCACTTCTTTGAAGGCCCTCCAGAAATTTTTGGGTTTTGCTAATTTTTATCGTAAATTTATAGCTAATTTTTCTGGTATTGCCAAACCATTGACTGATTTGACTAAGAAGGATGCTGATGTGCTGAATTGGTCTCCGGAGGCTGTTTGTTCCTTTCAGGAGCTGAAGCGAAGGTTCACTTCTGCTCCGGTTTTGCGGCAACCTGATGTCTCACTCCCGTTTCAGGTAGAGGTGGACGCTTCTGAGATTGGTGCAGGAGCTGTTTTGTCCTAAAAAGATCCTGTAACATCTAAAATGAATCCCTGTGCTTTCTTTTCCCGAAAGTTCTCCTCATCCGAACGTAACTATGATGTGGGGAATCGGGAACTGTTAGCCATGAAATGGGCATTTGAGGAGTGGAGACATTGGTTGGAGGGAGCTAAACATCAAGTCGTGGTCCTTACTGACCACAAGAATTTGATTTACCTGGAGTCGGCCAAACGCTTGAATCCTAGACAGGCTAGGTGGGCCTTGTTTTTCACACGTTTTGATTTTGTGGTCTCTTTTCTTCCGGGCACTAAGAATGTCAAAGCAGAAGCCCTCTCTAAGAGTTTCTTTGCTGATTCTCCTGTTGTGACCAAGCCTTTTACCATCTTAGGTGAGGGGGTAGTTCTTTCTGCCATCTCGCCCCATTTGAGACGTGCTCCGGAAGAGTTTCAGGAGGACAAACCTGAGCGTTGTCCCATTGGAAAATTGTATGTTCCTGACCAGTGGAGGAAGAGAGTGATGTCTGAAGTTCATTGCTCTGCATTGGCTGGTCATCCAGGTATTTTTGGTACTAAAGATTTGGTGAGTCGGTCTTTTTGGTGGCCCGCCTTGTCTCGTGATGTCAGGAATTTTGTGCAGTCCTGTGGGACTTAGAATCATAGAATCATAGAATCGTAGAGTTGGAAGGGACCTCCTGGGCCATCTGGTCCAACCCCCTGCTCAAAGCAGGATTCGCTAAATCATCCCAGTCAGATGTCTGTCCAGCCTCTGTTTGAAGACTTCCATTGAAGGAGAACTCACCACTTCTCGTGGCAGCCTGTTCCACTCATTGATCACTCTAACTGTCAAAAAGTTTTTTCTAATATCTAATCTGTGTCTCCTCCCATTCAGTTTCATCCCATTGCTTCTAGTCTTTCCTTGTGCAAATGAGAATAAAGTTGATCCTTCTACAATGTGACAGCCCTTTAGATATTTGTAGACAGCTATTAAGTCTCCTCTCAGTCTTCTCTTTTGCAAACTAAACATTCCCAAATCCTGCAACCCTTCCTCATAAGACAGGGTTTGCAGACCGGTCACCATTCTGGTCGCTCTTTTCTGAACTTGCTCCAGTTTGTTGATGTCTTTTTTAAAATGTGGTGCCCAAAACTGGACACAATATTCCAGATGAGGTCTGACCAAAGAGGAGTAGAGGGAAATAATGACTTCACGTGATCTAGACTGTATGCTTCTGTTAATACATCCTAGAATTGCATTTGCCTTTTTTGCTGCTGCATCACACTGTTGACTCATATTCAGTCTGTGATCTATTAGTATACCCAAGTCTTTTTCACATGTGCTGTCACTTAGCCCTATTCCTCCCATTCTATATATGCTTTTTCCATTTTTATTGCCCAGATGTAGTACTTTGCATTTCTCCCTGTTAAAAACCATTCTGTTAGTTGCTGCCCACTTCTCCAGTTTATTTAAATCTTTTTGAATCCTCTCTCTCTCTTCTCTAGTATTAGCTATCCCTCCTAGCTTTGTGTCATCAGCAAATTTAATCAGTTTACCCTCAATTCCTTCATCTAAATCGTTGATAAAGATGTTGAACAATACAGGGCCCAGGACAGAGCCCTGTGGTACCCCACTTGAGACATTCTTCCAACTGGATGTGCAGCCATTTACGACCACTCTTTGGGTCCGATCACTAAGCCAGTTATGAATCCACCTAACAGTTGCCTTGTCCATTCCATACTTAATCATTTTTTCAATAAGGATTGTATGAGAGACTTTGTCAAATGCTTTGCTGAAGTCAAGATATACTATATCTACAGCATTTCCTTGATCCACCCAATCAGTGATACCGTCATAGAAGGAAATTAAGTTAGTCTGACATGACTTATTAGTTACAAACCCATGCTGACTCTGTTTAATCACTTCATTCTTATCCAGGTATTGACATACATGTTGTTTAATAATTTGTTCAAAGATCTTTCCTGGTATAGAAGTCAGACTCACTGGCCTATAGTTACCTGGGTCCACCTTCTTCCCCTTTTTGAAGATAGGAACAACATTTGCTCTTCTCCAGTCTTCTGGCACTTCTCCTGTTCTCCAAGAATTTTCAAAGATTATAGAGAGGGGTTCAAAAATTTCTTCTGCTATCTCCTTCAGTACTCTGGGGTGTAATTCATCTGGACCTGGAGACTTGAATTCATTTAGGCTAGCTAAGTGTTTCCTCACTATCTTTCTGTTTATAGATATCCTGGATTCTTCTATTCCCTTAATAGGACAGTGAATAACAGTTGATGTTACATTTCCTTTCTGAGAGAAAACAGATGCAAAATAGGAATTTAAAAGTTCAGCCTTCTCAACATCCTGTCTTACCATTTCATCATTTTCATCCTGTAAAAATCCTATAGCATCTTTGACTTTTCTTTTACTTTTGACATATCCCCAAAATCCTTTATTATTGCTTTTGACATCTCTTGCAAGCCTCAATTCATTGTCAGCTTTAGCTAATCTGATTTGTGCCCTGCAGGTTCTGCAGACAGCATTATATTCTTCTTTAGATATGCCTCCCTCTTTCCATTTTATAAACATTTTTTTCTTCCTTTTTAGCATGTGCTTAAGTTCTGTGTTCATCCATCCTGGTTTCCTTAACTGCTTCCTATTCTTCCCTCTTTTCGGAATTGTTAACAACTGTGCTTTGAGAATTTCATTTTTCAAGATTTCCCATCCTTCCTGGACATTTTTGTCTTTAAGGATATCCAGCCATTGGATCCCTCCAATTCTCTTTCTGAATCCCTTAATATCTGCCTTTCTGAAATCTAACCTTGACGTCTGAGTCTTCACAGGTCTTCCGCCTCTAGTTATCCAAAATTCTAAAATAGCATGGTCGCTACCTCCTAGGGTCCCAGCCACTTTTACCTCCTCAACCATTTCCTCCCTGTTTATAAGGATTAGATCCAAGGTAGCAGTTCCCCTTGTTTTCTCCCTTACCTTTTGGAAGATAAAGTTGTCAGCAAGAGAGGATAAGAATTTCCTTGACCTGTTAGTTTTGCCTGAGAGAGATTCCCAACAAATGTCTGGATAGTTGAAATCTCCCATGACAACTATGTCATATTTTTTGGAGAACTTGGCCATTTGATGCATAAAGAGTTCATCCATAGCTTCAGCTTGCACAGGCGGCCTGTAGTAAATGCCTACAATGGTGTCCTTTCCATTGTTCTGTCCTTGTATTCTTACCCAAACAGTTTCCACAGAACTCCCAGTCTCTGAAGCTTCAATCTCTGTGCAGATATACGCGTTTCTAACATACAATGCGACACCCCCTCCTCGTTTATCAAGTCTGTTTCTTGCAAATAAGTTGTATCCTTCTAGTCTTGTATTCCAATCATGTGTATTGTCCCACCAAGTTTCAGTGATTCCAATGACATCATATTTCTTTTCCTGTGTTAGTAGTTCCAATTCTCCTTGTTTGTTGCCCATGCTTTGTGCATTAGTATAGAAACATTTTAGTTTGTGATTGGTTTCTCTTTCTCCAATATTTTTATTAATTAGATTCTTTCGTCTTTGTTCTTCCTTTCCACTTCTAATAGCAGAGTTCTCAATAGCATTTGTCAGGTGTATGGCTTTTTCTGGTCTTTTGCTTCCCTTCCCATGTTGTTCTAGTTTAAAGCTCTCCTTACAAGTGTAGCAAGGCGACTTCCAAATACATGCTTTCCAGTCTTCGTAAGGTGCACCCCATCTCTAGCAAGTAGTCCATCGTATAAGTAGTTCACTCCGTGATCCAGAAATCCAAATTGTTGCTGATGGCACCATCGACGTAGCCAGTTGTTCACCTGCAGAATCTTATTCCACCTCCTTGTTCCATGGCCATCCACTGGGAGGATGGAAGAGAAGACCACCTGCGCTCCCAGTTCTTTCACTTTCTTGCCTAAGTCTTCAAAGTCTCTGCAGATGGTTTCCAGGTCGTTTCTTGCAGTGTCATTTGTCCCCACATGTAGTAGCAGGAATGGGTAGTCATCTGTAGGTCTGAAGAGTCCTGATATCCTGTCAGACACATCTTTAATTTTTGCACCTGGAAGACAACACATTTCTCTTGAAGTTATATCCGGTCTGCAGATAGCGGCCTCAGTTCCTCTCAACAGGGAATCCCCCATGACCACCACTCTCCGTTTCTTCTTCACAACATTTTTCTTTCTCCATCCAGGAGGACTCTGAAGGCGTACAAGGTTGCTGCTTGTTGGCAAAGTCTTATCCTGATGTATTTCTTCATTGTTTTCCTGCGTGAGAGCCTGGTACTGGTTTCTGAGCAGTATGGGTGCTGACTGCCTCCTGATCCTCCTGCTTCTCTGGGTCACATGTCTCCATTCCTCTGTTTCTTCAGGTGCACTTCGAATTTCTTCTCTTTCTGTAACATGAAGAGATAATTCTGCTCTGTCCAAGAACTCTTCACCTTCCTTAATGATCTTCAACGTAGCTAACCTCTCTTCGAGATTTTGCAACTTTTCCTCCAACAGGGACACAAGATTGCATTTGTGGCATGTGAAGTTTGGCTTTTCCACTGGTAAGTCTGTGAACATGTAGCAAGAAATGCAGCTCACCAAATGGCTCCTGGCCTCTTCCATCTTGAGATTTCTTAAAAACGATGAAAGATGAGCCCAAATTCCGATTTCCTCTTTTCAGCTGCAACGGCCAAAACCCAGTGATCGTTGAGCTCGCGGAGACTCTTCACTTATCCCAGAAGGCACTGGGAATATGCAAATGATCTCCTCAAGACTCTTCCCCTGGTTTTCCGATTTCCTCTTTTCAGCTGCAACGGCCAAAACCCAGTGATCGTTGAGCTCGCGGAGACTCTTCACTTATCCCAGAAGGCACTGGGAATATGCAAATGATCTCCTCAAGACTCTTCCCCTGGTTTTCCGATTTCCTCTTTTCAGCTGCAACGGCCAAAACCCAGTGATCGTTGAGCTCGCGGAGACTCTTCACTTATCCCAGAAGGCACTGGGAATATGCAAATGATCTCCTCAAGACTCTTCCCCTGGTTTTCCGATTTCCTCTTTTCAGCTGCAACGGCCAAAACCCAGTGATCGTTGAGCTCGCGGAGACTCTTCACTTATCCCAGAAGGCACTGGGAATATGCAAATGATCTCAAGACTCTTCCCCTGGTTTTGCTCTCGGTCTAAACCTTGTTCTCGCTCTAGTGGGTTGTTGATGCCTTTGCCGGAGCCCAGGAGGCCATGGACCCATATTTCAATGGATTTTATCTCTGATATGCCTGTCTCTCAGAGATTGACTGTTATTTGGGTAATTTGTGATAGATTCTCTAAGATGGTCCATCTTGTACCACTCCCTAAGTTGCCATCTTCCTCAGAGTTGGTGCCCCGCTTGCACGGGATTCCTGAGAACATTGTATCTGACAGAGGAGTTCAGTTTGTGTCTAGATTTTGGAGGACTTTCTGTTCCAAGCTGGGAATTCAGTTGTCCTTCTCCTCTGCGTTTCACCCTCAGACCAATGGGCAGACGGAGAGAACAAACCAGACTTTGGAGTCATATTTGAGATGTTTTATTTCTGCTGATCAGGATGATTGGGTTTCATTTTTGCCCTTGGCCGAATTTGCTTCAAATAATAGAGCTAGTTCTGCCACTTTGATGTCACCTTTTTTTTGTAACTTTGGGTTTCATCCTTGATTCTCTTCAGGGCAGGTGGAGCCTTCTGCCTGCCCAGGTGTTGATACTGTGGTGGAGAGAATGCACCAGATCTGGGACCAAGTGGTGGATAAGTTGTCTCTCTCCCAGGAAAAGGCCCAGCGGTTTTCCAACCAGCATAGGACCATTGGTCCCCAGTTTAAGGTGGGTGATATGGTTTGGCTGTCATCAAAGAATATCGCTATGAAGGTGGCTCCTCCAAAGTTTAAACCTAGATTTATTGGACCTTACAAGATTTTGGAGATTCTTAATCCAGTCTCTTTTCGATTGGCTCTTCCTGTTACATTTAAGATCCATAACATGTTTCATAAGTCTCTGTTAAAGAGGTTTGTTGAGCCAGTAGTTCCTGTGGTGGCACCTCCTGACCCGGTATTGGTTGAAGGTAATGTGGAATATGAGGTTGAGAAGATACTGGATTCTCGCCTGGCTAGACGGAGACTCCAGTATTTGGTTAAATGGAAGGGTTATGGCCAGGAGGATAATTCTTGGGTCCCTGCATCCGATATTCATGCCGAAAGATTGGTTCGTGCCTTTCATCGGGCCCATCCTGATCGCCTGGTGGCATGGATGAGGGTTCGGTGACCCCTCCTCAAGGGGAAGGTACTGTTGTGAGTTCATTTTCCCCTTCACCGTCGATGTCTCATGAACTCTTCTGGTGAAGGAAGGTAGTGAGGCTGATTACCAAACACCTGATCTGGTAGATGATGACTGGGTAACAGGAAATTCTGACTGGATATAAGGCAGCCGACGCCCTTCTGAGTCGCTGGTGATTTCTCTGCTGGATTCTTGGAGACCAGTCTGTTTCCTGCTTCCCAAAGATAATTTTTTACTCTGCAATTGAACTTATCAGTTTTGTTTTGTTTACCTTGTTTTTTGGAGTTCAGCCATCCCCGGTCGGGGGTGTGCTGAGTTCCATTTTTGTATCTGATCAGTTTGTCTCTTTGCTCTGTCTTCAGAATTTACCTGAGTGCTGATATAGTCATTTTGAAGTCCTAGCGACTTCAGAGCCTGTTTTTCCTATCAGATGGTTGAGACTTTTTTGGTAGGGCTTTTTATGGATTGCAGACAGCAGCTTTTCTATCCTGTTCTTTTTAGTTAGCTTGAGCCCCATCGTTTGCTCAACCTATCTTTCTATTTGTGTTGGTGTTTTCATCTTGCTTCACCGTCATTATTTGTTGGGGGCTGCCTATTGCTTTGGGGTCTGCTCTGGGGCAGTTTAGATTTCCCCTTTCTTTCTTTAGGCCTATTTAGTTCTCCGGCTGTGATTGAGGGGTCTAGGGCACCGTAGGAACCCCCCACGGCTACTGTTAGTTGTTGTGGATAGGATCAGGGGTCTGCAATCCGATAGCTACCAACCTCTCCGGTTTTCTGGACTTAGCTTGTATTTCCTCCTTCGGTGACTCATTCATAACAGATGACTCCTTGAATGTGTGTTTCATGGCGATAGGGAAGGAGAGAGCGACCCCTAGAGTAAGATATGAATTATATATGTCTTTCAAAGCACGTGGTCTCTATATATATGGAGTTGACCTTTACCATGAGTTAAACTTTCAAAAATAACACATGCAGTGTCAGCGGAAGGCACTGTTCAGTACAGAACTGTAATAAGCGTGTAATAAGAAATTAACACCCGATTATTAATATTTAACACTTATACGCGATCCCGTTCTCCCGTAGGATCTTCTTGGTGGCTGTGGAGAATTCCCACCTTCTGTTCAGGGTGACGGAAGATAGGTCAGTGATCACCATGATGCTATTGAACCTCTGGGAGCGCCGGTCCACCCGCTGCAGCTTTGCTAATGGCTTCTTAAAAATGAAGCCTGGAAATTACATCCCTGGGCGCAGAGACGGGGGCACTTTTGGGTTTGGGGATCCTGTGCACTCTATCTATTATGAGATCTCGCTGTTCCAGCTCGGGGACTATTGTGGTAAAGAAATTTGTTAGGAACTCCTTCAACACGTCCACAGCAATGCTTTCCGGTATCCACCTGAAGTGCAGATTGTTGTGCCTGGAGCGGTCCTCCAAATCCGCCAGCTTTAGTTTTAGGGTGGTGATCTCCTCATCTGTCTCATAATGAGAGTCCAATAAGTGGTTGTGGGCTGTGGTGAATTCCTCCAGCTTCTCAGGCTGTTCTGTCCCCTATGTGCCGAATGTCTTTCTATAGGGCAGTGAAGGCTGAGGTAATGTCACTATGTATAGCCTGCTTTAGATCTCCTAGCAGGGACTTCAGTGTGTCCTCAGTGATGGGGTGGAGGGGTGCCCTGTGTCAGGTGCAGGTGCATATACTTGCATTTTGTTCCTCTGCTTCTCCGGGCTCCTGGGTGAAGAGCTGCCCGATCTCTCCTGTGCCTGCTCCGCTGCACATTCCCCTCTCCAGTGAGGACTGACCCAGTGTTAAATCAGACTCCCCAGAGCGCTCCACACCGCCACTGGCCGCATGGTGAGAGCTGCGGCGGCCATCTTGGATTCTCCCAGGTGCCGGCACAAAGAACGGTATCCTGCCCAGCGCTGCTCCCCTGCTCCTTGTGACGCGCCCCATCAGTGCCCGGACCCCATCTGAGGTTGTGATAAGTGGAATTGCGGGTTTCCCCGCCGTTAGTTGCTGCTGGGGCATGCACCTAGCGTTCCCTGCACCCGCTCAGCTCCTCATCCAGACAAGCCCCCGTGTCATCATTATATAAGCTATTCATCTATAAGTGCACAGTATCTATTCCCCTTATACACTGATATCCAGTGATACATCTACAATCCGTTTACATATATCTATGTATGGATTTATCTTACACTCAATAAATACGATGCACTTATCTCATCTCCGCCTTGATAGTGACGCTCTCTTAGGATACATGTTACTCTATGATGGCACTTTTGCACATGGCCACTAGATGGCGCTACAACATTTGACATTTGCCTGAATTTTTATATCTACACATGGTTTACACAAATTATATTTTCTTGTCTTAACTATATACTATTTAACATTAGAAGCTGTGTATTTTTGTAATTATTTGTATGTATACATGATTGATTACCACTTCTGTCTCTGTAAAAACAATACCCTTTAACCCCTTTCCGACATCAGGCGTAAATGTACATCCTCCCTTTGATGTGGGCTCTGGCAGTGAGCCGACATCTTTTCCGGCACACGTCAGCTGTTTTGAACAGCTGCCATTTTCCCCTAACAGCCTCTGACAGCGGGCATTTAATGCACACTTCCAGCAAGCACAAAACAAATCCCGCCCATTTGTGACCCCGTCACATGATCATGGGTCACCTATGGGTTGGCATGACAACCAGAGGTCTCCAGCAGACCTCTATGCTCGTCACTTCTGGAATGCTATGAGCGCCGCCCGATAAACAAAACAGCATGGACCAGGGATCGTCCCGCCTAACTCCTGCTCTTCTTTTAACATGGGGAAAATGCTACTCAGACAACACAGGGTGAGGGTAAAACAGTGTGGGCAATGCTTTATTGTACCACAAAACAGGCAGATAACACATAGAACAGTCCCAGCACAGGACCCAAGATGGGGCACATTACAGAGTCTCACCCCTCCACTGAACCACCGGGATAATAGCTGCTGTGACTTCAGAAATTCCAGGGTCGCTACCCCAGCTGTGGCGCACACGCAGAGAGGAGATAACGACAAGTGTGAGAAGATGACAGTCCATACAAGGCCAGTTGATCTGAGGATCACAACCTGGCTTCATCTTCCAGGGTCGTCTACTCCACCTATGGCATGCACTCAGAGATGAGGTAACAACAAGTGTAGGAAGATGACAGTCCATTGAGTCCATACAAGGTACAAGGCCAGTTATTCAAAAAATCACAATCTGGCTTCTCCAAGCTTATCCATGATTCAGTGATGGTCAATGGAGCATATCTGTATTCTTCCAACTGAGGCTGAAAACCCCTAGATTGTTTCCTATAGAATGATAGATCCGTGTCCCTTGTGATGATGTTGTGGCTGCTGTCCTGTCTCTTGTCCTTTGGATGTATAGATGTCTTGGCAGAATCTTTCTGGCTGTTTCTTTCTCTCAGTCTCTTTATACAGAGGCATTTAACCTATTTTTAGACTTACAAAGTGTCCCTCATTCAATATTTAAATAAATGATAAGAATGGAGATTAGATTATTATAGCATTACTTGATTATTTAAACTATTTGCATAGTTTTTCCCTCTCTGCTTTAGAAGTCAACAAACTGGCTCCATAACACAATGCATAATTAGCATATCAGCAAACATCACCAGTGATCAAGGATAAGGGCACAATAAAAGTCAATATTACCGGCTTAAATTTAAAGCCAACATACAGATAACATTCTATTATTTTTCGTTTGCTAAAAATTAGTCGTCTGGTTAAGATACAATGCTGTAAGTCTTCACAATGCCAAAAGTGAAAAAAAAGTTTTAAAAAATATTTAAAAAAAATATATAAAAGTTCTAATCACCCCCCCTTTCAAAATAAAACAATAAAAAAATCAAATATACACATACTTGTTATAGCCGCATTCAGAATCGCCTGATCTATCAGTGTAAAAAAGAGTTAACCCGATCGCTAAATGGCGTAACGAGAAAAAATGTCAAAGCGCCAGAATTACTTTTTTTGGTCACCGCAACATTGCATTAAAATACAATAAGGGATGACCCAAAGATCATATCTGCACCAAAATGGTCTCCATTAAAAATGTCAGCTCGGCTCACAAAAAATAATCCCTCACCCAACCCGAGATCATGAAAAATGGAGACGTGACGGGTATCGGAAAATGGTGCAATTCTTTTATACTTAATAAAGATGAGTTATTTTTACTGATACAGTGGGTATGGAAAGTATTCAGACACCTTTAAATTTTTCACTCTTTGTTTCATTCCAGCCATTTGGTAAATTCAAATTCATACTATCTATTCCTGACACTGGAGGGGCTTATAAACTTCCAAAGTATATAGTTTGAAGTTTGGGATCTGCTAATATGTGGCTAGTTTTCTGATTCGGATAACATGATACATGATTTTAGTTTTTTTCGTTTAGTCTCTCTTGAATATAGGTCAATATTAAATAGTCTTCTGATGAGTCGTCTTTGGTGAGGACGATGAAACCTGTAGAAATGAGAGGCTTGGAGAGTGAGTGTGTATACGTCACCTCACCCTATATACTGAGATGTGGGGTACATGTTTTTTCTATTAGTCACTTTCCGACTAACCTTCAGAGGGTAAATTATGGGTATAGTTTTACATTTGGAATTAATAATTTTGGCTAAAACTATTATAACATTATAAACATAAAAAAGGCTTCTCCCCTATGTGACGTCTCTGATGTTTATTAACAGTTGATTTCCATGTAAAATATTTCCAACATTATGAAAATGAAAATGGCTTCTCCTCTGTGTGGATTCTCTGGTGCTTAACATAATCTGATTTATTGTTAAAATATTTCCCACATTCTGAACAGGAAAAAGGCTTCTTCCCTGTGTGGATTCTCTGGTGATAAACACAACCTGATTTATTGTTAAAACATTTTCCACATTTTGAACAGGAAAAAGGCTTCTCCCCTGTGTGAGTTCTCTGGTGCATAATACAATTTGATTTATTCCTAAAACATTTCCCACATTCTGAACAGGAAAAAGGCTTCTCCCCTGTGTGAGATCTCTGGTGAGTAACACAATCGGATTTATTGTTAAAACATTTCCCACATTCTGAACAGAAAAAAGGCTTCTCCCCTGTGTGAGCTCTCTGGTGTCTACCAAGAATCGATTTCTGTTTAAAACATTTCCCACATTCTGAACAGGAGAAAGGCTTCGCTCCTGTGTGAGTTCTTTGGTGAGTAACAAAATGTGATTTACATGTAAAATATTTCCCACATTCTGAACATGAAAATGACTTCTTTGCTTTAGGAGCAGTTTGTTTTTTAATGCCTCTTTTGTGACTTTGATTTTCCTTAGTTGTCATCAATGAATCAGAAGATGGGACCTGTTTCATAGGATCAGATGACAGATCTTTGCTGTGAATGGATGATGATATATCTGGAGTAATGGCAATCACTTCAGTTGTATCTTGTAGAATCTCAAGATCATCAGATTTAAAAATTGTAGATGTCAGCTGTCCATCTGATCTCCTGGTACAGTCATCTGCTAAGATAAAAAATTATTCTTTTATAAAATATTCTTGAGTTTTATATTTTTGAACATTTCTACTTAAACTGTCCATAAAAATGGCAAGCTATGTAAAAAACTTTAATTATTTCCCAAGACAATGACAGTTCACAGTCTAAGAGAAAACCTTGTTGGATGAGCCAGTAGTGTGTGGTGTTCAACTGTTTGTTCATTCTGCCTCCCAAATATCAAATAAAAAGAAACCAATCAATGTTATGTAGGCGAAAATAATACCAATTCTCATCTCACAAAAAACAAGTCCCCACTCAGGTCCATCATCTGTCAATGGAAAAACAGAGGTTCCCGCACTATTAGTGGCTCAAAGGTTGTTGAAAAGCAACAAGGTTTCTATAAACCAATCCGGCAAAATCCGCTCTCACTTCGGAGTCTTGCAGTGTGCGCAAACAACATTTAGGATCCCTGTATTTAGCAATATTATAGTGAGAACCCACTTAATTTTTGGTGTGTGTCTCCTGGAGCACAATCTGGGCACTATGTGCTGGGTAATAAAATGGCAAATGTGTAATTTTCACTCTCCAACATTCACTGCGTGTTAATTTCCAGAAAGTGGCTGTGGAGTCAAAATATTCATTCCTCCTAAGGATTATAACCCTCAGTGAATTAATTTATAAAATGGAATCACTTTATGGGGATTTCTACTGTTCTGGTTTTCTGTCATTTAGTTATATTAGGGCTTCTGCATATGGTGTGTCCAATGTCATCTGGGATCTGTTCCTGCTGTCCAGCTGGAGTAATCTACTCCCTACTTCAGCCAATTGGAAAGTACCACACCCTACTAAAGCGCAAAGCACATGGCCGGAATCTGCCAGATACAGCGCTGTTCTCCTCTGGTTCAGTCCTCTGTGCTCAGCTTGTGGATTGTGTATTTATCCCCTGTTGTGACCGTGGCCCGTCTACTGACTACTCTTGTGTCTTCTGATTCTGTATTCTGTCCTTCTGGTTCTGACCCGGCTACCTGACTATTCTTCTTGCCATCTAACACCACAGAATAGCAGGTAACACCATGGTCCAAGCCTAGGGGTCCCAGTGTAAGTCCAGATTCCATGTGAGGATGTTAAAGGGCGATGAGCAAGGCAATCCTTGGGATATGGAAAGCAGAGAAGATAGAGCCAAGCATGTTCATGGTGGACATCTTTTGAGCTGCCAGGTGACCATGAACAGTGCTCCCAATACATTGTGTCTGCAAACTATTCCAGCAAGATCTGCATTCAAATAGCTAAATGGCGCTCCTTCCCTTCTGAACACTGCCATGTGCCCAGACAGTAGTGTACAACCGTATGTAGGGTATAGTGCGAAGCTGGAAAATAATTTGTAAGATCCATTTGTTTCCTATTATCCTTTGTGAAGAATTCCAAACTTATCACCACATAAAGTGACACACGTCAGATATTAATAATGGGGCCTGATTAGGAACTACTGAAATGATCAAACTCCACAGTCTCCATCAGTAATAAATGAGTAACTAGTGGTGAAACCTCTCTGGTGTAATTAGCATGTGGGTCTCGGAGACTTCACAATCTATACTATCCTAAGCTCCAATATTTTCTGTCAGAAGAGTTTCATGAAGAAATGTTAGGCATTTAAACAGAACTGTGTATAAGGCCGGTTTCACACGTCTTGATATTTTCAGTACCGGAGATGTCCATGTGTGTAATACTTGTGGTACCCGTGTGACAACCGTGTGCAGTAACAGTACCACATGGACGGCTGGCAGGGAAGAAGCTTTACAGTAAGCGCTGTTCCTCGGCAGCCAGTGCTGAAGACGCTGTCATCATTCTCCCCTGCTCTGCTGGCGGGGAGAATGATGAGAGTTATATTAAAGTCAGAATGATGACAGCAGGTGGGGGCTTTTGGGACTATTACTCTCATCATCCTACACCTGCTGCTAAGAACAGTGACAGCAGGAGCGGATGATGGGAGTATTCCTCACCCGCCGCCTGCGTTATAACTAAATAAATAAATGAAAAAACCGGCGTGGGTTCCTCTGTATTTTCTATAACCAGTCTGGCAAAACTCATAACTGGGGGCTGCAACCCTCAGCTGTCAGCTTCAGCAAGGCTGGTTATCAAGAATAGATGGGTCCCCACACTGTTTTTTAAATTATTTAAATAAATAATTTAAAAAACCGCATGGGGTCCCACCATTTTTGACAACCAGCCTTGCTAAAGCTGACAACTGGGGGCTGGTATTCTCAGGCATGTAAGGGGCCATGGATATTGACCCCCCCAGCCTAAAAATAGCAGACTGCAGCTGGCCAGAGAAGGCACATCTATTAGATGCGCCAATTCTGGAGCTTTGCCCGGCTTTTCTCACCTGCCCTGTAGTGATGGCAAGTGGGGTTCATATTTGTGGGTTTGATGTCACCTTTGTATTGTCAGGTGACATCAATCCCACAGCTTAGAAATGGAGAGGTGTCTATTAGACACCTATCCATTACTAATCCTATAGTTATATGGTAAATAAAGACACAGCCAGAATAAAGTATTTTATTAGAAATAAAACAAAACAGTTTTAGTTTTTTATTTAAAAACAGAGAATTCTCACGGTGATCTGCTGTGAAGTCACTTAGCTTGAACTGCGGTGACCTCATCACTGACTTTTTCCCACGGTCCTGAGGTCACTGCAGTTCAACCTGGCTGGAAATCTCGATGATGTCACTGCTGGTTAATGATGCTGTGCTTGCAGCAGCTCATTCACCAGTGGTTCTATGGCGCCCCCAGGAGTATGGTCATCACAATGGCATTACCTTCCTCCTAGGGAGTGTGATGTCATGCCTGGAAGCAAGGAAGGGTCTCTCTGACAGTTAATCTCTACATACAACACAGTTCCCACTCCAGGCCAGCAGAGGGAGCTCTGAACCAATACTAAGGGGAAGAGCTATTCTCTGGGGGCTGGGAAGAGGAAATTAGTTAGTTCTGTGAGGAGGGCGAAGTGTGTGGACATGGAGAGAGGAGCTGGGAGATTGAGCAGAGAGTGGAGGTTCATTCCCAGCTAGAGCTCATGATCTGGAGCCTGGTCTCCAAGGTTGTATGGATCCTGACAGTCCTGCAACAGAAACCAGAGGAATAGGAAGCTGTAAATGCTCTATTCCCATCTAAGACTCGGAGGCACAACAGCGACATGTGAGCCAAAGGAGATAGAAGGCTACAGCTGTCTGCCATACGAGGGAGATCCAAAATGGAAGAAGGAGGAATGTCAGTGTAAAACAGTACTGCATGTACCTCAAGTAAGCGCTAGAGAGGAGACTACACAACCCATCTGAGAGATAGATTCCTAAGTTGCTTCCAGGCTAATCAGCTCCTGTGCCATCTGTAATCTGGACCCTGGACTGCACTTACAAAGTAAAGGTAAAGAAACTACACTTTGCTGTGTCCTTGCCTTCTTCCTGCAACTTCTTCAGCACTGCTACATCTCTGTGCCAGACACTGCACCCTCTTCCTCAACACCTATCCTCTTCATCTACTCTGCCCTGGGACTACAGCCCTGCCTGTGGAGGGCTATAACATCACTGCTGCACCCCACCATCTGTCCCAGAGGATCTGTCTGCAGAGTCGGCTTAACACCTCCCTTGCCGAACACCACAGGTGGCATCACGAATCACTCATAAACCTTTTTTCATCACTCAATCCCCTTTTACATGGGCGCCCAGGGCCACGGACCGGGTCACCGCTGCTGTGACACATCCCCCTGACACCGGCCCGGTACCGAGTACCCCACAGCCCTGGGAGGGCGACCCATTTCTCAGCCTGGACAGACTCATCGTGGCACCGTCCAGGTTGAAAACTAATTATCCCCCAGACATGGATTACGGCGTGGGACAGAGCGACAGACAGGTATGGTATATTGTTGTTGTATTTTATTTTTATTACAGGAGAACGAGCTCTTCGGTGGAAATAGGCGTTAGGTGATTATAACTGTGTTTGCTATTTTTAAATAAAAAAGGAAAACTGTGTTTAGTTTTATTTCTAATAAAATACTTTATTCTGGCTGTGTCTTTATTTACCATGTAGCCAGGGCCGGACTGGGAGTGAAATTCAGCCCTGGCATTTGTAAGACCACAGGCCCACGTCTTGTACCCTCTGTAATCTTGCTCTCTAGATCGTCTAATACAGGTCCGCGGCCTACAATCACAACGTTTAGTGTTGTGATCTGCAGGGCTGACAGCCACTGAATTATGGCCACTTTAGATGAGCCAATAATCATGAAATGTGGGATTGTAAGAGCGCGGCTTCCTGATTATCGGCTCATTTCAATAGGTCAGTAATCACCTGATGGAAGGAAAAATGATTATTAGTCACGGCTTAAAAATCCAGGTTCTTGGTGGCACATTGCTCGGGGTAAGCAGGACATGCGCTCCTGAGAACAGGACATGCTACGTGCACAGAACATATTACCAGTCGCTGTGTGCACAGAGAAGTGCGTCCTCCTGTGTGAACAGGCCGTAGAGGACACTGACTGACGTGTATATGGCTGGTCGGTGGTCGTGGACATGCTGGAGCACAGGAATGACAGGAAAGTCTCAGTCAGACGGCCGTTTCTCACGTCCATGTTCTCTCTGTGGTTTTCATTAGTTCTCGTCCATTATAGTCTATGGTGCTGCTCACAGGCTCATGTTCTTGCAGACTGTGTCTCCCCAAATAAAAATCAGAGACATTTTCGTTTTTTATCGTTGTCACAGACACAATCCCCTCCACAAGTCTCTGAACCTGCGCCGATCACAGACCCCACATAGATCGCCCCAGTGCACACTCTGCGCGGATTAACACTGTAATGTACAGGAGAAGATTTTCATTCATTTAGTTTTTCATACGTGAAAATCACTAAAGTTCCCGTCTGGGGGCCGCACCCATCACCGGCCCATGTGTAGTGACTCATTAACCAGTTTATTGCTGCCTTGCCTTCCTTATAGAAGCAGCAGAGACTGGACAGATGGTTTTCATGCTGGGATGCCTGTATTTTGTGGCTGCAGAACCAAGGTAAGGGGATGTACACACATCTTTGTCAGGCGGATTGAAGAAGCGCCACAAACCTGCCGCTAAACATGAACTTAGTGCACGGCAATGGAAAACCACATTGCTGTACCCGCTCCGTCTGTTACGTCTTTTATCTGCTTCAGTGCTTGGAAACTGAGGCCATTAATACAAGTAGCACATTCTGTCACCTGCAACTATAATAGAAACTATCGAGAAAAGACGCCGGTGGCACAAAAGACATGGCGCCTTCAGGTAAAAGACCGGAGACACTTTCCTGAAGCAGCTATGCCCCCTGAAATAAAACTGTGTGCACATACCCTAGTTCTCCGCAAGGAGAAATGATACTTCTAGGATATCGGTCAGACGCCTCTCACACAGCCAAACCAGATCTCACACTTTGCACTGACGAGAGGCAGTACCCCGAAACACAGTGTCTGCAAATTGAGATTCTGGCTTGGCTTTTATCCTAAGTCATGTAACAAGGCTCGTTAAAGAGTCAACATTGACTTCTAGGATTGCTACCTCCAATAGGTGGCACTAGAGTTCTAGTCCTCTTCCTCTCTGAAGAGACAATTTGTATAATTAGCATACCCTAGTTACAAACACTAGGCTACAGCACCCGGCAAATGCTGAGTACAAGAATCATTCTAAGGCCGGGGTCACACTAGCGTGTATGATGCGAGAAACAACACCCGGCACTGCCCCCGACACTCGGACCGGAGCGTGCGGCTACATGTATTTCTAAGGGCCAATGCAGACAGCCATATATATTCTCTGATCTGAGAGAATCGGCCAATTATACTGTAAAGCTGACACTTGGATCAAGCTCTGACCCGAGTGTCAGCACAGTGTGGTCCGATTGTCTAGGATGAGAGAATCAGAGAACACTGAGGAAAAGATGGAGAACAAACGCTTCTCCACTGTGTCATCGGAGTGCAGTCCGGTGTTTTCCACGCACTCATTGTATTGCATTACTGAGTGTGATCGGAATATCATACGTTAACAATATATAACATAACGTATGTTCCAACCCCATGGATAGAGACAAACACCTCGGTCGCCTCAGAAAGTCCTTTTTGAGTCAGGGCTACCATCCAAGAACAATAGAAAACCAAATTACAAGAGCCACCAGAATGTCAAGGAATCACCTGCCACATTACAAAGCTAAAGAAGAGAATAACCGGGAGCCTCTAGTGGTCACCTACAACCCAAATCTGGAGGTGCTAAGGGGAGCTGCACGGAAATTACAACCTTTACTACAAAAAGATGCCCGATTACAATCCATGTTTCCAGACCCCCCACTACTGTGTTTTAGGCAGCCCCCAAATCTAAGAAGCATCATTGTCAGAAGCTCCCTGTCCTCTCCAACAGCTGCAGGAACCTTTCCTTGCAACCAGAAAAAAATGTAAAACCTGTCCATTTATAATGACCACGGACAAGATAAAGATCCCCACCTCACATCAGGACTACAAGATCCCAGGTACTCTCAGCTGCATCACATCTAATGGGGTGTACTTAATTATCTGTACTAAATGTCCAGCTGGGAGTCTGTATGTGGGAGAGACCGGGCAAACACTGAGAACAAGGATGAATTCTCATCGCCACACAATAAGAGAAAAAAGAAGGGATCTACCTGTGGCAAAACATTTTTGTATCCCCGGTCATAGCATGATGGACATTAAATTACTTGTATTAAAAGGTAACTTCAACTCTCAGAGAGACAGGAGGGTCTGGGAGTATAAATTTATGACAACTTTTGACACACTCAGTGCAGGAATGAATGTGTCACATGGATTTATGTCTTTTACATCAATTAAGGAATTTGCTCTTCAGAACTTCTGGGGTCATCACACAACACAGAACTAGACCCCAATCAGAGGGCAATAAAACCTTCACACTCCTAATCTATAAACTGTTCCAATATTTATGTTTATCCCTCTCCCATAATGACAAGTCTGCTAAATGTTACTTGTCTTATCTATCTGCATTATTTCTGTGCTGTTTTGTGTATAAATATGTTATTTTCCAGATGTTGTATTAGTCTAGCCTGATGAAGAGACCTGAGTAGTCTCGAAAGCTTGCAATGTGTTACCATCTTTTCAGTTAGCCATTAAAAGGTATCAACCACTGAGGACTCTCAATTCAAAATATTCTTTTATCTACTGGCTAACACGGTACAAAGTTATATATCTTTCCTGTATCAAAGTCATTTGAACAGTTTTGGGTGGAGGAGAATGTTGTGGTCTAGAGGCAAAATGGTGATCATGGAAATACGGCCGGACTACACCACCGATAAAGCAGTCACAGCCGGTGACTGAGAGGAATCTGTGACTTCTCTGCATTCAGTGGTTACTACTCACCTGGGTAGTCATATGTGGGAATCTCCTCTTTACACCACTCATCACCCCTCACATATGTCTCTGTAGGATTAATATGGGTCAGATCTTCACCCTGAAACTAATATTGTAAAAGTCACCGACAGATGGAGAAGTCCCATCTATGATCAGCTCTAATCCTGCCATCTCCACCGTTCTCATTACACAAGTATAAAACATATAATACTGGTGGATAAAGCAAGACTGAGCACAAGACCTTCACAGCCGTCTACACATCATAGGGGAGATCTCCTGACACCTTCTCTCCATCTACCTGATGATCCTGAGGAGCACTGGGATCTTCTTGGTTACAGTCCTGTGGAAGAAGAGGACGGGGACATCTCTCTGGTGTTGTCCTCTTACTGGATAGATCTGGAGGAAACACATACAGGGACTGAATTCATTCTCTACATACAGATAATTATAGGCCGTGTGTATTTAGTCCTGTCTATTACCTGGTGATGTGAGGGGCTGGGGAACCTCCATTATGACGTTCTTGTACAGATCTCTGTGTCCTTCTAAATACTCCCACTCCTCCATGGAGAAATAGACAACGACATCCTGACACCTTATAGGAACCTGACACATACAATGATACCGTCATCCCCCCGATCCCTTCATAGTGTTACTGTATAATGTCCCAGCATTCCCAGCAGTGTCACCTCTCCAGTCAGCAGCTCCATCATCTTGTAGGTGAGTTCTAGGATCTTCTGGTCATTGATGTCCTCATGGGTCAGGGGGTGAGGTGGAGGCCCCGTGATTGGGCTCAGGGGTCTTCCCCATCCCTCAGACACAGGGTCCTGACAGCGATCACTAGAGGTCTTCTTCACCACTGTGTAATCCTGGTAATGGAGAGACACATTAATAAATCTCACTACAGACATTCCCAGAGTCCTCACCTCTCCAGTTCTGTCCATCTGTTATTCCCATAGATAAGAATGATGTAATGTGACGTCATCAGAATCTCTCACCCCTCCAGTGAGACGGAAGAGGATCTCTAGGGTGAGGTGTAACATCCTCTCCGCCATCTTGTCTCTGTCCATATCCATCCTTGATGGGTAAATCAGGAAAATTCTCTTTTGTAGAACATCTTCCCTGAGAGGATCCGATATTGTAGAGACCTGAATGAGAAGAAGATGATCCGATGTAACATCATAAGAATCCTGTGTAATAATACAATTACTGGAGATAATAAGGGAAACATATGAGGAGATTTATTATCTTACAGGGTTTAGTTTTCTCCCCTGACATCTACTAATAAAACCTATATATTTAGGCCACAGACAACAAGCAGTTTCCTCCTCGGAGTCGGCAGCTGAACACGTTCCTCATAGACTCATCTTCCATAACGCTAATTCTCCTCTCATTACCGACCCTGGAATCGGCATTAGCAATACTGCAGGAGAGATTCATTACACGCGACATGAGAAATAACTCCTTCATGATGAGGACGACATCTTCATCTTCTACTGCGGCTCTAGAAACAGATTTGGCCAGAGTCGGTCACTGCCTCCATCCCCACCGGCCGTCTATATGAAGGTTTCCCGTCTTCCCCGCACTGGAATCTTCTCTCACGTTAGATCTCAGCTCTGAGTCACACACAGAAGTTTGAGGCTTTTCTGGAAGAACAGGACAGGAGAGATCTGAGGCCGATGTCTTCATGTACAGGGTTTCCCCTCGGGATAAGAGGCTTTTTTATCCCTTTCCCGCAATTAGAGGGGACACCTGTGGATATCGGGGTCTTTACCGGCTGCAGTCCTGGGGGGATTTACTCGGTAACGTGGACGTTGGACAACGTCACCATCTTGCCCCTGCAAGAAAAGAGCGAAGTCTGGTGAGACCCCTGAGGCCGGAGGTTTCTACAGCTGCTCTGTGCGCACAGGACCTGTGATGAGGTCACAGGAGGGGAGGAGTCAGGGGTCACATGATCAGGGGCCTCAGTGTGTGCAGGACTCTGCTGTGCTGGTTGTCATGGTGCTGGATGAGGGGAAGTTTCTGTGTGGGGTCAGGAGGGGATTACAGGGTGGATGTAGCAGAGCCCTGTGTGTACGAGGTGTACGGAGCGGAGCCGCGTGTGTACGAGGTGTACGGAGCGGAGCCCTGTGTGTACGAGGTGTACGGAGCGGAGCCGTGTGTGTACGAGGTGTACGGAGCGGAGCCGTGTGTGTACGAGGTGTACGGAGCGGAGCCGCGTGTGTACGAGGTGTACGGAGCGGAGCCGTGTGTGTACGAGGTGTACGGAGCGGAGCCGTGTGTGTAAGAGGTGTACGGAGCGGAGCCGTGTGTGTACGAGGTGTACGGAGCGGAGCCGTGTGTGTACGAGGTGTACGGAGCGGAGCCGTGTGTGTACGAGGTGTACGGAGCGGAGCCATGTGTGTACGAGGTGTACGGAGCGGAGCCATGTGTGTACGAGGTGTACGGAGCGGAGCCATGTGTGTACGAGGTGTACGGAGCGGAGTCATGTGTGTACAAGGTGTACGGAGTGGAGCCATGTGTGTACGAGGTGTACGGGGCGGAACCGTGTGTGTACGAGGTGTACAGAGCTGGGCCGGGTGTGTACGAGCTGTACGGAGCGGAGCCGTGTGTGTACGAGGTGTACGGAGCGGAGCCATGTGTGTACGAGGTGTACGGAGTGGAGCCATGTGTGTACGAGGTGTACGGAGCGGAACCGTGTGTGTACGAGGTGTACGGAGTGGAGCCATGTGTGTACGAGCTGTACGGAGCGGAGCCGTGTGTGTACGAGGTGTACGGAGCGGAGCTGTGTGTGTACAAGGTGTACGGAGGGGAGCCCTGTGTGTACGGGGTGTACGGAGCGGAGCCGCGTGTGTACGAGGTGTATGGAGCAGAGCCCTGTGTGTACGAGGTGTACGGAGCAGAGCCCTGTGTGTACGAGGTGTACGGAGCGGAACCGTGTGTGTACGAGGTGTACGGAGTGGAGCCGTGTGTGTACGAGCTGTACGGAGCGGAGCCGTGTGTGTACGAGGTGTACGGAGCGGAGCTGTGTGTGTACAAGGTGTACGGAGGGGAGCCCTGTGTGTACGGGGTGTACGGAGCGGAGCCGTGTGTGTACGAGGTGTACGGAGTGGAGCCGTGTGTGCAAGGTGTACGGAGCGGAGCCATGTGTGTACGAGGTGTACGGAGCGGAGCCGCGTGTGTACAAGGTGTACGGAGCGGAGCCGTGTGTGTACGGGGTGTACGGAGCGGAGCCGTGTGTGTATGAGGTGTACGGAGCGGAGCAGCGTATGTACGAGGTGTACGGAGCGGAGCCGTGTGTGTACGAGGTGTACGGAGCAGAGCCGTGTGTGTAAGAGGTGTACGGAGCGGAGCCGTGTGTGTACGAGGTGTACGGAGCGGAGCCGTGTGTGTACGAGGTGTACGGAGCGGAGCCGTGTGTGTACGAGGTGTACGGAGCGGAGCCATGTGTGTACGAGGTGTACGGAGCGGAGCCATGTGTGTACGAGGTGTACGGAGCGGAGCCATGTGTGTACGAGGTGTACGGAGTGTACGGAGTGGAGCCCTGTGTGTACGAGGTGTACGGAGCGGAGCCGTGTGTGCAAGGTGTACGGAGCGGAGCCGTGTGTGTACGAGGTGTACGGAGCGGAGCCGCGTGTGTACGAGGTGTACGGAGCGGAGCCGTGTGTGTACGGGGTGTATGGAGCGGAGCCGTGTGTGTACGAGGTATACGGAGTGGAGCCGTGTGTGTACGGGGTGTACGGAGCGGAGCCGCGTGTGTACAGGGTGTACGGAGCGGAGCCGCGTGTGTACGAGGTGTACGGAGTGGAGCCGTGTGTGTACGGGGTGTACGGAGCGGAGCCGTGTGTGTACGGGGTGTACGGAGTGGAGCCGTGTGTGTACGGGGTCCTCTGAGGACAAGAGGTATCCGCGGACCTGTGTGGGTGATCCAACAGGTAACGGTATCAACAACTGTGTGTTTTACTGACCGAGGTCAGTGAAAGACTGTGAGAAGTGGCTATAGGGTGCCTCTGTGGATAAGCTTATATTATTGGAACGTTCTCAAGAAATCCATCCGCATACCACATTACCCCAGGTATTGCTTCAGAAAACCTCAGAAATCCTACACTGGACCGTTTCTCCATTCCCTGACAGTAAACTGGGAATTTATATATTTATACCCAAGATGTCCGCAGATAATAATTGTCTCAGACCACACAATTGCCCCTTCTTAGATCTATTCTTTTTCTTTTGATGCCCCAATAGGGAAAAATAATCAGTCAGGAAGTATTCAGATATTATGTCTGTACAAATGTAAAATTACTATTCCAAAGCTTTATACTATAGAGCGAAATCGGGATTTATCTCATTGTAACCGGTTGTTGTATTGTTTACTGGTTTTTCTCTCTTTTTATTGTTTTTCTCACAATATTTGTATAAGAAAAATAAAATGTTGGTAATTCTTTGTTTTTTTCAATAAAAACAATCTGATTGAAAAAAGAAAGGTGATAAATTTGTTAATAGATGAAACGTATAGAAAATACCAAGATCACATGAGAAGGTGCTCGTACGAATTCACAGATAAATGTGGTCGCTCATTGACAAGGAGGTTATATCCATGCATGCAAGGGACATATGTATCCAAAATAAAAGGGGCACCCGGGCCAGAAATGCATAACCCCTCTGACACAGCTGAGGCATGTTGTTGCTATTATAGCTCGCTATATAATATCCATGGATAATACCACGACATGCCACCTAATATTCTGGAAAGAAAAACTGACAAATATATTATGGACGCTGCTCTTCCTTCCTTACAGGCCTCTGAGCAGGAGGAACTAGACAAAGCTGTCACTGAGGAAGAGATCGGAGAGGCCATTACATCATTCCCTATCGGGAAGAGCCCTGGGCCGGATGGAGGCAATAATAGATTTTATAAGATGTTTGCACCCCAGTTATTACCATTTTTAGAAGAAGTGTTCAGTAATATCTCAGAAGACCCCCTCTCTGCCCCTTAATTACTTGTGGCTGACATAACATTGTTTCTGAAAGCCCGGAGAAGAACCAAATGTCGGCCCTAATTTTCATCCAATATCACTAATTACTGTAGATGTGAAGATATTCTCTAAAGTGATTACAGCCCGGCTCTCCCACTACCTGCCCTCAATTGTTACCGACCATCAGGTTGGCTTTATTAAGGACAGAGAAGCTCGTGAGAAAACATTGTTATTAATGTCACATGCGGAAACCCTGGGGATCCCAATGTGCCTTGTTTCTGCAGACACTGAAGAAGCGTTGGACATAGAGCCCGGACTTTCTTGAAGATCACCCTACGACATATTGGGTTGGGCCTTTTCTTGTTATCTATCATTCTCTCCTTATACACTGACCCTAAGCTGATAATTAGGGGAGACGGCCTTCTATCTGACACATCATCTATTAATAATGGGATGGGGCGAGGGCGTCCCTCATCACTTCTCCTATACACACCGGTGATGGAGCAGTTAGTGGTGGCATTACGTATAAATCCCGATATTAGTGGGTCACTATAGGCTCACAGCTCTATACACTCGCTCTATACACAGGTGACTTGTGGCTCTATGTTTCACCCTCAATGGTCTCATCTCCCTCTGTAATAAAGGAATTCGGAGAATTTAGCCATGGAAGGAATTTTATAGTCAACTCCTCTAAATCAGAAGCCATGAACATAACACTGAACTGACAAAACTAATTTCTAACTGTCCCTGTAAGTGGCAGAAAGACGCAATTAACCCCTTCATGCCGCGGCCCATTTTCGTTTTTTGTTTCTGTTTTTTCCTTCCCTTCTTCCCAGAGCCATAACTCTTTTCTCTCTGTCCACATAGACATATGAGGGCTTGATGTTTGCGGGGCGAGTTGTACTTTTCAATGACTCCCTTAATTTTACCACATACTGTACTCAAAAACGAGGAAAAAATTCCAAGTGCGGTGAAATTGTGAAAAAAACAATTCTGACATTGTTTTTTGTGAATTGTTTTTGTACATTTTGTGGTATAATTGACCGTGTAATATGATTCTCCTCATCACTATGATTACGGCAACACCGAACATGTCCAATTTTTATTATTTTAGTGGAGAAAAAAAAATCTGAGGTTTGGAAAGAAACATTTTTGGAGCAGTTTCTCCATTTCCCGAGCCCCGTAACATTGTTATTTTCCTCCGGTGGAGCTGTATGATGGATTATTTTCTGCAGGACGAGATAACGTTTTTATTAGTACAATTGTGATCGCTCGTTACAGCATTTTTTGTGGAATTGTGCCATCCATAAATATGTAATTTTGGCAATTCTCACATTTTTTCTATTTCCGGTGTTTACTGATCGGGTTAATTGTTTTTATGTTTTTTACAGAGGGGTAAAAGACACACAGGCAGTGCTGTACAAAAACAACAGATAATGTAACAAAAAAGAACAGCGAGAACTGAAGGAGATAAAAACTGCCAAGATCCTGTTATTAGAGAAGCCGATAAAGGCAATAATGTAGTGTTAGTAGCAATGGACAATATAGTAAGGAGCAGAAAGACAGCGATCAGAGAGCAGCACAGAGAAAACAAGCGCTGATCCCACAAATAACGAGAAGGAACAACTAAGATCTTCTCTGAGATTTCACATAGAGAAGGGACGATTGTCTAAGGAATATCGGAGAAACTCTTCCCTGAATTTCCACACAAGCCGCATTGGTATTATATTCCTAAAGTCCACAAAGACGCAGCGCCCCCACCAGGCCGCCCGATAGTGTGCGGGGTCGGATCAGTAACAGGATCTTTCTCTACATTTATAGACCGGTGTCTGAGACCATTACTGAGAATAGCACCTGCTCACATCAAGGACACCGGAGATTTATAGAGAATTGTGTCCGATATAGATTGGCAGGAGGGTTATAAATTGGCTTTGATCGACGTCGGGAGCTTGTACGCACGAATTCCACAAATCACAGGGCTGGAAGCAATAAAAAATCTATGGAAAAAACTGCTGAAACAGATGACTATATTGGATTCATCCTGGAAAGCCTGAATGCTATATTGTCCCATAAGGCCTTCTCTTCTGGGAGCAGCTGGTCCACCCAGATGACGGGGACAGCGATGGGGGCGCCAGATGCTGCAGTTTCACTAATTTGTTCTTGCCAGACTGTGAAAATAAATATATTTATAGTGTAAACTCCCACCTGACACCTCCGTGCGGACCACCGGTACATGGATGATGTGTTTCTGGTGTGGGCTGGGACAGAAAGGGGTTAATGATTTCATTAAATATATCAACGAGGAGAATAAAGTTAATATGAGATTTATTCACAATTTGGACAGAATAACTTAGATTTCTCAGATGTGAATAATAAAATAGTGGATGGTAGAATAATAACCAGCACCTATAAAAACCTGCAGCCACCAATATGTCCCTCCATTCTAATAATGCGCACCTGGAACATACTAACAGAGGCCGACCATACAGCCGGTATCTGAGGCTGAGAACAATGAATAGTAGAGAAGAAGGTTTCATACAACAAGCGAATGACCTGACAGATGACTTATTACACAGAGGTTATCCGCCAACATTATTACACTGTGCTAGAGCGATGGAGGAACCCATGTGGGTCTAGTTACAAGATCCAGGAGGAAGAGCAGAAAAAAGGACGAGATAATAAAAGGTTTATTGTTACTTTTACACCTAATCCCAATATGAATGTAATAAAATCAGCGATAAACAGGAATTGGCATTTGTGAGAAGATAAAGATTTAGCCGTAGCAGCAAAGAACAACCCTCGATTGCTTCTAGAAGAAGCGGTGACTTAGATGACTTATCGCTACAGGAAAGATTCCAGGAGAAGAACAATAAAGTCACCTGGTTACATGGAAGACGTCCAAGAGGCCATTTCCATTGTGGGGATTGCTCCTTCTGTCATCTCCATCTTACAGGAGAAATCTGAGGATCGGGGCGATGACGGTAGATAAACTAATCACGGGCCGCACAGAGCAAGCGCTTTATGTCATATACTGCCCAGGACAATTCTTATATTGCCCCGACTATTAGACCGCGGCACATCAGGCTCAGAGAACATTTCCATTCAGTCACACAGGAAAAGGATCTGTGACATTAATGATATAAGAGAGGTCCATAATGCGGACCCCGATGTGCTGAGATCTGCAGGAATTGAGCCCGCTGATTATCCTGTACAAGGCGGTGACCAGAATAGATTACTACTAACAAGAGAAGCAGCATGGATTGTGGACTGCGATGCACAAGTTCCCCTTGGCCTCAGTGATACATTGAATATGTCTATGTGGTTATGATCTATGTTACATTTCTTTTAATTTTTTGTATTAATCATTTCACTGTACTCACTGTAAATGTTTTGCACTTCTCAGTTAACCATTCCCTAACCCTTATAAGGAAGTGATGTAACCCCCTGACAAGCATGGACCGGTAGAAGCGCTAAGCAAGTGCGAAACGGCCGTAGTCCGTCAGGCTCTCTCATCTGTATAGCTCCCTGCTACCTGCACGCCGCACTCTAATATGGTTTGATGTCTCGTTTCACCATGGAATAAAATTGTAAGAAGGATCTGGGTGACAATTCTTTCAATTCCTTATGATTACTCTTATATGTATACACAATGGTGATGAATGGAAGGCCGCATTCAATACACCGGAGTGGCATATTGAAAATTTGGTGATGCCATTCAGATTAAACAATGCTCTGACAGTCTTTGAAAATTTCATTTTTTTTCTCACTGATGGGTAGATTTGCGGTAGTTTACCCGGATGATATATTGAGTTACTCACGTCCTCTGCAGGAGCATCATGAGCATGTCAGACAGCTGGAATGGGAAAAACATTACCCAGCAATCCCTTTTTGACATTTTGAAGACCTCCATCATTGAAAAATGTCCTAGCACCAAGAAACATAAAAGAGAAGAAGGAAGATTTGCTAAAAATCGCCTGTCTCCCAAATAAAATCATTACATGCAATCTGAAAACTTGCCTCTGTTGTGACTCGATCTGCCATGGTCTCTCTGAATTCACCCTTATTTCTACTGGTGAAATTTTCCTGACCAAAACTCCCATGTCATGTTCCACCAGTTATGTTACACACGTGATTATATGCTCATACCAGAAATTATATGTGGGAAGGACGACCCGACCCCTCCACAAAAGGCTGAACTCACACCGTCCCAATACTCCATAGGGTTTTCTCCAACATGGGCTTTCACGTCACTGCACCATCAAACACAAGAAAGATTCCACACAACTGAGAATATTCCCCACAGAGGAGATTCCCCCACAGGGTCAGAATCGCATTGGACAACTACATCGGGAAGAAATCTTCTGGATTTATAAACTAAACCCCCTTACTCCAAATGGCCTCAGTGAGATTACATATGTTACAGAGGCTCCTGCTGCACCAGCCTGGGATAAGTCAGATCATCGCCGGATCCCCGCACACCTCCTGTGACCCAGCTCCACCAGCGCTGCCGACCCCCCCCCCCGGGTTTACTGAATTCAGACTGTGGGACAGACCCCCATTTGACACATTAACTTTTCCCTATTTTCCTTCTGAAACTTTGGGGTGCGGCTTATGGTGCGGTGCGGCTTATAGTCCGAAAGATACAGTATATGTTTATTCATTCTTTTAGGTGACCTCACTTCATTCATAGGCGCTTTATAATATAATTATTGTATGTAAGTGTGTTCTGTTTTCTCATGATCTATAATTTATCTTTGTGTGATGGACTTTCTCATGAACTGTGACATTTTGTGCTTTGTTGGCGTTTTTTCTTTTTTTTTTGTAAATTCTTTATTTCGAAAATTTTACACATCACCATTAAAACCAACACCAGTTCACAGGTACAGTTGGCGAAATGTTAAGCAAGGGTTGGTTTAAGGCGATAAGGAAGGGAAAAAATGAGGGAAAAATAGGTAGGGGAGAAAAGGGAAAAAGAAAGGGAAAGGGAAAAAGGGTACACATACATATACATATACAGAATCAACAACATTAACATCAACATCATGTGGTTGACAACAGAAGCACAATCATTAAATGGGTGCACTTTGGGAAATAACACATCGCACTACATTACAATTGGGCTATCTAGTTTGGGGCAGTGAGGCTAAGAGCCCCAGAACAGAAGCCGTCTAATTCAGTTAAACTTGAGAAACTCTAAAATGCCTTTAAAGAGGATTATCTTCTAAATACCTATTCCAAGGGGCCCAAGTTAACACATAAGCTCTATGATTATAAATTTCCCAGCTAGACAGCTCCTCTAAGCGAGAGATCTGATTTATTTTGGTATACCATTCTCCCAACGTGGGAGGAGCTACATCCTTCCAATGGACAGCTATCAACTGTCTCGCCGCACTCAACATCAGTGGAAGAAGCCCATGAAGCCCATGAAAGGAGAGCCTCTGTGGCTCTAAGATCAACCTTTATTAGTTTTAATTTTTTGAGAACTAGTTCAACTCCCTCCCAAAAAACCCGCAGTCTAGGGCAGTCCCAGAAAATATGTGAATGATGTCCTCTAGAATTGAGGCATCGCCAACATTCATCATTATCCGCGAGGCCTAACTGGAATAATTTAGCTGGAGTTAAATGCCACCTAGTTAATATTTTATAAGAATTCTCCTGCAGAAGTACACATCTAGAAAAACCCCGAGCATTTGACAGCATTTTAGATATTTGGTCTTCTGTAAACGTGGTATTAAGTTCCATTTCCCAAGAGTGTATAAACGAGGGTTTAGAGTGTACAGTCGGAGAGATGAGATGCGAGTAAATGCGAGATATAATTTTTAGCCGTGGGGATGGAAGTTTAACCATAATATCTAACCAGGACCAATTAGATTTAGACGGGAATCTCCATCTAAACTGTAAAAGTGTACGTCTGATGTGTTGTTTTTGGAGAAAATTTGTTGGTTGAGTCGACACTCCCTGTGGCCAAGACCCCTCCCGCAAGATGCTATTACCATAAAAACTATTCAACGTTTCTCTAGGGAGGTTGGACCATAAATTGTATGGGTCTTGAAAATCTAGCTCTAACAAATAGGGAATTGAACCGATCGGTGTCAATATTGAGGGGAAGGTATCTTCCGGGAACTCTCCCATTACCAATCTTTTAATACGCAACGTAGTTGTAGTTACGTCATCCAACCTAAGAGAGGCCGGCGGCTTAGCCTTAGTCCAAAGATATGGCAAACCCCTCGGGCCCAATAAAGCCCAGTCAACACTATCCCCCTCCTCCCTTCCAGCACAGGACACCACCTTTAACCATCTACTGAGATGAATAGCCTTATAGTATAAAAGAAGGTCTGGGACCCCCAATCCTCCAGAAGAGATAGGGCGAGAAAGAAACTTATATGGCAACCTAGCCCTTTTAGATTTCCAAATAAATTTTCCAATAAGGGATTTTAATGTTCCAAAAAATGTCAGGGGAATCCGAATCGGAACCATGTTCATGGTATATAGTATAATAGGCATTATATATGCCTTAAACACATTAATACGACCCATCCAGGATAAAGTGGGTAGGCTATACTTCTGCATCAGGCTTTTGACCTTTTGAATTAAAGGAATGTAGTTATTGTGGAATAGGTTGGCGGGATCTCTAGTTATCGTTATTCCCAAATATCTAATAGAATTAGTAGCCCAAGAAAATGGAATCTGCGTACAAATAGTGGAGGTCTGAGAGTGAGGGAGACCAACGCTTAGCACTTCAGATTTTGACAAATTAATTTTGAAATTAGAAAGGAGACCAAAATGATGAAAGGCCTGAAGGATAATTGGGAATGCCCGGGATGGATTGGAGATAAGGAAAAGCAGATCATCTGCGAAAGCTAGTTTTAAGTGACCTTCGACCCACCGTCAACCCCTCTATACGTTGGTCTTGTCTGATGCTTTGTATCAAAGTTTCTACGACTAAAATGAACAAAGATGGCGACAAGGGACAACCCTGTCTAGTCCCGTTATTAATCCCAAAACTATCTGACAGGGTGCCGTTAAAGCGAGAGGACCGCTGTTATATATTGAGGGGGGAAGCCAAACCTAATCATTACTTGTTCCATGAACCTCCAGCTCACTCTGTCGAAAGCCTTCTCAGCATCCGTCGACAGAAGCATCAAAGGTATACCCCGAGTCTTAGCAAACATTATAGACTGAATGACTTTAGTAGAATTATCCTTCCCTTCCCTGCCTCTTACAAAACCTACTTGATCTGCATGAATTAGCTTAGGTAAGAAATTACTTAATCTGCCCGCTAATATTTTAGCCCACATCTTAATATCTGCATTAAGCAGTGATATTGGTCTGTAGCTAGCGCACAGGTTGGGGTCTTTACCCTCCTTAGGGAGGATTGTAATGTATGCCTCTAAGGATTGTCTAGGGGGGGAGCTGGCCTTCCAAATAGGAATTAAACAAAGACACTAGGCGAGGTAACAATGGTTTTATAAACTTTTTATAATAGATAATGGGAAGACCATCCGGACCCGGTGCCTTTCCGTTCGGAATAGTAGAAAGAGTGTCTAAAATTTCTTTGGGGGTAACTGGAGCAGTCAGCAAGGACTGGCCTTCAAGAGTTATTTTAGGGAGATATAGTGAGGTCAAGAATTCTTTTATTTTTGCCAAGGCTGTGACTGGCTCCTGCATGCTATCCGGTGTATTTAAATTGTATAAATTTTCATAAAAGGTTTTAAACTCCCTGGCAATATCTGCAGTCCCGAGAATTGAAGAGCCATCCAAAGCTCTGAGTTGTCTAATAAACGTCTTTTCTTTTTGTTTCTTAAGTAGGGATGTCATAAGCTTACTACTTTTATTGCCATGAAGATAAAACTTCTGCTTACTTCTCATGTAAATTTTTGCTGATTGAATGTTTAAAAGGTTTTTTAATGAGGTTCTCAGATCTGTCAGTTCAGATAATGTTTTATTTACCTGAGATCTCTTATGTAGTCTCTCGTAGGAACTAATTTGATGTAGAATAGACACAACCTTTTTTGTTCGCTCTTTTTTCAAATAGGAGCCTAGGGCTATAAATTCCCCTCTCATCACTGCTTTATGTGATTCCCATACCATAGGCAAGGGCGGGCCTGAGTGCAATTTATTTTGAAAAAAGAAGTCAAGAGTGTTTGTCAGTTTTTCAATGTGGGAATCCGAGTCCAATAGTGTCTCATTCAGTGACCATGACCCAGCCGGCCGTGGTAGAGTTTTTATCTCTATGTCAAGGAAAATGGGAGCGTGGTCTGAGAGAGAGATGATATCTATATTAGCTTTTTTAACTAATTGGAGATTAGTTGTTTGTATCAATAGGTAATCAATTCTGTGATAGCTATTATTTGGATGGGAATAAAAAGTGTAATCTCTGCCGAAGGAAAAAGTGTTCTCCAAGGGTCTATCAGATGCAATTTTTGTAATGAAAGGTGTAATCTTCTCAGCGCCCTTTGAGAAAGAGCCGACCTGCCTGTTGAAGTATCTAAAATTGGGTTCAAAGATACATTAAAATCCCCTCCCACCAACAACAGACCCTCAGTAAAAAGTTCTAGAACATTCATTGTTTTACACAGCCAACCTATCTGTTCCTATTTGGGGCATATAAATTACACAGGGTAATCTTAGTGTTGGCCAAAAGGCCCTTAATTATAATGTACCTGCCTTCTGAATCCGATAAACAATCACTCAAAATAAAGGGAACATTTTTCTTTATAGCAATACTCACTCCACCCGACGCTGAACCGCCCGCACTGTGGTACCAGGTCGGGTAGCGAGATCTAGACATATCTGGGACTCTCCCTTTTTTAAAATGTGTCTCCTGCAGGAAAACTATACTAGACTTCTTTGAATGCAAAAGATTCATTACTTGGCTTCTCTTACTTGGGGATCGTAAGCCCTTTACATTATACGAGGCCACTGTCATAGTAGCGAAGGTTACCTTGTCACCCATAGTTTGGTAAAGGAAGCAATAATAAAGATTCCTCTGTCATCAAACCACCGAAATTAAAAAAAACCAAAGAGATGAAAAAAATAACAAAAACCCTAAAAATTATTAAGATAAAACAAGAGAAATATAACAAGAACCAACCACCTGCCTGTAGCAGAGGTAGGGGGTCAAACATACCTCCCATAACAGAGCAGGAAATAACATTTCCGACACACAAGTGGCACATGTTAACTTATACGGCAATTGAATGATATCAACACATGAGTAAATGTCAAACTTAGCAAGCTAAAATAAGATAGAACATGTCCGAGTGGACCGAGGGGTCCGGCTCCAGTATTGGAAAGATGCAACCGAGAGAAGCACAAGAAAGCTCAGGGGGGTATCTCCTTTTCATAGAATCATAGAATCGTAGAGTTGGAAGGGACCTCCTGGGCCATCTGGTCCAACCCCCTGCTCAAAGCAGGATTCGCTAAATCATCCCAGTCAGATGTCTGTCCAGCCTCTGTTTGAAGACTTCCATTGAAGGAGAACTCACCACTTCTCGTGGCAGCCTGTTCCACTCATTGATCACTCTAACTGTCAAAAAGTTTTTTCTAATATCTAATCTGTGTCTCCTCCCATTCAGTTTCATCCCATTGCTTCTAGTCTTTCCTTGTGCAAATGAGAATAAAGTTGATCCTTCTACAATGTGACAGCCCTTTAGATATTTGTAGACAGCTATTAAGTCTCCTCTCAGTCTTCTCTTTTGCAAACTAAACATTCCCAAATCCTGCAACCTTTCCTCATAAGACAGGGTTTGCAGACCGGTCACCATTCTGGTCGCTCTTTTCTGAACTTGCTCCAGTTTGTTGATGTCTTTTTTAAAATGTGGTGCCCAAAACTGGACACAATATTCCAGATGAGGTCTGACCAAAGAGGAGTAGAGGGAAATAATGACTTCACGTGATCTAGACTGTATGCTTCTGTTAATACATCCTAGAATTGCATTTGCCTTTTTTGCTGCTGCATCACACTGTTGACTCATATTCAGTCTGTGATCTATTAGTATACCCAAGTCTTTTTCACATGTGCTGTCACTTAGCCCTATTCCTCCCATTCTATATATGCTTTTTCCATTTTTATTGCTCAGATGTAGTACTTTGCATTTCTCCCTGTTAAAAACCATTCTGTTTGTTGCTGCCCACTTCTCCAGTTTATTTAAATCTTTTTGAATCCTCTCTCTCTCTTCTCTAGTATTAGCTATCCCTCCTAGCTTTGTGTCATCAGCAAATTTAATCAGTTTACCCTCAATGCCTTCATCTAAATCGTTGATAAAGATGTTGAACAATACAGGGCCCAGGACAGAGCCCTGTGGTACCCCACTTGAGACATTCTTCCAACTGGATGTGCAGCCATTTACGACCACTCTTTGGGTCCGATCACTAAGCCAGTTATGAATCCACCTAACAGTTGCCTTGTCCATTCCATACTTAATCATTTTTTCAATAAGGATTGTATGAGAGACTTTGTCAAATGCTTTGCTGAAGTCAAGATATACTATATCTACAGCATTTCCTTGATCCACCCAATCAGTGATACCGTCATAGAAGGAAATTAAGTTAGTCTGACATGACTTATTAGTTACAAACCCATGCTGACTCTGTTTAATCACTTCATTCTTATCCAGGTATTGACATACATGTTGTTTAATAATTTGTTCAAAGATCTTTCCTGGTATAGAAGTCAGACTCACCGGCCTATAGTTACCTGGGTCCACCTTCTTCCCCTTTTTGAAGATAGGAACAACATTTGCTCTTCTCCAGTCTTCTGGCACTTCTCCTGTTCTCCAAGAATTTTCAAAGATTATAGAGAGGGGTTCAAAAATTTCTTCTGCTATCTCCTTCAGTACTCTGGGGTGTAATTCATCTGGACCTGGAGACTTGAATTCATTTAGGCTAGCTAAGTGTTTCCTCACTATCTTTCTGTTTATAGATATCCTGGATTCTTCTATTCCCTTAATAGGACAGTGAATAACAGTTGATGTTACATTTCCTTTCTGAGAGAAAACAGATGCAAAATAGGAATTTAAAAGTTCAGCCTTCTCAACATCCTGTCTTACCATTTCATCATTTTCATCCTGTAAAAATCCTATAGCATCTTTGACTTTTCTTTTACTTTTGACATATCCCCAAAATCCTTTATTATTGCTTTTGACATCTCTTGCAAGCCTCAATTCATTTTCAGCTTTAGCTAATCTGATTTGTGCCCTGCAGGTTCTGCAGACAGCATTATATTCTTCTTTAGATATGCCTCCCTCTTTCCATTTTATAAACATTTTTTTCTTCCTTTTTAGCATGTGCTTAAGTTCTGTGTTCATCCATCCTGGTTTCCTTAACTGCTTCCTATTCTTCCCTCTTTTCGGAATTGTTAACAACTGTGCTTTGAGAATTTCATTTTTCAAGATTTCCCATCCTTCCTGGACATTTTTGTCTTTAAGGATATCCAGCCATTGGATCCCTCCAATTCTCTTTCTGAATCCCTTAAAATCTGCCTTTCTGAAATCTAACCTTGACGTCTGAGTCTTCACAGGTCTTCCGCCTCTAGTTATCCAAAATTCTAAAATAGCATGGTCGCTACCTCCTAGGGTCCCAGCCACTTTTACCTCCTCAACCATTTCCTCCCTGTTTATAAGGATTAGATCCAAGGTAGCAGTTCCCCTTGTTTTCTCCCTTACCTTTTGGAAGATAAAGTTGTCAGCAAGAGAGGATAAGAATTTCCTTGACCTGTTAGTTTTGCCTGAGAGAGATTCCCAACAAATGTCTGGATAGTTGAAATCTCCCATGACAACTATGTCATATTTTTTGGAGAACTTGGCCATTTGATGCATAAAGAGTTCATCCATAGCTTCAGCTTGCACAGGCGGCCTGTAGTAAATGCCTACAATGGTGTCCTTTCCATTGTTCTGTCCTTGTATTCTTACCCAAACAGTTTCCACAGAACTCCCAGTCTCTGAAGCTTCAATCTCTGTGCAGATATACGCGTTTCTAACATACAATGCGACACCTCCTCCTCGTTTATCAAGTCTGTTTCTTGCAAATAAGTTGTATCCTTCTAGTCTTGTATTCCAATCATGTGTATTGTCCCACCAAGTTTCAGTGATTCCAATGACATCATATTTCTTTTCCTGTGTTAGTAGTTCCAATTCTCCTTGTTTGTTGCCCATGCTTTGTGCATTAGTATAGAAACATTTTAGTTTGTGATTGGTTTCTCTTTCTCCAATATTTTTATTAATTAGATTCTTTCGTCTTTGTTCTTCCTTTCCACTTCTAATAGCAGAGTTCTCAATAGCATTTGTCAGGTGTATGGCTTTTTCTGGTCTTTTGCTTCCCTTCCCATGTTGTTCTAGTTTAAAGCTCTCCTTACAAGTGTAGCAAGGCGACTTCCAAATACATGCTTTCCAGTCTTCGTAAGGTGCACCCCATCTCTAGCAAGTAGTCCATCGTATAAGTAGTTCACTCCGTGATCCAGAAATCCAAATTGTTGCTGACGGCACCATCGACGTAGCCAGTTGTTCACCTGCAGAATCTTATTCCACCTCCTTGTTCCATGGCCATCCACTGGGAGGATGGAAGAGAAGACCACCTGCGCTCCCAGTTCTTTCACTTTCTTACCTAAGTCTTCAAAGTCTCTGCAGATGGTTTCCAGGTCGTTTCTTGCAGTGTCATTTGTCCCCACATGTAGTAGCAGGAATGGGTAGTCATCTGTAGGTCTGAAGAGTCCTGATATCCTGTCAGACACATCTTTAATTTTTGCACCTGGAAGACAGCACATTTCTCTAGAAGTTATATCCGGTCTGCAGATAGCGGCCTCAGTTCCTCTCAACAGGGAATCCCCCATGACCACCACTCTCCGTTTCTTCTTCACAACATTTTTCTTTCTCCATCCAGGAGGACTCTGAAGGCGTACAAGGTTGCTGCTTGTTCGCAAAGTCTTATCCTGATGTATTTCTTCATTGTTTTCCTGCGTGAGAGCCTGGTACTGGTTTCTGAGCAGTATGGGTGCTGACTGCCTCCTGATCCTCCTGCTTCTCTGGGTCACATGTCTCCATTCCTCTGTTTCTTCAGGTGCACTTCGAATTTCTTCTCTTTCTGTAACATGAAGAGATAATTCTGCTCTGTCCAAGAACTCTTCACCTTCCTTAATGATCTTCAACGTAGCTAACCTCTCTTCGAGATTTTGCAACTTTTCCTCCAACAGGGACACAAGCTTGCATTTGTGGCATGTGAAGTTTGGCTTTTCCACTGGTAAGTCTGTGAACATGTAGCAAGAAATGCAGCTCACCAAATGGCTCCTGGCCTCTTCCATCTTGAGATTTCTTAAAAACGATGAAAGATGAGCCCAAATTCGCGCGCCGATATTCCTCAAGACTCTTCCCCTGGTTTTCCGATTTCCTCTTTTCAGCTGCAACGGCCAAAACCCAGTGATCGTTGAGCTCGCGGAGACTCTTCACTTATCCCAGAAGGCACTGGGAATATGCAAATGATCTCCTCAAGACTCTTCCCCTGGTTTTCCGATTTCCTCTTTTCAGCTGCAACGGCCAAAACCCAGTGATCGTTGAGCTCGCGGAGACTCTTCACTTATCCCAGAAGGCACTGGGAATATGCAAATGATCTCCTCAAGACTCTTCCCCTGGTTTTCCGATTTCCTCTTTTCAGCTGCAACGGCCAAAACCCAGTGATCGTTGAGCTCGCGGAGACTCTTCACTTATCCCAGAAGGCACTGGGAATATGCAAATGATCTCCTCAAGACTCTTCCCCTGGTTTTTTCCATTCCAGATTTCCCTCTTTTAGGAGTCGAGCGTTTCTTTCCTAGGACCCAGTCACCCTGCCCTCCAGCATAAGCATAGACAGGGGGAGGTGTGCGATGATCCATGTCCAGAGGTAGCCAGGAAGGAATATCCATAGGGGCAATGCCAAAAGCGTCCCATATTTTGGTTAAATCCTCAAGGGTCCGAACCATTATTTGCCTACCATCTCCTTGTATAGATATACCAAACGGAAACAGCCATTTATATAAGATTTTACGTGAGCGTAACACCTCCAGGAGGGGCCTTAGAACTCTTCTTTTTGCAAGGGTTGACGGCGCAACGTCCTGATAAAGATGAATAGCAGATCCCTCATAAGAAAGATTTTTAATGTCTCTTGAGGCAGACAAAATAGCATTGGTATCCAAATAGCTCAATAAGCCGCAAATCACATCCCTCGGGGGTTCCGTTGGCTTCGGCTTTGGTCTAAGTGATCTATGCACCCTTTCTATTACAATTCGGTCACATTTTTCTTGTGGGATTAAGAGGGCAAAGATCTCCTTCGTAGATTTTTCTAATATTTCTGTGGAAACACTTTCAGGTAAGTCTTTTATCCGTATGTTCTTCCTGCGACTCCGATTTTCCTGATCCTCGAGAGCTAGAAAAGAGTTGTTAAGCTGTACTCTGTGGTAATCCAGATGCTCTCTCATGGCATTGGAGTGGCTAATGATAGAGGACTGAGAGGACTCCAAAGACTCCACTCTATTACCAATGTGTAGCAAGTCCGCTCTCATACCAGATATCTCATTAACTAATGGTTTTATAGCTTGTGCTAATAATTTTTTAAAAAATGATCTAGAAAGTTTCCCAGAATCTGATTGAGTGACATCGCTGCCTGAAGCATCATCACTGGAGTCTGAGTCCTCGACATGCTCCTCCTCCACAACCTCTGCAGGGAGCCTTTTAGCATTAGGCTTAGACGAAGCAGATTTATTTTTCAAAAATTTATCCATTTCACCCTGTTTGCTTCTATACGCCTCTGCAGCCAACGGTTTTGCACGCTCTTTGTTAGTTTTGACCATTTTGCTTAATTAAAGCGCGCCTTTAATTTACCACTCGTGCGTCCAGAAAAGTCTAGTAGTGCATTTTTCTATATGAAAATAGCCCCATGCAACTTGGAGGGCGAGGGGTTAATATATGGAAACATCCGTGGGGATCTGCTGGAGCCGGTAGGGACAGGGTAACGTCAAATCCCCACCACGGCGCTGCAGAAAAGACACAATGTCCTCCTCACCAATGTCGCATAAATCTGTAGACAGCAGCACCTCTATGTGAGGAGAGCGATATCCCCCGCTCCAAAAACAACTCAGTCCCTGGGAAATGTCTCAGTAAAAATAGGGGGCCGTCAACAACCCGTCTGGCCCAGAGCCAGCACCCTCCTCCACCGCACGTATCGATAGTGATCCCCGCAGGCCCCAGAGACAGCTCACCGGGGGTTCCCTCTCACCACCGTTTGCTCTAACGGGCGAGACCGCTCCTTGTTCCGCGGTCTCACGCCTCTATCGAGGGCCTCCTGCGGTCCGGTTTCCAGGCCTTGTGCTCAGGGGGATGTAAAGATGGCGTCCGTCTCTCTCCAGCACTGCAGCACCCTCCACGAGGCCGCTCTGCGCTCCGGTGTCACGGCAGAGAGCAGCAGCCCCTCTCTTCTCCCTACCACCCCTCACCTTCTCCTCCAAGCCCGGGGCACTCTAAAATTAGTTTTAGCCACTTTCGTCTGGGCCAAATAAGGTAGTTTTGTGGCTGGAAGCGGGAGCTGCCATAAGACACGTCCTCCCTGTGTGAGATCCAGGCCACGCCTCTTGTTGGCGTTTTTTCATTCCAAAGATATACTGATAGGGAATTTAGATTGTGAGACCCATCGGGGACAGCGATGATAATGTGTGCAAACTGTAAAGCGCTGCAGAATATGTTGGCGCTATATAAATAAAAAGATTATTATTATTATTATAAAGACTGCATATAAAACGTTCCAGGCTTGACATGTTTATCCGCTCTCAGGTTTTGTCCTGAGGAAGACGTCCTGCGTGACTGTGAAACGCGTTGACTTTGAAAACCTATTTGAATAAACGTTTTTAAGGAAAATCTCCATCTCCGATCGTTTCCATCAGCAGCGCAGGTTCAGACACATTATACCCGGATCAGCTCTTCTGCTCGGTCTTTGGCCCCGGGTCCTGCAGCAGCTGATTTATGCATTGAGCATGGTGTAAAGGCGCCACTCCATCAGGTGAGTGTAATACTCCCCTACTCTCATTACATCTGGTTATCAGGTAAGACCCTATTTTTCGCTTGTTTGTTCCTCAGTATCTCGACTACAAGAAATCTCTGTAACACTTTCAGGTTACTTGGTTAAAACCAAAGAAGGGACTGCTGGGACCGTAACGGGGTCCATCTGACACCCCAATGCAGAAGCCAAATGTCCTGAGGACTGGACCTGCTGGACCACAAATTGTCATTTCTCCAGGTCACCAAATAAATAGTTGTCACGTAGAACCTGTAGAACCTGTCTGACATGCTCAGCATGCTCCTCCAGGGGACGGGAGTATCTCACTATATCATCCAGGAAAATTACCACAAATCTACCAATCAGTGAGAAAAATATAATTACTGACATTGTCACAGACTGCAGGAGCATTGGTTACCCCGAATGGCGGCATCAGGTTGGGTTTTCTTACAACGAATATTGGATTTATGTTGGGGCCCCCTGTCCCTGACAGCCGGTGTCGTTTCCCCTACAGAGGCTAATCCACAAGGACACTGAGGTGCGAGACTCAGGCGAGTTTCTCCCAAGTGTGACCCCGGCCTCAGCCGGACTCTGGAAGGGAGGAAATAACCGAGATTTGGGCATTTTAGCTCCTGGTGTGGAGTCGATAGCACAATCATATGCCGCCATATAGTAGACGGCCGGTAACTGGGGAGAATTCCCTCCTGTGTGGGGTCTATTTCCCTCCAGAGAAATCACACGTTACATTCCGCACATAACACTGTGCAGAAAAGGTGGCGCGGGGTAATTGTGCCAGTAGTGAGGGGCAAATAATGGCGGGAATGTCACTGACTGAGGAGAAGGCTCCATGGAGCGTCTTCACTCCGGAGATCATGTGACCCCAGACTCCTCCCCTCCTGTGACCTCATCACAGGTCATGTGCACAGAGCAGCCATATATGTGGAGTGCGGCTCTGCAGGTTAGTGATGGGCAGCCCGGCTCTTCTTGCTCCTGTCCCTTCACTATAAAGCCTGGGCCTCATTATACAGCTGTACAGGGGTCTAGTGAAGGCTTTTTAGCCCTTTCCTCAGACTGTAGCTCCTGGGAACAGGCCCTCACTCCTGTACCTTCACTATAAAGCCTGGGCCTCATTATACAGCTGTACAGGGGTCTAGTGAAGGCTTTTTAGCCCTTTCCTCAGTCTGTACCTCCTGGGAACAGGCCCTCACTCCTGTCCCTTCACTATAAAGCCTGGGCCTCATTATACAGCTGTACAGGGGTCTAGTGAAGGCTTTTTAGCCCTTTCCTTAGTCTGTAGCTCCTGGGAACAGGCCCTCACTCCTGTCCCTTCACTATAAAGCCTGGGCCTCATTATACAGCTGTACAGGGGTCTAGTGAAGGCTTTTCAGCCCTTTCCTCAGACTGTAGCTTCTGGGAACAGGCCCTCACTCCTGTCCCTTCACTATAAAGCCTGGGCCTCATTATACAGCTGTACAGGGGTCTAGTGAAGGCTTTTTAGCCCTTTCCTCAGTCTGTAGCTCCTGGGATCAGGCCCTCACTCCTGTCCCTTCACTATAAAGCCTGAGCCTCATTATACAGCTGTACAGGGGTCTAGTGAAGGCTTTTTAGCCCTTTCCTCAGACTGTAGCTCCTGGGAACAGGCCCTCACTCCTGTCCCTTCACTATAAAGCCTGGGCCTCATTATACAGCTGTACAGGGGTCTAGTGAAGGCTTTTTAGCCCTTTCCTCAGTCTGTAGCTCCTGGAAACAGGCCCTCACTCCTGTCGCTTCACTATAAAGCCTGGGCCTCATTATACAGCTGTACAGGGGTCTAGTGAAGGCTTTTAAGCCCTTTCCTCAGACTGTAGCTCCTGGGCACAGGCCCTTCTGTCCCTTCACTATAAAGCCTGGGCCTCATTATACAGCTGTACAGGGGTCTAGTGAAGGCTTTTTAGTCCTTTCCTCAGACTGTAGCTCCTGGGAACAGGCCCTCACTCCTGTCCCTTCACTATAAAGCCTGGGCCTCATTATACAGCTGTACTGGGGTCTAGTGAAGGCTTTTTAGCCCTTTCCTCAGTCTGTAGCTTCTGGGCACAGGCCCTCACTCCTGTCCCTTCACTATAAAGCCTGGGCCTCATTATACAGCTGTACTGGGGTCTAGTGAAGGCTTTTTACCCCTTTCCTCAGACTGTAGCTCCTGGGCACAGGCCCTCACTCCTGTCCCCTCACTATAAAGCCTGGGCCTCATTATACAGCTGTACAGGGGTCTAGTGAAGGCTTTTTAGTCCTTTCCTCAGACTGTAGCTCCTGGGAACAGGCCCTCAGTCCTGTCCCTTCACTATAAAGCCTGGGCCTCATTATACAGCTGTACTGGGGTCTAGTGAAGGCTTTTTAGCCCTTTCCTCAGTATGTAGCCCCTGGGCACAGGCCCTCACTCCTGTCCCTTCACTATAAAGCCTGGGCATATTCAGAGACATATGGAGGAGACAGGTTATAGATGGCCTTGTAGGTCAGTATTAGTAATTTGAACTGGATACACTGAGGGAATGGGAGCCAGTGAAGAGATTTGCAGAGGGGAGAAGCGGAGGAGTAGCGAGGAGAGAGATGAATTAGTCGGGCGGCAGAGTTAAAGATGGACTGGAGAGGTGCGAGGGTGTTAGCAGGGAGGCCACAGAAAAGAATGTTGCAGTAGTCGAGGCGGCTTGCTCCTTTCCCCACTTTTCTCCCTCCTGTCCCTTCACTATAAAGCCTGGGCCTCATTATACAGCTGTACTGGGGTCTAGTGAAGGCTTTTTACCCCTTTCCTCAGACTGTAGCTCCTGGTCACCATGTGATCTCACCATAACCCTAACAAACTAAGTAAGGTGTGAAATTTTGGTCAAAATGATCTCAGTACGCAAATCTCCAATGGTGCCTAAAGTTTTGCATCGCCCTTTTTTCCTTTTTGCAATTATGAAATTGTAAAAAATGCCTCTCCCTATATATATAAATTTTTATTATTTTTTTTTAGTAAAATACAAAGGCCATGTGTCATCTTAGGCTGGTTTCACATTAGCGCTTTTTAAGCGCACGCACGGCCAGGGGTAGCTCCGCCCCCGAGCCGGCTCTCTGCCCGGCGTGCCTGCCCCTTGCTTGTAGCGCCGCCTCCTAGCGCACAGCGTCGCCTGCGATCGGCGCACCCTATCTTTAGCATAGGGTGCGCAGATCGTGCGCAGGCCGTGCGCTAGTTGCACTTTGACCTGCACTGCGCACTTTTGACGGTGCGCCGTGCGCGCCAAAATCCGAAAAGTTTGATTTTGGCGCGCACGGCGCACCGTCAAAAGTGCGCAGCGCAGGTCAAAGCGCAACTAGCGCACGGCCTGCGCACGATCTGCGCACCCTATGCTAAAGATAGGGTGCGCCGATCGCAGGCGCCGCTGTGCGCTAGGAGGCGGCGCTACAAGCCAGGGGCGGGCACGCCGGGCAGAGAGCCGGCTCGGGGGCGGAGCTACCCCCGGCCGTGCGTGCGCTTAAAAAGCGCTAATGTGAAACCAGCCTTAGAGGTTCGGCCTTTTAGAGATCATTTCATCTTCATCTTACTACTGCTCACAATAACGGTCATTTTGACCAGGGGCGCCCACACTTTTACATGCCGCTGTCAATGCTTCATCCCGCTGGTGCTCAATATTTAATAGGGTCTTACTATTAAACTTAATGAAAAGTTCGGTGAATTCCTTTGAGCTGTTATTACTAGAGATGAGCGAATATCGTCGGTGAAGTTGTTATTGGCTAATATCGCTTACCGAATAGCTGCATCGGGACCCCGGATCCCTGGAGCGCTCCCGATAATCAGCTGCATGTGTCGCCCTCCATGCAGGTGCTGTGACTATCACACAGCGCGACACACGCAGCTGATTATCGGGAGCGCTCCAGCACACTGAGTCCTGCACACACTGAGGCCCCTCATCATGTGACCCCTGACTCCTCCCCTCCTGTGACCTCATCACAGGTCGTGTGCGCACAGAGCAGTCATATATGTGGCGGACACTCCTGGATCTTCTGCTTTCTGGGCCGGTTCCTCCTGTGAGTCCTATTAACCCTTTCGCTCCCTGTATTCTCCTTTCTGACAGGACAATATCTGAATTCGGACAGTGTGACAGGAATATAAGCAATGTGGAAGGAAAAAATGACAATTTTACTATTTTTCCTCACAAAAATGTGACTTTAGCCCCAAAATTGTCAGCGTAACAAATACTTATTTTCCCCGCTGTAGTTTGTAGACTCCATATACAGATCCCTTAAGTGCGAAAAGAGCTGAATTCCCCACTTAAGTTATTGCATTTTGGAAATTGCCCCCACTGGGAATTTATCTCCAGGTAAAGGCACAATTGTGTCTCCATGGGGGTTGTGCTCACAGCCCAACATCGTGCGGCCCTCCAAAGAAATGCCACCCTGCACCATTACTGACCACTGCCAAACCGGTCATGCTGAAGGATGTTGCAGGCAGCAGATTGCTCTCTACGGCGTCTCCAGACTCTGTCACGGCTGTCACATGTGCTCAGTGTGAACCTGCTTCCATCTGTGAAGAGCACAGGGCGCCAGTGGTGAATTTGCCAATCCTGGTGTTCTGTGGCAAATGCCAAGCGTCCTGTACGGTGTTGGGCTGTGAGCACAACCCCCATCTGTGGACGTTGGGCACTCAGACCATCTTCATGGAGTCAGTTTGTGCAGACACATGCACATTTGTGGCCTGCTGAAGACCATTTTGCAGGTCTCTGGCAGTGCTCCTCCTGTTCCTCCTTGCACAAAGGTGGAGGTAACGGTCCTGCTGCTGGGTTGATGCCTTCATACAGCTCCCTCCACATCTCCTGGTGTACTGGCCTTTCTCCTGGTAGCGCCTCCAGCCTCTGGACACCATGCTGACAGACTCAGCAAACTTTCTTGCCACAGCTCGCATTGATGTGCCATCCTGGATGAGCTGCACTACCTGAGCCACTTGTGTGGGTTGTAGAGTCCGTCTCATGTTACCACAAGTATGAAAGCACAACCAACATTCAAAAGTGACCAAAACATCAGCCATAAAGCATTGGTACCGAGATGGGGTGTGTGGTCCCCACCTGCAGAACCACTCCTTTATTGAGGGTGTCTTGATAATTGCCAATAATTTCCATCTGTTTTCTATTCCATTTGCACAACAGCATGTGAAATTGATTGTCAGTCAGTGTTGCTTCCTAAGTGGACAGTTTGATCTCACAGAAGTTTGATTTACTTGGAATTATATTCTGTTGTTTAAGTGTTCCCTTTATTTTTTTGAACAGTGTATATAGATAGAGAGATTTTTTTTCTTTACGTTGGAGGGTCCAATTCCAGCTATTGCTGTGGGATCTGTGATTTCTATCTACTCCACTGTGTACAGGATAATAGAGTATAATAAAGTAGTTATGGACGTGACGTAACTAACATTGTGCAGTGACTCTGCTTTCCATTTAGTGATGGATATTTCTTGTTGCTAAAACTGTGATTTTTTCCACTTTAAACCTTTTTTAAACCCCTCTGATCAGTGCGATCACACAACATACAAGCCTCTGATGGCTCCGGTGATGCCCTGTACTACTGTAGTGCCGTGTATCATCACTGCCTGTCAGTGTAATACTAACGGCCCCATACACATGAGATCAGAGTTGGCTGAACGGTCATTTGGCAGACGGCGATCTCTCCCGACTCCCCCATGCACACAAATATTCCAGCTTTCCTGTGGTCTGTATGAGAGAGTCGCCTCCAGACTCCTCTAGCGGAGGATTATCTACAGGAAGAACAAACGGATACTCCTCTGAAATTCAGGATGTCAGATCCTTCTCTACCCTGACATCATCTGTCGGGAGGCCCCCAAATACATTATATGGTCGGCCAAACCCCCCGAAATCAGTGCTTTCATGGAACTTTAGCCTAATGTGTATGGGGGCGTTATAAGGTAACTTATTGGACGCTGTCTCTGGCCCGGCCTAATAGACCTTCATACATTGCAGCCCAGACACCATTATTAGGCATGTAAGTATCGTAGTAAATAGGCCGCCCCATACTATCGAGTACTTGGGGGCGGGGGGCATTCAGCCAAACTCTGTCACACCTTCTTAGATGCTATGTTTGCTTTTCAGGGTTTTTGTTGCAGCCTCATCTGTGCCGTCCCTGCGGTGTACATCCATGTTCTGGGGCCCAAACAAATTAATTTATTTTTAATAAATGTTCAACATGTTATAAATTATAAAATGTGTCTTCTGCTTTTTGCATATTTTCTTTCTTCTTACAAGAATTGTTGGAGCCAATTTTCTTTAGAAACATTTTAATATCGGCTTTTTCTGGAGTTTTTCTTGTAATATAGGAAAGCCTAAGGCCAGAAATAATCCCCATAAATCACTGTACATGGAGACTTTGGGATCAGATCATTTCTGTCCGTTGTGTTTGTGGAAACTAAAAATCTTTTCTAAAAGCCTCAAACTTCTGTGTGTGACTCAGAGCTGAGATCTAACGTGATAGAAGATTCCAGTGCGGGGAAGACGGGAAACCTTCATAGAGACGGCCGGTGGGGATGGAGGCAGTGACCGACTCTGGCCAAATCTGTCTCTAGAGCCGCAGTAGAAGATGAAGATGTCGTCCTCATCATGAAGGAGTTATTTCTCATGTCGCGTGTAATGAATATCTCCTGCAGTATTGCTAATGCCGATTCCAGTGCCGGTAATGAGACGAGAATTAGCGTTATGGAAGATGAGTCTATGAGGAACGTGTTCAGCTGCCGACTCCGAGGAGGAAACTGCTTGTTGTCTGTGGCCTAAATATATAGGTTTTATTAGTAGATGTCAGGGAAGAAAACTAAACCCTGTAAGATAATAAATCTCCTCATATGTTTCCCTTATTATCTCCAGTAATTGTATTATTACACAGGATTCTTATGATGTTACATCGGATCATCTTCTTCTCATTCAGGTCTCTAAAATATCGGATCCTCTCAGTGAAGATCTTCTACAAAAGAGAATTTTCCTGATTTACCCATCAAGGATGGATATGGACAGAGACAAGATGGCGGAGAGGATGTTACACCTCACTCTAGAGATCCTCTTCCGTCTCACTGGAGAGGTGAGAGATTCTGATGACGTAATATTACATCATTCTTATCTATGGGAATAACAGATGGACAGAACTGGAGAGGTGAGGACTCTGGAAATGTCTGTAGTGAGATTTACTAATGTGTCTCTCCATAACCAGGATTACACAGTGGTGAAGAAGACCTCTAGTGATCGCTGTCAGGATCCTGTGTCTGAGGGATGGGGAAGACCCCTGAGCCCAATCACAGGGCCTCCACCTCATCCCCTGATCCATGAGGACATCAATGACCAGAAGATCCTAGACCTCATCTACAAGATGATTGAGCTGCTGACTGGAGAGGTGACACTGATGGGAATGCTTATACAGTAACACTATGAAGGGATCGGGGGGATGACGGTATCATTGTATGTGTCAGGTTCCTATAAGGTGTCAGTATGTCGCTGTCTATTTCTCCATGGAGGAGTGGGAGTATTTAGAAGGACACAGAGAGCTGTACAAGAACGTCATAATGGAGGTTCCCCAGCCCCTCACATCACCAGGTAATAGACAGGACTAAATACACACGGCCTATAATTATCTGTATGTAGAGAATGAATTCAGTCCCTGTATGTGTTTCCTCCAGATCTATCCAGGAAGAGAACAACACCAGAGAGATGTCCCCATCCTCTTCTTCCACAGGACTGTAACCAAGAAGATCCCAGTGCTCCTCAGGATCATCAGGTAGATGGAAGGTGTCAGGAGATCTCCCCTATGATGTGTAGACGGCTGTGAAGGTCTTGTGCTCAGTCTTGTTTTATCCACCAGTATTATATGTTTTATACTTGTGTAATGAGAGCGGTGGAGATGGCAGGATTAGAGCTGATCTTAGATGGGACTTCTCCATCTGTCTGTGACTTTTACAATATGTGTTTCAGGGTGAAGATCTGACCCATATTAATACTACAGAGACATATGTGAGGAGTGATGAGTGGTGTAATGAGGAGATTCCCACATATGACTACCCAGGTGAGTAGTAACCACTGAATGCAGAGAAGTCACAGATTCCTCTCAGTCACTGGCTGTGGCTGCTTTATCGGTGGTGTAGTCCGGCCGTATTACCATGATCACCATTTTGCCTCTAGACCACAACATTCTCCTCCACCCAAAACTGTTCACATTTCTTTGGGCATTGAAAGCCCTTTTCTATAGAACTTACAACCTGGAGGATCCACCTACCCCCTGGTATTAGTGTGAGGGTGATCCCTTAAAGCGAGATCTATATGATTGCTTGTACCTGACCCAATATAGGCCGAGTGCGCACTTAAAGAGTTACACTGAGCACAGAGTTAGATGTCTACTCCTTTCTCAGCAAAGGCTTGCACAGAACTGAAGTTTATTCTCAAGACAAAGAGACAGGAAATGGGTTTCACACAATCTTCTGAGTAGCCAGTGTCAGTCTATGATAGGTCCATTTCAGCTTCACTTCCATATATGGTATCCAGTATCTCAGCTTCTGCATTCCAAGGATTCCTTCCAGGGTGTTGTCTGAAGACACAGACGCCATCTTGGTTCACCATATCTGAACTGACTTATATAAGGTTGACCCTACTTTGACCTAAATGACTGGGCCATTTTTAGCCATTCTGACCAGTGTCCCTTTATGAGGTAATAACTCAGGAACGCTTCAACGGATCCGAGCGATTCTGAGAATTTTTTCATCACCTATTGAGTTTCATGTTAGTGGTAAATTTAGGTCAATAATTTTTGCATTTATTTGTGAAAAAATTGGAAATTTGGTGAAAATTTTGAAAGTTTCAAAATGTTCAAATTTTGAATTTTTATTCTATTAAACCAGAGAGTTATGTGACACAAAATAGTTAATAAATAACATTTCCCACATGTTTACTTTACATCTGCACAATTTTGGGAGAATAAAAATTTTTGTTAGGAAGTTATAAGGGTTAAAAGTTGACCAGCGATTTCTCATTTTTACAACACCATTTTTTTTAGTGATGACCAACTCACATTTGAAGTCACTTTGAGGGGTCAATATGACAGAAAACACCCAAAAGTGACACCATTCCAAAAACTGCACCCCTCAAGGTGCTCAAACCCACATTCATGAAGATTATTAACCCTTCTGGTGCTTCACAGGAACTAATGCAATGTGGAAGAAAAAATGGACATTTTAATTTTTCCAACAAAAATTTTCTTTTAGCCTCATTTTTTCATTTTCACATGGGCAACAGGATAAAATGGATCCTAAAATTTATTGGGCAATTTCTCCTGAGTACACCGATACCTCATATGTGGTCATAAACCACTGGGCGCACGGCAGGGCTCAGAAGGGAAGGAGCGCCAATTGACTTTTTGAAGGGAAAATTAGCTCCAGTCGTTAGCGGACACCATGTCGCGTATGGAAATTATGTAGTGTATGTCAGATTGGTGTGTATGGTGTTGTGTATGTCAAGTCTGTGTGTGGTGTAGTGTACGTCAGGTCGGTGTGTGTGGCGTTATGTATGTCAGGTTGGTGTGTGTGGTGTAGTGTACGTCAGGTCGGTGTGTGTGGTGTAGTGTACGTCAGGTTGGTGTGTGTGGTGTAGTGTACATCAGGTCGGTGTGTGGTGTTGTGTATGTCAGGTCTGTGTATGGTGTTGTGTATGTCAGGTCTGTGTGTGGTGTTGTGTATGTCAGGTCTGTGTATGGTGTTGTGTATGTCAGGTCGGTGTGTGGTGTAGTGTACGTCAGGTTGGTGTGTATGGTGTTGTGTATGTCAGGTCTGTGTGTGGTGTAGTGTATGTCAGGTCTGTGTGTGGTGTAGTGTATGTCAGGTTGTGGTGTGTGGTGTAGTGTATGTCAGGTCTGTGTGTGGTGTAGTGTATGTCAGGTCTGTGTGTGGTGTAGTGTACGTCAGGTCGGTGTGTGGTGTAGTGTATGTCAGGTCTGTGTGTGGTGTAGTGTACATCAGGTCGGTGTGTGGTGTAGTGTATGTCAGGTCTGTGTGTGGTGTAGTGTATGTCAGGTTGTGGTGTGTGGTGTAGTGTACGTCAGGTTGGGGTGTGTGGTGTGGTGTATGTCAGGTTGTGGTGTGTGGTGTAGTGTACGTCAGGTTGGGTGTGTGGTGTTGTGTATGTCAGGTTAGTGTGTGTGGTGTAGTGTACGTCAGGTCGGTGTGTGTGGTGTAGTGTACGTCAGGTTGGTGTGTGTGGTGTAGTGTACATCAGGTCGGTGTGTGTGTGTGGTGATGTGTATGTCAGGTCTGTGTATGGTGTTGTGTATGTCAGGTCTGTGTGTGGTGTTGTGTATGTCAGGTCTGTGTATGGTGTTGTGTATGTCAGGTCGGTGTGTGGTGTAGTGTACGTCAGGTTGGTGTGTATGGTGTTGTGTATGTCAGGTCTGTGTGTGGTGTAGTGTATGTCAGGTCTGTGTGTGGTGTAGTGTATGTCAGGTTGGGGTGTGTGGTGTAGTGTATGTCAGGTTGTGGTGTGTGGTGTAGTGTATGTCAGGTCTGTGTGTGGTGTAGTGTATGTCAGGTCTGTGTGTGGTGTAGTGTATGTCAGGTCGGTGTGTGTTGTAGTGTATGTCAGGTCTGTGTGTGGTGTAGTGTACATCAGGTCAGTGTGTGGTGTGTATGTCAGGTCTGTGTGTGGTGTAGTGTATGTCAGGTCGGTGTGTGGTGTAGTGTATGTCAGGTCTGTGTGTGGTGTAGTGTATGTCAGGTTGATGTGTGGTGTAGTGTATGTCAGGTTGGTGTGTGTGGTGTAGTGTATGTCAGGTCGGTGTGTGTGGTGTAGTGTACGTCAGGTCGGTGTGTGGTGTTGTGTATGTCAGGTTGGTGTGTGGTGTAGTGTATGTCAGGTTGGGGTGTGTGGTGTAGTGTATGTCAGGTCGGTGTGTGGTGTAGTGTATGTCAGGTCTGTGTGTGGTGTAGTGTATGTCAGGTTGGGGTGTGTGATGTAGTGTATGTCAGGTTGGTGTGTGTGGTGTACTGTATGTCAGGTTGGTGTGTGGTGTAGTGTACGTCAGGTTGGTGTGTGGTGTAGTGTACGTCAGGTCTGTGTGTGGTGTAGTGTATGTCAGGTTGTGGTGTGTGGTGTAGTGTATGTCAGGTCTGTGTGTGGTGTAGTGTATGTCAGGTCTGTGTGTGGTGTAGTGTACGTCAGGTCGGTGTGTGGTGTAGTGTATGTCAGGTCTGTGTGTGGTGTAGTGTACGTCAGGTTGATGTGTGGTGTAGTGTACGTCAGGTCTGTGTGTGGTGTAGTGTATGTCAGGTTGTGGTGTGTGGTGTAGTGTACGTCAGGTTGGGGTGTGTGGTGTGGTGTGTGTCAGGTTGTGGTGTTTGGTGTAGTGTACGTCAGGTTGGGTGTGTGGTGTTGTGTATGTCAGGTTGGTGTGTGTGGTGTAGTGTACGTCAGGTCGGTGTGTGTGGTGTAGTGTACGTCAGGTTGGTGTGTGTGGTGTAGTGTACATCAGGTCGGTGTGTGTGTGTGGTGTTGTGTATGTCAGGTCTGTGTATGGTGTTGTGTATGTCAGGTCTGTGTGTGGTGTTGTGTATGTCAGGTCTGTGTATGGTGTTGTGTATGTCAGGTCGGTGTGTGGTGTAGTGTACGTTAGGTTGGTGTGTATGGTGTTGTGTATGTCAGGTCTGTGTGTGGTGTAGTGTATGTCAGGTCTGTGTGTGGTGTAGTGTATGTCAGGTTGGGGTGTGTGGTGTAGTGTATGTCAGGTTGGTGTGTGTGGTGTACTGTATGTCAGGTTGGTGTGTGGTGTAGTGTACGTCAGGTTGGTGTGTGGTGTAGTGTACGTCAGGTCTGTGTGTGGTGTAGTGTATGTCAGGTCGGTGTGTGGTGTAGTGTATGTCAGGTCTGTGTGTGGTGTAGTGTATGTCAGGTTGATGTGTGGTGTAGTGTATGTCAGTTTGGTGTGTGTGGTGTAGTGTATGTCAGGTCAGTATGTGTGGTGTAGTGTACGTCAGGTCGGTGTGTGGTGTTGTGTATGTCAGGTTGGTGTGTGGTGTAGTGTATGTCAGGTTGGGGTGTGTGGTGTAGTGTATGTCAGGTCGGTGTGTGGTGTAGTTTATGTCAGGTCTGTGTGTGGTGTAGTGTATGTCAGGTTGGGGTGTGTGGTGTAGTGTATGTCAGGTTGGTGTGTGTGGTGTACTGTATGTCAGGTTGGTGTGTGGTGTAGTGTACGTCAGGTTGGTGTGTGGTGTAGTGTACGTCAGGTCTGTGTGTGGTGTAGTGTATGTCAGGTTGTGGTGTGTGGTGTAGTGTATGTCAGGTCTGTGTGTGGTGTAGTGTATGTCAGGTCTGTGTGTGGTGTAGTGTACGTCAGGTCGGTGTGTGGTGTAGTGTATGTCAGGTCTGTGTGTGGTGTAGTGTACGTCAGGTCGGTGTGTGGTGTAGTGTATGTCAGGTCTGTGTGTGGTGTAGTGTATGTCAGGTTGTGGTGTGTGGTGTAGTGTACGTCAGGTTGGGGTGTGTGGTGTGGTGTGTGTCAGGTTGTGGTGTTTGGTGTAGTGTACGTCAGGTTGGGTGTGTGGTGTTGTGTATGTCAGGTTGGTGTGTGTGGTGTAGTGTACGTCAGGTTGGTGTGTGGTGTAGTGTACATCAGGTCGGTGTGTGTGTGTGGTGTTGTGTATGTCAGGTCTGTGTATGGTGTTGTGTATGTCAGGTCGGTGTGTGGTGTAGTGTACGTCAGGTTGGTGTGTATGGTGTTGTGTATGTCAGGTCTGTGTGTGGTGTAGTGTATGTCAGGTCTGTGTGTGGTGTAGTGTATGTCAGGTTGGGGTGTGTGGTGTAGTGTATGTCAGGTTGGTGTGTGGTGTAGTGTATGTCAGGTTGGGGTGTGTGGTGTAGTGAATGTCAGGTTGGTGTGTGTGGTGTACTGTATGTCAGGTTGGTGTGTGGTGTAGTGTACGTCAGGTTGGTGTGTGGTGTAGTGTACGTCAGGTCGGTGTGTGGTGTAGTGTACATCAGGTCGGTGTGTGGTGTAGTGTACGTCAGGTCGGTGTGTGGTGTAGTGTATGTCAGGTCTGTGTGTGGTGTAGTGTACATCAGGTCGGTGTGTGGTGTAGTGTACGTCAGGTCGGTGTGTGGTGTAGTGTATGTCAGGTCTGTGTGTGGTGTAGTGTACGTCAGGTCGGTGTGTGGTGTAGTGTATGTCAGGTTGTGGTGTGTGGTGTAGTGTACGTCAGGTTGGGTTGTGTGGTGTGGTGTATGTCAGGTTGTGGTGTGTGGTGTAGTGTACGTCAGGTTGGGTGTGTGGTGTTGTGTGTGTCAGCCTGGTGTGGGTGAGTTCTGTAGTGGAATGTCAGGATGTGTTTAGTCCCCGGACGTGTGATGAATTCTCAAGCATTCATTCATACACAGTCCAGTTTGTCAGGACACGTTTCACATTGGAAACGAGTTTCCCTTCTTATCCCCCTTTTATAGCACACCCGGCACATTTATTTTTGCTCTCCCCTTAGTGGGAACATGTTGTCCTGGTACCATACGGGAAACTTGAGTTCCAGGGGTGCTGGGACACGCTCCATCCTCCTCTCCAAAAATCATGGCCTTTATCACCTCCTCCTGGAACTGTGTGGTGTGTGTCAGGTTGTGGTGTTTGGTGTAGTGTACGTCAGGTTGTGGTGTGTGGTGTAGTGTACGTCAGGTTGGTGTGTGTGGTGTAGTGTACGTCAGGTCGGTGTGTGTGGTGTAGTGTACGTCAGGTTGGTGTGTGTGGTGTAGTGTACATCAGGTCGGTGTGTGTGTGTGGTGTTGTGTATGTCAGGTCTGTGTATGGTGTTGTGTATGTCAGGTCTGTGTGTGGTGTTGTGTATGTCAGGTCTGTGTATGGTGTTGTGTATGTCAGGTCGGTGTGTGGTGTAGTGTACGTTAGGTTGGTGTGTATGGTGTTGTGTATGTCAGGTCTGTGTGTGGTGTAGTGTATGTCAGGTCTGTGTGTGGTGTAGTGTATGTCAGGTTGGGGTGTGTGGTGTAGTGTATGTCAGGTTGGTGTGTGTGGTGTACTGTATGTCAGGTTGGTGTGTGGTGTAGTGTACGTCAGGTTGGTGTGTGGTGTAGTGTACGTCAGGTCTGTGTGTGGTGTAGTGTATGTCAGGTCGGTGTGTGGTGTAGTGTATGTCAGGTCTGTGTGTGGTGTAGTGTATGTCAGGTTGATGTGTGGTGTAGTGTATGTCAGTTTGGTGTGTGTGGTGTAGTGTATGTCAGGTCAGTATGTGTGGTGTAGTGTACGTCAGGTCGGTGTGTGGTGTTGTGTATGTCAGGTTGGTGTGTGGTGTAGTGTATGTCAGGTTGGGGTGTGTGGTGTAGTGTATGTCAGGTCGGTGTGTGGTGTAGTTTATGTCAGGTCTGTGTGTGGTGTAGTGTATGTCAGGTTGGGGTGTGTGGTGTAGTGTATGTCAGGTTGGTGTGTGTGGTGTACTGTATGTCAGGTTGGTGTGTGGTGTAGTGTACGTCAGGTTGGTGTGTGGTGTAGTGTACGTCAGGTCTGTGTGTGGTGTAGTGTATGTCAGGTTGTGGTGTGTGGTGTAGTGTATGTCAGGTCTGTGTGTGGTGTAGTGTATGTCAGGTCTGTGTGTGGTGTAGTGTACGTCAGGTCGGTGTGTGGTGTAGTGTATGTCAGGTCTGTGTGTGGTGTAGTGTACGTCAGGTCGGTGTGTGGTGTAGTGTATGTCAGGTCTGTGTGTGGTGTAGTGTATGTCAGGTTGTGGTGTGTGGTGTAGTGTACGTCAGGTTGGGGTGTGTGGTGTGGTGTGTGTCAGGTTGTGGTGTTTGGTGTAGTGTACGTCAGGTTGGGTGTGTGGTGTTGTGTATGTCAGGTTGGTGTGTGTGGTGTAGTGTACGTCAGGTTGGTGTGTGGTGTAGTGTACATCAGGTCGGTGTGTGTGTGTGGTGTTGTGTATGTCAGGTCTGTGTATGGTGTTGTGTATGTCAGGTCTGTGTGTGGTGTTGTGTATGTCAGGTCTGTGTATGGTGTTGTGTATGTCAGGTCGGTGTGTGGTGTAGTGTACGTCAGGTTGGTGTGTATGGTGTTGTGTATGTCAGGTCTGTGTGTGGTGTAGTGTATGTCAGGTCTGTGTGTGGTGTAGTGTATGTCAGGTTGGGGTGTGTGGTGTAGTGTATGTCAGGTTGGTGTGTGGTGTAGTGTATGTCAGGTTGGGGTGTGTGGTGTAGTGAATGTCAGGTTGGTGTGTGTGGTGTACTGTATGTCAGGTTGGTGTGTGGTGTAGTGTACGTCAGGTTGGTGTGTGGTGTAGTGTACGTCAGGTCGGTGTGTGGTGTAGTGTACATCAGGTCGGTGTGTGGTGTAGTGTACGTCAGGTCGGTGTGTGGTGTAGTGTATGTCAGGTCTGTGTGTGGTGTAGTGTACATCAGGTCGGTGTGTGGTGTAGTGTACGTCAGGTCGGTGTGTGGTGTAGTGTATGTCAGGTCTGTGTGTGGTGTAGTGTACGTCAGGTCGGTGTGTGGTGTAGTGTATGTCAGGTTGTGGTGTGTGGTGTAGTGTACGTCAGGTTGGGTTGTGTGGTGTGGTGTATGTCAGGTTGTGGTGTGTGGTGTAGTGTACGTCAGGTTGGGTGTGTGGTGTTGTGTGTGTCAGCCTGGTGTGGGTGAGTTCTGTAGTGGAATGTCAGGATGTGTTTAGTCCCCGGACGTGTGATGAATTCTCAAGCATTCATTCATACACAGTCCAGTTTGTCAGGACACGTTTCACATTGGAAACGAGTTTCCCTTCTTATCCCCCTTTTATAGCACACCCGGCACATTTATTTTTGCTCTCCCCTTAGTGGGAACATGTTGTCCTGGTACCATACGGGAAACTTGAGTTCCAGGGGTGCTGGGACACGCTCCATCCTCCTCTCCAAAAATCATGGCCTTTATCACCTCCTCCTGGAACTGAAGGAAGGTGTTGATGGTCTGGCCTGCACATCATGATAGCACGCATGCGTTATACAGTGCCATTTGTATGATGTGCACAGCCAGTTTTTTATACCACACCTTCGCCTTCCACATGGCACGATAGGGCTGGAGGACTTTATCACAAAGATCAACTCCCCCCATGTGTTTGTTGTACCCCAGGGCACAGTCCGGTTTGTGGACCTGGTCTGGGGTACCTCGAACGGTGGTGGCCGTGGTGCCGGGACCATGGAATGTTGTCAAGAGAAAAAAACATCTCTTTTGTCTTTGAACTTGACCACAACCATGTTGCCGCTACATTGGGCTCAACTCTCACCCTTTGGGAGAGGCTGCTCAATTAGCGACAAAGGGAGACCCCTCCGGCTTTTGCGCACAGTACCGCAAGCGACGGTAGCTCTGGCAGAGAGGGAGTGAAATAGTGCGATGCCTGTATATAAGTTATCAACGTACAGATGGTCACTTTTATCAATCAGAGGGTGGCCCAAATCCCACACTATTTTCCCACTCACCCCCAGAGCAGGTGGACATTCTGGGGGCTGGATCCTGGTGTCCTTCCCTTGGTAAACTCTAAAGCTGAGCGTGTACCCTGAGGTACTCTCACACAGCTTGTAGAGTTTTATCCTGTACTTCGCCCTTTTGCTGGGCAGGTACTGACGGAACTGAAGCCTCCCTTTGAAGTGGATGAGGGATTCATCCACACAAATTTCCCTTTGAGGAATGTACACTTCAGAAAACTTGTTGCTGAAGTGCTCGATGACCAGCCGAATTTTGAACAGTCTTTCAAAATTGGGGTCATCACGGGGAAGACTGTCAGTGTTGTCCCTAAAATGGAGAAACTTATGCGACTCATAACTATGCCAAATACTGGAGTTTGATATAAAATTACAGTACTCCAGTATTGGTGAATTTCTGGTTTCTTCACAATCCCCATGTAAAGGACCAGTCCCCAATATTTCATCATTTCTACAGAGTCAATGGGGCTCCAAGTAGAGAATAATGAATTAGGGTTTTCAGCCAAAAATTGCTGGGCGTACAAGTTTGTTTGCTCCACCATGAGACTGACGATTGACTCCGAGAAATAGACTTTGAGTCTCTTTCCCTGAAGTTGGCAGTCTCGAACTGGATTCCTGATTGGGAAACGAAATCAGGAATCCGTGGAGCAAAATTCTCAGGGACAGGGGTCCATGAGGGGGCACTAGTGCTAGGTTGGGCCTGACTAGCACTAGGTTGGGGGTTACTCACATTTGGCTGTGGGTCTTCTCCCTCGGCCTCCGTCTCTTCCTCCCTGGGCTCCAGACGATTTCTCGTCCTGCGACATCTTGGTGGTGGTAAGTCTGTGTCGCTGGAGGAGGAAGAGTGGGAGGAATAGAGAAAGGTGGGGTCCTCTCCCTCACTATCAGTTTCGGAGGCAGTAATGTCATATGACTCCTCAATTGAGTAGACCCTTGATGACTGGGATGAGCGGGACCTTATGTGTGTGTGCGTGCGTAAAAAAAAGGTTTATTATAGTGCGTGTGTATGTGCGAGTGTTTGTTGAAACTTTACTGCAGGAGGCGGCTGTCAGGAGGAGGCTGTCAGGCACGTGGCGGGGCAGGAAGGAGCTGTCAGGAGCCCGGGGGGCAGGAGGGAGCTGCAACAGCAGCAGGGGGATGATCACTGGGGGCAGAAAGGGGCTGATGAGATGGAAGTGGATATGCAGCAGCAGGGGTTGATCAGGGGGGCAGGGGTTAATCGGGGGCTGAGGGGTGATCACGGGGGGGGCCAGGAGGGGGCTGTCAGGCACAGGAAGAAGGGGCTGAGGAGCCTGCAGCAGCAGGGGAGATGATCAGGGGTGCAGGGGTTGATCAGGGGGGCAGGGGTTAATCAGGAGTTCAGGGGGTAGTGAGCGGAGGTTGGGGGGATGGAAACAGGCGGTGGGGAAGAAGAGGTGTGTACCGTATGTCAGTGGCGGCGGCAGTGATCACGGGGCAGCTGTCAGTCACCACACTCCTCAGCTTCCACAAACAGGATGAAGCTGAGGAGTGAGGCAGCCATCGTTTTACTCTGCCCCTCCATATCTGATTGGACGGCTAGCGTCACATGGACGCTAGCTCCAATCAGATGTGAGGGGGGGTGACTAAAAAGTCACCAGGAGTGATCGTATCCCCGAGTCTAGGTCTCCCTGTAACGGCGGGTCGGGTGACCTTTGATTGAACCCGGTCACCCGACCCGCAGGAGGGAGATCTATTTATGATGCCACATAGGCGTCACTGGTCAGATTGGCACCGACTTTCATGACGCCTATGTGGCGTCATTGGTTGGGAAGGGGTTAAACAATAACCAGCCCGCAGCTGCCCAAAAATGGCACACCTATTAGATGCGCCAATTCCAACGCTCTGCCCGGCTCTTCACACTTGCCCTGTGTTTTGTTTTATTTCTAATAAAAGACTTTATTCTGGCTGTGTCTTTATTTACCATATAACTATAGGATTAGGAATGGATAGGGGTCTTATAGACGCCTCTCCATTACTAAGCCCGCGTAATGGAGCGCTGTCTTTAAGACACCCATACATTACTAATTCTATAGTTATATGGTAAATAAAGACACAGCCAGAATAAAGTTTTTTTTATGTCACCTGACAATACAAGGGTGACATCAACCCCACAAATATGAACCCCACTTGCCGTCACTACAGGGCAAGTGAGAAAAGCCGGGCAAAGCGCCAGAATTGGAGCATCTAGTAGATATGCCTTTTCTGGGCAGCTGCTATTTTTAGGCTGGGGGGGTTCAATATCCATGGCCCCTTACTAGCCTGAGATGAGAATACCAGCCCCCGGTTGTCAGCTTTAGCAAGGCTGGTTGTCAAAAATGGGGGGTCCCCACGCCGTTTTTTAAAATTATTTAAATGATTAAAAAACAGAGTGGGGACCCCTCTATTCTTGATAGCCAGCCTTGCTGAAGCTGACAGCTGAGGGTTGCAGCCCACAGATGTGAGTTTTGCAAGACTGGTTATAGAAAATAAGCAAAAACAGAGGGAAAAAAATCCAGCTTCCAAAATTCCAATTTATTGTGAATAAAAGCAAGTCCAAAAGATCCAGTAAAAGAGAATCACATGGTTGTGTGTAACAAGCAACGTGTTTCGAACAGTATCTTGTTCTTTTTCAAAGCATCATTCATTTTTTTCTTTGGTTATAGAAAATACAGGGGAACCCACGCCATTTGTTTCATTCATTTATTTAGTTATAGCGCAGGTGGCGGGTGAGGAATACTCCCATCATCCGCTCCTGCTGTCACTGTTCTTAGCAGCAGCAGGTGAGTAATAGTCCCAAAATCCTCCACCTGCTGTCATCATTCTCACTTTTATATAACTCTCATCATTCTCCCCGAGCGTCTTCAGCACCCGCCGCCGGGGAACATACTGCACTGATGCTGCACATGGTTATCACATGTGTGCCACAACTATTACACACGTGGACATCTCCGCTCCCGTTTTTTCCGGTACCGGAAATATCAGGACGTGTGAAACCGGTCTTATACACAGTTCTCTATAAATGTGTAATATTTCTTCTTGAAACTCATCTGACAGAAAATATTGGAGCTTCCGATAGTTTAGATTGTGACTAGAGTTGAGCGAAACGGGTCGAAAAAATTCAAAAGTCGCCGACTTTTGGCAAAGTCGGGTTTCATGAAACGAAACCCGACCCTAGGCTGAGGTCGGCCACGAGGTCGGCGACTTACGCGCCAAAGTCGCGTTTCAAAAGTTTGTTTTGCGCTCTTTTTCAGCCAATCAGGATCCACGGACACTGTGGGCAACGTGATGACCTAGGCACGGGTCACCACCATCTTTCAGAAGGGCATGCAAGTGATTGGCTTGCTTTGGTGGGCGTCACAGGGGGTATAAAAGGGCGTGCACGCCGACCGCCATCTTACTTCTGCCGATCTTAGTATAGGGAGAGGTTGCTGCTGATTCTGTAGGGAGAGCGTTAGGCAGGGAAGAATGATGTAATGTGACGACATCAGAATCTCTCACCTCTCCAGTGAGACGGAAGAGGATCTCTAGGGTGAGGTGTAATATCCTCTCCGCCATCTTGTCTCTGTCCATATCCATCCTTGATGGGTAAATCAGGAAAATTCTCTTCTGTAGAAGATCTTCACTGAGAGGATCCGATATTGTAGAGACCTGAATGAGAAGAAGATGATGCGATGTAACATCATAAGAATCCTGTGTAATAATACAATTACTGGAGATAATAAGGGAAACATATGAGGAGATTTATTATCTTACAGGGTTTAGTTTTCTTCCCTGACATCTACTAATAAAACCTATATATTTAGGCCACAGACAACAAGCAGTTTCCTCCTCGGAGTCGGCAGCTGAACACGTTCCTCATAGACTCATCTTCCATAACGCTAATTCTCGTCTCATTACCGACACTGGAATCGGCATTAGCAATACTGCAGGAGATATTCATTACACGCGACATGAGAAATAACTCCTTCATGATGAGGACGACATCTTCATCTTCTACTGCGGCTCTAGAGACAGATGTGGCCAGAGTCGGTCACTGACTCCATCCCCACCGGCCGTCTATATGAATGTTTCCCGGCTTCCCCGCACTGTAATCTTCAATAATAATAATAATAATAATAATAATAATAATCTTTATTTATATAGCGCCAACATATTCCTCAGCGCTTTACAGTTTAACAGTTTCAAAACACAAGTCATAAGTAACAACGTTAACAATACAATAATTAAAGCAAAATAAGACGAAATAAGACGACCCTGCTCGTGAGAGCTTACAATCTACAATGAGGTGGGGGAGATACAAAGTACAGGTGTGAATTTACAATTGTATATTTACAATGAAGGTCCAGCCATCTTGAGGGAGTGAAGGATGGATGGAGATAGTGAATGGGCTACACACGCACACTTACACATAGAATGACTTTGATTAGCGAACGTGATAAGCCGCTCTGAACAAATGTGTTTTAAAGGAGCGCCTAAAACTATGCAAACTGTGGTTAGTCCTAATTTCTTGGGGTAGAGCATTCCAGAGTATAGGATCAGCACGGGAGAAGTCTTGGAGTCGGGAGTGGGAGGTACGGATTAGTGCAGAGGTTAGTCGAAAGTCGTCTGCAGAGCGCAGCGATCGGCTAGGCCGATAGAAAGAAATGAGGGAGGAGATGTAGGGGGGTTGCCGCACCATGGAGAGCTTTGTGGGTGAGAACAAGTACTTTGAATCGGATCCTATAATGAATGGGCAGCCAGTGTAATGACTGACGAAGAGCGGACACATCCGAGTACCGATTAGCCAGATGGATGACACCAGCTGCTGCATTAAGTATGGACTGGAGGGGGGATAGTCGAGTGACGGGGAGGCCAATTAATAGAGCATTGCAGTAATCCAGGCGGGAGTGGATCAATGCTACAGTGAGGGTTTTTGTTGTTTCCATGGTGAGAAAAGGGCGAATTCTAGAGATGTTCTTTAGGTGTAAGCAGCAAGAGTGGGCAAGAGATTGTACATGGGATGTGAAGTAGAGATTGGTGTCAAACATAACACCCAGACAGCGCGCCTGCTGCAGGGTTGTTATTGTGGTACCACCCACAGAGAGGGAAATGTCAGATTTAAGGGAGGTTAGTAGACGGCGGGAGCAGAAGTTCAGTTTTAGAGAGGTTGAGTTTCAGATAGAGAGTGGACATGACGTTGGAGACTGCGGACAGACAGTCACTGGCGTTCTGTAGTACAGAGGGGGTAAGGTCGGGGGAAGACGTACATAGTTGTGTGTCATCAGCATAAAGATGGTACTGAAAGCCAAATCTGCTGATGATCTGTCCAATTGGGGCCGTGTAGAGAGAGAAAAGAAGGGGGCCAAGGACTGAGCCCTGAGGTACCCCGACAGCAAGAGGAAGAGGAGATGACGTGGAGCCAGAGAACAAAACACTGAAGGAGCGGTCAGAGAGATAAGAAGAGAACCAGGAGAGTGCAGTGTCCTTAATGCCTAGTGACTGGAGCCTAGAGAGTAGGAGATGGTGGTCAACAGTGTCGAAAGCTGCAGATAGATCGAGAAGAATGAGCAGAGAGTGGTCACCGTTACGTTTTGCTGTCAGAAGGTCATTGGTCACTTTGATAAGTGCAGTTTCAGTCGAATGTAGGGGGCGGAAGCCGGACTGTGAAGGGTCTAGAAGGGAGTGAGTGGAGAGGTAACGGGTAAGGCGGGAGTAAACTAGGCGCTCCAAAAGTTTAGAGATGAAGGGGAGATTGGAGACTGGTCTGTAGTTGTTTGTGCAGGATGGGTCGAGAGCAGGTTTCTTTAGTAATGGAGTAACAATGGCGTGTTTGAAGGAGGATGGGAAAATGCCCGAGGAGAGGGAGAGATTAAAGATTGTAGTTAGGTGGGTTGTGACGACTGGAGAGAGAGACTGGAGGAGATGTGAGGGCATGGGGTCGGTAGTGCATGTAGTCGGATGAGAAGAAGAGAGGAGTCTGGAGACTTCTTCTTCTGTGATGGGATCAAATGTGGAAAGTGAGCCAGGGAAGATGCAGGAAGGGATGGGAGTCACAGCACTTGGTGGTTGGGAGCAGATTTCCTGACGGATATTATCTATTTTTTCTGTAAAGTTGGAGGCCAGGTCATCAGCACAAATGTCTGTGATAGGGGCTTGTGCTTTTGGCCTGACGAGGGAGTGAAAAGTGTCAAAAAGTTTCTTGGGGTTGTTGGCTAGTGAGGAGATCAGGGTGGTGAAGTAGGTCTGTTTGGCGAGGTGAAGGGCAGCGTTATAGGTTCTTAACATAAATTTGAAGTGGATGAAGTCTTCTGGTGTGAGGGTTTTTCTCCATAGGCGTTCAGCACTCCCAGAGCATCGCTGGAGAAGTTGAGTTTGTGATGTGAGCCAGGGCTGTTTTACTCTGTGTTTGGAGGTTCTGAGGGTGAGGGGAGCTACTTGGTCAAGGGTGCTTCTAAGTGTGTCATTGTAGTGATGAACAGCCAGATTAGGACAGGAAAAAGTGGAGATAGGGGACAGTGATGAGTGTAGGGAATCTGAAAGTGTCTGAGGGTTAAGGGCTTGTAGATTTCTGACTGTGTGGGAGGTAGGAGTGAGCTGGGGTGGGTGAGGATTTGTGAGTGTGAAGGAGAGAATGTTGTGGTCAGAGAGTGGAAGCGGTGAGTTATTTAGGTGGGAGATTGAGCAGAGCCGGACAAAGACCAGATCAAGGGTGTTACCGTCCTTGTGTGTCTCAGAGGTTGAAAGCTGCGAGAGGCCTAGAGAGGTGGTTAGTGATAGAAGCTGGGATGCAGATGTGGAAGTAGGGCTGTTAATGGAGATGTTGAAGTCTCCCAGGATGAGGGTTGGAAGTTCTGAGGACATGAAGTGCGGCAGCCAGGCTGAAAAGTGGTCAAGGAAGTGGGTGGGTGAGCCTGGGG